>NC_079490.1:150712698-151324955 GCF_020520425.1 Spinacia oleracea | reverse complement strand
TAGGGGTTTGAGGAGAATAAAACAAGGCCAAAGAATCTGATTTTATTTTGTTGTGGTTTTTGGGTTGAGGCACGACTGGGGAAGGGGAGGCGAGAGAAACAGGGGAAGGGGAGACGAAGGAAGCTGGGGAGGAGGGAGCACGGTACAGGGAAGGAGAGGAAGGTGGCTGGCTGGGCGACGCGTCTGATGCGACGGTGATGGTGGGCGGTGGTTCGCGGCGGTAGTGCAGCGTGAGAGAGGAGGAGGGAGTGCGAAAATGAAGGGGAAGCAGGGGAGGGGTTGTGAGGGAGAGTTCTGGGCGATTTTGAGGCGGAGCACCGGGGTTTGTGGGGCGGCGGAGATTGGTGTGTGGGTTGGTGATGGTGGTTGTTGGTGGAGTGTGGTAGGGGTGGTGCGGGGCGGCAGAGAAAGAAGAAAACAGGGGCGGGGGCAGGGGAACGGGGCAGGGGACGCGAAAGGAGGAGAGAGCAGGGGAGGGAGCTACGGTGGAGGTGATGGTGGTGCTTGCGGTGGGTGTGGCGGCGGTCGGGGTGATGCGGGAGGTGGTTGCAGCGAAGTTAAGTGATGGTGGTAGTGGTGGTTGAGGTGGTTGTTGTTGGTGGTGGTGGTTCGAACGATGGAGAGACAAGGAGGAATAATTTTCAGTTTTGAGAATTGATTTTGGTTGAGAAAACAAAATGGGAATTGGTGGTCTGATTTAAAATCAAGAAGAGTGAAGAACAAGGTGCATTGCTTGGGCTCCAAGGAGTGAACTTGGACAGAATTTGAGGGAAGGAAGGAAGTATTGACTTCCTGGTTTATACGTGGAGAGCAAGCAAAAATGAATTTTCTTTCTTTTTTTTTTTTAATAAATTCACAATATTTGGCAAAAATTCAGCATTTGTAATTAATTTTCAGAAATAAAAATGTTTAATTAAAATAATTCCTTAAAAATAAATAAATTATCGTTAACGAAAAATAAATAATTTCAGTTTATAAATTTGTCGTTTAAAATAAATTGTAAAAACGATTAAAATAACGAAATTCGATTATTCATAATTTAATTAAAACGAAATCAAGTTAATAAATATTTTTAATTTTAATAAATCGAATTTAAAATTTCGGGGTAATACAGCAAATCAAAATAATATCAGCGTTGGCGTCATCTTTGTCCTTTATCATGTAATTAAGCTCTTACATATGTCGGTGGGCGTGATGGATTATGATTATCCTTAGCGTTGTTGTTGTTTCGTTCATGATTGGTCGATGTTGATGTTCCGGTATTCGTTGGGGGTGGTTTAGGACAATCTTTAACGAAATGATCTTTTCATCGACATCGATATCAAGTTTTTGTTTTAGCACGATATTCGCTTCCATTCGTTAGAGTATTTCGAAAGTCTCGAGTAGTTGATTGATCTAGTCTTCAAATTCCATCGAATCGGCTTGCGATCATAGATTGGTGAATTCTAAGGTGAAAACTTCTTAAATAGTGACGCATTTCCGTTCGTATTAGTAACTTTCGTTTTCCGAGAATCGTTAAACACTCCAGTTGATAACGTACGTGCAGTTCCTAATCGTTCCATCATCTCCTTGTGGTCTCTTATAGATTGGTCGTCATAGAAATCGTCATGGGACACATCATTGTGGACGACGTCATTGTGAATGTTGCGCTTGATGTGAGCTTCGTTCGTGGCATCATTAGTACGTTGATAATCGATATTTCGCATAATATATTCAATCAAGAAAACATACATAACAGGAGAAATGAATCCCTTTTATCCCGTGCGTTCCTACGCTCACACTCATTTCATTTTAACTTCACATGATTTTAACATATTCTTTTTAACTTATTCCTAAAAACTCTTTGCTTAAAGCCTATTGAATTCTATTTCATGCAAAACCCGTAAGGTTTAGCACTTATGGTCCAGAACCTTTGCTCTCATACCAAATTGTAACACCCCGACCTCTAATTCAATTATAAAGCATAATTAGCAGCGGAATTAACCTAATTTGGTCGGGACATTACCTGCCGTAACTTCCTCTTGGAAATTACAAGGCAACTATCATAACATAAGCTATTAAACCCAAATTAATATAATAATCCGTTATATTCCCAAAATAAAAGTACATAAATTACTAAAAGTCTTTAATTAAACTATTAAAACATTAAGCATAAATTAGGTGAATAATAATAAAGTGAAATCCCTCGCCACTATTCGTTTCCTTCGTTCCCCGCGGTACCTAAAACAGAAAACAAAACGGTGAGCCGAAGACTCAGTAACGACTACCCTAGCAACGTAAATTCATTTCAACTCATTTTATTTAATAACACAGGGAGAACAGAATAAGTAAAACATTTAATAAAACATCATATCAAATTCATTCATAAACTTTTAATGAAAAACGTCATTCATAAACTTTTAATTAACATGCTAGTTGTCGGCAAGTATGAATCGTGAAGGAATTCTCCACTGGGCATGGGCCCATAAGAGCCTGGGCTCAACATCGTAACATGGGCCTGGGCTCATAAACCATGGGAGCCTGGGCTCGTTATCCATGGGTGGACAGGTGTCCGTGGTGCATGCATGACCGGTAGATAGGAAGATGGTAGTTTATATACCGCCAGACAAACCAGGTCTTTCACTTTCATTTATCATGTTGTATGTAATTTTACCAAGCCTTGGCTTGTATTTCAGTTGAAATAACATAACTCATTTTATATCATAAATCATCATTTTGATCCTAGGATCAATAAAAATATAATTTCTTTCATAGCATTGCATAAACATCATTTTATGAGAAAACTCAATCAAATCATATTATAGGAAACAATTTAATCAAATCATATTTCATCCCACAATCCATAAAACACATCAAAACATTTAATTCATAAATTCAATCATAACGTCATAATTTCATAAATCATATTTATAAGGGGATTGCGGGTACTAGCAATAGCCGTTACCTCAACCGTAGTTTTATACTTCCTGTTTTGATGGATCGTTCTTCCTGAGCTCCAAGTCCGATTTCTTTCAGAATATTAAATTAGTGAATTAGTAATACAACGATAAAAATCTAAAATCAATATTTATAATAAATATTAAGTTTCATAAGTCATGAATTTATAATTAACGAAGTATAATTTCGAAATTAATAAAAATATTATTAACAAACGGAATTTTAATCAAAATATATTTATATATTTTATAAATTGATTTACATGAAAATATTATATAAATTCGATTTTTGCCAAATCAAGCTAGTAATTTATTTTATTAAAAATCGATAATTAAACCTGAAAAATAATAACAATTTTTTTAGTAAAGAATTATATTATAAAAGTTATTAAAACATAATATTGCTAAATTGAAAATCTGAAATTAATAATTCAATTTCAACTCACCAAAAGCCCAAATAGTTAGGTTTCTGGGCCCAATTTAATTATGGGTTTAAGGAACAAAACCAAAGTTTCAAAATGAAACCGGTTTGGTTTTGCGGGAAGGAACGCACGAACAGGGGAGGGAAGAGAGGAGGAAAGAGAAAAGGAAGGGAGGAGGGAGCTGGGCTCAGGTCCTGGGTGGCGCAGCAGCACCGGAGACGCGTCAGGAGGCGCCGGTGATGGTGGGTGGTTCGCGGCGGCGCATCGCGAAGGAGAGGGAGGACGAAAAGGGGCGGAAAAGCAGGGGAGTTTAGGGTGTTTGCGGTCAGTTCTGGGCGGCGCAATAACAGCTCGCCGGGAATTGTGGGCGGAGAATATGGGTTTAAGATGTTGGTGGGTGGCCGGAGTGTGGTGGTTTGTGGCGACGGAGTTGTGAGAGGGTGGTGAGTGTGCGAAACAAAAGGGAAAACAGGGGAATTTTTGGTGGTGTTTCGCGGTGGTTCTGGGCGGTCGGACGATGCAGGGTGGTTGTAGAGAGGTTAGGTGATGGTGGTAGTGGTGGCTGGAGGTGGTGGTGCTGAGTTGGTGGTGGCGGGTGTGGTGTTGCGAGGCTGGGAAGGGGGAGGGCAGGGGATGCGTCGAAAGGGAAAGCAGAGGAGGGGAGATGTGGTGAGGTGGTGGTGTTCGGTGGTGCTGGGGTGTTGGGTGTGGTGGTCAAGGTGGTCACGATGGTGGTTTGATGGTGGTTGCAGTGGTCGTTAATAGTGGTGATGGTTAGAAGCAGAGAGGAGGAGGAGAATTAAAAATCGGAATTTGTTTTTGATTGCCTGATGTTGAATTTCCTGAAATGGAAATGCAATTTGTATATCAATATTGAAAAATTTGCTTGGGGTGCAAGGGGTGAGCTTGGACAGAATTGAGGGAAGGAGGGAAGGAAATTTCCTTCCTGGTTTATACGTGGAGAGCAAGGGAAGAGGGGAAAGTGAATTTTTGGTTCCTTGAGGGCATTTTAGTAATTTCACATGGTTGGACTAAAATTCAGAAATTTTGTTGCTATTTTAGGAAACTACGAAAAATAGAAATGTTTAGCTAAATTAATTCTTTAAAATAATAATAATAATAATAATAATAAATATCGTTAACGAAAAATAAATTTAGTTTCCGAATAAAAATAAGAACGTTAAATAATTAATTTAGTTTCCGAATAAAATAAATTTAGAAATCCGAAAATAATTTAAAATTTAAAAAGGTCGTTAAGCTCGTAAATATGAAATTAAATTATAAACTGAAAAATAAATCGTGTAGCAATATTAAAAAAAATTCAAGCGAAATAAAACTTCGTTAATTAAAATAAAGTTCAAATTTAGGATTTAAAACGATTTTAAGCTAAATAAAAATAATTAAGCATAATTAACCGAGTTTTAAAAATTCGGGGTATTACATTATCATTACCATCCACTACCATTTGGATAGTGGTATTGGATGGGAATGCAAATTTATGAAAAAAAAAACTTAGTTTGAGATTAGGTGTCATTATCATGGACATTATGATGTTATTTTTTCTGTCAAATACAGTAACACTTATATTTATTATCACTCACACCATTTATTACCGGCTAACGAATGGGCGTTAGGGTGTAATGGACCATACATGTTAATCTCAATATACTTAAAAGCTAATATCTTGTGCATTAATACAAGTATAGACCATGAAGCAGGTAAATTGTACATGAACTCAATGCCCCGGAAAGGTACAAGGGGCTCTTCTCTCCGATAAAAATATAAGATGATAGATATTTATGCAGTATGGAGTATGGACCAGCTAGTGAAGTGTTGTCCCAGACACATTATTTAGAGTTGAATTTTAAAATAGAGTTTGAATAGAAGCACTATTTTAAAAGTATTGTGGTGGGTGTAGAATTCAATTGTGTTTTTGAGATTGTGGGGATAAAAATTGCAAGTTTGTAACTATATGCCCACCATTTGTCTAACATTTCGGCTGTCATTGCTGAAAACTACTAAATACGCCGCTCCGGTACACAGTAGACTACAAAGTTTAAAATACCAACTCGGTTTTAACTTTATTGTTAGTTTTTTTTTTTTTGGTGTAAAAGTGGAGCTAGTTCTGAACTAAAACAATCAGTCCAATTTCAATTATTTGCAACAATTATTTTCTTTTTTATGCTATTAGATTAGTGTTAATTGTTAATTTATATTTTTCAAGTATCAATTTTTTTCATATAGTTTTTACTAATATATAGAGGGTAATTACATATATTTAGTACATTGACAATTATTATACGGAATATAAGTCAGATTGAAACGGATGGAGTGATTAAACAACTAATCCCGGTTTAGCTATCTATACTACTATTTTAAAACATACTCCAGTAATGTTTTACATATTATGATGCCATGTGTCACTTTTTAATTTAATTTATTTTATTTTATTGTAAAATCATCATTATATTTTTCTTTTTCACTTCTCCAAATTAATTACATGTTATTTTCCCTTGAAATTCGTTTTGATCAAATGACATTTAATTTCAATTACACTCCAAATGAACTGAATTGTATTTTATTCCCTAAAAAAATGAATTGTATTTTATTATTTCAGTATTTTTGTATTACCCACTATATTACATAGCCAATATAACCTAACTTTTAAATTAAGAAACTTATGTATCATACGGGATACAAACTAATTTATACTACATTTACGTAGTACAAGGATAAATTATCCAAGAAATTGATCTTTTAAGGGCAAACGGGCGCATTTATGCTTAACATGAGACTATGAGAGTGCTATATATATATATATATATATATATATATATATATATATATATATATATATATATATATATATATATATATATATGAGTACTTGACATTATACTCTCTCTGTCCCTTTTTATTCTTTATGTATTCTGTTTTGGGTGTTCCATTTTAATCTTTATATTGGAATATTTCCTTTTGTATTATCACATCAATTATATTATCCTTAATATTTTGTGAAAAATTGTGTCATGTCCATGGGAATTAAATCTCTCACACTTTTCTATGAAGACATTAAATCTTTTTCACTATTTCAGTATCAGATTTTGGATAAAAGTGAAAATATTATTAATAAACATAATTTGCATTGTGTTTTTATGTGAAAAATGGCATTTGTTTTTAGTGTTTGTCTTTTCTCTATTTTGTTGTTTTGTTGACTGATATGTATTTTGTAATACATCTCTGATATTAGCCTCGCTGTTCTCATAATTGACTGGGAAACAAATAAGTGTGTATAAGAAAGAAAAAAAAAATGGCACAAGTTGCTGAAAAAGGTAAGAAGAATTGTATGACTAAATTAGAAATAAAGTGAAACATGAAACACTTTTGGGATATCTAATAAGAGGGGGCAAAAAAAGGGAAGGTAAGAAGGGTGTATTTCGCTAGGTAATACTTCCTCCGATTTTTAATACTTGCAATGTTTGTGTATTTTACACTATTCATATTTGTTTATGCCAAATTTCGTATGGACGACCTTTGGTTGGGACACAGACGACTAGATTAAATATAGCAAATAGATGACAGGAAATAAAGGGCAGAAAATAAAGAGAGACGAGGCAAGAGATGGTGACGCGGAAAACCCGAAAGGGATAAAAACCGCGGGTGGCCATGAGTCCACCAATCTACTATGTTGCTGGCATAAAAAGCCCATTGAATATAAGTACAACGGATATCTGCATATATGTAAATGTGTATCTCGCAGTAATACATATGTATGGAATAACATAGAAGATACGAGGGGTAGACCTAGATGGGTTATGGATCATCAAAGATAGCTTATTATATTTACGGCAGTAGGTTAGAATGTTGGATAAGATATGTTGGGCAAATAATAATGGATCCTTGGAGAAGGTGATGTAACAGTGATGATACATGGCGTAAGGCCCTAGTAGTGTAAGAAATATAGGCTAGTGAGAATGAATGGGTTTAATAGAAAGATGGCATCAGTTAGGCTAGTAGGAGATACGAGGCACTTATGTGTAGGGGGTAGATAATAGACAGCAACGGTTTCATTGTGGGTATTTCGGATGGAGATTGGAAGTCTCTCATCATTGTAGAGTGGTGATATTTTTATAGGACTTTGGTGTGGCATTTGTTGAGGGAGTTGTGCTAGTAGTGCTCCTTGAATTGCTCAACCGATTCCTTGATCTCCTCCAACCGTTTGCTTGATCTTTGCTAACCTCTTTGACCTTTCCCAACAAGTCTTCCATGACTCAGCCATAACCGCTCCTCAAACATAGGAACAGACCGCGACATGTACGGTACGAAACGATCCATAACAATAGCCCCCATTTTCCTAACTGTAGCGAGCCGGAAGTTAGGAAAATAATCTTCAAAGTCTGTCACCACGTTCATTTGCTGTCAATGCTAATCTGTCATTATCTTTGACTTGTCCGTCGTCTTCCGTACTTAACCTTGATCAATGACGTCGCCACTTGGTGTTACCCATGATTTCTGACAACATTTGATGTCGTCATGTGTATATTGGTGTCTTCATGTTGACGTTGGTGTCCTTAGCTTAATTAGATGTAAACCTGGCATCTTGTGAAAGAATCGTTTCTCTTAACGAGCGTAAGACAATAGAGTGTAGTTCTTAAAAAGCTGTGCGAAAACACGTTGAGACATACTGTTAGTTAGGTATCCAGCGTCATGGCCAACTTTTGTATCTTCGTCTGTCGTTTGATATTTGCGGGCGTCACGGCCAACTGTTGTACCTTAGTCTGTCGTTTGATGTTTACAGGCGTCATGACCAACTCTTGCATCTTAGTCTGTCTTCTGATGTTTACAGGCGTCATGGCCAACTGTTGTATCCTAGTTTGTCGTCTGATGTTTATAGGCGTCATGACCAACGGTTGTATCTTAGTCTGTCGTCTTATGCTCACATGCATCATGGCCAACCGTCGTATATTAATCTGTCGTCTGATGTTTACAGGCGTCATGGCCAACTATTGTATCTTAGTCTGTCTGATGTTTTTACATGTGTCATGGCCAACTGTCGTATCTTAGTCTGTTGTCTGATGTTTACAGGCGTGCCTCTATTGTCACTGTTGTGCGACATCTATCGTATGAAGGCGATATAAGCCTCTTCATTTGTTCGTAGTCTTGCGAAGAATTTAGAGAAGGAAGTTGCGTCGAGTGTGCGTATGGTTGAATCGTTTTAGATGGTTGCAATGTCATGTGAGGATAGGTAGCATACGACTGAGTTGAAGTTACAGGTGAATGAAGTGGATGGTTCGAAGCAACCTTATGACGAATGTCAAGAAGAGTCGAAGGGTTGTGAGGTTTCCTATAACACGAGGACAAGGGATAAGATGTTTGGATGGCGCAATCTATGGAAGGAGACTTTAGCCTATGGGATATTCAGAACAATAGTTTAAGTAGGACATGAGCATTCTGGGTCGGCTTTGTTTTTCGTCAGTGTTGAGGGGGAAAGACGTGTGTTTCTCTGTTTTGTATTTGGCGATTGGTTAGGCGTTTGGACAAGCGTCGAGGGTGCATACACGTCGTTAGCTTAAAATGTTGTTTACGCTGTCTCTGTTGTTCGTTGTGGAATAGATGTCACCTGTGAGGTACTCGGAAAACGAAGTTACGTGCACATAAATAGCACCGGCGTCGTCTGTAGTGGTCGCGCTTAGAAGCGACATGTCGTCGTTGGGATCCAATAAGTTTAAGGGTCATGACCATGGAGACGTCGTCGCTTGTAGTTGATAGCGTCGTTCGTTGATGTCGTCTTCTGATGATGTCGTTCGTTGCTGTTGCCGTTGGTGACGTGGTCAACAAGTGATCTGTAGAAAATACAAAAGGTAGAGGTGGACGTTCGCTTGATGCGATGTTAGCGTTGCTTTTCAAACAAGTGAGATGAAATACGAATACAATATAATTGCGTTTGGAAAGATATATTCAATGCGACAGATAACAAAAACTGAAATTGAACTTTAATCGCAGTGTAGTGAAAAATGAAATAAATTAATTAACGCACGAAGTAAGTGTTAGATATTACTTAATATGGGCTCGTGTAACGAAATTACGTCGTGTCGCTGACTGTCCCTTGATGACGATTCTACAATCAGCAGCATTGTCCTGATGTCGTGACACCTCTCGTCGACGATCTTGTTTTCGTTCCTGAGATCATTGTCATCGCTTGTACCGCCGTCGTCACATCTGGCGTCGTCCCGTCACGTTGAATGAGGTCGACACATCGCTGGTCTTGACACTGTCCATTCTAACGTTGGTCGACTTATTGGTTGATCCTTTCTTGTTAATCGGTTGACGTCCTATCACTTGTCGTCTTTGGGAAACCCAATGACTTCTCTTTATCCGCCTATTTCGACATGTGATAGTGGTTGAGCCCCCAATGTTCGTACATTTGTCTTAGCGTCGTACCTGTTACCAAAATCTTACGACAAGATCATCGTGAAAATAAATTGTATCACATCGTCAGTTAAATTTCAAAGTTGTAACAAGTATATTAAACTGAACGAGAGTATGTACTATCTTGCCCCCCTGTGGCGGCTTTAGGAAGATATTGTGACTGAAGTCAGCCACATATGTGATGATGTTTGTTTGTAGTTGACGTCTTACATGCGTGTCAGCATGATGCAACCTCTAAACGTCCCGTTGACTCAAATTACCTCAAAATGATTTGATAAAACGATTAGTCATTAGAACAATTGAGATATTCGTAGTGCGACGCGATAATTTATTAGTCAACTTAATGAATGTAAATACGAGACATGTTAATACAAGAGAACAACAATGAATGAATTGAAATGAGAAAGTGTGTGAAAAATAGTTTAGAAGTTACTCGTGTGTCATCATGGTCATTGATGATGATTATTCGACATTCCGATTTCCTTAGCTTTCTAGGTAGTCTGGTGGCGTCGTGTCATATTGCCATCTCGTGGCGTCGGGGCATACCGTCATGATCAAGGTAATCTGTTGTCATTAATATACATACTAACGCGTATAGTCGCGGCATGTCGTTAGTAAATGAAAAATAGTTATCACGGATGATATATGAGAAAATTTCAATAGGGTATGAGATGTTAGTTTATAAAATTTTGACGTCACTAATAAATGAATTGAGTCACTCATACCATTCGATTGTGTTGATGACCCTCACGATCTGCGATGTACGTGGCAGCGACAATACGTGTATATTATAAATAAAAGATAACTTACTTCGAAAGTATGTTCGTACCTTTAGCCCCCATTGATATTCATGTATCAATCAACGATCTGTTGGCGAACTTACGAAGAAATATATTGTTAAAATAAAGATGTTCGATAATTACTTCTACGTACCATGTTTAACGCCAAGAAACTTCTTGTCGTCATAGGGGTAACCAGAATGGTCGCGTCCTGCTGTCGTGACATGCTGTCGTGGCGTCATGTTGTATCGTCGTGACCTCATGTCGTGTCGTGACCTCGTGTAACACTTCTAACGTTGGTCGCTTGCTTTACTCACGACCTTGCCAAGCGACACGTCAGTACCTATAGACAAGACAATACCTTGTCACCTACATTCTAACGTCGGTCGCCTGATGTACTCATGACCTAGCCAAGCGACACGTCAATACCTGTAGACAAGACAATACTTGGCGACACGACATGATCAAACGACAAGTGGTGACGATGTTAGTACAAAAAGTAGGATAACAACGTATAGAATATATTTCAAAGTGCTTTTGGAAATTAAAACAAGCCAAGTATACTATATAAAAAGAAAATCAAGTATACTATATGAAAATTAAATGAGATAGAGTATACTATATGCTCCCCTGTGGCGACTTCAGGACAACTACAAATTCTCCTATTTGATACTTGGATTGAAGTTAGCCACAAAATCTAGTATTGCCGACAATTTGTTGTTGAATCTCCATTTGTCGCCTTCGTTTTTGGAGACGTCGTCGACTGATGTGGAGGTGACGTCGGACGAAACTATGTTGATGTCATGTCATTGGTGGATGACGTCACGTGTTCGCATCTGTTTTAGTGACAACAAAGACTAGAAACAATATTAGCTTAAATCAAAATCACTGGGGTTGAGTTTTATACCATACTTTTCGCGACGTCAAGTGATCAAATCGTCTCGAGATCTTATCAAGGTACGAGACAGCTCATATTGTATCTTGTTTGTGGTGACATCTGCATGATGGTCCGTGACGTCTATTTTCGATGTCATCAAGCGTTGGTGCCGTTGTTGTCACGATATGCATCATCTAGGTTGAATTCGACCACTCAGACGCGTCACTTCTAGCGATGACACCTACTGATGTCGACACCTGATCTGGCGACGACATGTACCCTGACGTCATTCCATATTCCATCGACTAACGAGCCTGGCGACGACACCTGACCCGTCGACGACACCTGACCCGTCGACGACGCCTGACCTTCGACGACACCTGACCCGTCGATGACACCTGACGGTCGACGACACCTGACCGTCGACGACACCTGATCCGTCGGTGACTCCTGACCGGTCGACGACACCTGATCCGTCGACGACACCTGACCGTCGGCGACACCTGACCCGTCGACGACACTTGTCATGTTGATGACATGTGTCCTGACGTCATTCCATCTCATGGTGGCGACACAGTATGACAACAATCCCTCGCCTGGCGGTAACTTTATTGGTGAGCCCAAGTGGGTCGAATATTGTGTTTGGGAGGATATTTGTGGATATGTGTTTGAAGATAAATCTAGCCATCTCCCCACAGACGGCGCCAAACTGTTTATGCCAAATTTCGTATGGACGACCTTTGGTTGGGACACAGACGACTAGATTAAATATAGCAAATAGATGACAGGAAATAAAGGGCAGAAAATAAAGAGAGACGAGGCAAGAGATGGTGACGCGGAAAACCCGAAAGGGATAAAAACCGCGGGTGGCCATGAGTCCACCAATCTACTATGTTGCTGGCATAAAAAGCCCATTGAATATAAGTACAACGGATATCTGCATATATGTAAATGTGTATCTCGCAGTAATACATACGTATGGAGTAACATAGAAGATACGAGGGGTAGACCTAGATGGGTTATGGATCATCAAAGATAGCTTATTATATTTACGGCAGTAGGTTAGAATGTTGGATAAGATATGTTGGGCAAATAATAATGGATCCTTGGAGAAGGTGATGTAACAGTGATGATACATGGCGTAAGGCCCTAGTAGTGTAAGAAATATAGGCTAGTGAGAATGAATGGGTTTAATAGAAAGATGGCATCAGTTAGGCTAGTAGGAGATACGAGGCACTTATGTGTAGGGGGTAGATAATAGACAGCAACGGTTTCATTGTGGGTATTTCGGATGGAGATTGGAAGTCTCTCATCATTGTAGAGTGGTGATATTTTTATAGGACTTTGGTGTGGCATTTGTTGAGGGAGTTGTGCTAGTAGTGCTCCTTGAATTGCTCAACCGATTCCTTGATCTCCTCCAACCGTTTGCTTGATCTTTGCTAACCTCTTTGACCTTTCCCAACAAGTCTTCCATGACTCAGCCATAACCGCTCCTCAAACATAGGAATAGACCGCGACATGTACGGTACGAAACGATCCATAACAATATTCTATTTTGACTATTGTTGATGATTTATACGTAAGATAAAACATAATCATGTAGGATCTTGTTAGATTCGTCTCAATTTGTATTTTCAAAATATTAACTTTTTATAATTATTGCTTAAAGAGAATTAAAGATTATTAATGATCAAAGTTTTGTATAGACATACGTGAAAGTTACCAACATTACAAGTATTAAAAATCGAAGGAAGTATTACAAGTAATTTGTTTTTGTTCCAATTGATTTAAAAATATGAAAAATAGTTAAAATACCTTAGAAGACATAATGCATGCAGCATGTACTCCGTACTTGCAAAGTTGCAAACATGCATAATATCAAAATTAAAAACAAAAAAATGTTACAGCTCAAAAACAGTGAGAGAATTGAGTCAGAGTGGGACCTACCCATTATCCAATCAGTGTTGAAAGAATGGGATCGAGTGTGAATGTCCCTACAAAAGCTCCAATACAGGATTTGCCAATGGAAAATACGGAGTAGTGTTTCGATACTTGCACTGTATCAAGTTTACACTTATTCACTTAGGCCCTGTTTTTTAAATCTGAACTGAATTGAACTGAAATGAACTGAACTAAACTGAATGCTTTTGAATTGAACTGAACTGAACTGATTTAAACTGCCAAATAAGTCATAAAACTGAAATTAAGCCAAAAAAAACAGGTCCTTACTCTACTTAGTCTTAGTGTTGCTCTGCCAATCAAATGGTCCATTACACTTTTTTTTATTAACTTCTTCTACCAATCTAGCCCCACATTTTGTTATCCAAACCACTTAAGAATTACTCCAAGAAATACTCCAAGAAACCGTTTTTTTTTTTTTACCTTATTTAGGTTCGATTCAATTCGGTTCAATTTTATTTAGTTTTATTCAGTACAGTTCTGTTCAATTTGGCTAAATAAAGTTAAGAAAAGCAAGGATTAAGTGAGTTTTATATATATGATAAATGTTAGGAATGATGAGGTTTTTTATTTATATGTGGGCGAGTAAAACAATAAAGAAAAATAGTACACTATGGGTCATTTGGCTTACCAATAATATGATATTTCATGGCCAGCTCAGTGATATAAGAATTATCTGTAGGAAATAATACTGTAAAATTCGAAAATGATTAAGGAAATATGGGCCGAATATTTGATTTATGTATGTAAAGTTGTGACGTGTTATATAACATTGTCTTAGAAGCAAAATTCGCGGCCCTACCAAACGGACAGCGGCACGCGCATAGAGATACCCCTTCTAACCCAAACCACTAGGGAAAATACTTTTAAGTATATACAACACTCCGCTATATTTAAACAAGGGAAACATCATTTTCTCTTTCAATGTGGGACAACCACTTTTCATTAAATATTAGACTTGAAACCCACACTTTTCATTTCTACCAATGTGGAATAAAACCCATTTTCACAAAATGGCAAAATGGTAGTATTAAAACTCATTCATTGCATTGCATTGTATTCAACATTATCTCCATCCATATTCAAAGGGCCACATAATTGACAATTTTATTTAAGATTAGACAATATGATATTTTGCGTTTTACTTCCCTGTTATACCGTTTCACTGAACCACTAGGATTTTGAAAATTTGATAGTACGTGGAAGAAAAGCAGTGGGTCAAAGTGTTAAACTAACTTTCATTTACAGGATGATGCGGCTTGGAATAAGGATTTTCATCATACGAGAACATAGTGGTCTATGTCGTCAAAGACATATAGTTCAACAACAACAACAACAACGTACCAAGATGATGTGCCTAGGGCATGTCCCATTGTGCAACGCAAGCTGAAGCTTTGGCGTATTTACATGGAATGCAGTGGGATGTGACTTGCTTGATATACCCGATCTTAATTTTAACAGATCCGTCAATTCTCTTTACGCCTTTATAGAAGTAGCAACAAACGGGACATTCACCAAGAATGGACAATTGACAATAGGCAGATGGGAGATTTTCACTCGTTGTATCATTGACAATTTCGGACGTGATCGAATCCAACAGGTGCATGAGCGTGCGAGGAAGATGGGTTTGTTCGTGTTACGCTTTCTAGGAGCTACAATAGTTTAGATTCCCCCCCCCCCCCCCTCCCCCCCTTCTAGTATCTTTCTGAAATGTCATAAAAAAAACAGTACAAGTAAAGTGAATAGAAAAGAAACAATAAAATGATATTGGAGGGTGTTTTTTTCGCCTTTTTTTTAAAAACGTTTCAAGTTCAGATAAGTTTTAATTAAGTTCAATCAGGTCTAAAGAAGTACCAATTGGGTCCAATAAATTTGATCTTTTTGCAATAGGGTCTAATAGTTTCAATTAGCTTAGATGAGTTAATGTTTTATCCGATAAAGAGAACACACCTGTATAAAGTATTAAAAGGTAGATTTTTTTCTGAAACATCCAAAAGTGTGGTTATTAAAATCTAAATACTTTGAATTATCCTTTTAAGGAATCATTGTTTAAAACGCGTTCCAATTTTCAACTTACTACATATTTACATAAAATAAAAGCCTTAAAACCATGTATTCCCCCGTCCCTTTTTCTTCTCTACGTTTAGTATTATACACGCGATTGAACCGATAAATTAATGTGCATTGGGATTCCTCTATTTTATTTATTTATTTATACTAGGCGAATTACATTTATTTGTAATATTCTCACTTTTACAAAAAATCTGACATTAGGAAATAGGAAAGAGTTAATGCCCCAATAAAAAAATGAGAGAGATTAAATGCCCCAATGAATTTAATTGTTTAAATAATCTTTATGCACAAAATGTAATAAAATATTAAGACATTTATGTGATAATATGAAAGAAAATATTATCAATGTAAAAAACAAAATAGGATATCCAAAATAGAATATGTGAAGAATAAAAAGGGATGGAGGGATTACTATGTACGTAGTACTCCCTCCGTTTCTTTTTGTTGTATCCGTTTCTATTTTAAGCGTTTCATATTGTTGTATCCATTTAGAATCTATTCTATTTTTGGACATACATTTTATCCTAAAATACCCTTACATTTCTATCTAATTACCAAAATACCTAAAGATTCTACCCATATTCCCACCTAATTTTTTCCACCCATAATATTTAATTCTTTTCCCTTCCCCATATACCCACTCTCTCACCTCCTTTATCACCCATCATTATCACTCCTCTCTCTTACCTTATTTCTTTATTATTTTCTCACTCCTTTATTTATTATAATCTCTTACACCCAATCATTTCTCTTACACCCAATCATTACACTTATACCCATACAAACCAATATTCCAATTTTCTTAAAAATCACACCAGATTCCAAATGGATACATAAAAAAGAAAGGGAAGTGATAAATCCAAGGAAAATTTTACTTCTTCCAAGGAAATCCACATTTTTTTAAAGGTGATTTCCTTGGAAGAAGTGAAATTCTTCCTTGGATTTATCATTTCCCAAAAGAAATGGAGGGAGTAGTATGTATTGGAGTATTGTAGATGTGGTCCATGGAAGACCGATTGCTAAACAATTACGGAGTATAGAATTAGTTTTGGGGGAAAAAATAAAATAGAATGTTGATTTGGTAAATGGGAAAATCTAATTCCTGTATTGTGCAGTTTGAAATTGAGATGTTAAATTCTTAAGTTGTATATTTGGACTTACGTCATTTTCACCATTGCTCACATGACTCAGAATAAGACTACCTTTTCGTGGAATAATACTCATTCCAGTTGTTGATAATTAAAGCAATGTTTCCTGTTTCCCTTAGCTACAATGCTACATGCCTACTTGCCTAGATCCCCTCTCCTTATATAGACACAAGGTCACTATAATTACCGGTCAGTGTTCGGTTCCGTTTCGATTTTAAGTTACTCCTATGTAATATTTCATGTAGTAATAAAGGGGTTGGTAGTAAACCCATTCATTTCCTTCTAATTTATTGGTATTACATACATTTTAAATCGACATAACTTAAAACATGTTCCCTCAATTCTTGAATACTTGATATTTTAACTTTTACACTATTTATATATTACTCCGTAATTTTTACCAAGTTTTTTCTCACTAATAATATAAAAATTAAATATTATTGTATAATATGTTGTTGGATTAGTTTTAGTCTCAGTGTACATTTTCAAATATCAATTTCTTTAAATATTCACCATTATGTAATTGTACGGAGTATATAATTACGGCCAAACCATTGTCTCGATAGATGTGTCATTTAAACTGTTTCAAGTATTTAAGAATAGGGTACAGCAGAAAGACCCTCGATCTTGCAATAGGAGATTTACCTATTTATCGCTAAATGTGAATGTTACTGAGTAATTATTCGAGACCATGCAATAATTTTCTTGTCTCATCCACCAACAAAAAAAAAAAGACGAGTAGGGATCACCAAATGCAAGTGCTTTACATTATCTAAGAATAATGATAGTAAAGCTTGCCACCTTCATACACATCGACAATTTGACGCAATTAAGATTCCAAATTGTGATTAGTTTTCTTAATTTTATGAGATGCAACAAAAGTCATTATACACGAATTTCAAACAATACTCTCTCTATCGTACCTCAAACTCAATAGATTCTCCTCTTTCTATTTCTTTTTGTTTGTTATGTTTGGACTTTTACACGTTTATTAACGTATAATAAAGATTTTTTTATCTTTTATTAAAAAAATAAACTCAAGTAAAACCTCAATCCACTAATCATTACAACAACCAATTAAATTATTTTATTTATCAAAATGAACCAATAATGGAAAAGCACAAATATTACTAACTTAACATATTTGGGAAATTGTAAAGAAATTTAATAAGTTGAAAAAATTGGACCAATTAAAATTAAAAGATGGCACAAAAAATGATAGTTTAATAAGTTTATAAAAGAAAAGATTTTCCCACGTAACAAACATTGTGAAAGAATACGTAACAAACAAAAAGAAACGGAGGGAGTAGCTAATAGTATTACCTAATTATGCTCATATTCACCACTATTACTAATTTTAGAAATAAAATCAAACTTAAAAGTTCAAACAATTCAAGAATTATGATCACACCCATGTCAATCAAAGGATCACATTGTGCAACCTGAATAAACTCGGCCTTGGCTCGACTCGTAACTTGAATAAACTCGGCCTCAGCCTCAACTCAACTCAACTCGTTAACGCCGGTAAAAGTATAGACGTATTTATATATTCATATATCATAACAAACTACTCCGTACTTAACACCCACATTTTACCTCAATTAACACCCACCATACATCTGTAGTGAGGATCAAATTACTACACAAATTAAATCATACACTATAAAAATATCTGTTTCTCTCTCCTCAATTCCATACTTTTTTTTTCCTTCTATTTATTGAATTATTTTAAGGGTCAGAAACCCGAGGAGAAGACAGAGGGAAAAGAGTGAGTAACTGCGGCTGTGAATCTCGAGGGGTAGAAATGGGAGAAGGGTGTAAATAATACCCCTTCTCCGCCATCGACTTCTTCTCCTCCTCTGCCGCAAATCCGCCGCAATTACCACCGCCGCCACTCCCGCCGCCAATAGACGGCGATGATTTATTAAAAGGATCTTCAACCAAGGGTGTAACAGGGCTCAAAGTCAAAGATGGAAAATCGAGCAAACTCGGGGACAGAATCTCCGTCTTATACCGCGGTGAAAACGACGGGTTTTGATGAGTGAAGTTCGCAGACGCTGCGTTTAATGGGCTGATCAGATTCTTGATGCTGTTCCTTCTTTCGTAGAGCTTGAACCCCTGTTTTTTGGGAGCGGTTTTAACGGGTGGTATTACATAGTTTCTAGAGTGGTTTTCATGGTGGTTTTGTTGTTGTTGCTGCTGTTGTTGTTGAGGTGGTTTTGGGTTGTGCTTGGGTGTAACTTCGGAGGATCCGGTTAGCATTTGGACTACTTGTTTGAAAGAGGAAGTATCAGCGGTTACGAATGTTGTTGGGTAAGGGCTATTGGGGTCGGATCTGGTAATGGGTAATGGAGGTTGAGTGGTGCTGCAGCTAGTGGGGGAGTTTAAAGGGGGTGAATTGTTTTCTCTGTCTTTGAATTTAGAAGTGATTTCCATTGTTTTAGAGGAGAGAGAAAATGAGATAGAGAGATGGGGATGAGTGAAGACGAAGAAGGGGGGTTTCAAACTTTGAATTGATGGGGAATGATGGGGGAGGTTGGAAGGGAAGAAGTCCTTATTAGCCTTTTGGTTGCTTCTGTTTTTTCTCTCTCCCTTAACAAAATTTCTTTCGGTCGTTGGACTAATATAAGTGATTAAGTGTGACTTCCCTATACTAATCTTGTGTCCGAAATTGATCTGATTCTAGCTCGGTTCATGTTGTGTTATTTTCACGTGATAAAATCTGAGTTTATTACTCCCTCGCTGTATTTTAAAAAGAGATATACTTTTTTAAATGATCGTATTTTAAAAAAAGATACACCTATTTTTTTTATATGTTTTGGTCCTCAATTCCAATATATTAATATTTCTCTTTCGTGTGGTCTCCACACTTACACACATCATCTTTTTACTATATATTAAGGGCTCCGTTCTATTGGACTTATTTTGACTGAACTTATATTATCTGAATTTATCTGAATTTAACTTAACTTAACTTAACTTATCTGAAATTAACTGAACTCATCTGAACTTATTTTATCTGGATAAATAAACTTATTTTGTCTGAAATAAACTTATTTGTGTGTGAAAATATCTGGAAAAAAATTATACTTCCTCCATTTTTTTTATAATTGCACCATCTTAGGTTTTGGCACTATTCACATATTCTTATATAGTAATTTTTTGTGATTTATATGTAAAGAAAAATATATTCATGTGGGATCTTGTTAGATTCGTCTCGAAATATACTTTCAAATTATCAAATTTTTATAATTTTTTCAATTGTATAATAAGAGATATTAATGGTTAAAATAGTGCATTGGCAAGCGTGAAATCTAAGATGGTGCAATTAAAAAAAATGGAGGAAGTATTTGCTGAACTTATATTATCCTGAACTTATCTGAACTTAACTGAACTTTTCTGAACTTATTTTGTCTGAAATAAGTCAAAATAAGTCGATCAGAACATGCCCTAAATAATTTACCAACTACCCCACTTTCATCTTATTTTAATAAATTCAAATCACTCTCCTAAAACTATATGCCGGTCAAAGCGTATCTCTTTTTAAAATACGGAGGGAGTATAACTTATTTAGTTTGGTTAAATCAGGTTGGATGACCTTATAGAATCTAATAAGACATGATTGAAATTTATTGGACATGATCAGATCATATTACGTAAATTTATGAGATCTCATTGAAACTTATTGACCTGATTACGACTTATCTGAACTTATTGGACCTGGAACTTTTTTTTAAGCCGAAGAGAGCACATCCTAAATCTGCGAATTTGATATCATCTACGGAGTACTCAATCAATAAATAATACATAATACTCCATCTGTTTTTCAATATTCTTCCTTTTTGGAATGTTGCACCATTTAGAATTTGAGAGAATTTACTAATTTATTCTCAATTCATAAGAGAAACATAGTACCAATTGTCTGTTGGTTCAGTAGTGATTGAGGCTGAACTTGGTAGGGAGGACCCCGTGTTCGATCTTAGGGGTTTAACCAATATAGTTTCTTTTTGGGCCCCTAAAATTTTGTGGCCCGGTGTTGTAGGTCCGCCTGGACCTCCCTTTAGCCGGCCCTGGCTCATTGACCAGTTTTTTTGTTTCAAGAGTAGTGTTGCTTATAGATTGCTTATAAATACCCCTTTTCTGAATAGTTATTGTAGTTTAGAAATTATTTTGTTTTTTTTTTATTTCATATCATTTTTGTCATGAGTTTTGTTTCTAAATCATCATCCACACCCCTTTTTGGGTAGTATGAGCTGTTGGAATATGAGATGTTGCATTAGGAGATTTTTGGGTAGTATGAGACAATACTGCATTAATTAGGAGTTTTTTGGGTAGTATGAGATGTTGGAATTTGATTTTGCACCCCATTTTCTATTTTGCTCGGATGCATTAAGTAGAAAATATTGGTAAATCTAGATGGTGCACAGATGTTATGTAAGTAAAGAAAAAACAAAAATGCTTCCTAAATGTGGGTTTTTGTGCATATATTACATATGCAAAAGCAATTATGATTTATGAAATATGAAATAATTGCTCATTAATTGATTCACTTCATGACTACAAATAGTAAGATTACAAACATCAATATTTCCATTTGTATTACAACTTTAACTACCTTTTGTTATTGTTTTAGCTTCTTCATTTCCTTCAATTATTCTTGCATCTTACTGTTTTCCCTATTTTCGACATTTTCTCCTTCGTCTATGCTTTCCCTGTTTTTTCCTTCATGCTAGTAACAATGTTGTTGCTGTTGCTGCCCCTGTTTTCTTGCTTAACTACTCCCTTGCATCTCAGCTTGTTGCATGGATCACACTTGTAGTAGAGCCTTCGTGGATTGAGTGTTGTATTGTAGCTTCTCATTAAAAGTTTCCTCCCACAATAACAGAATTTGTTTGGGGCTCTTACATCTGTGGACTCATTGGGTGTGGGTGATGATTTAGAAAGAAAATCATGACAAAAATGATATGAAATTAACAAAACAATTTCTAAACTACTAGCCATTCAGAAAAGGGGTATTTATAAGCAATCAATATGCAACGACTACTTTTTAAACACAAAAACTACGCGTTGAACATCAAAATGAGTAATTTTAAGTTATGGACATTTGGTGAATTATGTTTTAGAATAGGGGTATTTGGTGAATTAAGAAACTAGACTAACGGGGGATTAACGGTGCGTCATTAGTAAGGGTATCTTGAGCATTAAGTCATTTGTGAGGGACATTTGGTGTATTTCTGAAAGTTAATGGGCGTTTGGTGAATTATGTCAAAACTCAGAGGTATTTCATGAAAAAGCCGAGAACACAATAAAAAGAATATCATTACACAATTATGAAAAGCATCGTAATAAGATAGGTGGTGAGCCAGGACAAATAAGTGACAGATGAGAATGATAAATAATGATATTTTTATTTTTTCTAACATTTTTTTTAAAAGAGTGTATAAAAATCAAAGCTTATATTTTGAAAAAAGACATAACAAGGGATAAAGATGACGTTTAGCCGTATACATACATACAGTTTAGAGAAATTTGAAATTTGCATTTTAAATTTTTTATTAAGTTCATTTTAAAAATTGATGAATAAGTTAAATTTTTGAATAAGTTAACTGAGTTAGCAGGTAAGAAACTTTATAATAATGAATCTTAGGTCGATTAAAGTGGATGGACATTTTAATGTATCATGTTATGGAATCTATAACTCCATAAGCCATAGACTTAATAATGGTTATGTATAATAAGATTTATATTGTATAGAGTACTCCGTAGTATCTTATATTGTAAATTGATTTGGCGAGGATAAATTTTAGATTGGACCCGTCCGCCTCATTTATCCTTTATCTAATTTTTTATGAACATATCAATATTTTTTAACTACTAACCTACATATTATAATATTTTGTTTATTTATTCAATCACTTTAATCAGACAACCGAATTGTCGAATATAGAATAGAGTTTTAAAATTCAAAACTCTCTTACCAAAAAAATATATTGAGTTTATAGGGTGGGTACCGTTCCTATCGTGAGTGGTGGTGATATGGATGAGAATTTGAGTCGGGTAGGGGTGTGGAGGCCCCGCTCCGCCTCATAGTCATCTCGCTAGCTTAATAAATTAAACGGTTTTTTCATGAAATACCCATGAGTTTTGGCGTAATTCACCAAATGCCCATCAAGTTTCGACAAAACATAAAATGCCCTAAAATAAAACTTAATACCCAAGATACCCCTAATGACTTCATCAACCCCATAATCAACCAATTAACGTATAATTAACCCCATAATCGATCCACCAATTAACAAACTAACCTCTAACCCATCTATTATCACATTAATCCACCCATTTCTTTTTCTTTTCTCTCTCCCCTTCCTTCTTCCATCAACCTACCACCTTCCTGCAACCATCACCCTCAAGTTGGCGAACCACCGCTTCTCCTCCACCCTTGTCGTACTCCCGTTGTGGCTGGTGATCCCTCCCTTTTTAACAACCCAACTGTCGTTTCCCCCAGGCCCGGTGGTGGCCCTGTGCATCCTGGTCAACAGCACAGGGCCACCAAAAAATAAAGGGCCCATTTCGAAAAGCCCAACCACCTATTAAAAAAAAAAATGAAAATGCGTGTTAATCTCGGCGAAACAGACGTTCAAACTCCAGAAATTCAATTCAAGTTCTAGGAATTCGGAAATCACGGCATTGGAAATCAATCACCTCACCAAATTCCCAAATTTAGTTTTCCTACTTTTCTTACTCAAGATTCAATCTCCATAACTCTATTCAATCACCATGATTCATCTCCCCTAATTTAATTTTCTTTCCTATTCCAAATCAGGCCCGGTGGTGGCCCTGTGCATCCTGGTCAACAGCACAGGGCCACCAAAAAATAAAGGGCCCATTTCGAAAAGCCCAACCACCTATTAAAAAAAAAAATGAAAATGCGTGTTAATCTCGGCGAAACAGACGTTCAAACTCCAGAAATTCAATTCAAGTTCTAGGAATTCGGAAATCACGGCATTGGAAATCAATCACCTCACCAACTTCCCAAATTTAGTTTTCCTACTTTTCTTACTCAAGATTCAATCTCCATAACTCTATTCGATCACCATGATTCATCTCCCCTAATTTAATTTTCTTTCCTATTCCAAATGCTCAATTCCAAAATATTATTTTCAAATTTCAACTGAAATTTCACATCAGATTATCAATTTGACCGAAAAAACAAAGATTTTACTATCAATGGAACCGATTTTTTCGCAACAAACGGCTAGATTTTTCAAACAAATCATCAATTTCATATTTTCATTCCAAGAAAATAATTATCAGATTGGGATTTGGGGATTGAGGGATTTGTTGAAGTCTTGAAGATGATGAACAAGATTCACAGAGGCAAAGGTATTTTCTTCTTAATTTCGTTATTTTACCATGGAATTTCCGATTTCTTTATTTTACAATTGAATTTTCGATTTATTTATTTTTCAATTAAATTTGCGAAAATTTAACAATTCCTTATTTTAATTCGATATTTTCGATTTATTTCCGTTCAGAATTTCGTTCTTAATTTCGTTAATTTCGATTTATTTTCTTTAAATATTTCGGTATTTTCGTTCAGAATTTCGTTCTTAATTTCGTTAATTTCCATTTATTTTCGTTAAAAATTTCGGTTTTTTCTTTCTTAATTCGTTATTTTCGTTCAAAATTTCAGTATTTTCGTTCTTAATTCGTTATTTTCGTTCTTGATTCGTTATTTTCGTTCAAAATTTCGTTATTTTCCATTTATTTTCGTTCAAATTTCGTTATTTTCTTTCTTGATTCGTTATTTTAATTCGTTCAATCGTTCTTAATTTCGTTATTTTACAATTGATTATTTTTGGTTAATTTCAATTTTTGGATGGTACTGTTAATTACAAACTTTAATTCATTACTGACTTTTTTTTCTTCTTTTGTTTTGAAGCTAAAGATTAGGAGAAGCTAATAAGGCTGTGGTTTTTATTTTGGAAATTATTGTTCAAAGGACTAAAAATTAGGGCCCCATTTTTTAGATTTGGACAAGATTAGAACAGGGCCTCCGAAAAGTTTAAGACGGCCCTGTTCCAAATGCTCAATTCCAAAATATTATTTTCAAATTTCAACTGAAATTTCACATCAGATTATCAATTTGACCGAAAAAACAAAGATTTTACTATCAATGGAACCGATTTTTTCGCAACAAACGGCTAGATTTTTCAAACAAATCATCAATTTCATATTTTCATTCCAAGAAAATAATTATCAGATTGGGATTTGGGGATTGAGGGATTTGTTGAAGTCTTGAAGATGATGAACAAGATTCACAGAGGCAAAGGTATTTTCTTCTTAATTTCGTTATTTTACCATGGAATTTCCGATTTCTTTATTTTACAATTGAATTTTCGATTTATTTATTTTTCAATTAAATTTGCGAAAATTTAACAATTCCTTATTTTAATTCGTTATTTTCGATTTATTTCCGTTCAGAATTTCGTTCTTAATTTCGTTAATTTCGATTTATTTTCTTTAAATATTTCGGTATTTTCGTTCATAATTTCGTTCTTAATTTCGTTAATTTCCATTTATTTTCGTTAAAAATTTCGGTTTTTTCTTTCTTAATTCGTTATTTTCGTTCAAAATTTCAGTATTTTCGTTCTTAATTCGTTATTTTCGTTCTTGATTCGTTATTTTCGTTCAAAATTTCGTTATTTTCCATTTATTTTCGTTCAAATTTCGTTATTTTCTTTCTTGATTCGTTATTTTAGTTCGTTCAATCGTTCTTAATTTCGTTATTTTACAATTGATTATTTTTGGTTAATTTCAATTTTTGGATGGTACTGTTAATTACAAACTTTAATTCATTACTGACTTTTTTTTCTTCTTTTGTTTTGAAGCTAAAGATTAGGAGAAGCTAATAAGGCTGTGGTTTTTATTTTGGAAATTATTGTTCAAAGGACTAAAAATTAGGGCCCCATTTTTTAGATTTGGACAAGATTAGAACAGGGCCTCCGAAAAGTTTAAGACGGCCCTGTTCCAAATGCTCAATTCCAAAATATTATTTTCAAATTTCAACTGAAATTTCACATCAGATTATCAATTTGACCGAAAAAACAAAGATTTTACTATCAATGGAACCGATTTTTTCGCAACAAACGGCTAGATTTTTCAAACAAATCATCAATTTCATATTTTCATTCCAAGAAAATAATTATCAGATTGGGATTTGGGGATTGAGGGATTTGTTGAAGTCTTGAAGATGATGAACAAGATTCACAGAGGCAAAGGTATTTTCTTCTTAATTTCGTTATTTTACCATGGAATTTCCGATTTCTTTATTTTACAATTGAATTTTCGATTTATTTATTTTTCAATTAAATTTGCGAAAATTTAACAATTCCTTATTTTAATTCGTTATTTTCGATTTATTTCCGTTCAGAATTTCGTTCTTAATTTCGTTAATTTCGATTTATTTTCTTTAAATATTTCGGTATTTTCGTTCATAATTTCGTTCTTAATTTCGTTAATTTCCATTTATTTTCGTTAAAAATTTCGGTTTTTTCTTTCTTAATTCGTTATTTTTGTTCAAAATTTCAGTATTTTCGTTCTTAATTCGTTATTTTCGTTCTTGATTCGTTATTTTCGTTCAAAATTTCGTTATTTTCCATTTATTTTCGTTCAAATTTCGTTATTTTCTTTCTTGATTCGTTATTTTAGTTCGTTCAATCGTTCTTAATTTCGTTATTTTACAATTGATTATTTTTGGTTAATTTCAATTTTTGGATGGTACTGTTAATTACAAACTTTAATTCATTACTGACTTTTTTTTCTTCTTTTGTTTTGAAGCTAAAGATTTGGAGAAGCTAATAAGGCTGTGGTTTTTATTTTGGAAATTATTGTTCAAAGGACTAAAAATTAGGGCCCCATTTTTTAGATTTGGACAAGATTAGAACAGGGCCTCCGAAAAGTTTAAGACGGCCCTGTTCCAAATGCTCAATTCCAAAATATTATTTTCAAATTTCAACTGAAATTTCACATCAGATTATCAATTTGACCGAAAAAACAAAGATTTTACTATCAATGGAACCGATTTTTTCGCAACAAACGGCTAGATTTTTCAAACAAATCATCAATTTCATATTTTCATTCCAAGAAAATAATTATCAGATTGGGATTTGGGGATTGAGGGATTTGTTGAAGTCTTGAAGATGATGAACAAGATTCACAGAGGCAAAGGTATTTTCTTCTTAATTTCGTTATTTTACCATGGAATTTCCGATTTCTTTATTTTACAATTGAATTTTCGATTTATTTATTTTTCAATTAAATTTGCGAAAATTTAACAATTCCTTATTTTAATTCGTTATTTTCGATTTATTTCCGTTCAGAATTTCGTTCTTAATTTCGTTAATTTCGATTTATTTTCTTTAAATATTTCGGTATTTTCGTTCATAATTTCGTTCTTAATTTCGTTAATTTCCATTTATTTTCGTTAAAAATTTCGGTTTTTTCTTTCTTAATTCGTTATTTTCGTTCAAAATTTCAGTATTTTCGTTCTTAATTCGTTATTTTCGTTCTTGATTCGTTATTTTCGTTCAAAATTTCGTTATTTTCCATTTATTTTCGTTCAAATTTCGTTATTTTCTTTCTTGATTCGTTATTTTAATTCGTTCAATCGTTCTTAATTTCGTTATTTTACAATTGATTATTTTTGGTTAATTTCAATTTTTGGGTGGTACTGTTAATTACAAACTTTAATTCATTACTGACTTTTTTTTCTTCTTTTGTTTTGAAGCTAAAGATTAGGAGAAGCTAATAAGGCTGTGGTTTTTATTTTGGAAATTATTGTTCAAAGGACTAAAAATTAGGGCCCCATTTTTTAGATTTGGACAAGATTAGAACAGGGCCTCCGAAAAGTTTAAGACGGCCCTGGTTTCCCCTCTTGTTTCACCCCACCAACCCTTTCATTAAACTTTATCATCGTCTTCTTCCCCTTTCTCTCTCCAGAATCTTCAAATCAAACCCCAATTACACAATTCCTCTACACAAAATCCTCCTTAATTGATTCATCAAGGGATAATGCTGCCATTTAAGAAAAATCACATTTAACGAAGGGATTATAATCTGGGTTATCAATTAAAATTGATTCATCAAGGGAAACCACAAAATAAGGATCTTCTGTTGTATTCCACTGCTGTGTGTTCGCCGGCGTCCCCCATTGTTGTAGGATTGGACTCAATGCTTGTGATACAAATTTACTTTTGATTTTTTTTTATCAACACAAGTGCTAGATTTTCCGCCTCATTTTACACAATTACTTTGACATTTTACATAGTATAGTGGGCGTCAATTAGCGTAATTGGTTATAGTTATGGGCAAGGAAGGTTTTGGTTAGTGTTTTCACTTTTTTGTTTGGTTTGAGTGATTGAGGAAAGAACAGGAAAAATTCTTCAATTTAACTCTTAGTTCTTTTCCGGGTTTCATTTACTTTAATGGGTGTTCTCTAATTCATGTTTCTAATGTAGCTTATTGTCCTTTGTTTGATTTCTTTTTATTTTAGAAATAATTTAATTTTGGTTATCTGAGTTTTTTTTTAATGGAAGAGTAGTTGAAGGAGAGCCGTTAGTTTTAGTTTCGTTGTTGAGGAAGAAGAGTTCATCGGTAATGGCGGTTGTCCATAATGGGGTTTCATTGCAGGGATGACATCATTAGGATGGGGAGGAAATGAAGGAAATAATGGGTGGGTTAGTGGGGTAATGGTTGGGTGAGTTAGGGGTGAATGGGTGGGTTGATTAGGGGGTCAATTAGGGGTTAGTTGGTTCATTAAGTGTTAATCGGATTAATTAGGGTTGATGATGTAATTACGAGGTAGTTGGGGTATTAAGTATTGAAATTTGGGCATTTTATGTATTATCGAAACTTGATGGGCATGGTGAATAATGCTAAAATTCATGTGTATTTCATGAAAAAACCGTAAATTAAATGGTGAGGGTAGGTGTTAAGTGATCAGGTAATGAGGAAGATGTTGCTAGTATTGAGTGGGTATGTGTAACGCCCCGACCTCTAAATCACTTATTAAAGCATAATAAGCAGCGGAATTAACCTAATTTGGTCGGGACATTACTGCCGTAACTCCCTCTTGGGAATTACAAGGCAACCATCAATATTAAGCTATTAAATTCCAAAATTAACATAATAATTCTTATTAATTTCTTAAAAAAAAGTACGTAACTTAATCAAGAATCTTTACTTAAACTTGTTATAACTTAACATTAACTTAGGTGAGCTTTGGTAATAGTGAAATCCTCGCCACTACTCGTTTCCGTGGTCCCCAGCAGTACCTAAAACGGAAAACAAAACGGTGAGCCGAAGACTCAGTAACGAGTTACCCTAACATCGTAACATCATTTCAATTCATTTTATTTAATAACACAGGGAGAATAGAATATAGTAAAACATTTAATAAATCATCATTTCAAAAGCATCATTTCGAAACATCATTTCAGTAATATCATTTCAGAAACATCATTTCAGGAACATCATTCATTAGCCTTTTTCCTTTTAATATTATTATTCTGGTCGTCAGGACTTTACAGGAAAACATGGTAGGACGTCTCCTACGAACAGGGGAAGCCAGTGCTTCATAACAGGGGGAGTCAATGCTCCATAACAGGGGAAGCCAGTGCTTCATTTCAGGGGGAGTCAATGCTCCATAACAGGGGAAGCCAGTGCTTCATTTCAGGGGGAACCTTGGTTCCATATCAGGGGAAACCAGTGCTTCTTATCAGGGGGAACCTTGGTTCCATATCAGGGGAAGCCAGTGCTTCTTATCAGGGGGAGCCTGGGCTCCATAACAGGGGAACTTGACCAGTTCTTACACTTTCATTTATCATGTTTACATTTCTGTTAATAGAACATTAATCAGGAAAATCTCAATCATTCAGGGTGGTTCAATAAACCATTAAATCTCGTTATTTCATAAAATCATTTCTTTCAGGAATAATAATTCATTAAATCAATACTTTGCATAAAGCTGCATTATCATAAAACAATTCAATCAAATCATACTTGTAATCACGCAATTCATAAAACATCATTATAAAACATCAACCATTCATAACATCATTCATAAATACATTTCGAAGGGAATGCGGGTACTAGCAATAACCGTTACCTCAACCGTAGTTTTATACTTCCCGTCTGATGGATCGTTCTTCCTGAGCTCCAAGTCCGATTTCTTTCAGAATATTAAATTTATTGAATTAGTATTAAACGATAAATAATCTAAAATTTTATAAATAATAAATTTTATAAGTAATGAATTTATAATTAACGAATTTTAATAAAAAGTATATTTTCGAAATTTAATGAAAATATTATTAATCGAAATTTCAATCGAAATATATTTTATATTTCATAAGCCGATTTTCATGAAAATATTATATAAATTCGGTTTTTGATACATAAAACTAGTAACTTATTTTCGTAAAATCAATAATTTAACCTGAAAAATAATAACGATTTATTAGTAACTAATTATATAATAACAATTATTAAAACATGCAAATTCATAGTTTAAAAATCTGAAATTACAATTTAGTTTTAACTTACCAAGGCCCAAATGAAAGTGGCCCAACTTAACTATGGTTTTTAAGGAGAATAAAACCAAAAAAAAACAGAAATTGGTTTCGGTGAAGCAGGGCACGAAACAGAGGGGAAAGGGAGGAAAGAGAGGAGGGAGGTGGCGGCTGGTTGGTCGGCGCAGCAGGGTTGCGCCGAAGGTGACGGCGATGGTGGTGGTTGGTCACGGCGGAGAAACAGCAAGGAGGGGGGGGAGAGGGAGATTTGTGCGAAAAGAGGAGAAGAGGCAGGGGAGTTTGAGGGAGGGGTGTCTCGGGTCAGTTCTTGCCGGCGACTCGCCGGAGATTGGGGCAAAGATTGATTGATGATGGCGGTTGTGGTAGTGGTGGCGTGACGACGAGAGAGAGAGAGAGAGGAGGGAGCGCGACTTGGGCAAAAACAGGGGAGTTTTCTGGAGGTTTTTCGTTCGGTTTTTGGGGAGGAGAAAGGGAGGTGGCGAATGTATGGGTGGCGCATCATGGTTGCGCCGGTGTTGGTGATGGTAGAAGGTGGTGGGGCGTGGCGTTGGTGGTGCGACAAGCGAAAGGGAGGAGGGAGCAGGGTAGTGCGTGAGAGGAGAGGGAGCAGGGGGACGGTGGAGAGCGTGCGGTGGTGGTGGTTGACTGAAACAGCCCGATGGTGTGGCTGGGTTGTTGGATGTGGTGGTCAAGGTGGTCACGATGGTGGTTTGATGGTAGTCAGTGGTTGAGATGGTTGTTGTTGGTGGTGGTTCGAACAATGAAGGAACAAGGGAATTGATTTCTCAGTTTTATGAATTAATTTTGGTTGAGAACAAAAATTGAAATTGATTGTCTGATTATAAAAAGTCAAGAAGAGTGAAGAACAAGGTGCATTACTTAAGGTCCAAGGAGTGAACCTGGACAGATTTGAGGGAAGGAAGGAAGGAAATTCCTTCCTGGTTTATACGTGGTGAGCAAGGGAAGAAAAGAAATGGAATTTTGGTTATTTGAGGGCATTTTTGTAATTTCATAATATTAGGCAAAAATTCAGAAATTGTTGTAATTTTCAGAATTTTATAAAAATAGAAATGTTTAATTAAAATCAAGTTTTAAAGTAAATCTTTATAAAAAAAATATCGTTAACGAAAAATAAATTTGGTTTCCGAATAAAATAAGAACGTTTCGAAATTATTCAAAATTCGAAATAAATTACGAAATAATTAATATTTAAAGAATAGCTCAAGCTCGTAAATTTGAAATTAAATTATAAACTGAAAAATAAATCGTGTAACAATATTAAAAATTCAAGCGAAATAAAACTTCGTTAATTAAAATAAAGTTCGAATTTAGGACTTAAAATGATTTTAAGTTAAATAAAACTAATTAAGCATAATTAATCGAGTTTTAAAAATTCGGGGTATTACAGTATGACTATCGTAGTGAATGGTAAATGAGAATAACTTTGTGCTATACATGTGATGAATGCGGATGAAGATTTTTTGTCTATGTACTACTCCATCTGTTCCATTTTTATAGTCATGTTTCTATTTTGGGCGTCTCAAAATTATAATCATGTTTCTATTTTTTGCCATTAATTTTTCCGATTTTCCATGTACTATATTAATATAAAAAATGCATTGAAAACCTCCACATGTACTATATTCCACTTTCCCATGTACTTTATTCCCTTTTACATGTACTATATTCTACATTTCTCATCCAAATCAATCATCAATATTTCTTAAAGCCCGTATTTTTAGTCAAACAAGACTATAAAAATTGGACGGAGGGAGTAGCTTATTTTATTTTATTTTTTGTAAATAAATAAGACTCCAAATGGGGAAATAACAATATATATTTTTATTACGAGAATATCTACAAACTATGTTTTGATGATAATTTTCTACCAATATAGTTTAGATTTCATGTAAATTTATATTTAGATTATAAACCGGGTATCGCACAGGTACTATACTAGTTTCATTCTAAACATGTGTATACTTCATACTTTTAGGCCCTGTTTTGTTCGACTTATTTTTACTTATTTCAGACAAAATAAGTTCAGATAAGTTCAGATAAGTTCAGTTAAGTTAAGATAAGTTCAGATAATATAAGTTCAACAAAAATAAGTTTTTTTTCAGACAAAATATGTTTTTTTAAGATAAAATAAGTTAAGTTAAGTTCAGATAAGTTCGGATAATATAAGTTCAGTCAACATAAGTTCAATAGAACGGAGCTTAGTCAGTATATTAAATACACCATTAACAAACAGCTAATCTATACCTAGTATTTAAAAAGGAACACCATAGATAATTAGAAGCCATGTGACATCTCATTATTAGAGGCTATGTGGCATCTCTCCTTTCATCCATCATTTTGTTTTGTTTTTTTTTTTCAATTTTTCTTTATTGTTTCTATGATTTACAACTTCTAATGCCTCTTCCACTCCATTTTCCTTATTCAACATCAAGTTATTAATAGTCTAATATACTCATTCCACTCCACCCCCTTTAACATCCAAATATTTATTCAACATATAATTTTTATATTTTTCCAACCTTCAAATTACACCTCTATTTATTTCATATATTACCAAAAATCAGAAGTAATCACTAATTAAAACTTCAAAAGCCATCTAAACAACCACTATACAACCGCCCGTTCTATGAACGGGCTCAAAAGCTAGTTTACCTTCAAAAGTCAATTAAGAGCCAAGAAGATGTGAATCTATACCTAGTTTTTAGAAATTCAAACCATAGTTACATCACTAACATGTGTCACCTTGTCCATTATCTTTTTTTTTTCATTTTTTTTGACTCATTTTAATGTTAATAATTCAACATTAATACTTACTTGTATTAGAACAGGAAAAACTTATAAGACATTCATGTATATAAAAAAACATAAATAACTCAAAAAACACTCATAATAAAAATGTAGGTACAATCACTAATCATGAGATAACATAAATTATGATTAATCAATTAATATTTTATAGCAATAACAATAATAATAATTTATTACAGTACTGATAAGTTAATACATAATAGTCTTTTTGAATTCTTAACTTATAAAAATAATAAGAGTACAAGAAAACTAATCCCAAATAAACCATCAACCTCCCATCTTCCATGCCCCTTATAAATAAATTTGACTACCAACCATTACTCGTTATGTCATTCACACAGCAATTATATTATCATTTCATCATATATTTTTCAAAGGTAATATGTTTTTACTTTATGTATATTCCTCTTTTCTACGATATAATCTCAAATTTCCTCATTTGTTTTGATTATTTTAATTTCTATTTTTTCTTTGATTTTTTAGAGAAATTATGTTGCATGTTACATTACCCCTCAATAAAAATAACAATAAAAATACCATTGTCGTTGATTGTTTTCCCAAAATTTTGTTTGACGTAATTTTATAATAATCGTACCTTAATGTAAAGAAATATTTATAGACATAAAATGGTTATGTTTACACTTATTAAATATTTGTGGTACCATAAATAAAATTTGTTTTGTGATACCTAAAAATTATGTATAAAATGATTTAAGTTTTTCAAACACTTTATATAATGCTCTCGTGTACTACACGGATAAAATTGCTAGTTTTTTTAAAAAAAATCAAATTCCGCAATCATGAATCCCCATGATGAATGCTTGGCTTTTATGAGAGACAACCGAATAAGGTGGAGGCAAAACATAAAGATTTCCTCAAAGAAGGATTAAAAGAAATAGATGTTGAAAAATGATAGAGATTTGTCTTATGTCATCACCCTTATACTTTAATAAACCAACAAAGATATATTCTATGATTATTCAGAAGAATCCTTGTTAAAAGAATCCTAATTAAAAAGGACACAACAAACTAACATTACATCATATTTAATTTCCACTACCTTATTCCAAATTCAAATTGGCTCGTTAATTCCAAACCATAATTCAAAAATGGAAAAGCCAAAGAACCAAATTCTTTTTTCCATCTTGTTAAAAGGAGGAAAGCAAAGTCACCATTACCAATACCAAAATATCATTAAAAAAAAAAAAAAAAAGAAAGAAAGAGTTATGACTTTTTTTATCGCAAATATTATTTGAAAGGGAAAACTAAAGGTAAGTTGAAAGTATGGTGCACCACATTTTTTAGTAAGAAAAAGTTTTTTCTTTTTCTGATTATGTCTTTCTTAAAGGTTTCCACTCATGTAAAAATATTGTGGTTAACAAATAATCAATTTAATTAATTTTCTCTAATCATCCAAAAACAACATAAGCATGTTAAACCCATAAGAAATATTATGATTACAACATAGATCCCTATTTGCTACAATCCTGTATGGTGTTTGATGATATTCATATAACTTATCCCTTTGCCCTTTGGGGAAGTTAGGTTCACATTGAAATATATCTATACTAATATATCAAAAGGTCTCGCACGCACAAGTTGTACAATAAATTTATTGTACACCAGATATTATCCCTGTATTTTTTTTAAAATTTTTATCTAGTTTTTTGTAACTTTTATTATATTTTGATTAACTTGTATATTATATAAAAGAAGTGAATAGATAAACATTTTAAAGGGTTAAATGATTAATTTTATACATTATTAGTTATTTTGGAAAAATAATTTTTATTAAAAAGAAAAAATTTATCACTAAAAAATATATAACTTTTAAGCATTTTGAGTTAACTTTTACTCCGGTGTGCAATATTAATTGTACACCACTTGTAAATAAGAATTTGTGCTAATACATACTCCGGATCCATATACTCCGTCTTAAAAAGCATAAATTTCCTAGACTTGAGCCACTGCTATCAAGGTTTAACAATAGATATTTATCCATTGATCGAGGTATGTCATAATGTCATATTACATGTATAGACCCTAAAGTTTTGATGATGAGAAAGCAAACTCCTGACTATTGGTTAAGTTATGTTGCTATTTAGGCCCCGAGATCATTTGAAGGACAATGCTAAGTTAGGGAGATACTGAGTTGGATAAACTAAGCAAAGTGGAATATACGCAAGTCATTTGATCAATGTCAGACATTACTTTGAAGAAATAATCATTCGACAAGTTTAGAAGGGAAAGATCCTTAGGCGAGTTCTTGAGGCGAGATCCTCATATATTATGTGGATCCTCGATGTTCCAGAGAAGGAACAAATTATGAAGACTTCGAGTGAAGCTTCCTAAAGGTGCAAGCATGAAGACTATGACATATGATTTTATGTTTTAGGATAAGTATTTAATTGTTAGGTTATGAATAATACAACAATATAATTCATGCGGAAAAACCATAAAGCCAGAATCCAAATTAATTGCCACATAGTCAATTAGCATAATTTAGGTGACATACAATGTGATGCGTTCCTTCCCTAGATGCTCCCGAACCGAACAAGAACAAGTCTTTAGATTCCCAAACATTGCTCCTCCGTAGAAAGTACACAACACGTTCGGATCCGCCTTAGGTTTAACCAACTAGGATTTTACTTAAGGTTTTATGTATTCGGGCATGCTAGCTTGTATTATGTTCTCCCTTGAACACAATGGGAATAAAGAATGTGAATTTTCAATTCAATGATGTGTATAATTATGAGGCCCTAGCCCTATATTTATAGTGTAGGAAATAAGGAATTTGAGTTTTACTAGGAATAGAATTACCAAACCTAATAGGATTGAAACTCTTATTCAATTAAAATTGCAACTATAATTAAACTCTTAATTATTTGAATTCTAGTAAAACTAGGAATACTTAATCCAAGGTTACTTGGGAATTAAGTAATCGGATATTTCTCGGAGCCCAAGACGAACACCCCCACGCAGCCACAAGGACCCACGTGGGTTGCGCGAGTTGCCTCGGCCCACGGCGCTGCGGCCCACTCCTCGGCAGGCCTCGCAGCTGCTGAATGCTAGCTGGACGCAGCCCATGTGCTGCTGCCTTGCCGCAGGCTTGGCGCGGCCCATGAGCTGATGCCATGCTTGCAGTTTGGCGCGGCCTAGGGGGCTGCGGCGTTGCTTGTAGCTTGGCGCGGCCTCATGGATTGTGCCTTGCTCGTAGGCGCGGCCCATGGTGCTGCCTTTGCTTGTTGAGCGATGGGCCGACTCGCTTGCCGGCTTGTCGCTCGTCGAGCTTCCGATTCGTTTTCCGATTCCGGAATTCATTTCCGTTTCGAACAAATATTTACATTTCCGTTAATATTTCCAATTCCGAGAATATTTCTGATTCCGGTAATATTTCTGATTCCGGTAATATTTCAGTATCCGACAATATTTTCGATTCCGGCAATATTTCTATTTCTGATAATATTTTCCGATACGAGCCATGTTTCCGTTTCCGGCAACATCTACGACTTGGATAATATTTATATTTCCGTCATGAACATATTTCCGTTTTCGGCAATATCATCATTTCCGGAGTATTCTTTATTCTTGCCTTTTGACGATTTCAGCTCCCACTGGAACCGAGATCCGTCGTTTCCGAATGTTCATAAATGGAGTACTTAATGAATAATATATTTACTTAAATACTTGATCCGTTCACGTATTATTTGTGTGACCCTACGGGTTCAATCAAGAGTAAGTTGTGGATTAATATTATTAATTCCACTTGAACTGAAGCGGCCTCTAGCTAGGCATTCAGTTCAATTGATCTCACTGAATTATTAACTTGTTAATTAATACTGAACCGCATTTATTAGACTTAGCATTAAATGCATACTTGGACCAAGGGCATTATTTCCTTCAGTCTCCCACTTGTTTTTTTAGTGTAAATGAGCCACAAGGGAGGGGATGAGAATCGATTCCAGGATCACCTGGAACCGGGATGGAAGCTCTAACCAACTGAGCTATCCATCACTCTCTCTCCCACTTGTCCTTAGGGATAAGTGTGCATTTCCTAATTTCTTTGTCGCTCGATGCCAGCTCATGAATATAAGGTAAGAGTAGTCATCCTTATTATGTCCAAAGGTATTTCTCGGTTTCAGAGTTCAACTGATCAAATAAACATTTAATCATAACCTATGATTCATCTGAGCACGGCCATGAATTTTCAGTTTCTAGCTATCCAAGTGGCCTTGTACAACTTTTAGCATCTAATCCCGATTTATGGGAGGACAATCCCAATCTTGTGATCTTGAAGTTAGACTTCGTTTGATAGGTGATTACCTGAGTGTTGCCGTTATAGTCTCCTTTTACGGTGCGACACTTGACAACATCAAAGTAACCAGTTCTCAAACAAGTAATCTCAAATCACTCAGGTATTGAGGATTAGTGTCTAATAATGTAATGAAATTTACTTATGACAAATTTTCATCTCTTACAGTAAAGTTTCATAGGTCTGTCCAATACTAATCTTCTCAAGTAAGTATCTAGGCAAATGATTGCGATATTGCCATTAGGGATGTCAATGGGGCAGGGCGGATGCGGATGTATGTCCCTCCATCCCCATCCCCACCTAAAATTTTCATCCCCATCCTTGCCCCATCACCCATAGCGGGTACAAAATTCATCCCCATCCCCGCCCCAACGGGTATAAACTAAAATCCATCCCCGCCCCACCACCCAACTGGGTATCCATCCCCGTCTTATCCCCGCCCCATACCTACGCCAATATCCGCCTAATTTTTCTTATTAAGCAAACATTTTCCATATGTACGAAGTAATGAAAGTTAACTTTAGAAAAAAAATACCTTACGACTAAAGAGACATATATAATCGAAAAAATACCCGTCATAACAAAAAAAAACTAAACAAAAAACTTAAAATTCTCACCTAAATTCATATTATCACCTAAACATGCACATAAATACAAACTCACCCCATCACCCATGGCGGATATGAAGCGGGGCGAGTGGGGATGGGGCGGGTTCAACACAAAATCCACACCCGCCCCATCACCCATGACGGGTACACTATACCCATCCCCGCCCCATCACCCGCCAAACCTACCTCCATCCCCGCCTACTTGGGGAGGATGCGGGGCGGGTCTCCCATGAAACCCGCCCCACTGACATCCCTAATTGCCATGTCCACATAGTTCAAGAAACAGAACTACTGGTCATCTTGCATTCTAGTCGTCTAGCGTTTTCTATGCGTCCACCTTTATAGAAAACTTCTGACCAGGGACCATTTTCAACTTTTGACATTCAAGTTCACTTGATAGACATTTCTTAGTCACAGGACTGGTCCTGACAGTCTATCTTGAATATATCGTCAAATTGAAAGGACTCATCATTTAATAAACCACAAAATTAAATGGAAAAATGAATTCTATTCATTTATATGAATGGTTAACCAAAAAGTTTTACAAAGCATTAAACTCTAAAACTTTAAAACATTTATTAAGGACATCAAAGCCATTCTCCAACATGCTTGATTCCCATAGCTGCAGTGTGCGAGTTGTGCTTCTCTTGCAGCAGAGGTTTAGTTAATGGATCTGAGATGTTGTCATCAGTTCCAATCTTGCTTATCTCGACTTCTTTTCTTTCAACGAACTCTCGTAGAAGGTGAAATCTACGAAGTACATGCTTGACTCTCTGGTGGTGTCTAGGCTCATTTGCTTGTACAATAGCTCCATTATTGTCACAATATAGAGCTATTGGTCCTTTAATGGAGGGGACTACACCAAGTTCACCTATGAACTTCCTTAGCCAAATAGCTTCCTTTGCTTCTTCATGTGCAGCAATGTACTCCGCTTCAGTGGTAGAATCCGCAATGGTGCTATGTTTAGCACTTTTCTAGCTCACTGCACCTCCGTTGAGGCAGAAGACAAACCTAGACTGTGATCTGAAATCATCTTTGTCGGTTTGGAAACTTGCGTCCGTATAGCCTTTAACAATTAATTCATCATCTCCACCATAGACCAAGAAATCATCTTTGTGCCTTTTCAGGTACTCAGAATATTCTTGGCAGCAGTCCAATGGGCCTCTCCTGGGTCTGACTGGTATCTACTCGTAGCACTGAGTGCGTACGCAACATCCGGGAGTGTACATATCATAGCATACATTATTGAACCAATAAATGATGCATATGGAATCCTACTCATTTGTCTACGCTCATCCAGTGTTTTGGGCACTGAGTCTTGCTTAGAGTCATTCCATGAGACATGGATAGGTAGCCTCGCTTGGAGTCAGCCATATTGAACCTTTCAAGAACCTTATTGATATAAGTGCTTTGACTAAGTCCAATCATCCTTTTAGATAATCTCTGTAGATCTTGATGCCCAGTATGTACTGTGTTTCTCCTTGATCCTTCATCGAAAAACATTTCCGAAGCCAAATCTTGACAGAGTTCAACATAGGAATGTCATTTCCGATAAGTAATATGTCGTCGACATATAATACTATAAAAGCAATTTCTCTGCCACTGACCTTCTTGTATACACAAGATTCGTCGGCGTTCTTGACGAAGCCAAAGTCACTGACTGCTTCATCAAAACGTGTATTCCAATCCTTGATGCTTGCTTCAATCCATAAATGGATTTCTTAAGCTTGCATACCTTTTTAGCATTCTTTGGATCCTCAAAACCCTCAGGTTGTGTCATAAACACAGTTTCTGTTAAAACGCCTTTTAAGAAAGCGGTTTTGACATCCATCTGCCATATTTCGTAATCGTAATATGCAGCGATTGCTAACATTATCCGAATAGACTTTAGCATTGCAACTGGTGAAAAGGTTTCATTATAATCCACAACGTGAACTTGCCTGTATCCTTTTACAATCAATCTAGCTTTGGAAACTTCTAGTTTCCCATCCTTGTCCTTTTTCAGTTTGAAAACCCATTTGCTTGGTATGGCTTGGTAGCCATCTGGAAAATCGACCACATCCCAAACTGGATTTTCAGACATGGAGTCTAATTCAGATTGCATGGCTTCTTGCCACTTCTTGGACCTAGGTGTAATACCTCGTATTTTTATAATATTTATAAGTATATTTTATTATATTTATAAAGCATTTTACGATTTATAACATTTAAATAATCTTTAAATGTATTTTATTTAATGTATTTTAATTAATTAGAATATTTATTATTTTAATTAATTACTAAACGAATTTAATTCTTGAGTCGGGAAATTAAATGAGTTGCAAATGATTTTTAAAGCTACGGGTTTTAAATAAAAAGTCCAATTCGTTTTATTAATCGAGCCCAATCCAAAGAGTTTAAATTAAATCCTAAGCTAGCCCAATCATTTAATTCCCTAAGCCCAATTCTAATTTCTTAAGCCTAGCCCATCAAGGGATTAAGGAGCCTATAAATAGGACTCCCCCATCATTAAATGAGCCCCTAAAATTCATAAACCCTATTTTTGCCTTGCTTGCCCAACACTCCTCTCTCCCTCTCTCCTCTCGTTCGCACGCACGCCTCCGTGCTCGTGCCCTCGTGCTGCTCGGCCTCACGCCCAACGCGCTGCCTTGTGCCCACGTGTGTTGTCGCGCCCCAGCGCCCAGCACTCCCTCACTCCCTCTCTCGCCCTCGCGCGCCAGTGCCAGCGCCTATTCTATTTAAATTCCGTATTTTAAATTATTATATTAATATTGTTTTGAGTAATTAAAATGTTGGGAACCGGTTATGAATACCGTGGTTTGAGGATTTGTGTGTTGTGATTCATTAGGTTGGTTTTAATTATTAAAGGAGGAATTTTCAGATTTGTTTATTAAATAAAGCATTGATTTTTATGATAATAAACTAGTTTTATTGGGATTTTCAAGTTAGGGTTTTAACCTAGACCTAATGAGTCAATTGATTAGCATAATTAGGTGATGATTTTAATTATGATAATCAATTATATTTTCAGATTTGAATAAAGGTTTAAAGTGTTGATTTTTATTGATTTTTAAGGCGGAAAAAGTATGTTTTTGTACTTGGGATTGATTTTGCAAATTGAGACGATTTCATTATTGAAAAACGATTGAATTCTAAAGTTTAAAGGGGGTTTTAAATTTTATAAAGTTGCTGGAAATTTAATGAACATGGAAATAATTTAAGTTTCATTATTTTGATGATAGGAGGTGATTTCTAGTTGAGTGCTCGTTATTGCAAAGTGGCCCCTACGCTTAGGTATTCAAGGTACGTACAAGTCTAGGGCGACCACACCTTTTGTCAATGACATTACATGTTTGTTGATGATGTGGATTATATTATGTGGATTCATATATGTTTTGGTGAACGATCATGTGGATTAATATTATTGGAATTATTGAATTGTTGGTTGAACAAGCATGTTGAAATCATTATGAGTATGGATTCCATTGTCAATCATGTTGTTCAATATTTATGCATGTATGGTTTATTTCACATGCAAGGGATGGATTATTTATTTGTATGCTATTGTACGGGATGTCTAGCATACTTTGAGCCAATTATTCATACTTCGTTGTACTATTTATTTTACCACATGTGAAGGGTTATTCACGTAAGCCACCGCACATGTAGGGTTCAGTTGGGAATATTTTGTATGAAATGAATTAGGATTTGTCGTGCAAGGGCACAACCCTCATGTTAATGTGCATGATGTGGAGTCTCACTTTGGTGAGGAGGAACATGGTAGTAATATCACAAGTGTCGGCTTGGTTGATCACAAGTCCTAAAGCAATTAAAATAAGATTGTTTTGGTTGTTGTTTATTAATTGTATGTATGCATGTTGTCGAGTCTTGAGTTCGCCTTTATTAAAATATTAATAAACGTAAAGTGCATCCGGAACAAGCTTCAAAACTCTTGGAACGTATATACCTTGAGTATGAATAATGGGAGGAGACTTTCCGGAATGCTCGTACTCCTACTAATGATACAAGACGTTGTTTCATTTATATTATGCGCAGGAATTCCGTCGGTATGGCCCGACACTCGGTATGGCCCGATTTTATTATTTATTCTTTGGTGTACGGTTGGCTCCCATCACCTTTCCTTTATGGAACTTTCTTTTGGCCCGTTCGAAGCTTATTCTAATTAAATTGTGAGTCAAGAGTCGAGTCAAGAGTCGAGTCTTGTATTCATGATTGGTCGTTAATTATTATATGGCTTTTGCATGTTGATTAGTGCTTAGTGAGTGATGCATGTTTTAGTTTCGTTTACTCTATGCTTGTAAGTACTCAGCTTTTGCTGACTACGTGCTTTGTGTGTTCTGGTCATGGCCCTTGCCTTAATGACCCTATGATGATCCGTCATTTGCACTTGCATTGATGGGGAGTAGAATAAAATAGCAGGTTGGTGTGAGGGGGTTGAAAAAGCGCGAGGCTAATGCGTGACCTTGTCCCTCGTGGGTGTGACGATTCTTTTTATTCAATCAAGTGTAATTGGATTTCCTGTGAGTATACACCCAATTGACTAGTAATATAGGAGTCGCCATTCAGTTTTTAACGACAATGAGAAAAACTGACAAAACCCGGTTATCGTGACATAAAGGGAGTGCAATTATGTTTAACCACGACGGCCGTAGGTTCCCTTGTGATCCCTGGTGTGGGGATCTCTCAATATACACCCGCAAGGTAGAGATTGAGGGTTCGGGGGACTGTAACTACCGAGAGGAGTAATTCGCTCGTCGATAACTCCAGAGGCGGGATATCCTTACTAGCTCAGCATAAATAATTGAAGGGACATGCGTTAACTATTAAACTAATCTGAATTGATTTTAGCAATATGCAACATATAATACTAATTCGATCGTGATTATCTAATTTAAATAGCATTAAGGGACCTAGCATGATAATTCGATTTCCCAAAAATATTATATTTGTTAGGCGTGATAGAACAATCATATTAGGTTAGTTTAACAGTTCATAAAAAGGGCGAGGAAAGCAGTTAAATCATCGAAAAGGGACACATTACGACGCACCCTTGAGAGGTGCGTCACGGTTCTCAGAAAACTAACCACTTTGACTTTGCTATTTCTCCTTTTTATTTAACGAATCTCAATTATGGGACAGGATACGTTCTGTTCGATTTATGGACCGATTGCGACAGAACGCGTGAACAGTTTCGCAGCGAGAGGCTTAGGCTAAGGGGTTTAGAGTCAATACTCAGAATATATTATGTGTTGTTGTGTGTTTTTTCACGTCGAAACTAGGGGCCGATTTATAGGGAAGAGTTCGTGGAAAGATAGAATTGCAGAGTTCTAATCCATAAAGAATTAGGAAAAAACACGTCCCAGGTAATTTCGGCGCCCAGCTCTGGGCGTCAAAGATTTCGGCGCCCAGGGCTGGGCGTTGAAAATAGAGATCCATGCAATTTCAGCGCCCAGGGCTGGGCGTCAAAGATTTCGGCGCCCAGCTCTGGGCGTTGAAAGTGATGTCTGGGCCGAATTCTTTGTCAGATTCGGATTCCTGAAATCCGTAGAGTTTGAGATTAATTCGAGTCTTTTAGCGCGTATCAATTTTGTGACGGAATGCGTCTGGGCCCGTTACGAACTCTAGGCTCGTTAGGATTTTGATTAATACGTAACTCTTATTTCCGAATCATATTAGGAATAGGATTCTCGCAGTTTTCTATCTCATTTAGGATTTATGTTGGAATGCAACACCTAATTCTGACAGGTTTCTATCTTTTATGATTTGCCACTTTTAGAAGCTACCTTTTACGGCAGTTACTATTTTTAGCAGGTTTCCATAAATAGCAGGTTTCGGGTAAAATGAAATGGGGAATCGAGATTCGTTTATTTTATAGGAGATGCGTTGTCAAGTGGAGTTTTTATGCTTTCATCATCGAACCTTTCCCTTGCGGGAATGGGGACAAAAGTAGGTGTCTACAGTTAGCCCCCACTTTGACTGAGTCTTGGAGTAAGACGATGGTCAAAGTATTAGACGGAGTGCGTCACACAAGCCATGGTGTATGTGACCTGTTTTGCGAGGGTCTCACAAGCCCCCGAGTGATAACATTTGACTTAAGGGTCATCACTTGAAGTGTCGACATATCCCTCACGTGTCATTGGGATTTGTCAACTGATAGTATAGAAACTTCCTCACTTTGTCATTGGAAGGATCTAAAGGTGCGTAGAAACTCCCTCACTTTGTCATTGGGAGTAGCTACAGAGTTTTTCGAAATCAAAGCTATAAAGTGTAATCTGGCCTGGCCAAGCCCAATCACGAGGTAAAACGTTTTTAAAGATTCTCATTTTTAGGGCTAGCTAAACGAGAAAACCCCCTTGTTTTTATAGGACGTAAAACGAAGGAAAATCCAGCACATCGCTCTTTTTTGGAAAAACGAAAAACCAATCCTTTAATTTTTGGAAAAAGGGAAAACCAATCCTTTAATTTTAGGAAAAAGGGAAAACCAATCCTTTAATTTTTGGAAAAAGGGAAAACCAATCCTTTGATTTTCGGAAAAAGGGAAAACCGATCCTTTGATTTTCGGAAAAAGGGAAAACCGATCCTTTGATTTTCGGAAAAAGGGAAAACCGATCCTTTGATTTTCGGAAAAAGGGAAAACCGATCCTTTGATTTTCGGAAAAAGGGAAAACCGATCCTTTGATTTTCGGAAAAAGGGAAAACCGATAAAAGTTATCGCTGCAGCGACTAAGGACCTGCGCTGTTAGTGACGCAGACCCCGCCCGCTGAAGGTGGGCGAGCCTGTCCGCTGAGGGTGGACCCCCCGTCCGATAGAAGTGGACGAATCTGTTTTGATGTTTTTTGAAAATAAGGACCTACGCGGTTGGTGACGTAGACCCCGCCGGCTGAAGATGGCGAACCTGTCCTCTGAGGGTGGACCCCCCGTCCGATAGAAGTGGACGAATCTGTTTTGAAATTTTATTTTGTTTTTTATTTTTTGAAAATAAGGACCTACGTGGTTTGCGCCGTAGACCCCGCCGGCTGAAGATGGCGAGCCTATTTTAAATTTGAAGATTTTATTTCTTTCGAAAACTGAGGACCTGCGCGACTAGTGACGCAGACCCCGCCCGCTGAGGGTGGGCGAGCCCATTTTGAATTTCTTATTTTGTCTATGTAGAAGGGCTTTTGTGATTACAACCTGTTGGTGGGTCGTAATATTTTTAGATGTGCCCTATAAGTGGGTCCACACTGTGTATATTTTTGTTTAACAATATATTTTTTGAGATATCCAAACATGACATGGTGCATGGCGCAGTCCGGGAATATGATTTTGATCGCGCGCTCCTCGTTGGAGTCTATTTTTTTCGTGAGCCCCCAAGCACCGGGGCTCGTCGGTTGTTTTTCGCATCTTGTAATCATGTTTGGGGTCATGCTCGTATGTGCGAGCGACCTTTGTAGTGGTGTGCTACTCTTAACAAAGTCGTGAGGTGCGACTTTCAGCAATTTTCAAGTCGAATGACTATGGCAGGGCCCAATAGAAGTTAGGGCCTTTTGAGCCTGGATTCATTTTCGGCGCCCAGGCCTGGGCGTTGAAATAATTCACGCCCAAGTGGGGCGTTGAAAGTGTTTGGGCTGGTCTTTTGATGACACAGTTGGCCTCTTGTTCATTCGTTTATTTCACTTGGAAGTTCTATGTATTCTCTTTTCTTTTATTTTTTCTTTGTTTTTAGAACGTGATGATTTCCTTGAGAAGCCGTAGCCGATTGGTGGACTACGGTGCTCGTCGCTTTGGGGCGATTATTTTAAGGAACTGTTGCTCTTAAGGCGTACAGTTATTGCGATAGTTGGGCGAGTCTATATGGCCCGAGGAACATACCTTGAGGTGTAAGACTTTGATCGCTCTTATTTTTTTTGAACGTGTTCGTGAATGATGATATGTATGTGCGAACGAGCGTTCATAGAATGGCCGTTGCGTGCGGTCCATTAATCAGATTGCTTGAATTGTTTCATTTTTTTTTGAGCAACGACTGATTTTGAATAGTTTGCTTAGAAGCTTGATAGGGTTCAGGCCTATTCATGAAGTGGGCTCAAACATCGTGCCCTTTCGATTGTTCAAACATTTGCTTCGAGATTTTTTTAATTTTGTTATGGTTGTTTCGTAGCTTGGAGCCCCCAAGTATGCATGTTGGGATGCTTCCTTTTGGCGTACGATTTTGTAGGTTCTTTCGAGAAAGATGCCTTGGGGTTTCGCTCGTGTAAGTGCGAGCTATCCCTTCCGTGGTAGGTAATGTTTTGCTACCTTTAATCCTTAATGTAGAAGTCGTGTGGCTTGCATTTGGGCGATAAGTAGTCTTTGTCTCTTACTCTTGGTCGTGCTTGCATTAGTGCAATGTGCCTTACCCTTTTTTAGACTTGTACTGTGGGATTATGGTGCAACGCAGGCTTGTGTGGCCTAACCGCATGTATTAGAACATTTCTCCAGGTGTTGGGATATAACATTATTATTTTTTGCATTGGAGGACTTCATCACACCTCGTGCAGGTGTTTGAACAAGTGTAGCACCTTCTGCGTGGGTTTGCACGGCTTATTACTTCGTTCGATGCAAGGATTCATAGGTGTTTCTTTCTTATTTTTATATATGGGCAAGACTTGGCTAGCAGAAAGATTCAGCGCCCAGGCTGGGGCGTTAAAGATATCGGCGCCCAGCTCTGGGCGTTGGAATTGATTTCTGGGCATATTTTGACAGTTCTTATCCTTGATTTTTCTTTCGCTTTTGCTTTGGAACGAGGTAGACTGTGTAACGGGCGCTTGTAGGGCGAGCGTTATGTGCAGTGGTTTGGTCGGAGTTTTGGTGACTCGCGATTTTCAGTTATCCTTGATAGTGGGGTGACTTCATGTATTCTAAGTAGCTCTTAGAATTTGGGAGGGGTTGTAGCCACTCTAAGGTTCGTTTTGCATGATTAAAGCTTAGGATTGAGCCCCTATGACATATGTATAGCATTAGCGTCGAGAATTTGCGATAAAATCGTCATTTCGAGCATTTTTAGAGTGTGTTTCTCAAGCCCCCAATTGTAGTTACGGGATTGGCTTGGTGCTATAATGCTTTGCATACGTTTTTATGCATTCATGGTGACACAGATCATGAATAGTTTGAACCAGACTCGTTCAGTGCGAGGTATGTTCGAGTAGTGATTTGCTACTTTTCTTGTAAATGTCGTATTGTGCGACATTGCCATGGTCAAGGTAGTCACATGTTGAAGTGTGCCTTGACTAGAAGCTAGGTGCCTTTCTTTACCCATAATCATATTTAAAAATCTTTTTGACTCACTTGCAACGTTGAGATGGACGCACACTAAGCTTAAACCAACGACACTTTATTTGTCCGAAGAAGTCTTTAAAAATCATTTGAAAATTATTTAAAATCCGAGTCCTACTGTGTACAATTCGAGGTGTCCTAAGTAAGTTTGACTTATAGAAGGGTTCGTACAAGATTACATGAGTGAATCAAAATACTGTTACGAGTTTTGGAATGCTGTCTAAGGATTTGCCGGAAGCCAGGGTGCAGGCGTCAAGACATACTTGTGCCCGTTTGGCATATGCTTTAGGCTTTTAGGGCCATCTTTTCCAAAATTGCGGGAATATAAACCGTTTTCAAATTGACTTAGATTTACTTGGTGTATGTCTGTATAAAAGGTCGAGGTATACTTAGTTCCTTCCCTATCTCTTTCATTTCAATTTTTAGCCCCCAGTTGCTGTTATGTCTTCCCATTAATGATGTTTTTAGATTTCGATTTTAGATGCCCGTGTCATATGTCTGAGCAGGGTGAGCCTTGGTTAAGTGCCAAGTCCTATTCACAATGTCTGATTTTTTTTTAAAGGGGATTCGCAAACATTTGAATTACCATGAACGGGTGCCCTGAGTTCGAATGAACGATGGGGCGATGCCGTAGAACAATCCTCTTTATTGCAAGCTTACTGCCCTTACTACTTGTTGGCGATTATGACTGTGTCTAGTGGTGAAAGAAGGTATTTAAGCGAACGACTATGTCTAGTGGTGAAAGAAAGTCTTTAAGTGAGTTAGTTCGCTTTAGGGAGGGTCAAGTCGAGTACTTTAGAGGTCATGGACGCTTGCGCTAGCCCCCATTCAATTGAGGCCAAGCGATCTTTTTGAGTCTTGGCTAAGTGCCTAGGAGTGTGAGTGCTCCTTCTGGCAAGGGTACGTGCCCTTATTATTTTTCGATGTGTGCTCATTAATTTTGGTATTTTGATGACTTGGATTCTTCATTTTGACTTAAATTTTTCTTTCGACTTGGATTGCAAGTAATTAAATTTCAATAAAGGACTTCTATTTTTTTTATTCTTGTTTTTCTATAGGCTTTGATATTTTTGCAAATTGGTTGGACCGAATCATGGATTGCCTACGTATCCGCCTTAAGTATATTTAATTTGGAATCAGGTCTTGCGTAGTTCTTAGCCTAGAAAATGGTTTCTTAGAATGCCGAATTCGATAAGTATGTTCTGAGGTGGAAACATTTTATTTGAAACGGTAGAATAAGTGAAGTTTATCATTATTTTAATCTATTGCTTTGCCGTAAGCCGAAAATTTGTTTTATATATTTTTTGAGTACATGTATTTTTTTGGTGGTACGTATGTCTGAATACGTGTTGTACCCCCCAAGTGTTCATTATTGTTCCGTGTATGTGCGGATACAATGACGAGCACTTCTGGACAAATTTTAGTAAGGAGAGAGATTCAGCGCCCAGGCTGGGGCGCTAAAGATTTCGGCGCCCAGCTGTGGGCGCTAAAAAATTATTTCTGGGCGGATCTTTTTTGGTGCGCTAAATGCTTCTTTATTTTCCTTTTTAGACTAACTTTAGAGGCGCTTTTGCAAAGTTTCTTTTTTATTATTCACATTTTATTAATTTTTTTTGCACTTTTCATTTGTTTCCTTTTTTTTTGTTTGTGACTCAAGACGGCTTGAAAGATGGGTTGAATGATATAGGATAAGTTGTATAGGTATTATTCGAGCGTGAGGATTACGTTAACCAAGGGCAATGAATATCATGGGGACAGCTCAAGGATATAGGATGTATCCACACAAGTTATATGGTCATTATGCTGATGGTGGCGTAAGAACAGGTTTGGGCTTTGGAAATAATGGGCATGACGCACATGTCAATGGCCGTGCGTGGTTTGCGGTTGATAACAAGTTCAAAAACAAGAGTTGAGGTAATGGTTTCTCGGGTTATGAGAACATGGATGGGTTAAATGAGCTGAACAGGGACACCAGAGTGAAGGCGTCTAAGAACATAAGGATGGCAAGAGGGTAGACATCGTAGAATTTTATGACTTGGATTGGTTGACTCAATTCGTTTACTTAGGTAAATGTTGCACTACGGGATAAGTATTCCATGGCTTGCTCTTTTCGCTCTCCCTTTTCTCTTTCTATTTAAGTATTTCTTTTGCTTGGGATTTCTCCCCAACATAAATCCTTAAATTTTTTTTATTTGGGTTAAAAGGTAGATGGTTGTGGTCTTTGAGTCACGAGGTGAGACTGAGTGAGCCTCGTTTGGTAGGCCTATAGTGGACCTTTAATTTTAGTAGGCCTAGGGTGGACCTTTTTAAATTGTCTTACTTTGCAAGCGTATTTAGTCGTTTCTTAAAAGGTGCAAATAGCGTAGATTCAAAATGTTGTTTTTACCTTATTGAACTTTAACGAACGAATTACATTGAAAATAATTTTTTTTTTTTGTTTCTTTTCAGACTCCAGTTTCTGGGATTTAATTGGAAGTTGTGATTTAGACTCGAACTTTCATTAATTTTTCTGATTATAACCCGTGTATGAATACAAGGAGGTGGCCTAGACTCAAAATAATGACGTGGCGTGAGCCTATAATACTTGACCAAGCGACTCTAGACTTAGGCTAATTGGACCATACTTTTAGTTGGTTGACACTTTAGATTTTAACCCTTGGGTGTTTATTTGTCATGCGCCATTTTGCTTAATGTTGGCAAGGTAGTTAATTGGGGAGATCAAATTTTTATTTTTGCAAGACTAGAATCATTAGTGCGGCTTCTCTCTTAGTGTGTATTGCTTTACCCCAATGGTAGCCCTATTGGTATGCCGATTTGGGTATTTTCATGGTTGGTCATGTTGCATTCATGGAAAATCTCTTAGTCCGTACTTAATAGTATTTCAAGGAGTGAGTGACTCGAGAGGACTATGATAGTCGTGACCCAATGTGACTATAAACCTTGAGGCCATTAATTTTTTGCCAATGGTATTGATACCTTAGGTTCACTTTGGGAGTTGTGCGACTATGGGGGCATGATTTCCAGAATGTGGCCGTTTCCATTTTGCAAATACTATAATATATTCTTTTTATTGGTGAGAGAGAGTATTGAGGCCGTGGATTCTTAGCAAGGGATGACAATTACATATGGGTGCTCATTGATTTAAACGTTAGGAAGGGAGACTCAATATGGTTTAACCTTTTAACTTGCAGAACGACACTAAGCATTGGGACCGATTCTATGGATAAGACAACTAAGACTTAGGATTTAGATTGTACTTTGGCATAGCCTAGTCTAGACTCGGATTTATTTTTTATTCGAACATTATTTTTCTTGAAGACTCTATTTGAACATTATTTTTTGAGTACTTTGCCCATGTGACATTCATAGTTATTAGCATGTTCGGTTTTGGTGCCGAGCATTGTCGTCGTAGGAGGCCTAACGACGACACAAAGAGTTATTTATTTTTATTTTTTAGTCGCTTTTAGAATCGAGTGCCTTTTCATACGCCCTCGCAGCAATTTTTTCGAAAAGTATTTTTTTTGCTACGTATATTTTTTCATGCGCGGGCACCGAGGCTGCTGTGCCTGACCAAAAGGCCAGGCAGCAACTTCAGCGCCCAGCAGTGGGCGTGAGAAACTTTGGCGCCCAGCCAGGGGCGTTGAAAATGCGTCCCTGGCTGGTTCTCGTTTTCTGTTCGCGTATACTTTTGTTTTTGCGACTTTAGTTTTGCGTGCTTGCCTTATAACGTCCTTTACGCGTTGTGCAGCGTTTGTGGGATTCGTTACAGGCCATCCCGAGCGTCGCTTATTTTTGTGGCGATCGTTCGGGCTTGCGGAACACGTATTGGTATAACTCTTTGGCAAATTAGTCTATGAATGTTTGGGCAACTTTTAAGGTCGTTGGTTTTCTAGCATTATTTATCTAGCATTATTCGTACGCATAATCATAACATAGTCACATAGTTCGCTACACATAACTACATTACAAACATGGATTTGAAAATTAAATATGTCACGTAGTTTATGATAGGCTTCTATGGGTAGTTTATCTGCGCCTGGCTTGGTACCGCTTCTATCGTAGATCCAACACATGCCCCGGTCGAGGTAGTGTCTTTAACAGACGAATTTCGCTCAAGAGGCCAACCCGCAAGTGCAAGCCAAGGGGGCATGCAGGCGAGAGGGACCTAATGGGCGAGCGATTGGGATCGGGATAGGTGTACTACCTGCACAAGTACCGAGTGGGAAACATGCGCGGCGTATGCACTTCCTATTGGCGAAAAAAGGTATCCTTAGTCCCAACTCCCAAGGGAGCCGAGATTCGTTATGATGTTCTTCCCGTTCACATTAATATGCTGATTTTCAGGTCGTCCCAACTTGATGGGGAAATAAACGCGGGGTAGGATCATTTCACCCTTCGGCTATTTTGATTACCTACAAGCACGAGTATTTCCTTCACTATCCCCAGTGTAGTCGCCACTGTGAGGGGGTCGAAAAAGCGCGAGGCTAATGCATGACCTTGTCCCTCGTGGGTGTGACGATTCTTTTTATTCAATCAAGTGTAACTGGATTTCCTGTGAGTATACACCCAATTGACTAGTAATATAGGAGTCGCCATTCAGTTTTTAACGACAATGAGAAAAACTGACAAAACCCGGTTATCGTGACATAAAGGGAGTGCAATTATGTTTAACCACGACGGCCGTAGGTTCCCTTGTGATCCCTGGTGTGGGGATCTCTCAATATACACCCGCAAGGTAGAGATTGAGGGTTCGGGGGACTGTAACTACCGAGAGGAGTAATTCGCTCGTCGATAACTCCAGAGGCAGGATATCCTTACTAGCTCAGCATAAATAATTGAAGGGACATGCGTTAACTATTAAACTAATCTGAATTGATTTTAGCAATATGCAACATATAATACTAATTCGACCGTGATTATCTGATTTAAATAGCATTAAGGGACCTAGCATGATAATCCGATTTCCCAAAAATATTATATTTGTTAGGCGTGATAGAACAATCATATTAGGTTAGTTTAACAGTTCATAAAAAGGGCGAGGAAAGCAGTTAAATCATCGAAAAGGGACACATTACGACGCACCCTTGAGAGGTGCGTCACGGTTCTCAGAAAACTAACCACTTTGACTTTGCTATTTCTCCTTTTTATTTAACGAATCTTAATTATGGGACAGGATACGTTCTGTTCGATTTATGGATCGATTGCGATAGAACGCGTGAACAGTTTCGTAGCGAGAGGCTTAGGCTAAGGGGTTTAGAGTCAATACTCAGAATATATTATGGGTTGTTGTGTGTTTTTTCACGTCGAAACTAGGGGCCTATTTATAGGGAAGAGTTCGTGGAAAGATAGAATTGCAGAGTTCTAATCCATAAAGAATTAGGAAAAAACACGTCCCAGGTAATTTCGGCGCCCAGCTCTGGGCGTCAAAGATTTCGGCGCCCAGGGCTGGGCGTCAAAGATTTCGGCGCCCAGCTCTGGGCGTTGAAAGTGATGTCTGGGCCGAATTCTTTGTCAGATTCGGATTCCTGAAATCCGTAGAGTTTGAGATTAATTCGAGTCTTTTAGCGCGTATCAATTTTGTGACGGAATGCGTCTGGGCCCGTTACGAACTCTAGGCTCGTTAGGATTTTGATTAATACGTAACTCTTATTTTCGAATCATATTAGGAATAGGATTCTCGCAGTTTTCTATCTCATTTAGGATTTATGTTGGAATGCAACACCTAATTCTGATAGGTTTCTATCTTTTATGATTTGCCACTTTTAGAAGCTACCTTTTACGGCAGTTACTATTTTTAGCAGGTTTCCATAAATAACAGGTTTCGGGTGAAATGGAGATTCTTTTATTTTATAAGAGATGCGTTGTCAAGTGGAGTTTTTGTGCTTTCATCATCGAACCTTTCCCTTGCGGGAATGAGGACAAAAGTAGGTGTCTACAGTTGGTAGATCGGAAATCATGTGGCTTGGGATGATCGAGAGAGTTGCATGCTTTCGTATTTTGAACTATTTAACTTTATTTTAATTATGTTTGAAATATTTATGTTTGGGATTTTGGGCCATTATGGTTCCAAATTGTAGGAGGAATCAATTTTACATTAATTATGTTTTTAAAAGTTAGTTGACATTTAATTCCGCTGCGTAATTCTGGTAATAGCCTTAACCGTTATCACGGTGGCGGTAATGCTTTAGTAATTCCTTTATTTTAAGTTGGAAAATGGTTTTATAAAAGCAAGGAATTATTAGGGTGTTACAGAGTGGTATTTGCAGAGCTCTAGTTTGAGAGCTGCTTTGCATTAATTAATAGTGCAAAGTGGTAAATCCTTAAACTACGATTGCGGAACTTTAGGATTTTCGAAAATTATTTTCCTAAAGTCAAAACGTATTATTTTGAGTACTCAATATTTTAAAGGTCAAATATCAATTATTTTGTGTCGTTTGACATTAGTGGAAAAGTCGGATTATTATTTAATATTAATTAAAATTTATTTTTTTTCGATTTTTTTTTTATTTTTCCGAAATTTTTCGAATTAATTTCAAATTATTTTATTAATTTCGGAAATTATTTTATTTAATTATCCGAATTATTTTAATCATTTATTTATTTTTATTCGAATATTATTTCGAATTTACGTTTTAAATGTTCGGATTTCTTTCTTTTAAATTATCCGAAATTTATTTATTTATTTAATTAATAATTCTTATTAATTTTCGATTTTAATTTAAATAATTTCAACAAAGTTAGGAGTTATTTCTTAATTAATTTCGAAAATTAATATTATTTTCAAGTGAGAAATGGGTAGACTAAGAAGGGCATATTAGTCTAAGAATGCATATTATGTGACAATGTAATTTATTAAGTGCCATGTATATGTTCTAACCATGTTTTATCTTGCTTTATGTGATTAATTGGATCATATTTCATGTTGAGCATATATTTGTGCATTGAAATTGTATGGCTCCACGAACTATTTATTGTATCCTTTTGGGGTTGGAATTTCTATGGAAACACGTTAGTAAGACTTTTGAGTTGTGAATTTTCAAGAATTAAGGATGCTACCTTCTAAGTTCACCAGTCTAGGATACTTAGAGAAGATGGATAATGAGACCCCTCGCACGTATGTTCAGAAGATCGTGTTTGCTTGTGACTATTTGGCTTCGACCAAGAATATGCCCAACCTTAGGTACAAAGATATGATGGCTAGTATGGTTATACATTGTTTACCCCATAAGAACCCTTACATAGACCTCAAGAACAAGTTCAGTGACATGCATTTTGGTTATGGTACCCCTAATTGGTACAAATATGGGACTAGTGATGGTAGGTGGAAGTATGACTCTGAGGTTCTTGCTACTATCTTAGAGGTTGCAGAAAATAACTATGAGGATGGGAAGTATTCTGCGGGTCTAGGTATGGGCTATGGAGCAGTTGAAAGTGATGGTGAGGATGGCATGATCCATGATGAGCCAACTAGTGAGGTTGAGGAGGATAGTGATGATGATGTGGTAGAGATTGAAAATCCTAACCCTATAGTTCCTGAACCCACTATTGAGATATCTAGTGGATCTGAAGATGAGTTTGAAGAGAATAATGTGGTTGATAGTGAGCCACAGCAAAATGATGAGGCTATGGATGAAGACTCGGATCCGGAAGAAGATTTGGATGATCCTAATGATCAAGACTTTACTCCAGAGCAATACAAGGAAAGAAATGATCGTCGTGATGACGTTAGTCTCTAGAGAAATGTAATCCTTAGTTTTATTTTTCATTGATTAATAAAGTGGCAAAGCTACTATTTATGGTTTTAGTTTTTATAGTTGGAGAATAAATGCTATGGCATTAGTGGATGTAAGACTTATTCATTGGACTTTTAATAAAAGAATAGAATTTCCTTTTCGTTATCCTTTAAGTTTAATTCTCAATTCTAAGTCTTGTTGGTACCGCAAAGGGATTATTTGTTATTTCTTCAATGAAATTTTATGTGCAAGGTGGTTTAGTAGAAACCATCTAAATTTACTTGCATCGAATAGTGGGGTGAGAAGGCCCAAGAATGGCGCCAACTCTTCCCCTAGGTTGCGCTTAAATGTGTTCTTGTTGTGAGTAGGTTCGTTGTCGAACTAGTGCCTTAGTGATGTCATGTACAACCAACATTAAAGTTAGCCTTTTTATTTATTCAGGAGAAGGGATATGGCTAACCAAGAGATTTCTGAAGTGGTTAGACAACTAGCTGAGGTAGTTCGAGACCTAGCTCAAACCAGAGCCAACCCAATGCATGATCCGGTTGGGGAAATGTTTAAGAAAATAGCTCAAAGCAAGCCTCCACTCTATAGCGGAGAGATTGAACCCAGTGTGCTTGAGAACTGGTTGAGAGAGTTTGATAAACTCATTGTAGCTGTGAATTGCCCCGAAAACCTTAGGGTGAATAGTGCTGTATACTACCTGAGAGGTGAAGCTGATTTATGGTGGCAACGATGTGAAAACACCCTTAGAGCCACACCTAACTTTGGATGGGAAGCATTCAAAACTGCACTAAGGAACAAGTTTTACCCACCTTATCTGAAAAAGCAAAAGGCGCAAAAGTTCATTGAACTCAAAATGGGAGGTCTGTCAGTGACGGAATACTATTCTAAGTTTATAGAGCTGTCTAGGTTTGCACCTGAAGTGGTGGCAATGGAAGAGCTCAGGGCTCAAATATTTGAGAATGGTTTGACCATGGACTTACAGCTGTTGTTGTCTGGAGAGACCTTTACCTCATTAGACACCCTGCACGGGAAAGTTGCTCACCTGTACGGGTTACAACAAAGGAAGAATGGTAGTGCTGAAAAGAGAAAGGATGGTGGAAGCTCGAATCAAGGGAATAACCATCAGAATCAGGGGAATTTTAAGAAGCACAAAGGAAATGGGAATTTCCAGTTTAGGGCTAACAATGGTGGTAATCGCAACAACCAAGGTGGTGAAAATCAGTCTGGAAGGAATGGAGTACGGACCTACGAATGTAGGCGCTGTAACATGAATCACCCTGGAAAGGATTGTGATGGAAACTTGGTGACTTGTAGGTTCTGTCAGAAGTTAGGCCATAGGGAGTATGAATGCTATTCTAAGAATGGAAAGCCTAACCAAGGTAATCACCAAGGCAATAACCGGAATAATCAGAACCAGAATGGGGGAAATGGAGGTGGAAACCAAAGGAACTACCAAGGTGGTAACAATGGCAATAGCAATGGCAATCACCAGAACCATGGAAAGCCTGGAGGGAACCAACAGCAGAATGGGAACCGAAACAACAATGGGAACACCAATGGAGGTGGCTATAACAAAGGAGTTGCCCAAGGAAAGTTGAATGTGATATCTAGGCAAGAAGCAGAGACTTCCTCTGACGTCATAGCGGGTACTTTTTCTATTAATTCCGTTTTAGTTAAAGTTCTACTTGATTCTGGTGCGACTTATTCTTTTATATCAGTAGATGCTTTGGGGAGACTAGGGTTGAAAGAGCCTGAACCAATTGAGGTACCCATAGTCATACCTACTGGTAGTACAGTGAAGTGTACCAAAATCCATAGAGATGTGCCTTTGACCATAGCCAAGACCGTATTCTTATCTAACCTAATCGAATTTGAGTTAGGAGAGCTAGACGTAATTCTAGGGATGGATTGGTTGGCCAAGTTCAAAGCCAAAATAGATTGTGAGAAGCAGAAGGTTCACTTGAGGTCTAGCCTAGGCAAAGTAGTGTCATATCGTCGTTTTGGTAAGCCTAAGAACATAGGAATCATCACGGCAATGGAACTCGTGAAGCTAGTCAATAAAGGGAACCCAGCCTTCTTATGTAATGTGAGGAACCTAGAGCATGTGATCAAGGATCAGCCTGAGGATATTGCAGTAGTCAACGAATTCCTTGATGTATTTCCAGAAGAGATCCCGGGGATGCCTCCCAATCGACCTATTGTATTTACCTTAGATTTAGTGCATGGAACCGCCCCTATTTCAAAAGCACCTTATCGAATGGCTCCAGCAGAAATGAATGAGTTAAAAGGCCAACTAGAGGATCTATTGGAGAAAGGTTATATTAGGCCAAGTGCATCGCCTTGGGGAGAACCAGTGTTGTTTGTGAAGAAAAAGGATGGAAGTATGATGCTCTGTATAGACTACAGGGAGCTCAATAAGGTCACAATCAAGAACAAGTATCCATTACCTAGGATAGAAGACCTATTTGACCAACTAAAAGGAGCAGGAATCTTTTCAAAGACCGATTTGCGTTCGGGTTATCATCAATTGAGAATTGCTGACCATGACATACCAAAGACCGGATTCAGGACTAGATACGGACATTATGAGTTCACTGTTATGCCTTTTGGGTTAACCAATGCCCCTGCAATATTTATGGACTTAATGAACCGTGTATTCCATGCCTATTTGGACAAGTTTGTAGTGGTTTTCATAGATGACATCCAAGTGTATTCAAAGAATGAAGTGGATCACGCGGAACACTTGAGATCGGTGTTGAGTACCTTGAGAGTTAACCAGTTGTATGTCAAGTTCTCAAAGTGTGAGTTTTGGTTGGAAAGAGTTGCATTTTTGGGACATTTTGTGTCAAAAGAAGGAGTGGCAGTTGACCCTGCTAAGATCAAAGCTGTTAGTGAATGGCCTACACCCAAGAGTGTGACTGACATTCGTAGTTTTCTGGGATTGGCTGGCTACTATAGACGCTTTGTGCAAGACTTCTCTAGGATAGCCAAGCCCATGACTACCTTGATGAAGAAGGAAACCAAGTTTGAATGGAGTGACCAGTGTGAGGAAGCATTCCAAGCCTTAAAGACGCGATTGACAACCGCGCCAGTATTAACCTTACCAGATGAGAGTGGTGCATACGATGTGTATAGTGATGCCTCTAAGAATGGTTTAGGGTGTGTATTGATGCAGAACGGGAAGGTTATTGCGTATGCGTCAAGGCAATTGAAGCCATATCAATCCAATTACCCTACCCATGATTTAGAGCTAGCGGCTATAGTATTTGCATTGAAAATATGGAGACATTATCTGTATGGTTTGAAGTGTAGGATATTTACGGATCACAAGAGTTTAAAATACATCTTCACACAGAAGGATTTGAATATGCGCCAACGAAGGTGGTTGGAGCTGATTAAGGACTATGATTTGGATATCCAGTACCATAAAGGAAAAGCCAATGTAGTTGCGGATGCCTTGAGTAGGAAATCAAGTCATAGTGTTAATGCGTTAGTAGTTGCTAACGAGCTGTGTAAGGACATGCAGCGTTTGAACCTTGAAATAGTGAGTGGTGAAAGTCTTGAGGGAATGACGAATGCCTTAACCATCCAGCCGTCAATATTTGATGAGATTAGGGAGAATCAAGCTGGTGATGTGAAGTTAGAGCGAATCAAGGAAAAGATTTCGCAAGGGAAGGAGTTAGAATTCCCAATCCATGATGATGGAAGTTTGAGGTACAAAGGCAGGTGGTGCGTGCCTCAAAAGTGTGGAGAACTAAAAGAGAGATTGATGAAAGAAGGGCATAATACGCCATATTCTGTGCACCCAGGTGGTGACAAGTTGTATAAGGACTTGAAAAAGGTCTATTGGTGGCCAAGGATGAAGAACGAAGTGGCTGAATTTGTGGCTAGATGTCTGACTTGTCAGAAGGTTAAAATTGAGCATAGGAGACCTCAAGGGAAGGTCCAACCTTAGAGATTCCAAGCTGGAAATGAGACTGTATTTCTATGGACTTCGTCACTTGTTTACCAAAGTCAAAGACTGGGAATGATACAATTTGGGTTGTGGTAGATAGGTTGACTAAGTCAGCAGTGTTTATACCAATGAAGGAAACCTGGAAAATGGAACAACTTGCTAAAGCCTACATTAAGAATGTTGTGAGGTTACATGGAGTTCCTAAGGATATCGTATCAGATAGGGATTCAAGGTTTCTTTCGAATTTCTGGAAATTGTGCAGAAGAGCTTTGGTACGACATTGAAAATGAGTACAGCCTTCCACCCAGCCACGGATGGACAAACTGAAAGGACTATCCAAACCCTGGAGGACATGCTTCGGGCATGCGTCATTGATTTCCAAGGAAGTTGGGAAGATAGCCTAGATCTGATTGAGTTTTCATATAACAATAGCTATCATGCTAGCATTGGAATGACACCATTTGAGGCTTTGTATGGACGAAAGTGTAGAAGTCCACTTTGCTGGAACGATATTAGTGAAACCATAGTGTTGGGACCTCAAATGATAGAGGACACCATGAACCAAATCCGAACCATCCAATCAAAGATTCAAGCGGCGCAGGATCACCAAAAGAGTTATGCAGACTTGAAACGTAGGGATGAAGAGTTCAACATTGGTGATAAAGTGTTGCTCAAAGTGTCACCAATGAAAGGTGTCATGAGATTTGGAAAGAAAGGGAATTTAAGCCCTAAGTACATAGGCCCATATGAGATCTTAGAAAGAATCGGAAAGGTAGCTTATAGACTAGCCTTGCCTATGGACTTGCATAGAGTGCATAATGTGTTCCACATATCTCAGTTAAGGAAATATATCCCGGATAAATCGCATGTGTTGCAACCGGAGACCATAGAATTAGACCAAAGTCTAACCTTTGAGGAAAGACCTGTCAAAATCCTTGATAGCAAAGTGCGTAGTACGCGTACTAAAGATGTGAAATTGTCAAAGTGTTGTGGTCTAATCAAGAATCTAAGGAAGCCACTTGGGAAGCGGAGGACGAAATGAGAAAGAAATATCCCGAGCTTTTTCCCGAGGTTAGTTGAGTTACGGGGTCGTAACTCGTGTCTTTTAAGGGGGGTAGAGTACGGTAGAATTTCGCGCTTTTTACCTTGTTTTCCCCTATTTTATGCTCAATTTAGTGCTTTCTATTGAATTTGCACTTATTATTGTCCTGTTTAATCATGTAAAGAGTACTTCAACTTAAACGTTTTGTAAATGAACGTATTGAAAGTCTCAAAAAGTCTCAAGTTTTGAGTTGAATTTTGATTTCCGAACCCAAGTTTCGGGACGAAACTTCTTTTAAGGAGGGTAGACTGTAATACCTCGTATTTTTATAATATTTATAAGTATATTTTATTATATTTATAAAGCATTTTACGATTTATTAACATTTAAATAATATTTAAATGTATTTTATTTAATGTATTTTAATTAATTAGAATATTTATTATTTTAATTAATTACGAAACGAATTTAATTCTTGAGTCGGGAAATTAAATGAGTTGCAAATGATTTTTAAAGCTTCGGGTTTTAAATAAAATGTCCAATTCGTTTTATTAATCGAGCCCAATCCAAACAGTTTAAATTAAATCCTAAGCTAGCCCAATCATTTAATTCCCTAAGTCCAATTCTAATTTCTTAAGCCTAACCCATCAAGGGATTAGGGAGCCTATACATAGGACTCCCCCATCATTAAATGAGTCCCTAAAATTCATAAACCCTATTTTTGCCTTGCTTGCCCAACACTCCTCTCTCCCTCTCTCCTCTCGTCCGCACGCACGCATCCGTGCTCGTGCCCTCGTGCTGCCCGGCCTCACGCCCAGCGCGTTGCCTTGTGCCCTCGTGTGTTGTCGCGCCCCAGCTCCCAACACTCCCTCACTCCCTCTCTCGCCCTCGCGCGCCAGCGCCCACACTCGCTCGCTCGCTCTCTCTCGCGCCAGCGCGCGCTATCCCTCTCGTCCCTCGACCACAGTCGCAGCGTGCCCTCGTGCCTGCGTTGCTGTTGTGCCTCGTTGTTGCTCGCGTGCTCAGCGCACTCCCTAGCTCTCGCCCCTTCTCTCGCACGCGCTCCCCAGCGTGCCGTGTGCCCTGTCCCGCGCGCGAGCGCTGCTGCGCCCTTCGCCCCTGCGCGCACACACGCGTGTGTGTGTGTTGTTCTTGCTCGTAATTCAATTTTTTTTCGCCCAATCACATTAATTCGTGGATGTTCCGTGCTATGGGCCGGATTGGTATAATTCTCTTCTTCCTTACCTATTCTATTTAAATTTCGTATTTTAAATTATTATATTAAACTTGTTTTGAGTAATTAAAATGCTGGGAACCGGTTATGAATACCGTGGTTTGAGGATTTGTGTGTTGTGATTCATTAGGTTGGTTTTAATTATTAAAGGAGGAATTTTCAGATTTGTTTATTAAATAAAGCATTGATTTTTATGATAATAAACTAGTTTTATTGGGATTTTCAAGTTAGGGTTTTAACCTAGACCTAATGAGTCAATTGATTAGCATAATTAGGTGATGATTTTAATTATGATAATCAATTATGTTTTCAGATTTAAATAAAGGTTTAAAGTGTTGATTTTTATTGATTTTTAAGGCGGAAAAAGTATGTTTTTGTACTTGGGATTGATTTTGCAAATTGAGACGATTTCATTATTGAAAAACGATTGAATTCTAAAGTTTAAAGGAGGTTTTAAATTTTATAAAGTTGCTGGAAATTTAATGAACATGGAAATAATTTAAGTTTCATTATTTTGATGATAGGAGGTGATTTCTAGTTGAGTGCTCGTTATTGCAAAGTGGCCCCTACGCTTAGGTATTCAAGGTACGTACAAGTCTAGGGCGACCACACCTTTTGTCAATGACATTACATGATTGTTGATGATGTGGATTATATTATGTGGATTCATATATGTTTTGGTGAACGATCATGTGGATCAATATTATTGGAATTATTGAATTGTTGGTTTAACAAGCATGTTGAAATCATTATGAGTATGGATTCCATTGTCAATCATGTTGTTCAATATTTATGCATGTATGGTTTATTTCACATGCAAGGGATGGATTATTTATTTGTATGCTATTGTACGGGATGTCTAGCATACTTTGAGCCAATTATTCGTACTTCGTTGTACTATTTATTTTGCCACATGTGAAGGGTTAGCTCACGTAAGCCACCGCACATGTAGGGTTCAGTTGGGAATATTTTGTATGAAATGAATTAGGATTTGTCGTGCAAGGGCACAACCCTCATGTTAATGTGCATGATGTGGAGTCTCACTTTGGTGAGGAGGAACATGGTAGTAATATCACAAGTGTCTACTTGGTTGATCACAAGTCCTAAAGCAATTAAAATAAGATTGTTTTGGTTGTTGTTTATTAATTGTATGTATGCATGTTGTCGAGTCTTGAGTTCGCCTTTATTAAAATATTAATAAACGTAAAGTGCAACCGGAACAAGCTTCAAAACTCTTGGAACGTATATACCTTGAGTATGAACAATGGGGGGAGTCTTGCCGGAAAGCTCGTACTCCTACTAATGATACAAGACGTTGTTTCATTTATATTATGCGCAGGAATTCCATCGGTATGGCCTGATTTTATTATTTATTCTTTGGTGTACGGTTGGCTCCCATCACCCTTCCTTTATGGAACCTTCTTTTGGCCCGTTCGAAGCTTATTCTAATTAAATTGTGAGTCAAGAGTCGAGTCAAGAGTCGAGTCTTGTATTCATGATTGGTCGTTAATTATTATATGGCTTTTGCATGTTGATTAGTACTTAGTGAGTGATGCATGTTTTAGTTTCGTTTACTCTATGCTTGTAAGTACTCAGCTTTTGCTGACTACCTGCTTTGTGTGTTCTGGTCATGGACCTTGCCTTAATGACCCTATGATGATCCGTCATTTGCACTTGCATTGATGGGGAGTAGAATAAAATAGCAGGTTGGTAGATCGGAAATCATGTGGCTTAGGATGATCGAGAGAGTTGCTTGCTTTCGTATTTTGAACTATTTAACTTTATTTTAATTATGTTTGAAATGTTTGAACTATTTATGTTTGGGATTTTGGGCCATTATGGTTCCAAATTGTAGGAGGCCTCAATTTTACATTAATTATGTTTTTAAAAGTTAGTTGACATTTAATTCCGTTGCGTAATTCTGGTAATAGCCTTAACCGTTATCACGGTGGCGGTAATGCTTTAGTAATTCCTTTATTTTAAGTTGGAAAATGGTTTTATAAAAGCAAGGAATTATTAGGGTGTTACACTAGGGCTCGTCATAGCTTGTTTGTAAGTCGCAGGTTCATCGCTTTCCAGCAATAGAATTTCATGGTTCTCGTTTGTCAAAATACCTATGTATCTTTCCGGTTGAGACCTATATCTCTGCGATCTACGCGGGGTTACATTTCTAGATTGACCATGATTCTCACCAGATTCTTCTAAAGATCTCTGAGTTTCATCCTGAATGTCATCTTGAGCATTCTCTAGAGTTTGTTGTTCGACTCGAATTTCTTCGAGGTCTACTTTTCTCCCACTTGTCATTTTGGAAATTTGATCTCTTTCCAAAAAGATACCATCTCGAGCAACAAACACCTTTTTCTCAGATGTATTGTAGAAGTAATACCCCTTTGTTTCCTTTGGGTAGCCCACAAGGATACATTTGTCATTGTTCGGTTGAAGTTTTTCTGAAATTAATCGTTTGACGTATACTTCACAACCCCAAATCTTAAGAAAAGACACATTTGGGGGCTTTCCAAACCATAACTCATATGGAGTCTTTTCGACGGCTTTAGACGGAGCTCTATTTAGTGTGAGTGCAACTGTGTTTAGTGCATGTCCCAAAAATTCTATAGGAAGTTCGGCCTGACCCATCATTGATCGAACCATGTCTAGAAAGGTCTTGTTCCTCCGTTCTGACACACCGTTCCATTGAGGTGTCCCGGGAGGAGTCATTCTTACAAGATTCCACCTTTCAGATGGTCATCAAATTCATAGATCAGATATTCACCACCTCTATCAGACCGCAATGCTTTAATCTTCTTGCCTAGTTGATTCTCTACTTTGAAATTCTTTGAATTTGTCAAAGGATTCAGACTTATGCTTCATTAGGTAGACATAACCATATCTACTGAAGTCATCAGTGAAAGTGATAAAGTAGCTGAAACCACCTCTAACATTTGAACTCATTGGTCCACATACATCTGTATGGATTAAACCCAATAGGCCAGTTGCTCTTTCTCCAACTTTAGAGAAATGTTGATTTGTCATTTTGCCAAGTAAGCATGATTCGCATTTACCATAATCCTCTAAGTCAAATGGTTCTAGAATTCCTTCATTTTAAAGTTTTTCTATGCGTTTCATGTTAATATGGCCTAATCGACAATGCCACAGATAGGTGAGATCTGAATCATTCTTTTTGGCCTTTTTGGTATTTATGTTATAAACTTGTTTGTCGTGATCTAATATATAAAGTCAATTGACTAATTTAGCAGATCCATAAAACATCTCTTTAAAATAAAATGAGCAACTATTGTCTTTTATTGAAAAGCTAAATCTCTTAGCATCTAAGCAAGAAGCAGAAATGATGTTTTTTGTAAGACTTGGAACATGGAAACACTCTTCCAGTTCCAAAACTAGCCCAGAAGGCAACGACAAATAATAAGTTCCTACAGCTAATGCAACAATCCTTGCTCCATTTCCCACTCGCAGGTCGACTTCACCCTTGCTTAACCTTCTACATCTTCTTATTCCATGTGAATCTGAACATAAATGTGAGCCACAACCTGTATCTAATACCCAAGAAGTTGAATTTGCAAGTATACAGTCTATAACGGAAATACCTGAAGATGGAACGACAGTTCCGTTCTTCTGGTCTTCCTTTAGCTTCAAGAAATCTCTCTTCCAATGCCCCTTCTTCTTACAATAGAAGCATTCAGATTCAGAAGTGGGTTGGCTCACCTTCTTCTTCTCAGACTTTGTGCCCGAGTTTGCTTAGTTGGGCTCTTAGCATTCCTCTTGCCAGATTTCGTGAACTTTCCCCCACGCACCATAAGTACATCTTGCTTATCACATTTGAGCGTCTTTTCAGCGGTCTTCAGCATACCGTGAAGCTTAGTGAGCGTTTTGTCCAAACTATTCATGCTGTAGTTCAGCTTGAACTGATCATACCCGCTATGAAGAGAATGGAGGATGGTGTCTACAACCATTTCTTGAGTGAACTGCTGATCCAGCCGACTCATATTCTCAATTAATCCAATCACCTTTGGAACATGTGGACTTACGGGCTCGCTCTTCTTGAGCTTGGTGTCAAGAAATTGCCTATGAGTCTCGAATCTTTCGACTCGAGCTAAATCTTGGAACATGTTCTTTAACTCACTGAGTTGATGAACGTTTTCTGTAAATCTGCACTCATGGTTGCAAGCATTAGACATTTTACATCCTTGCTGGAATCAATTAATCCAACGATTAAGGGCTGCCTGAGTGACCCCTTCGCCCGCGGCTTAGGCATCGCCTCTTCCAGGACATACTTCTTTCTTCCTGCATAAGAACTATTTGCAAGTTCCTTTGCCAGTCAAGGAAGTTTTTCCCGCTCAACTTCTCATTTTCAAGAATTGATCGGATGTTGAATGAATTGTGGTTTACCATAATTAAAACTATAACTGAAAATAATAAACAAATAAAGGATTTTTTGGTATTTACTACCTTAAAAATACACCACTTTTGTATTTACTACCTTATGAAATTTTTATTATAAATTACTACCTTAAAGTATGATTTTTTTTGCAATCACTACCACTTTACGGTTTTCTCATTTTAAAATTGGGATATCTCATTCGTTTCTTAATCATTTTAAGTGATTCAAAGCCCATTCTTCTCGTTTATGTGTAACGATTCCATAGGGATCTTGATTTTAACATTTTGTAAAAGGTTAAACATATTAAATATTATCTTTAAAACTTTAAAATATTTATGAATCACCAAACGAATTATTTTGAAATGTCGTTCTCAATTAAATCCTTATAGAAAAAGGAAAATAATGAACTTTGAATCACTTTAAACGGTTAAGAAACGAAAGAAATATCCCAGTTTTAAAATGAGAAAACTGTAAAGTGGTAGTAAATGAAAAAAAATTGGAACTTTAAGGTAGTAATTTAAAATAAAAATTTCATAAGGTAGTAAATACAAAAGTGGTGTATTTTTAAGGTAGTAAATACCAAATTTTCCACAAATAAATAACCATTCATATTATCTCTTAATAAACTTAAATTCTAGCATACATGCATAATTCTATATTTATTAAGCATTTTATTCAGGTTTTTGTGTTTCGACAGGTGTGAATAAAATGATTCCAAAATCCTTAAATCATTGAAGATTTAAGCACATTATGTATTTTGACTCAATTCTAAAATATTTTAGGTAAGAAAATCTTTTGCTAATAGTCTAGAAACTACTCTTGGTTGATAGGTACGTCTAAGAACTTATTAGGTAAACCTATCCCGTTTTCCACGACATAAAAGGACTCCTTACTTATATCGTTGAGTTTCACCAAAACTAACATGTACTCACAATTATTTGTGTACCTTACCCATTTATAATCAACAAGCTCCTCGCTATGGAGGAAAACTATTACTTAGATTGATGTAAAGGTTATCCAAGTAAGTGTTATTTTGGAATGACACCTTTTAACTCAATTTTTAAAGTTTGGAAATTAAGGCTCTTACTATGTTGGTTAGATTTTAAGTGAACTAAAATCCTTAATCATGCAACATAATCAAGCCATAATCTCATGCATTATTAAGACATATTTAAAGCAATAAATAACTTAAAGCATGCATAAGATTTAAAGGTGATCTAGTATGGCCCGACTTCATCTTGAAGCTTCAACTTCAAACTCCGTCTTGAAAATGGATTGGAAACTCCGTCTTGAATTTCACCACGGGAGGCGCCATTTTCTTCAAATAGGATATGCTATAATTAAAAATAATTACAACTATTTGATGGTACGCAAACCATATTTAAATAAAACTTTGGTGCATAAGACCAATTTTACATTCAAATTAATGGTACGCATACCATATTTTCTATCCTATTTGGGCCATACTAGTCACTTTCCATAACCTGCAAAACAATACATTTACAATATGCAATTCATCCATAGCATTTCTCAATGAATGGCCCACAAAATATTTGTCAGATTTCGGTTGAAGTTTGTCTGAAATTAATCGTTTAACGTATACTTCACAACCCCAAATCTTAAGAAAAGACACATTTGGAGGATTTCAAAACTATAACTCATATGTAGTCTTTTCGACAGCTTTAGACGGAGCTCTATTTAGTGTGAGTGCAACTGTGTTTAGTGCATGTCCCTAAAATTCTATTGGAAGTTCAGCCTGACCCATCATTGATCGAACCATGTTTAGCAAGGTCCTGCTCCTCCGTTCTGATACACCGTTCCATTAAGGTGTTATGGGAGGAGTCAATTCTGACAAGATTCCACATTCTTTCAGATGGTCATGAAATTCATAGCTCGGATATTCACCGCCTCTATCAGACCGCAATGCTTTAATCTTCTTGCCTAGTTGATTCTCTACTTCATTTTGAAATTCTTTGAATTTGTCAAAGGATTCAGACTTATGTTTCATTAGGTAGACATAACCATATCTACTGAAGTCATCAGTGAAAGTGATAAAGTAGCTGAAACCACCTCTAGCATTTGAACTCATTGGTCCACATACATCTGTATGGATTAAACCCAACAGATCAGTTGCTCTTTCTCCAACTTTAGAGAAAGGTTGCTTTGTCATTTTGCCAAGTAAGCATGATTCGCATTTACCATAATTCTCTAAGTCAAATGGTTCTAGAATTCCTTCATTTTGAAGCCTTTCTATGCGCTTCATGTTAATATTGCCTAACTGACAATGCCACAGATAGGTGAGATCTGAATCATTATTTTTGGCCTTTTTGGTATTTATATTATAAACTTGTTTGTCGTAATCTAGCACATAAAGTCCATTGACTAATATAGCAGATTCATAAAACATCTCTTTAAAATAAAACGAGCAACTATTGTCTTTTATTAAAAAAGATAAATCCCTTAACATCTAAGCAAGGATAAAAAATGATGTTTTTTTGTAAGACTTGGAACATGGAAACACTCTTCCAGTTCCAAAACTATCCCAGAGGGCAACGACAAATAATAAGTTCCTATAGTTAATGCAACAATCCTTGCTCCATTTCCCACTCGTAGGTCGACTTCACCCTTGCTTAACCTTCTACTTCTTCTTAGTCCCTGTGAATTAGAACATAAGTGTGAGCCACAACCTGTATCTAATAACCAAGAAGTTGAATTTGCAAGTGTACAGTCCATAATGAAAATACCTGAAGATGGAACGACAGTTCCGTTCTTCTGATCTTCCTTAAGCTTCAAGCAATCTCTCTTCCAATGCCCCTTCTTCTTACAGTAGAAGCATTCAGATTCAGAAGTGGGTTGGCTCACCTTCTTCTTTTCAGACTTGGTGCCGCCAGTTTGCTTAGTTGGGCTGGCTTTCTTGCCACCTTTCTTAGCATTCCTCTTCTTACCAGATTTCTTGAACTTGCCCCCACGCACCATAAGCACATATTTCTTATCACTTTTGAGCGTCTTTTCAGCGGTCTTCAGCATACCGTGAAGCTCAGTGAGCGTTTTGTCCAAACTATTCATGTTGTAGTTCAGCTTGAACTGACCATACCCGCTATGAAGAGAATGGAGGATGGTGTCTACATCCATTTCTCGAGAGAACTGCTGATCCAACTGACTCATATTCTCATCTAATCCAATCATCTTGAGAACATGTGGACTTACGGGCTCGCCCCTCTTGAGATTGGTGTCAAGAATTTGCCTATGAGTCTAGAATCTTTCGACTCGAGCCAAATCTTGGAACATGTTCTTTAACTCACTGATGATTGTGAAAGGATCTGAGTTGATGAACGTTTTCTGTAGATCCGCACTCATGGTTGCAAGCATTAGACATTTCACATCGTTGTTGGAATCATTCCAACAATTCTGTGACAAGGGAAACTCGGTAAGCTTTACTTTAGAAAATTGTCGAATAACTAAAAATACAGTAAGGAAGTTATTTTGGAAGGAACTCGCAAATGGTACACATATACTGTGGATCTCAACAAGTTCCAAGGAACAACTTAACTTGTCTTAGTGTTATTGAGGATGATCCACTTCTATGGCACAAGTGATTTGGACATTCTAGCTTTACATTGCTTGATAAACTAAGATCAAAGGAACTAGTGAGAGGACTACCTTCCATCAAGTTCCTTAAAGATAATGTTTGTGAAGCATGTGCCAAAGGAAAGAATACCAGGAGCTCTTTCAAGCCTAAGAAAAAGGTCAGCACAACCAAACCATTGGAACTCATCCATATGGACTTGTGTGGACCAATGAGAATTCAAAGTAGAAGTGGAAAAAGTTATGTCTTGGTTATTGTTGACGGTTATTCTCGTTTCACTTGTGTTATTTTTCTAGCAATTAAATATGAAACATTTAATGAATTCTTTGCTTTTGCTAAGAAAGTACAGAGAACCACATGACGTCAACTAATACATATAAGGTCAGATCATGGAACTGAATTTGAGAATCACAAGTTTGATGAATACTGCAAGGAACAAGGTATGTATCATAACTTTTCTGCACCCAGGACTCCACAAAAAAATGGAGTTGTTGAAAGGAAAAATAGAACCTTGGAAGGCTAGAACCATGTTAATTTCCAGTTCCTTACCAAGGAACTTCTGGGCAGAAGCAGTAAACACAGCTTGTTATATTATTAATAGAATAATGACCAGGGCCATATTAAACAAGATTCTCTACGAGCTATTAAAAGGAATCAAACCTAATATCTCTTATTTTACAGCCTTTGGGGTGTAAATGTTTAGTTCACAATAATGGAAAAAGGAACTTAGGGAAATTCGAAAGAAGTGATGAGGCCGTGTTCCTATGATACGCCTTAAATAGTAAAGCCTACATAGTTTACAATAAGCGGTCGATGTGTGTTGAAGAAAGTGTACATATTATTTTTGATGAAGCTAACAATGTTGATGAAATTCAGGAACAGGAGGATTTCGAAATTGGTTTAATTCGTTTTACAGATAATGATGAGGAAATCTCTCCTGGAAGACAACACAACGAAATCACAGATCCAAAAACTCAAGAAATTGCTTCTAACCATGAAGTTCCTATCCGAAGAGATCCAAGAATTCTCGATCCCGAGGAACTAGTAGAAGAATCAGGAACTACTGATCCTGAGGAACTAGAAGAAGATCAAGAAACCTCTGATCCAGAGGAACTAATAGAAGTTCTTGTTCATGTTGAACACAATATAATTCAACAAGAATAAGGTACTCAGGGAATTGAACAGAAGGAACTCAGGAAACAGAAGGAACCGAGGAGAGTTTAGATGTTCCAACGGCACAATTCCAACCTAAGCCATGGAAACATTAAAGTTCTCACCCAATGGAAGTAATTATCAGTGACATTAGGAGAGGAACTCAGACAAGGTCTCAACTCAGGAACTTCTGTGCTTTTCATGAATTCCTCTCCATAATCGAGCCACGGAACCACACTGGAGTACTGGAAGATGCTGATTGGATCACTGCCATGCAAGATGAGCTAAATGAGTTCCAAAGGAACAAGGTGTGGCATCTGGAACCCAAACCAAAGAATCAAAAGGTCATTGATTTGAAATGGGTGTCCAGAACCAAGCTCAATGAACATGGAACAATCATCAGGAACAAGGAAAGGTTGGTCGTCAAAGGCTACAATCAACAGGAAGGTATTGATTTCGAAGAAACTTTTGCTCTTGTTGCTAGATTAGAAGCTATTCGTATCTTAATTGCTTTGCAGCCTTTATGGGATTTAAGTTGTTACCAAATGGACGTCAAATGTGCTTTCTAAAATGAATTTCTTGAGACGTCTATGTGGAGCAACCTCCCGGTTTTGAGAATCCTGAATTTCCTAACCACATCTATAAGCTTGATAAAGCTCTTTATGGGTTAAAGCAGGCTCCTAGATCGTGTTACAAGAGATTATCCAAGTTTCTTTTACAAAATGGTTTTAGACGAGGAAGAATTGAAAAAGAAAAATTAAAATCAAAAGGAACTGACCTATTAGTTGTAAAAATTTATGTTGATGATATATTATTTGGTGCAACTAATGAAAATTTGTGCAAGGATTTGCAAATATAATTAGCAGTGAATTCGAAATGAGCATGATGGGGGAACTCAATTTCTTTCTTGGTTTGCAAATCAAACAAACTAAGGAAGGAATTATGATCCATCAACAAAAATATGTGAAGGAAATCCTTAAAAAGTACGAGCTAGATTCAGCAAAGACGAATCACACACCCATGGGAACGACCACGAGACTAGATGAAGATCCTAAAGGCAAAAGTGTGAATCAAAAAAAGTATAGAGGAATGATTGGATCATTGCTATACCTAACTGCAAGCAGACCTGATTTATCATTTAGTGTAGGTTTGTGTGCAAGATTTCAATCGAAACCAAAGGAGTCCCACATGACTGCAGTAAAGAGGATATTTAGATATCTCAAAGGAACAAACGATCTATGTCTGTTTTATCCTAGAAGTGGAACTTTTTATTTAAAAGGGTATGCAGATGCAGATTATGTTGGTGATTTAGTAAATAGTAAAAGCACACAAGGTATGGTTCAATTCTTAGGTCCTTGCATGGTTTCTTGGGGTTCCAAGAAACAAAATAATGTTGCCTTATCCACAGCTGAAGCAGAGTACGTAGCTGCTGCTGCATGTTGCTCTCAAATACTGTGGATAAAACAACAGTTAAGGGATTTTGGTATCATATATGATTGTGTTCCTATTTATTGTGATAACACTAGTGCAATCTGTATTTCTAAGGACCCGGTTCATCATTCCCGGGTTAAGCATATCAATATTAGGCATCACTTTCTCAAGGACAATGTTGAAAAAGGTTTAACTAAGTTGCACTTTTGTCAAACTGATAATCAAATTGCAGATATCTTAAAGCAATAAGTATCTTAAAACATGCATAAGATAAAATATCTTAGAACATGCATAAGATATATTTAAAGCAATAAATATCTTAAAACATGCATAAGATAAAATTGTGATCTAGTATGGCCCGACTTCATCTTGAAGCTTCAACTTCAAACTCCGTCTTGAAAAAAATGGATTGGAACTTCGTTCTTGAATTTCACCATGGGAGGCTTCATTTTCTTCAAATAGGATTTGCAATAATTAAACTAATTACAACAAATTGATGGTTCATAGACCGTATAAAAACCATGGTACATTTGACCATATTTTACATTCAAATTTAATGGTACGCAGACCATGTTTTCTATCCTATTTGGGCCATACTAGTCACTTTCCGCAACCTGCAAAACAATATATTTACAATATACCATTCACCCATTCATTTATTAATGGATGACCCACTTAGCAAGTTAGCAGAAAAAAGCATCACATAATAATTGCAACAACTAATTAAGGCTCAAGAATCTACCAATTATTTGACCTTATTAGTTCTAGTCGAGTTTATTAATCCTAAGGTAACAAGGACATAATCAAGAGTTTAACCAATCATGAATAAAATCTCCCACTTAAACCAAGATTTATATGATTTACTAATTTTTATACATAAAAATGTCTTTCCAAGTCTAATCGGAAACCACATATTTAATTAAAAATTTAAAGCTCATATATTTCATATTTTAAATCCCTTTTGATTAATTTTAGTTGATTAAAATAAATTAATCATAATTTATTCAAGGTTTTAATTTTGTTAAATAATTAGTACTCCCTCCGTCCTAAATTAGTTGTTACACTTACCTTTGCACAAAGTTTTAGGTGATAAGTGGTTGTTTGATTATCAATTGTTATTTTAATGAAAAAGTAGATGTAATAAGAGTTAGTGGGGTATTTTTTTAATTGAAGGAGAGAGGATGTGGGGACAAAAAATAATTTAGTGGGAAGAGAGAGACAATATAATAATTGTGGGGTCATTCTTAATTTAGAAGTGTAACAAGTAATCTGGGACGGACGAAAAAGGAAAGTGTAACAACTAATCTGGGACGGAGAGAGTATAAAATTAATTATAATAATTAAACTAATAAAATTAAATTCTGAGAAAAAAATTTACAAGCACGAATTTAAATTTAATTAAATTCGTCGCTTAACAAAAATAAAATCAAACGATGGGCCAAGGCAAGGCCATGAGCATGAAACCCATGCCTCACCAAGTCTCATGCGCATAACACACTGAAGGAAATAATGCCCTTGGTCCAAGTATGCATTTAATGTTAAGTCTAATAAATGCGGTTCAGTATTAATTAACAAGTTAATAATTCAGTGAGATCAAGTGAGCTGAATGCCTAGCTAGAGGCCGCTTCAGTTCAAGTGGAATTAATGATATTAATCCACAGCTTACTCTTGACTGAACCCGTAGGGTCACACAAATAGTACATAAACGGATCAAGTATTTAATGGAATTAAATACTCCATCTATGGATATTCGGAATCGACGGATCTTGGTTTCAGTGGGAGCTGAGATCGTCAAAGGCAAGAAATGAATACTCCGGAAACGATGATATTGCCGGAAACGGAAATATGGATCGTATCGGAAATATAAATATTATCCAAGTCGTAGATGTTGCCGAAAACGGAAACATGGTACGTATCGGAAAATATTATTGGAAGTGGAAATATTGCTGGAATTGGAAATGTTGCCGGAAACTGAAATATTGTCATAATCGGAAATATTATCGAAATCGGAAAATAATTCCAGAAACGGAAATATTAAATATTTGTTCGAAACGGAAATTAAATCCGGAATCAGAAATATTAAATATTGTTCGTATCGGAAATGAATTCCGGAATCGAGAATTTAATCGGAAGCGTATCGTACGAATTAGCATCGGAATAGGCCTGCCAGACGAAGGCCCAGCACGAAGCCGGGCCATCGCCCAGCAAGCCAAGCGCAACAACCACACGCCAAGCATACGACCAGGCCCAGCGCAAAAGCCAGGCCCAACCGAAGCTTGGGCGCGCGCGCGGACAAGGCTGCGATAGTGGGCCTTGCGCTGTGCGCTCGGCGTGGGCCGCAAGGCCTGCGTGCGGGCGTGCGGTGCTTGTGCGCCACTCGTGTGTGTTTCTCGGAATCCTAAGGCTACCGGGATGCGTAATATGATTAAATCTAATCCTAATAGATAATGTTTGTTTAATTAGAGTCCTAGTAGGATTATAATTAAATAGATTTTTATTCTAATAGGATTATAATTCCTTTCCATAAACTCTATAAATAAGTGCCTAGGGTCACATATTTACATCGAGAATTGAAGTATTAAAAGGTAAGATTTTCAAGCAAAAATCAGCCACAAACACTAGCCTATTAGCCGAAAATCCTAGTACCTTGAGGGCGATTCCAGTTGGTCAATCTTAAGGCGGATCCGGACGTGCTGTGGACTATCTACGGAGGGACGACACTTGGAGTCCTAAAGACTTGTTCTTGTTCGGTTCGGGCGCAGCTAGGGAGGGCACGCTACAAAGTGTATGCATCTGAATTATGCTAAATGATTATGTGTAAATATATGTTTCCTGGTTTTATGGTTTTTCCGCATTATTTATGTTTATTCATATGTATCATAACCTAACAGTGGTATCACGAGCCTCTTATTATTTTCATAATAAAAATGCATGAACATGGTCAAATTTTACAAATTTGCAAAGAATTAAAGGGGTGATTAATTTTCGTAATTAATTGCAAATTGCGTTTATTTAATTATATGTACGCAGTTTTTCGGCAGTTTCTTCGTTACTCATCCAAATCGAGTTATTTTTGTGTCAATTCCGCATGTAAAGGCATTCTAAAATTTTGACAAAAACAGTATTTTTCAGCCGAATCCAGAATTCCCAAATTCGAAGCCTAACTATGACTTTTCGGAGGTTTTAGTTTTTCGAACGCAAAAGTTTGTAAATTTAAGATGTTAGATTAAGTATTTGCGATTCTTGTTGATAAATCTTGAGTTTTTGATTGACCTACAGTATATGTTTAACAATTATGAATGCCTAGACTTGTTAATTATACAACCTAATTTGTAATTATGATTAATTTGTTGAAATTCGAATAATTTAGAATTGATTTGTTTTTCATAATTAAATAATAAAATAATTAGGTATCCATGATTAAAATCCACCATAAAGTTGTTAATTTATGTTAAATTTTTAATTTTTATGACCTAGATTTGAGTCCATGTTAATCGGAAATTAATTGATTAATAAATTTTCGATTTTTCGCCCTAAAATTATGAAATTAATATGATTTATTAATTTGTCATTAATTTTGAATTAAAAATTTTAAATTTTTATATAACACGCCCATAAATCTTGCAAGCACAAAGCAATGGACGCTACGTGTTACCCTTAAGGGGTGTTGTATAGTGCGGGCATTCGACGACGAGCAAGGGAGCTCGTCGCCCATGCGGTACAATGCAGCGAGCAAGAGCCATGGCACACGAGCATAAGGGAGCACGCTGCCCTTGTGTCGAGTGTTGTGCGCACAGTGGGCGAGTAGGCAAGGGCGATGGGCCAAGGCGCAAGCCAGCGAGCAGACGCGTGTGGGCAGCAAGCGTGCTGCGCCACAGCGCGCGCTGCCGCGCCCAGCAAAGCAAGCAGACGCGAAGCAAGCAGGCGCGACGAGCGAGCGGGCTGCGCGCTGCGTGGCCTGTGCTTGCTGCGTTGCGTGTGGCCTGCTTGTGTGGTGCTGTACGATCGGTCGACGGGGCTTGGGCGCAAGCCCAAGTGCTCGTCGTGTTACGATTGAGTCGTTTTGAATTTTAATTTGAAATTTTCAGTTCGGAAATAATTTTAATTAATTTTAAAGTTAATAATTTAAATTTTATTCTTGGATTTTAATTTTGAATATTATAATTATTATAGATTTTATTTATACTAATTATTTTACTAAAATTAAACCTTGAATTAATTTAAATTCGTTTAATTCAACTGAAAAATAAATTAAATAAATGGATTCAATTATAAATTTATATGAGCTTTAAATTATAATTAAATTTGTATGTTTCCGGTTAGACTAGAAATACATTTTTATGTTTAAAATTAGTAAAGCATATAAATTTATTGGTTTAAGTGGGAGCAATTTTAGTCATAAACTCTTGATTAGGTCTATAAATCCTTTAAGGTTAAACTTTATTGGTGCCCTCAATTAATTGCTGCAAATATTTATTTGATGCATACAATGTGTTTTTACTAACCAATTATGTGGGCCATTCATGATAATGAATGGGTGAATGGTATATATTGTATATGTACTGTTTTGCAGGTTATGAAGTGACTAGTATGGCCCAAATAGGATAGAAAATATGGTCTGCGTACCATTAATTTGAATGTAATTGGTCTAAAGCACCAAATTTGTTTTTCAATTCAAATATGGTCTGCGTACCATCAAATAGTTGTAATTAGTTTAATTATAGCTTATACTATTTGAAGAAAATGGCGCCTCCCACGGTGAAATTCAAGACGGAGTTTCCAATCTATTTTCAAGACGGACTTTGAAGTTGAAGCTTCAAGATGAAGTCGGGCCATACTAGATCACATTTATCTTATGCATGCTTTAAGTTATTTATTGCTTTTAAATATGTCTTAAATATGCATGAGATCGAAGCTTGATTATGTTGCATGATTAAGGATTTTAGTTCACTTAAAATCTAACCAACATAGTAAGAGCCTTAAGTTCCAAACTTAAAAATTGAGTTAAAAGGTGCCATGCCAAAATAACACTTACTTGGATATCCTTTACATCGATCTTAGTAATAGTTTTCCGCCATAGCGAGGTGTTACTTATCGATACTAAAGGGGTAAGGTACACAAATAATTGTGAGTACATGTTAGTTTTGGTGAAACTCGGCGATATAAGTAAGGAGTCCTTTTATGTCGTGGAAAAATTGATAGGTTTACCTAATAAGCTCTTAGACGTACCTATTAACCAAGAGTAGTTTCTAGACTATTAGCAAAAGGCTTTTGCTTACCTAAAAGATTTTAGAATTGAGTCTAAATGCATAATGTGCTTAATTCTTCAATGGATTTTAGGGTCTTGGAATCATTTTATTCACACCTGCCGGAACAATAAAATCGAATAAAATGCTAAATAACTTGTTTGAATTGCATGATTGCTTTAATTTCAAGTTATTATTCATGATAAATGTTTAGACTTTGCATGCTTCAATGTGTGTTTTAATTATTGTTTATAATTAAATATCTTACACTGCAATAAATCCTTTTAGAAAGGTAACAAGAAATTTCCTCGATTGGTAGTGAATCCAAGAACGATTCACAGAAATGAGAGAAAATGAGCGATTTAAAATGTACGTTTCTTTTAGCGACTTTTATGGTTGTTTTCGAGTATCAAAGTCGAATTGCAAACCGATTGGTGCTTGTGAATTCAAAATACAATGTAGTTTTGAGATCATAAAGCATTGATTTTAAACGCTCAACCTTACCAATGGTTAACAACCTAATATCTTTGTCCATTTAATTCTCGAATGAGTCTAGTCCCTAGACATTCGAATAGATTGATGCTTAGAGAACTTTAGAAGCTTCTGGTAAGATCATCTAGTTGAAACAAAATATTCAACATAAATTAAATGGTAAGAACCTTGTTGGAGTGACATTGGACATGTCTAACAAAGTATAAAAGTCAACACTAAAGATTTCAATTCTTAAGACTATAAGAAAGGGTACAAAAAATAGGAAAACAAGGAACAAATGAAAGGAATTTACGATTCCGTTTCTACCTATAAGTTTATGTTTAAAGAGAAGTGACCTAGAAATCAAACTTCCTTGGTATCATATACCGCTTGAGGTTCTTACTTCGGTAATAACTCAAACAATGGAAGCTAGGCTACACTAATGGCCTACAAGTGGGAAATGAAGCATGGCAATGCTACATTAGTTGTAGGGTCATCTAGTTTGTTTTAAGTCCTTTCAAAGGCTGGAACTTAATGGCTATTTTGTTCCATAATCAGCATACCTAAATTTCTGTTTTCAAACACAGAAAGACTCACATTCAAGAAAAACAAAAACAATGTTTGTTTGTTTATTTGAATGAAATGGTCAATTACGGGTTGAGTCAATATGCTTGATTAAAACAAACAACTCTTTAACATAAGAACTTTACTAGGTTCAAATCAACCCCTTGATTTGAGTTCCACTAATCTTTGGCATTGTTGCTTAGACCATATCAACAAGTTAACATTCAAAGAGCTCTATTTTTATGGACTTTTGAAAGTTGGTTGATTTCTAGATCAATTCAAGACAAGCTTGTTGAAAGTAACAAAGGACATGAACTATTGTTAGAACGCCTAGACAATAGAGTTCAAAGCTAAAGAAATATTTTATGAATTTATTATTTCACATGGACTTGAGTGAATATTGGTTTATTTACTCAAAGTGATATAAGTTTGAATCTCTTTGGCTAGTTCAAAGATTCATAAGTATAAAATCCACTTGGCAAGAAATCATAAAGATCTAGGTTAGATCATGTTGATGATTACTTATACCAAGAATGCTCATCAATGATTGTGTGTTGTAATTTCACGATCTAGCTCCATAAGATATGGAAATATCTACGTTGGAATGGTCGAAGTCAATTAGTACTTGATTCGATCAATGATGAATCATAAAGACTTTTCCTATAATTTCTAAAAACAAAATGCTCAACTACCACCAAACTAAACCAAATTCGTCAAAGCTATTGAAAAGTAATTTTAGAATATCTTTTCAATAATATATATCTAAAGAGTTTCTAAACTCAGTGGGAGCTTAGTGTTTGTTATTCGACAAACTAAGGCCCATGTCTAGATATATGTTTCATTATGATTTATTCAAATGAAACACAAGGGTATTGTTTCTACCACGAATTTTTGAGAACATAATGTTTGTTTGCTCGAAATAATGTCCTTTTGGAGATTCATTTCCAAAATGACAAGTGGGAGAAAATAGACCTCGAAAGTCTTCGAGGCGAACAACAAACATAAACGGACATTCCGGAGGCTTTTCGAAGTGCTTCAGAAAATCTGAACTTATTCTTTAAGGACTTTAGAAGTGGCTTTAAAGAATAGACATCTCTTAGAAGACTTTACAAGTGCTTCAAGGAGAACAGAATATTCAAAGTGCCAGTTGATATTCTATTGTTTGATATTCTATACCCAAGTAGGCATAGAGTTCAAGTCACTGAAACTATGAAATTCTTCTATTAGATAGTGAAGAAACATGGAGTTCAGGTCAATGAAACTATGAGATTCTTCTAATAGACAGTGAAGAAACCTACAACTTGTAGTCAAACTGTTATCACGTAGATTAATGAGTTTGTGACTTGTAAGAAAGTTATGACGAAACCCAGATTCCCTAAAATGGTTAGAGGCCATATATAGACTTAATGTTTAATTGGTTAAAGGCCATAAAACATACTTAGTGTTTTGATGACAAAATTGATTTTTTGTTGATTTGCAAAAATAGTTTCACACCTATTGGTTGCAAGTTTGTTTTAAGGATAAAAACCATCAAACATGGAATTGTGTTCACACACAAAGCTAGATTAGTTTCTAAAGGTTACAAGCAAATTCATGGCATGGATTGTGTTGAAACCTCATGCATAATCGTAATGCTCAAGTCTATAATTCAAGAAATGATTGCATATTGGTACATATGGCAATTGGATGACAAAACATCTTCCTCAGTCAAATGTTGGAAGAAACTATGTACATGGCATGTCATAGGATTTGTGGATCCAAATAAATGCTTGAAAAAGAAAGCTAGCTTATGAAATCTAAGTACAGATTTAAGCAAGCAATTGGGAATTAGAAATGTATTTTAGTGAAGCTAATAAGTATTTTAGTTTCATAAAATGTACATGACTCTTATAGATATATAAGAAGTTTAGTGGGAGTACATAAAACCTAATTGGTCTTATGTGTATCACACACATATCTCTCTATTGTGAAATAACATTCAAATTCTATTGACTTAGATTTGAAATTATTCGTCAATGATGGACCAAGGCGAAACTTAGTACATACTGGGTATTAAGATCTATTAACAAAGATCTTATGATATTGTTTTGGATTAAGTAATGACATTTACTAAATCAAACACAAAAGACTCCATTGGAGATATTCGACCCATGTGAATAAATCTAAGTAAAGAATGTTTGAACTATGTATAAGCATTTACTAAGTTAAACATCAAAGGATCCAAGTGAGATTCTTAAACCTATATTATATGTCAAAGAATTTAGTTAGATTCAGCATCTACTGAAATTGAATGAGCTAAAGTTACATGAATATAATTCAATTGAGAATAATTCTGCAAAAGAATTTATCATGTATGATATAATATGAGGATCGCCAAAAATGTATCGTATGACTTTAGGCATGACGAGCATATACCAATCTCTATTGATCTAGGTAAAGATCAACTAGATTGAGATCAAGAAAAACTTATGGTACTTGAAAAGGTACATAAGAATAGTTCTTGATCCAAGGAAATAAAGATATGCTAAATATTGGTGCTACATGCATAAACACTGGCAAAGGATCAAGAAAGATCCCTTTGGAGTTAACCATTGGCAAGAACGAGCTATAGAGCATCGTGTTTTGAAATGGCAACATGGATTGAAGACCATGAGTTGTTGCGTGGGAAATTAAAATAATAATTTCTATGTTCTAAGATATAGTTGGAGAGTCTTCCACATATCTATGAACTGCTTGGATAGGTAAATCCAAACAAAGCATCACTAGCAACCTATACAGTTGAAGTAAAAGTAATTATTGCCTAAGAAGCAATAAAACAGGGTTGTTTAAAGTTCTTCACTGAACTTGGGTAGATCACCTATCTGCTGGCTTGATGGTTCTTCATTGAAAAATGCGTAGAACCACTTTTGAAGCAAGAAAAACGTCTGCTAACTTGATGGTTCTTCATTGCAAAATGCGTAGAACCACTATCAAAGTAAGAAAGACTAGATCACATAATAAACTCAAAAAGATCTTATCATCATATCTCGAAGAACATTCGATGAAAAGGATATTAAGATTGGCAAAGCATGATAACTAAACCTATGCAACAAGTGAGAAGCAACACTCACATTGTAGCACTGGAAATTAAGAATAGCTTTGAATTCCATGAACTGTTTTAAAGATGGGTTTGAGGCCCATGGTTGTAAAACATTAGGGTCGAACATTTATCATATATGAAATGTATTTTTATATTCCATTTAATCTTGGTTTAGTATTAAATGATGATTCCCTTCAATTTGACGAAATATTCAAGATAGACTGTCAGGACCAGTCCTGTGACTAAGAAATGTCTATCAAGTGAACTTGAATGTCAAAAGTTGAAAATGGTCCCTGGTCGGAGTTTTCTATAAAGATGGACGCATAGAAAACGTTAGACGACTAGAATGCAAGATGACTAGTAGTTCTGTTTCTTGAACTATGTGGACATGGCAATGTCATAATAATTTGCATAGATACTTACTTTGGGAAGACTAGTATCGGACAGACCTATGAAACTTTACTGTAAGAGATGAAAATCTGTCATAAGTAAATTTCATTAAAATTATTAGACACTAAATCCTCAATACCTGAATGATTTGAGATTACTTGTTTGAGAACTGGTTACTTTGACGTTGACCAACCGTCGCACCGTAAAAGGAGGCTATAAAGGCAACGCTCAGGTAATCACCTATCAAACGAAGTCTAATCTCAAGATCGCATAATTGGGATTGTCCTCCCATAAATCGGGAAGAGATGCTTAAAAGTTGTACAAGGCCACTCGAAGAGCTAGAAACTGTAAAATGCATGGACGTGCTCGGATGAATCATAGGCTATGATTATCTGTTTATTTGATCAGTTGAACTCTGAAACCGAGAAACACCTCTGGACATAATAAGGATGACAACTCTTACCTTATGTTCAAGAGCAAACATCGAGCGACAAAGGAATTAGGAAATGCACACTTGTCCCTAAGGACAAGTGGGAGACTGAAGGAAATAATGCCCTTGGTCCAAGTATGCATTTAATGTTAAGTCTAATAAATGCGGTTGAGTATCAATTAACAAGTTAATAATTCAGTGAGATCAAGTGAGCTGAATGCCTAGCTAGAGGTCGCTTCAGTTCAAGTGGAATTAATGATATTAATCCACAGCTTACTCTTGACTGAACCCGTAGGGTCACACAAATAGTACATAAACGGATCAAGTATTTAATGGAATTAAATACTCCATCTATGGATATTCGGAATCGACGGATCTTGGTTTCAGTGGGTGCTGAGATCGTCAAAGGCAAGAAATGAATACTCCGGAAACGATGATATTGCCGGAAACGGAAATATGGATCGTATCGGAAATATAAATATTATCCAAGTCATAGATGTTGCCGGAAACGGAAACATGGTACGTATCGGAAAATATTATTGGAAATGGAAATATTGCTGGAATCGGAAATGTTGTCGGAAAGGGAAATATTGTCAGAATCGGAAATATTATCGAAATCGGAAAATAATTCCAGAAATGGAAATATTAAATATTTGTTCGAAACGGAAATTAAATCCGAAATCGGAAATATTAAATATAGTTCGTATCGGAAATGAATTCCGGAATCGAGAATTTAATCGGAAGCGTATCGTACGAATTAGCATCGGACGAGGCCTGCCAGACGAAGGCCCAGCACGAAGTCGGGCCATCGCCCAGCAAGCCAAGCCGCAACAACCACAAGCCAAGCATACGACCAGGCCCAGCGCAAAAGCCAGGCCCAGCCGAAGCTAGGGCGCGCGCGCGCGGACAAGGCTGCGACAGTGGGCCTTGCGCTGTGCGCTCGGCGTGGGCCGCAAGGCCTGCGTGCGGGCGTGCGGTGCTTGTGCGCCACTCGTGTGTTACTCGGAATCCTAAGGCTACCGGGATTCGTAATATGATTAAATCTATTCCTAATAGATAAAGTTTGTTTAATTAGAGTCCTAGTAGGATTATAATTAAATAGATTTGTATTCTAATAGGATTATAATTCCTTTCCATAAACTCTATAAATAAGTGCCTAGGGTCACATATTTACATCGAGAATTGAAGTATTAAAAGGTAAGATTTTCAAGCAAAAATCAGCCACAAACACTAGCCTATTAGCCGAAAATCCTAGTACCTTGAGGGCGATTCTAGTTGGTCAATCTTAAGGCGGATCCGGACGTGCTGTGGACTATCTACGGAGGGACGACACTTGGAGTCCTAAAGACTTGTTCTTGTTCGGTTCGGGCGCAGCTAGGGAGGGCACTCTACAAAGTGTATGCATCTGAATTATGCTAAATGATTATGTGTAAATAATATGTTTCCTGGCTTTATGGTTTTTCTGCATGATTTATGTTTATTCATATGTATCATAACCTAACACACACAACTACGTTGGAGCACAGGACAACAACGAGTGATTGCTCGCAGGCTCGCCCAGCACTCGCTGGCCCGCGTTGATCCATCGCACACAACAGCAAAGCAAAGAGCAGCACTCGCTGGCGCGCTTGCTCGCGCGCTGGGCTGAGGGGATGGGCGCTGAGCCCACGTGAGCTCCTTTGCTTAGTGTGTTGCTTGCTCACCCCTTTGCTCGTTGCTTTGTCGCGTTTGTTCACTCGCACACAACGCACACACACAGGCCGTAGCCCATGCGAGTGCTTGTGCCTTACTCATTGCTATGGTACCGCATGGGCGACGAGCTCCTTTGCTTGACGTCACATGTCCGTATCATTGCAACACCCCACAAGGGTAACACTAAGCTATCCGTTGCTTCGTGCGTGCAATTTCATGAACATTTATAAAACCAATATTTTGTATATTTCAAAACTTATGAAAAATTAATAAATCGTATTAATTTCATAAAATTTTAGGCGATTAATCGAAAATCCATTAATTAAATAATTTCCGTTATACTTCAGGGATTAAAATTAGGTTTCATAAAATTTTAAAGATTCAAACTTTAACAAATTTTAGGTGGCATTTTAGTCATAAGATCCCAATTAAATAATTAATTAATTATGAAAATCAAAACAAATTCCGAATTATTCGAATTTCAAAAAATTAATTATAATTACAAATTAGGTAGCATAATTAACGAATTTAAGAAGATTATTAAACAAGATTTGCAAAAATTAGTTTTTAATATAATTAAAATTATAATTATGCATTCGAAAAACTAAAACGTCCGAAAATTCATAGTTAGGGTTCACTATAAAAACATAAGATTCCGAGCATTATTGCCAAAACTGCCGAAAATCCTGCGAATATATTAATTAATAATCACATGAATTTGCAATTAATTATACCAAATTAATTCACCCCTTTAATTCTTTGCAAATTTATAATATTAATCCATATTAATTTAAATGATTATGCAATTAATTAGAGGCTCGTGATAACAATGTTAGGTTATGAACAATCCAATGTCATACGGAAAAACCATAAATGCCAGAATCCAAATTAAATGCACATAATCATTTAGCATAATTTAGTGAACACACTTTGTGATGTGTGACTTCCCTAGCTTCTCCCGAACCGAACAAGAACAAGTTAGAACGCCAAACGTTGTCCCTCCGTAGAAAGTCCACAGTACGTTCGGATCCGCCTTAGATCGTACCAACTAGGATATAATATAAGGTTTATGATTTTGGGATCTCACTTTTAGGTGACAGGAAAAGTGTATTGAATTGTATTTCAATTGATGCGTTTATTCATGACCATAGGCCATGTATTTATAGGAAATAGGAAAAACCCTAGGAACCAAAACCCTAGAACGTTTTAGGAAAGTTTTAGGAATTTACTAAAATCAAAAACCCTACAACCTTAGGTGCTGGCCGGCAACTTGCAAGGCAGGAAAACCGACCAGCCTTGATACACAAGCAAGGCCTTGGTGCTTGCTTTGTGCGCTGGCCCAAACAGCAGCGCTGGGCTGCTGGGCCTGGCGTGCTGCTTTGTGCGCTGGCCCTTGTGGCTTGGTGTGCATTGTTGTGCGTTGGGCCTTGTTGCCTAGCGTGATGTGATGAGCTGTCTCGTCGAGCTGGCTCGTCGAGCGATGAGTTGTCACATGTGTTGGCCTATCGCTCGTCGAGCTTCCGATTTATTTTTTCGATTCCGAAATTTATTTCCGATTCGAACAATATTTACGATTTCGCCAATATTTTCGATTCCCGTAATATTTCCGTTTCCGACAATATTTCTGATTACGGCAATATTTTTATTTCCGATACGAACCATATTTTCGTTTCTGGCAATATCTTCGACTTTGTTAATATTTATATTTCCGTTATGAACCATATTTCCGTTTCCGAAAATATCTTCATTTCCGGCAAATATTAATTCTTTCTTTGCCTTTTGACAGTTTGTTTAGCTCCCACCTAAACCAATATCCGTCATTTCCGAATATCCATAATTAGAGTATTTATTGAGTATAATTTTCAACTAAATCCTTGATCCGTTCACGTACTATTTGTGTGACCCTACAGGTTCAGTCAAGAGTAAGTTGTGGCATTAATGATATTAATTCCACTTCAACTAAAGCGGCCTCTAGCTAGGCATTCAAATCACTTGATCTCACTGAATAATTAACCTGCTTAATTAATACTGAACCGCATTTATTAGACTTAGAATTAAATGCATTAAATGCAAACTTGGACCAAAGACACTATTTCCTTCACATGGTGACCTCCATAAGGCGAAGAATGACACCTATTGATTATACCATGGACTTCCCATTCTGGAACACACCGCTTATACAACCCTTCAGCAGTCTCGCGAAACAAATGTGGATCATCCCAAAAGTAGAACCGAACATCGTGCAGGAACTTCTTCTTTTGTTGGTATGTCATATCGGCCGAAAGAGTACCCTCCACAATGTAGTTCGCATAGTCTACGAACCATGGTGATTGACTGGCAATCGCAAGTAGATGATCATCAGGAAATGAATCATCGATTGGTATAGACACATTACCATCATCATATCTCAGTCTAGACAAGTGGTCTGCAACCACATTCTCAGCCCCTTTCTTGTCGCGGATCTCCAGATCAAATTCCTGTAGCAGTAGTATCCATCGAATAAGCCTATGCTTGGCTTCCTTCTTAGATAGCAGATACTTAAGGGCCGCATGGTTAGTGTAGACTATCACCTTGGACCCAATCATATAGGTACGGAACTTGTCCAAGGCATAGACAATAGCTAGAAGCTCTTTAATAAACTTAGCATATATATAGGCACGTTTCCTAGTCAAAATATCTTTCATAAACTTAGCATATGCAGGAACCTGTAAAATCAATTTAGTAAAAGGAACCGTTACCTGCAAGTTTTTGACCACATCCAAGAATTTGCCAAACTATTTGTCTAGCTTACTCTTGAGTTTCCGGTTTGGGAAGGGAAGTGAAATAGGTGGTACTTGAATACCAGTTCCCTTCTTAACCTCAGGTGTATCCTTTTTTTCACAAACTACCTTTTCAGCTTGTATCTCTTCCATGACTACCTTCTTCGCTACTTTCTCCACCGGACCACTGGCAGACACCCTAGAATCAACATCTACAGGCATATAAGGGCCTTCATACCCATGCCCAATCCGCAAGGTGATAGAATTTGCAGTCTCTTTATTCTCAGGCTGTGAAGGAAGATGCCCCTGGGGTCTCCCTGCAAGTCTAGTAGAAATTTGTTGTCTAGACTATCGGAAAACAAGAGATTGATTTGGTTTGAATAATAAAACTACAACGATATAAATCAGAGGTTCACCAATGAACAATAATCCAGGATGATAAACAATACTAATAATCAATAAAGCTGTTAATTAGACTAGCATGCTCTCTCGGATCGATACTAATCATAGACTTGATATTAATAGGTTCTCGCTGTGTATTAATCCCAATTCTACCTATTGAACTTAACAAGCCTAAATATCAAATTGCATCTCTCGAATCTTAACTTGATATTGCTAGACTAATGCAATTAGACCCGCGCAAATCCAATTGCATAGTAAATAAAAACAACCAATAGGAATTAACCATCAATACCAACAATTAACAACATTCAACCATCCCTTCATATTAGTTCATGGATTCCCAAAACCTAGAATAAGACTACTCACACATAATCGAAATAAGCAAAATAATATTATTCAATAGAAACATAATTGGAAACAATTAATAAAGCAAGTAAATGAATCGAAATTGAATAAAAAAGCTAAGAATTGAATTATTACCTAAACGGAGAACGAGTGAAGAACTAAAAGGTTGGAACTTTAATATTGAAAATAAATCTAAGTGTTTGATAATTTGAGAGAAAGTAAGTGCAAAAATAAACTAAGTACTCAATACTAGAAATTAAGATGATTCCAATAAACTAAGGGCTTAGTATTTATAGTCTTGCCCAAAGAAAACGATTAAAAACGGAAAAAGAAACTAATCCGCGCGTCCAAAGGTTGTCGTCGTCCGATCGGGTGGTCAGCTTGTTACCCGCCCGATCAGGCGGATGAAATATCTTCAAGGCTGCTGCAGGATGGCTGCCCGGTGCACACCGGGCGGATGGCGCCCGATCGGGCGCGTGCCTTAGGCATAATTTCTGCCTGGTTGGTCTCCATTCGCCCTCCAGTTCTTGGGCGACCGGCTTGACGCGCCCTTCTTCATCATAATCACCGAGTCTAACTCTTGGGGCTCAAAAGTGCACATCCTAGGCTCCCAAGAGTTGACAATAATCGTCTCGGACCTCCTCGGGATTGTGCAGTGGCTCATACTATCACGAAACGAGCCTAAAAAGGCCAATTTCCATTAAACGACCTGAAATCTCAAGACACACTACACAATGCATATTAGTACTCAAAATGGCTCATAATAGTTCATTTAACACAGAAAAGTACTAAGCGACGGGGGTAAAAACTCTATACAAAATGCATCTATCAACTAGTCCTTAGGGCCTAGCTACAGTAGCTAGAAATGACGAAGGAAACTGGGCAGAGGGCCGGTCGAGAACTGTTTATGTTTCTGATGCGTTTATTGATGAGTTACTAGGAATCAAGGAAGTGCTCTCTTGGCTTGAGGGGAGGAATTGGGTGAATTGTACAATCTCCATAGATTGTATTGCTGCTTTTATTGAGTTAACAGGATCCTCAAGTTGTAATTCAAAGGTGATCCAAACTTAATCTAGTAGCCCTCTTCTATAAACAAAACAAAACAAAACAAAAAAAAAAAAAAAAAATTAAACCTCACAACGGAAAGTGAATAGAACAAATGACTCGGATGGAGTATGCATTATTGTTGCTGGAACTGGAGTATTGTATCGTCATTGCATGAATGTACACATGAAGGAACAATCATATATCCAATAAGTGGAGTAATTTTTAATATAAATGATAGGAGCATATAACAAATATTCACATAAGTACGCAGTACGTAGTATATGATTTATCGATGAAATATAGTGGTTTCCAAATTAATTTACACATATATGTTAATACGTAGCTTGGTTGAAACTTAAAAGCAATTTTCCATCTTGCATACTACGTACTCCCTCCGTCCCGGAATACTCGACCCGGTTTGACCGGCACAGAGTTTAAGGGACTTGAATTGACTTATTTAATTTAATAGGTAGTAGTTGATAGTGGGGTATTATTTTAATGTAGTTAGTGGGAAATGTGTGAAGGGGTGGGGTTGGGAGAGAGTAGGGGTTGAATTTTTAATTATTTTTTGTATGGAGTAGGGGGTAGGTAGGTTAATAGGGGTGGAGTGAGAAATAATATAATATTGTTAGAATATTTCCATTTTTAGAAACAGGTCAAGTATTAAGGGACGGCCCGATAAGGAAAACAGGTCAAGTATTCCGGGACGGAGGGAGTATTAAATATATCCACAACAATTTGGATTATAATATTCCAATTTTCCATTTATATTTTGATATTAATATTTAAACATATTAATTACAATAATAAGAGGACATAAACCTTATGCCAAAAGGCAAATTCAGAAACAGTTCATTTTAAAATACCATGTTACTCCCTCCGTATTTATTTAAGAGATACACTTAGCTGGACACGAGTATTAAGAAGAAGAATGAATGAAATAAAGAAATAAAACAAGTGGAGCTAGGTAGATATTTTAATAAGTAAAACAAGTGGGGACCATGTCATTTTAGGGGGTGGGGGTGGGATTGGGGTGTAGATAGATTATTTAATTAGATGGTGGGGTTGATAAGTTATTAAAAATGGCAAGTGTATCTCTTAAATAAATACGGCCGGAAAAAGCAAGTGTATCCCTTAAATAAATACAGAGAGAGTACGCGTTAAGAATGAACAAAGTATATCTTAAAAGTTAGACGTAATTCAGTGCAAATATTTGAGCTCAGCCCAGCCAATTTCGATGACTGGCAAGCAAAGCATATCAAGAGGTGTTTTCATAAATAAATCGTCAAAATGTACAATTTGAATATTAAAAATACAATGCCTTTTTATATTAATATTGTTTTTATGTTTTTTTAAAATATCAAATAGACTGTAAATTTTAGATTGTATATTTGTTCATTATATTTACGAGAATACCACTTAACTGACATATTTTGCCAATCAACGAGAATGTTTAGAAATTTCTCCAAATATTTTACATTAGATGGTTTTTCGCAATATTATACTCAGTAAAAAACATCTAGTTAATCTGGAGGCAATTCTCTGAAAAAATGCACATTAAGTGATCATGAAACAAATCTTCTCAGGGGAATACTCATTCTATACAAGAGCGCTAACATTGGGATACATCCACAAAGCAGTGGCATTGACATTTTACTAAAACTACAACAAATACTACAATTGATCTTCCAATCAACAAATTGTAAGCTGAAGTAGCAACATCAGCAGCAACAGCAGCAGCAACCTGACTTGTGTTGAAATTGCAATAGCAGGTTTCGAAGGGTAATCAATTCCAAAGCTTTTTTACAACAGCAAAATGTAGCTTAATCAGAGTGTCCTAGCAACACTCTTAAACTCATTCAAGCAAGATTGAAGAACCTTTTGCCGCTTCTGAAGAGACTGCCTTTCATTTTGAAGGATATCAATTGCTCCAGGTGCAACAAACATCTCCATGAATTTCTCATCATTTACCCCGAACAAATCCATACCAAGTGAAACCATAAGCCTTTCTCTACTGCATTAGTTAAAAATCGAGTAAGATTATACATTCCAATTTCCATCAAACATCTGTGTCAAACAATAGGACAATTACATTAAAGCTACTTACCAAGGAGTTAAAAATCCAGAATTTAGTGCTGTTGTCACACTTTTCTCAACAAGAACTTCACGTATCCTGGCGAAATGCTGAGCAGCTGATGAGCATATATCAGCATATGCAGAACCTGATCTTGAACCATTATCTCCATTTCCAAAGAAAATATTGCCATTATTTCTACTACTACCCAATATTCTAGGATGCCTTTTCCTAGCTCCAACCTCCATATAATTCCCTGTCTCTTTCTTCACCAAACCATAAACTAACTCACATGGCTGATCAGGTGATGGGGTCTCAGGCACTGTCATATGATTATCTCGAAGGGCTTCTCTGCCTTCTGGACCTTTACCTGGTGTGGTATTATTTTCTGGAGGTATATTCTCTTGGTTTGCCGCTGCTTCATCTTGCATAGCTTGAGCACCATCTGCCAGATCTAGGCAAAGTAATGCAGGAGAAACTTGTCTGTAGGAAGAAGTAATATAGCTTCCACGGACATCACTTTCATAGCAGGCAAGAGAATATGGGCTTGTCACTGAATCAAGGTGGTGCCGAACTAGTTGTTTACACTGTTTAGCAAGATCTTTAATGAACACATTGAATGAGTGCCTTAAAGCAGCATGGAAACCAACGTAGCCATCCATGTCTCCTGTTTTTTTCCCATCTAAACACAATAAAATACTTGCTCAGTTGTCTGGCTCATCACCATGTTAAATACCCCATAAAAAACACCCTTTGTGCTAAATGTAAGTCACATTTTACTTTCTTGTCTCAAAATGATAGGATACTTTCTAAATTTAGTAAGCCCAACATCATAAATTTCCATATTACCCGTGATCCCATTAACTTAAGGATTCCAAAGAAAGACTCCATTGGTGTGGTGGAGAGTTAAAATCTAGATAGTGAAGGAAAGTCATGGTATTTTAAACTTCTTTCTTAAAATGACCCCAACCATCAAACTATATTCTGGTGTAGTAACGGATCCAATAAAACCCGCATGTCAAGATGTCAAATGACACATTAAAACAACAGGATAGAATAAGTCATCAAATCCATGAAGCAAATTTCTAGGGACAGTACAAAAAGAAAGCAGAGAAGGTTCATAGTCTTGTCTCTTACAGTCTGAGTTCTGGCAATGATTTCTCTCATTGGAAAGGTCAAAAAGATTTGTTAAAACAAATGCAAGCCGATCACAAGCTGTGTCAAGCAGAGGCGCAAGCCACGATTTGGCAGCAGTACGTGCTATCTCAGCCGCTGCCTCAGTTATTCCTCTATTCCCACCACGACCAGCATGAGCAAGCAAAATATTGGCCACCTGTTGAGGATGCATGGGATATCCATATATCAGAGGAGCCTGACCAGCAAAACTTAATCACAGTAACAACACAGTTACCTTTTCTCTGGATACTTGAGGACAATCAATGGAATATGCAGCACAGCGAAACTCATGCATGACTCTTTCAAAAGCAGCCCCTCCATAAAGCCGTAGGGTAGAATTTGGGGGTTTAATGTCTGCTGTAACACCAGGCCAGCCCCCAGTACCACTGTGTAAACGCTCTTCCTCAGTCGTTTTCCCCCATTGCTCTGGAGGTGGGTCAGCTGCTCCATCAATCAATGAACCCTTCAAGAATCAATGGAAAAAGGTCCATCAAAGTTAAGTAACCATGATGAATATTATTAAAAGGATTCATGCCTTGATATGAATTATGTGAGACGAACAGAAACTTCAGGTATTATATGGATGGAATAGGAACTTGAAACACCAAAAAGTTTCAGTTTTCAAAAATCAAATTAGAAGTAGAGTTCTATTAGCAGGATTACCCAGAAAGGGACTTAATGAATTAAATCAGGCAAGTTGCTGTTTAGTAAATGCTAGAAATTTGAAGTTGGGTACGGGATACACACCACATGACTGCTTATAGAAGCTGTGTGCAACATTGCTGATCTGCGGAGATGAGCAACATCAGAAGTTGCCTGTATCTTTGATTCCATATTAGCAAGCTCAGAGGTAACTTCACCACAACGTTGCTCAAGCAACGCTAGTGTTGCTGGGGCAGCTTCTTTGTATCGTTTCTGAAGCTCAGCCTCAAGGAACTCCCTAACAGAGCTAAAACCAATGAAGGGGCGGAACTTTTCTTCGTCAAAACCTCCCTTAACATTTTCACGTAAGTGGCGCAGAACTTCTGAATCAACTTGAGATATTTGACGCCGAAACTCATCATTGGGAATTGTATTCCTCTCCTTGGGAAGGGCCACATAAAAAGGGCGAATATTCTCTCCTAGGTAACCACTTGCACTTAAATACCGATCAACTTCCCAGCGGTCACCAAATTCCTAAAGACAATAGGCCTGTTAGTAAAATGACTCCATCATTGAGAAAATATTTTAATTAAGGATGGAATGTTAATATTCTCCATTTCCATCTATAGCTTCTCTCTTGCATTATATAACAGTGCCTAACTCCCTATTTTTATCATTCAAGCCAATACAAGCAGTGAAATATATATAGTATCAGCAGGTCCAGCATTATGCAATTGATATGTTTTCCAATCTTTTATGATGGACAAGCAAGCATTCATTAAAATTCTGTGAGTGTACCTTAAGGCGATTATCAAACTTTGAGACCACGATTATAGTCCTTCTGAAAGTTGGATCAATTTCACGAATAGAATCCAGCCACAACGATGAGCACCATTCAACACTACTTTGCTGAAGGAACAAGAGGATTCGATGGGGAGGACTTGCTAGTGACTTCACCATTGATAAAATTTCATCAGGCGTGTTAGCTGGCTCTCCCTTTTTAGCCTATGAACAAAATTTCAAATTTGTTATTGCCATCTCAGAGCAACAACAACATGAACTTAATAATGTTGTGGCATTGATAATGATATAACATCACACCAAACAAAAAAAAGTTACCTTTAGAACAAAGCCAGGGGTATCAATTATAGTCAAATTCGGACAGTAAGCATATTCAGCTCTCATTACAATGGGCTTGGAAGAAACTGCTGTATTAGTCTTTTTCAGAAGAACCTCAGTGCGCGATTTTATTGTATCCGCAATTGTGGATGCCAATGAGATTGGGCTACCATATTCTTCAGAATCCTCATCCTATCATAATAGTTACATACGACAGTTCAATAAATGCTGCAGGGCAATGGAATTAATACAAATACTTATCCATCTCATGTTTGATGTTTGATTTACTTATAAAGATACTTAATTGCAAATACAATTTTGTGCAACACTAAGAAAAATAATCAAACCTATGTTTATCATTTCTGCTACCAGGTTAAACTATTGTATTACTAAATCGACTACGACTAAAATGATACAGAGAGGGTGGAATATGCTTAACAATTAACAACACTACCAAAAGAAGAAATTCTCACTGAACACCCATATTTAAAATTTGAAACTTTTTAAATAAAACCCACAACTCATCCCACCTACAAAGGACGAAAAAGAAATCCTTTAAACCAAAAATACTTTCTAAATATACTGGAGTTATCAAACAACAGAAGCAATTGATAATAAACTTAAATATATTTTCGATATTTAAAACCCACCCCTCAATTTTACATCTTACTGAGTCACAATGCAGAAGTTCACTAAGAAAAATTCAATTACTGACAATTATTAGCAAGACAAAAAATTATGATAAAAAAATCCAGGGAAAATTGTTAAATTTGATTCATTTAATCAAACAAAACCTAGAAAAAAATTATGAACCGAAATTATTGAAATCGTTAAATTAAAGAAGAAGACGAACTTGAAACCGGCAACGGGGCTCCAAAGCGGTAGAATCATGAACCATTTGAAGAATCAAAGGTCTCCGAGTACCCATTTCAACTTCTCGGACATTAAACCGAAACCCAAGAAGTGCTTCTAGGAGAGAACTCTTGCCATCAGACTGCCCACCAATCGCAACGATTTCCGGTATCGGTAGCTTTTCGCCGAAAGCAACTGCAGCGGCTTGTAAGCGATTGTAGGCTTCAAATCTTGATTTGAGCTCATTTGATGACGACATTGAAGAGTTAGGGTTAGGGTTAGGGTTTTGGGCAATTTGATGGTGTTGTCTTTTCGAGGATTGAGAGGATGATGATGTTTTTGATGGGGTTTTAGTGGGTGTTTTGAGGAATGTGCTTGGAGTCGCCATTGTTGGGGAAGGGAAAGAAAAAGGGAGAAATGGTGTAAGTTGTGAAAGTGAGGAGGAATTTTTGAATTTGAAATTGTTGAATGAAGCCGTTGGAGCGCATGAGGGAAGAGAGATGGATTCATGCCCCAAATGACCCAATGGTCCACTCGTCCTCCGTAGTGGTACGAGAAACGAACATTTTCATTTTGACCTGTGTAGACTCACTTGTTAATGAGTCGATATTGTACCAGTTTTAGATTTTACAAATTCTTATTTATATATCAAATTAAAAAGTTATCTTTTTACATGTAAAAAATATCAATTTTTTAGAGATAAAACTTTTCATTTTAATAAAAAATTATTTCTTTAAAATCACTAATAATGTATAAAATCAGTTAACCCTTTAAAAAATTATTTCTTTAAAATCATGTAAAATGTTCCCTCAAAAAAAAAAAAAAATGTTTATCTATGATTTTTTATTTATAATATAAATCAAAACATATAAAAAATTTCAAAAACTAGGTAAAAGTTACAATGAACTGGGTAAAATTTATTCCGGTGTACAATAAATTTATTGTACATTTGTACACCTTGTGTGTGCAAGACCTTTTGTTTATAATTTGAGCACAATTTTAAATGTATTTCTAGATTTTTAAATGACTAAAAATTATGATTCATTAACAAAATAAAAGAATGCTCTGTATATAGTATCTATATTACAGTATATATTAAAAGACGTTTATAATTAAGTTTATTTGCCACGCGGCGTTTCTGAGCAGAAGAGTCGTTTTCATGTAGTGTTCGATCAATTACGTATTAATTAATATTCGATTGATTGGTCTGAGGTTATTGACAAAAAAGATTTGTCTAAGTCACTTCATTTCTTTTTGTCCAAGTCACTTCGTTTCTTTTTGTCCCTCTCCCTCTTCCTTCTCTAAAGAGTCTTACTCCATGCATTTACATACAATAAGAAAAATAGAAATATTATTTATATAAGACTCGAATCCTTAATCTCAAGTTTCTAAACAATAAAGACTTATCCACCAAACTATATGTCATATTTGATTTCTTTCCATATATACAAAATATAATAAATGATAAAAGTAGTAAAGATTTCATAAAAAAAAACAAAAAAATCATACCACTTGCATGGACCATGTCCACGCTATTATCACTTATTAGTGTGGGCTAGGGTATTTTAGGTATTTTACATCATTTAAAATGACATGGACCAGCAATGTTCACGTGATCTAAAAAATTGCGTGTCCCGTATAGTAACTCTTACGTTGATATAGTTGTACTTATACGTAACAGAGTTACTCTACTAGTCATACAGTAAATTTTAACAATATAGTTATTAATATATGTGACATAGTCACTACAAAGATCATATAATAACTCTTAAGTTGACATGGTTGTGCTTATATGTAATATAAGTACTCTAATAGTCATACAATAACTTTTTGATGCCATTTTTTAATTCAATTATTTAATTATGTATATATACACAAAGATATTGATTGTTTTGTATCATATAGTAAATATTTCTATCGTATTGAAATAGTTACTCTTCTATATCATATAGTAACTCTTTTTATTCTATAGTTACTATTATATATCATATAGTTAATGTTATAAAAAAGAGTAACTATATCAAAAATAAGAGTAATTATATATTCATTCTTGCAGACAAGAATAGTAAATTATAAGGAGTAGAAACTATATGTTCAATAAAGTAACTATAGGTTCAGAATAGTAACTATGTAAAAAACAATAATATAGCCATTTCGATAAGAATAACTATTCAATCCAAAGAGTAACTATATCATATATATAAAAAAAAATATTAACTATAGAACAATTACTATATTTTAAGATAAACATATGATATAGATGCTTTAGAGGTCATATAGTCACTTTTTCTATTATATAATTACTATTACATCATATAGTTACTGAAATAAAAACATTGTAAGTATATCAAAAGTAAGAGTAATTATAACTCTTGAACAATAATTAAATTAATTACATAATTAGTTGTTTTTAGCTATGACATTCTAATTATTTGCATCTATTAAATAAACCACATTAAACTCAAATGATTTTTGAACTAAAAAAATACTAATCGCCACTTCCATGTCCCTTCCTTCCACCAGCACATCCTCTCCTTCCTTTACCACGTCCTTGGTTTTCAATGTTGTCAGAATTTTCTTCTATTTTCTTCTCCTACTTTTGTTTTCCTTGCAGAAGTTATTCTTTGCACGACTTCAATTCGGGATGTATCATCTTTGTATTTCTGAATCAATAACATATAACTAAGTTAATAATTTAACATTTAAATATGAAAAAATAACATAGCAACTATGTAAAACATATAGTTTCTATTATACATCATATAGTAACTCTTAGATTTAATGATGGTAAGATACTCGCAAAATTGCAGATATAGTTATAGTTATTCTTATAGTCATATAGTTACTGTCATAATAATATAGTCATTTTTATTACTAATAACATAGAGTATAAAAAAGAACATAAAAAATAATGATAACATAGTAACTAATAAGAACATATAGTTACTATTATACATAATATAGTATCTCTTAATATTAATGATAGTCATATACTAGCAGAGTTGCAAATATAATTATTGTTATGATCATATAGTTACTGTGATCATAACACAATAACTCTTATTACTAATAACATAGAGGACAACAAAGAATATAAAAAGAACATTATGATATACATAATAATTATACCAAACATATAGTTACTATTATACAAGATATGGTCATTTAGTCACATAGTTTCAGTCATAGTTGGTGTGATAATAATATAGTAACTCTATCCATAATATAGTAACTCTATCACTAAAATTATAGAATATCATCAAAAACATGCACAGAACATAATAAACTAACATAGTAACTATTTTAAATATATAGTAACTATTTCAAACATATACTTCCTCCGTTCATTTTTACTCGCAACGTTTGTCACTTTCACGCATGCCAATGCACAACTTTGATCATTCTCTTTAAGTAAAAATTATAAAACGTTAATATTTTGAAAATACACATTAATACGAATCTAACAAGATCCCAAATGAATACTCCCTCCGTCCCGGAATACTTGACCTGTTTTCCTTATCGGGCCGTCCCTTAATATTTGACCTGTTTCTAAAAGTTGAAATATTCTAACAATATTATATTATTTCTCACTCCACCCCTATTAACCCATCTACCCCCTACTTCATACAAAAAATAATTAAAAATTCAACCCCTACTCTCCCCCAACCCCACCTCTTAACCCACCTCCCACTAACTACATTAAAATAATACTCCAATATCAACTACTACCTATTAAATTAAATAAGTCAATTCAAGTCCCTTAAACTTTGTGCCGGTCAAAACGGGTCGAGTATTCCGGGACGGAGGAAGTATGTTTTATCTTACGTATAAATCACCAACAATGGTCAAAGTATACTATGTGAATAGTATAGAAATCACAAACGTTGCAAGTATTAAAAATCGGAGGAAGTAGTAATTTAGTAAATGGGGAACTTGTAGGCCCAATCCTTTTTCCAAATTCTTGCATCGATTTGTAGAAGAGCACATACCTTTTGGATTATAGTCACATAATCATGCAATTTATAGTCAAATATAGTCGATAAATCATTATAACATACAATAAGCAAATGTTATAGTTAAAATCGCATAGAAATTCTAAAAATCAAATAGCACCTCTTTCAACCATAAAGTTATTGTATAACTCATATAGTGACTATTTAAAATCGTGAAGTCACTGATCGAATTCGCGAAGTGAACACGATATTTGGGCAAACACACAAATCTTTAATTTCTCCAAAACAACAAATATTTTCAATTTTAAATAAAAATAGACTCAAAATGCTTAAAAAAATAACGAACCGAGATGTGATCTCTCAAATTTCTTGCGATGATTTGTAGACGAGCGCAAATTCTTCGATTCGGTTTCGGTAACGACGAACCTCCTTCTTGATCTGCTACTTTCTCTATTTTTTCCTCATGTAATAGATCCAATTATGAGAATTATAAGAAATTACAAAGAAAATTGTGAAGGAAATATGCCCTTCACCCAATGTGCATTATGTTAGGTTATGCAAATATAAATCATATATTCCATGCGGAAAAACCATAAAGCCAGGAATCCAAATTAATTGCCACATAGTCAATTATCATAATTTAGGATACATACATGTGATGCGTGCCTTCCCTAGCTGCTCCCGACCCGAACAAGAACAAGTTTAGGACTCCAAATGTCGCCCCTCCGTAGATAGTCCACAACATGTTCGGATCCGCCTTAGATTCAATTAACTAGAATATTATCTAAGGTATTATGTTTTATTCGAAAGCTTAGTTATTAGTTTTAGCATGTGTGGCCGGTCAAGTCCTTTGGTCTTGGCCGGTTACACTTAATAAAAAATTTAGGTTATATTTTTCCACACACCAACACAATCAGTTTTTCCAATAACCTAAACCTAATTCTAAATTACGTCGTTCAGTTTTTGCTCTCTACCAAAAACTGTTCTTCCCGAAAAAGCAAACTATCTTGTACTTTGTCTAAGCTACAATAATCAAAGACGGATCTGAACGTGTCGGTGAACCAAATAGAGGAACGACAAGTGGAGTTCTTTGTTCGTGTTCGTTGATACTATACTCGGGAAAACACGCTTCAAATGTAAGTATGCTTAATCTGTGCTTTATACATGTTTCCTGGCTTTGGGGATGTTCCGCACATGTTATGTATGTTTAACTGTATTCCCCACAGATTTCGGCCCATGACTTTAACCTAATTTCCTTGCGACCCTGTCATCTGCCTCCTATAGTCGGTCGCTTGCTTTTACTCACGACCTTGCCAGGCGACACGTTAGTACCTGTGGACAAGACATTACCAGGCGACACGACATGGTCAAACGACAAGCAGTTATGACGTTAGTACAAAAAGTAGGATAACAGTTTGCCCCCAATTGTGATTTTGTGAAAACATGTAGAGCAAGATTGCAATTTAAAAATTTAAACGGTAAATCGTCCAACTACTCGGACTTAGATAAACGCACTAATCAATGCAATAAATACTGAAAAAATCACAGCTTCAAATCACATAAACACTTCACAAAAACGTGAAACTTGTGGATCTGAAATTTAGAGAGAGAAAGAAAAAGAACCGACTTCCGGTTCGTCTCCCAGCTTCGTTCAGATAAATTCCTTTGATATTTCTTCGATTTTTCGCTAAATTTTTGCAGAGATTCATAAAGCCTTCCTTTGGTGGTTTCCACGCGAGGATATTAGCTGAATCCGCACTGATCTCTTTGTTTTTTCCTTTTTTCCGAAAAATATGATTAGTGGAAGACCAATCCAAAAAGGAGTTAAACAAAGAAAAAGGATGTGATATGTATTTTAAGTGACATATTTTTCAAAGTTATAGTCAACTTCGTAGAAAAATTACATATATACAGAGTAGTCAAAGGTAAATGAAAGTTATTATAAAAGATAAATAATCCTTCCCCTGTTCCACAACCATGTTGGCTTTTACACTATTCACGTTGTGTCTTTCACCATCTTCTGTAATATATGCGTAAAAAATATATAATCACGTAGGATCTTATTATATTTGTATGGATATATACTTTTTAAATATCAATGTTGTTTAATAATTTTAACGTATGCATAATTCGAGAGGTAAAGAGTAAAAGTCACGTGTTGTGGAGCGGAAGTTAACATGGTGCAATATTTAAGGAACGAATGAAGGATTATTTCAACAACACTATAAAGTATAAACCCTTAAAACTAGCCAATAGAAGTTATATATTGTAAATTTCTTTATATATTTTCTTATTAGTATGTTCTTTTGTTAAAGGCGTATGTTCTTTTGTTCAAGGATGTTCTTTTCCAGTCGAGATTTAATGTCGGACGCGCGATTTGTTTTTTTCTTGTCCTTTTGTACCGAGTGCTGGGTGAGCATCCTACACACGCTTGTACAATCCAATTTACGCCCGAAATCTGCAAAACTTGTCCAAAAGTATAATAAATCGAATTATTAATTCACACAATTAAAAATATCGAGTTAGCGTCAATATCTTGTCTAAGCCTTATTTTGTTGTGGGTCCAGCCTACTTTTGTGCATAAGTAATGTTAATATTTGTGTTTGTGTTTCAAGTGGAATCCCAATATTACTTCACTTATTGTCGTGGACCAAGGATGGGTTAAGTTGAACCTTCCTTTAAAAATTTAAAATTTTCTTTTGGCTGACTTGAGAGGCAGCAAAGGAGTGTGAAAGAAATCAGAAAAAACACACACAGAAGGAGAGGCGAGAAAGAGAAGAGAGTTGTTCGTAGCTTTCAGAACATTTTTCACGAAACTGTTATTTTCTAGAGTTTCAACCATCAGATTGTGTTGATTTTTTGTCATCTTATTGGGGACAAATAGGGCCTCGTTTTGAACGGTTGGATCGTTCTTTTGAGCTCTGGTTTGTCCGTACAGCTGGACAGAACCTACAAAATTGGGTGATACTCTTTATCTCTTATCTCTCAATTGTAGATCTCTTATGTACGAAAGTGTTGGTGAGTTGTGAACCTTTGTATGACTGATTTGGGTTCTTTTCCCTCAAATTTATCATAATAAGAGAAGTTAACAAGGGTGGACTCCTTACAAGTTCCGTTGTTTTTACTCTTCACATCGAAAGGGTTTTTCACGTATAATTCGTGTGTGATGATTGCATTTTATTTTTCTGCATTTTATTATTAGTTATTGTCAATTATTGGTTGATGGCTAGATTTTTTGTTTGGTGGTGTATTTGTAATATATTGAAGTTATATAGTTAGGTTGATTGTCTTGGAAGTGATCCTTGTGGGTAGTTGATATACTACTTGGATCATATTATATTTGCCATCACCATTGACTTTCCGATGATGTCCCCAAGTATACACGTGGTAACATCCTCGCTCCCTAGTCCTAACCCATGCAAGTGTGATATGGCTAAGTATAATTCGGACATTGCTACATCTACCCACTGGATAGATAACCCACTACTAATAGAATATTAAAAAACAATTAATAAAGCTGATGTGGATTCCACTACCACACTCTCTATTAGTGGTAGGTAGTTTACCCGGTGGGTAGATAAAGTTTTTTTTCGTATAATTCGAGTGTTTGGGAATGCAACGTCTGAATGATGATAGGGTGAATAGGATCATGCGTGATTTTTTAGGGGGCGTGCGGGTTTGTCCATTATTATCAAATGCTACACTATTTTCCTTCATTGCCCTATATAACTACACATGCTTTTTGGTCTAATGAGTTCCCATTATCTTACTTTTTTAATTAAGTTTACTTTTTCATTTGTTTTAATTAATTAGTCGTTTGATTAACACTAATATTTAATCGATCACTAGTTATCAGTCGATCATGCAGGTGTTCCTTTCGAGAAAGGGATGATATTAGATGGATACATGTTTTGTAAGAACTTCACGAGAAAACTTTGTCTACCTACCACACACATTAGTAAATTGCTAATCTAAATGCTTATTAAAATTAGGAAATTTTGTCATTTTTTGTGAGAAGATTCCGAATCTTAACCTAATTTATTTACAGGCGTTGATTCATTAAGTTTTTAGGTGTTAACACACATCATGTTACACGAGTGTAAGAGTGAGAGAAGAGAGTAGTTTTAAAGACACGAAAGGGAGATGATGGAGTGAAAATGAGTAAGGACAAAGATGGTTACGTTGAGGGCAACATCGACATTCTTGTAATTTGGCTAGCATTTGTAAAACCTTGTTACATACCATGTACTACGTAGTTGGTAGTATGTAATACGTACTCCAGTATGGCAGTATTATGGAAAATCACGAGGGACAAATGAAGGGAGTAGCAACTAAACAGACAACAACGACTCAACAAAGATAGAGTATAAGTTGGTAGCTAATGACCTAATGTTGGGCATGCATGCACATTGCACATTGCACATTGCACATTTGCACAGCTAGCATTTATAAGCTTATAGCTTAAAGGCGGGGCTCAATGTACGTTATAGGTCGACTGTGCATTACAGATTAGTGGGGTGAGTAATTAGTAAAGTATGCTGTTAAAGTATTAATTAATGTCAAATCTCATGGTTAAAGCCAATTAAGCTCAAGTTTACATGACTACTAGTATAGGACCCGTGCCATGTGTTGGAAATATTGCGTTGTAACCATGATCGAAAATTAACAATAAAATAGTAGGGAAGAACACAATACTCAATAATATATTGATCTCAAAAGTTGTGACGGGTTTTACGCCTGCCCTAGAAGCGTATTTCGCCACCACCGGTACAAGGTTCTCAATGATCGACGATTGCTCCCAAGGGTAACACAACTACCTTCCAACTCTGTACCCCGATTGGAAGGCTGGAATTACTTCAAGAACTGCCCAGATCTCTATTTGACAATAATGACAGAGATAATATTTGTAGGGTTTTTCCATTTCTCTGTGTCTCTGAGTATGTTTATTGGAATAAATAAAGGAGTATTTATAAGGAATCTGGTATAAACCGCAACTCCCAAATAATACTCCAAAACCAATAACCCACGACAAACACTGAAACGGGCCCACAAGCATTATCACGTTAAAAGGTCCGTATTGCATTATAATTACCAACACCATGCACGGTAATTATTGTATTTTCAATGTAATCTTTTTTTTAATTTAGCAGCAAACTCAATAGTAAAATAGTCACTTTCCGCATTTCAAGAATCTCATCAACATGTTTCCTCTCCGACTTTTTCAAGAACTCGTTTTCATTTGTCTGAGAGATGTGACTACTTATTTGTGCCACCACTTCTGAAGAAGTCTTTCCTTCACTCCCAAATCTGCATGACAATTATTTTTTGCAAGTGTACATTATTAGAAAAGTATATTAGATAAGAAAAAAATAGTAGTAAGACAACAAAAATAAATAAAAATACCTCTCTTTAAAATCATTTATCTATGCAATATCAATATTTATATGGAGTTTAGTCACAAATGATGAACTCGATATTCCAACAACACCTTAAATGCGTAAGAAAGATAAACGTATAAGAAAGGAAAACCCATCAATGCATAAAATGACAATAAGGATTTAATTCAACTCAAATAATATATACCATGAAAAGTCTTGATTTTTGCATACTGTTTTTTTGGTAAGCAAGCTATTATAATTATTACCAACCAAAACCAGTACAGCTTAAACACCTCCCACAGAGGTGAACACACACTACAACTAACTGCCATCAGCAGAAAGGAACCAACACCTAACAGCCAGCAGGCTATAGAAACCAAAACCTACTTACAGACTCTGAAACCAAGTAGTATCTCTTCTACTTACTCTCTTACACATGACATATTTAATTCTATCTTTTACAATTCGTTTCAGATTACTCATAACAGAATCAACTGTTGGAACTGACCCTTCCCAAAAACTCTGATTTCTACTTTTCCAAATCAAATAAACCAAAGCTGTCACCCCTGCATAGCATACTTGGTTTCTGAACTTGGAATGCTTCCCTCTCTTGATGGTGTTGATGACATTGTACAGACCAGTATTAACATTTCTAATGTTAAGCCATGCTTCCAGGTCTTGAAAACACAATTTACTGTACTGACAACTGAAAAACAGGTGCTCATGAACTTCAGCAGCTTGCTTACAAATTAAACAATAAGCAGAGGTGCTCACCCCTATTTTTGCTAACTTGGCTGTAGTCTGTAACCTATTCTGCATTGCAAGCCAGCATATAAACCTATGCTTAGGCACATTCAGTCTGTTCCAAACCACTTTATCCCATTGAACATGAGGTTTATCTCCAACCAACTTGTTATAAACCTGCTTGACAGAATATTTAGCCATATTCCTAAATCCAGTATAGGAGAAAACTTGCTTCAGATGATCTCTTGTTTCACATATCCTTTTCCAGTACCAACTTGCAGAGGCATTTGGTTGGTACTCCCACCAGCCCCCATCTTTGATGTAAACTGAGTGAATCCACTTAATCCAGATGTTATCCTGCTTAGTGGTGATAGCCCACACATATTTTCCCAAACTAGCAATATTCCAAGTGACCACATCCCTAAACCCCAAACCACCAACCTGTTTAGGTGAACAAACTCTATCCCAGGCAACAGAGCTTGGTTTAGTACTATATGCCTGCCCACTCCATAAGAAAGCTCTACAAATCTTAGCAATATCATGCAGAACACCCTTAGGAAGGATGAAAATCTGAGCCCAGTACATATGCAGGCTTAAAAGAACTGAATTTACCATTTGCATTCTAGCAATGTAGGACAAATTCCTAGTGCTCCATATTTTAATCCTTGCTGTCATTTTGTCCACCAAAACATCACACTGACTTGCTGAAATCCTTTTAGAACAGATTGACACTCCTAGGTACTTGAATGGCAAAGTACTCCTAGTAAAACTAGATGCATCCACCACTCTTTTCACATCACTCTCAGACATGCCATGGCAATAAATAGCAGACTTACTCTTGTTAGCCATCAAACCAGTAGACTTGGAAAATAAAGCAAAAGCTTGGAGCAAGGAATATATGGAGGGATATTCCCCTTTACAACACAAGATAAGATCATCAGCAAAGCAAAGATGGGTGAGCTTCACATCTTTACACCTTGGATGAAACTGAAATTGAGGCAAATCAATCAACTTATGCAATATTCTGGACAAATACTCCATGCATATAACAAACAGCAAAGGTGACATAGGATCCCCCTGTCTCAAACCCCTTTTAGACTTGAAAAATCCATGCATAGAACCATTAATCATAAGAGAGAACATAGGGGTTGTAACACAGGTCATCACTAACTCCCTAAAAGCAATAGGGAACCCCAAACTCTCCAACATTTCCTTCAAGAAAGACCAATCTACTGTATCATAAGCCTTTTGCAAATCAACTTTTAAAAGGCAACTAGGCTGAACAGATTTCCTTCCATAATGCCTTACTAAATCCTGCACTACCATGATGTTATGAGCAATATATCTTCCATGCAAAAACCCCCCTTGATTCTCAAGAATCAAGTCTGGCAACACCTGTCTCAACCTACCACACATCACCTTAGTAACACATTTATAAAGTGTATTACAGCATGAGATAGGTCTAAACTCACTAACATTTTTGGGGCATTTTGTTTTAGGAATTAAAGTGATGACTGTATGATTAATCTCCTTTAAAAGTTTACCATTATTCAGCACATCAAGAACTGCATCAATTACCTCATCTCCCACTATATGCCAAGAATCCTTATAAAAGAAAGAACCAAAACCATCTGGTCCAGGAGCTTTAGTTCCAGGAATGGAGAATAGAGCATTCTTCACTTCCTCTCTAGTGTAATGTGCATTGAGAATAGCTCTGTGATGATCAGTAAGCACTGGGCCAGCCAACAACACTTCTTTGATTACAGATCTCCTTCCAGCTTGAGTTGTACCCAGCAGCTGCTTATAATAATCAAGAAAAGCATCAGAAACTGCTTCTGGAGTATCTTGCCATTTTCCATGCATATCATATATGCTGTAAACATGATTTTGAACATTTCTGGCCTTGATACTCTGATGAAAAACAGAAGTGTTCTCATCACCAGATTTGATCCAATCCAGCTTGGCTTTTTGTTTAAAAAAGTCCATATACACTTGATGATGTAATTTATATTCCTTGATGGCATCTAACTCCAGATCAGCTAGTTGCTGATTTACAGGATTAGAATGCATGGCTTTCTGAGCATCTAACATTGCCTGATGAGCTTTAATTTCAGCAGCCTGAATGTCAGTAAAACCCTTCTTATTGAGCTCTTTCAGACCAACTTTCACCTTCTTCAATTGAGTTACTAAAACATACATCTTACTTCCAGATACATGTTCCCTCCATACATCCTTAATGATGGTATCAAAAGTAGGAGCTGACTTCCACATTGTAAAATATCTAAATGGCTTCTTCCCTCCTGCAGATCTTGGATAAACTGTAAGCAAGCCAGGGGAATGATCAAAATCACCCTCATTCATAAAACATACCTCTGCATCCACATACTCACTCTGCCATGCTGGATTAGCTAACACCCTATCCAACTTAGAAAACACTCTAGCAGAACCCTGCTATTTATTATTCCAAGTGAACATGTTCCCAACACTCTTCACATCTTCCATACTACAAACATGTATACAACTAGTAATATCATTGATTTCTGCTTGTCTGACAGGTGCACCTATTCTCTTATTACTAGCCATGACACAATTAAAGTCTCCACACATAATCCAAGGATCCTGTGTGCTTAAAATCTTCAAGTCTCTCCATAGCTCAATTCTCTGCTTGGATTCATTGAATGCATAGACAAAAGTGCAATAGAAGCCATTTTTTCCACTCATGGGGGTAACATGACAATGAATCAACTGAGCTGTAACAGCTACAACACTCACTGTAAAGCTTCCAGGTTTCCAAGCTACCAATATTCTCCCTCCCTTGTGAAAACTAACATTTCCTGTAAAACACCAGCCTGTAAAAACTCTTTGGTAAAGCTTGCCAAGATTAGCACCCTTCACCTTACGCTCAAGGAGACCAACCAACCCTACATCAAATTTCTGGATGAACCTTCTCACTTCATCCTGTTTCTTCAATGAGTTGATGCCCCTTACATTCCAGCTAAGAACTCTATCCATGAGGTGGTGAAGGGTCCCCCCTTCCACTTTGTCCACCCTCCTGTCTACTCAAGTTCCTTCCCCCACCTGTCACAGTACCACTAGTTTCCACCATCTCTTCATTCTGCAATATATCAAAAGGGTTAGCAGTTTGGGTTGGTTCCACTGAATCAGCTCTGACCCTAATTGGTCTCAACGCCCTTTGAAAGCCTTCCTGATCCACCTCAATGGCTATAGTCTTTTTCTGTGGTTGAGCAACCACTTCTGTCTGTTTCTGCACCCACACCTTCCTACTCTTACCTTGCCTGCATTCTGTTTCAGCATGCCCCACCATCTTGCATTTATTACATAGAGTAGGCTTCCATTCATATCTCAAGTCCACCTTAACCTTTTCACCATGTTATCCAGGAAGAATAAGTGATCAGGTAAGATTTTCTCCATGGGAACTTCCACCATGACTCTAGCAAACTGAATTTTATCTCTACATGTGGTAGCATAGTCTCTTTTGATTGGCTTTCCAACCTGACTCACAATTTTGAATAATGCCTTTTCACTCCAGTATTTGAAATTCAACTTCAACTGAATCCAAATGGGAACAACTTGCACCTCCTCTTTATCCATATCCAGATCCTGATCCCAAGGTTTCACAATCAAGGGTTTGCTATCAAAGAAATAATGCCCCTACAACACTTTATCCCTTTATTCCATAGACAAAAATCGCACCAGATATACACCCTTCTTCACTAGTACCACCTTATCCACCTTCAATCCCCCCCAAATCCTCCTAACATAACCCTCCATCACATTAATTGGGGGATTAGCTCCTACAACATAGCACACAACTGCAGAATTCCAAAAATCTATTTCACTCTGAATATCATCCAATTCAATCTGAACTGGCATGATATTATCATCAGCTAACCCAGCAGATTCATTCACATTATTATCAACAACTATTTCATCCTCAAATTGTTGCAATATGGGAACAGAGATCATACCTACATCCATATTTGGACGAGAACTTGACGATCGAGCTCGACTCTGCGTTCCATGGATGACCTCCATGAATTCATTGAAAGAATTTCGAACTTCCGATCGAACTTGAAGCTGCTTCAATGAAGATTTTGGAGTGAAAACCTCGTTTTCCAATCCAAAATCCAACGCCTCTACCCCCAAAACTTCATCCAACGAGCGTGTTTTGAGCGCTTGTGAATCAGAAGAAGGACCACGAGGTTTGCCAGTTCCATTTCCATGCTTGTTTGCTTGAGATTTTGCCCCAGTTTTCCTTGCCATGGCGTCGGTGCACGTTATGCTAACATGCGCCGAGAGAATTCTTGGGGAGAAAGTTTCTCAAGCTCATCCACAAGTTTCCCAATTTTTTTCCCCTTTGAAATAATAATGATTTTTGCATACTGGATGGCAATAAAAACTTGACAATTTGGATGATTAGATAAGTATTCTGTCAATTGATCAGCATATTGATTCCACAAAGTGCAACTCAATTTTTTTTCCTGATATTAACAACACAACAAAGTTAGTACAAAAATCATAATTGTATTTTCCTTAAAAAAGATTAAAAATACACTTACTGCAAATCCTCTAGTGAATATTGAGCATTTTTTGAGGGTTACCATCTCTAATAAATTGATCAGTTGATAATATTCCAGAAAGATATCCAATACAATCTGTTTTTACAAAAAACCGATAATAACAGTAAATAATATATCTAAAATAAATATAATACTTAAAATCTAAGTTGATGTTTATACCAATTATTGTCTAGATCTTTTGATGCTTCATAAGAGTTAAAATCAAAACCATGTGTAGGAATGGTCGATCCAACCACTTTTACGACTTGAGTAAACATTCTAAAGTTAATTTTGTATGGATACATCGTGGGTTTATAGTCTCCAGCATTCTTTCCAACACCAAAATTTGAAATATTGTATGCTTCTCCTTGGGTGAAAACATCGATCCTTAAATTTTGAGATAAAAACCTTTTTTATAGAAGCTTGAATCTTGACTCCCTAGTATACAATAAAAGTAAAATAAGAAAAGTAGTTAGCAACATACTAAAACACGAATATTAATATTGAATATAGCACAATATGAATGATGGAATTACCTCTGCATCTAGTAAAACCATTTCAATAGTATATGTTTCACTCGGATTATTAAAGGCAAGAACTGTCCATAGTCGGATAAACCTTACTTGCATCGTTATGTTTTCTATGTACGGATTAATAGTGTGTATGAGAGTAATTTTGGGCCATTTTTTTCCCTCACAATTCATGTTTATTTTAATAGATGCTTGATATTATTGTTGGATGAGCAGAGAGTATATATAATGCTGCTTATGGCCGGTTGAATTCTAGATAACTCTAATTTGTTGTGATTATTATGGATTCTTGGGATTACTAGATAAGCAGGGAGTATTTTTTAAATTCCCTTAAAATTCGTATTTTATAATTTTTGTTGCACGCCCAAAATTATCTATCTCTAACTCCCACCTATTTTTTATTTTTTAATGTTTTGTACGTAATCTTTTCAAAGATATTTATGTAATCTTTTTCTTTGTTTTCATATTTTGCAGGGAAAGTAGGAAGGTGGAATAGTTGTTTTGTAGAATACTTTTTTCATTTGAATCCCAATTTGTACGGAACTTAGCTAGGGATTATTTTATTTTTGTGTAATTTTTATTTATTTTATATGCTTTTCGTATTTTATGGGCTGATTTTATATGCAGATTTTATTCATTTTTTTTACTGTATTTTTTCAATTCATGCGAATACTGGTTGACATTTTTGAAAATTAAAATTTTCCTTCTTTAGTATGTCATAGAAAGCATATAGACCCAAGCATAGAAAGCAAAGCTGGATCGTGTTCTTCTTTTTCTTGTTTATTTGAAGTAATGTTCTCCTTTCACCCTTATTTTGCTAGTTTCTTTGACTCGGTTTTTAATTTTGATAATAACGAATTTAAGTGACTGAAACCATCTGCAACATTGAGTATCTCAGAAACTGACGAAAATTAGGTTAAATATTTTCCTAATTTGTGCTTCTAATCAGCCTCCTTTTTGGCAAATTACTGCAGCTGTACATTATTTTTAGATTATTTTTATTCTTTTCTTTTCTATTTTTAAGGGAATTGAATCAGCTGTACATTATGTAAACCGTTTTCTTTCCCTAAATTTTAGATACTCCATTTATTTAGGGAATTTAATTTTGTAAACTATTAATTTATCCGAGAATTTAGTCTCAGATCTGATGTTATCTTTTCCACAGGATTTTGTAAAGATTGATGTAATCTTGTGAATTTAATCCTCTTTATTTTTTAACAAAGGATTTATTCTACTTTTCTTATTGTTCCATGTATATGTTTTTTTTTTTAAATTTTTATATTAATATCATTTATTTGAAAAATTTGATAAAAGAAATAATTTAATCTAATATAAATATATAAAGGAGGCGTATTTGCTGAAATATTAGAGCGCCACCTAGGATTACTAATGGTTTCGGCCAATGAAAAATAAGATTTCTAATTTATTTTTGAATTAAAAAAATCGAGTGCCACGCAGATAATTAATTAGGTGCCATGTAGATATTTTAATTAATTAATTACTAATATATACAACTCCATCTAAAATCAAACACTCTAATAATTAAAAAAATAATCGATTGCCACGTAGATAATTAATTAGGTGCCACGTAGATATTTTAATTAATTAATTACTAATATATACAACTCCATCTAAAATCAAACACTCAAATAATTAAAAAAATAAATCTAAAATAAAATTCATCCAAAATTAAACACTAATCTAAAATAAAATAAATAAAATTCAATTTAAAATCAAAACATTAATCCAATATTAGAGCGCCACGTAGAAAAATCTAATGGTTTCGACCAATGAAAAATAATATTTCAAAATTAATTTTGAATTAAAAAAGTCGAGTGCCACGTAGATAAATAATTAAGTGACACGTAGATATTTTTTATTAATTAATTATTAATATTACGCATATACAATTTCATTCAAAAACAAACACTCTCATAATAAAATAAAATAAAAAATCTAAAATGAAATTCAATGCAAAATAAAAAACTAATTTAATCTAATATATAAAAGTGGTATATACATATGATATTTATTTAAACATAACAATTTAATAGAATCCGAAAAAATCGATTGCCATGTAGATAATTAATTAGGTGCCACGTAGATATTTTAATTAATTAATTACTAATCTATACAACTCCATCTAAAATCAAACACTATAATAATTAAAAAAAATCTAAAATAAAATTCATTCAAAATCAAACACTAATCTAAAATAAAATAAATAAAATTCATTATCCAATATTAGAGCGCCATGTAGGGAATCTAATGGTTTCGGCCAATGAAAAATAAGATTTCAAAATTAATTTTGAATTAAAAAAGTCGAGTGCCACATAGATAAATAATTAAACGCCACGTAGATATTTTCATTAATTAATTAAAAATATTACGCATATATACAGTTTCATCCAAAAACAAACACTCTCATAATTTTTTTTTTTTTAAATCTAAAATAAAATTTAATACAAAATCAAAAACTAACTTAATCTAATACGAAGTATATAAAATTGGTATAACAAATTTTACTAAGTTGGTATTCATTTACCAAAAAAATAATTCCATTGACAACAATGTCATGCGATACACCTTTTATAGAATATGATGTGGGTTCTATTGTAGTCGTTAGGCTCGATAATATAATAACATTTTCTATATAAATTAAGCTCCTCCAAATCTGTTAGCTAAACAATTGAATTGTTTAAAAAACTTTTAACAAATATGTTGGTGCCGAGCACTATATTAACAGAGAGGAAAATCGATGTGGAGTTGACAAATCTCTCTCTTATTTTCCTCTCTTATAATATAAATAACTAAACTATGATAAAATAATTAATTAATTAATAATAGTTCATATATATTTTACCTAAAATTTTCTAATTATGGTAATAACCGATTAAACTACGAATTAATTATTTACTTATGCCAATAAATTTCTTGATTTAAATCTATGTCTATATCTATATACTCCATACTATACTTAAAGAGAGACAAATCGATGTCAAGATGACAAATGTCGCTATTTGATTTGCCTCTATTATACATAAATAAATAATGACTAATGTACATATGTACTATCAAGTTTTGTTTAGAAATTTGGTCATATACTGGATGTGGATATGTAAAATAAACCTTTACTTTTGATTGTTTGTTAATTTTAATCCAATAAAAAATCTTTGCATACAATTTCTGATAACCGACCGGTATACAAAATTAAATCTTATAATAGTTGAACTTATACTATGAATTAAGACTTTAATCTGTTCGACTTATTTTGACTTATTTCTGACAGCTAAGTTCAGTTAATCTCAGATAATATACGTTCAGAAAAAATTCGTTTTTCAGACATTTTCGCACACAAATAAGTCTATTTCAGACCAATTCAATTTTTTGAGATAAAATAAGTTTGATAAGTTCAGTTAAGTTCATATAAGTTCAGCTAAACGCAGATGAAATAAGTTTAGAAAAAATAAGTTTTTTCAGATATTTTCAGAAACAAATAAGTTTATTTCAGATAAAATAAATTTAGATAAGTTCAGTTAAGTTCAAATAAGTTCGGATAATATAAGTTCAGAGAAAATAAGTCGAATAGAACGAAACCTAAATTATTGTAATGCTATCAATTTTCAAGAAATTGTGTCATATAATGAATATGGATATGAATAGAAACCTTTAACTCTTTATAGGTGTTGTCACAAACATTTTATAGGCCCGATGTTAACTAACAAAATGAGACCCCTAGCCATATAAATAAGTACTTTTTAATAACGGGCCCTATCCTATGTTTAATCTTAAATATCAAAGAAGGATTTTTCCACATTCTCATTACCGTAATATTTTTATACGGAGCACGAATAATAATTTTTTCGCTCTTATTATTGCAGTCTTAAGGGCATGTTGATTGAAATTTTGACTAATATATCGTAATCAAATACATCCAATATGCACCAAAATATATTTGGATAAGGGAACAAATGAAATTAACAACCTAATTACTAAATCATTTAAGTAAAATAGTGTAGTATGTAAGTATGTGCAAAGTTTTGATATTTGAAGTCAATAAATTCACAATCCCAAAAAATCAATCGTACCCAAAATTGTCTTTGTAAAATTAATTACACAAAAGTCAATCAACAATAATTATTGATTAACGAAGGAAAATTCAGATCTTTTAAACTGGAGTGTAGGTTTTTGGATTAAGAAAAATCTAAGATTATTATAAAATTGCATAATTAACCTAAAATAATAACAATCTATAATGTAATGAGAATATAATTGACATACAAGTATAATGCAAAACTTAAATGTAGGAACATCATAAATTAGTGTTGCGATATGACATCTATATCTATGTATATTGTACTAAACCTAAGGTCCATAGAACCAAAACTAATATATATGGAGCTCTGTGGTTAAAAGTTTTCCCCCTATTAACTGAATAAATACTTTAAAAAATATTATTTCCCATTATAAACTAATCCTCTACACAAGTCATAGTCTTTATAATTGTTATATCTTATAAGGGTTTATATTGTACAAAGTAGTATCTTATATTATAAATTACTATTAATATGTTAGCAACAAAAAAAAAATATATGTATATGTTAATGCAGAGGATAGCAATATCACTTATATATATATATATATATATATATATATATATATATATATATATATATATATATATATATATATATATATATATATATATATATATATATATATATATATATATATATATATATATATATATATATATATATATATATAATTTCGTGCAAAATTAACATTTTGATGTGTAAATCGTGCATCACACTTGATGATGGAGCGAGTTTTGATTTTAAATTGGATCGACGGCGAAGATAAACAAAGATGATTGACTAATATTGATTAAATAAATACATATTTGGTGTTGGTGAGCGGGTATAAAGATGACATGTACCCATCTTCGAGATCGGGCGAGTTTGAATTTATTGAAATTGAGAATACTTACCTAATTTAATTATGTATATCACTTTTAAATATTTTATCAATATATAGCTAATACAATAAATTTTAATAATAAACTTATGTCAATAAATTCAAAGTTAGCTGAAAGACAAAGTTAATTATTTACTGAATATAGGGATATCAAATTGTCAGTGGGACAGGTTTTAGGGATATCCCCGAGTCACCCGCCTCAAGTGGGTGAGGATGAAGGGCAGTTTTGTGGGTGATAAGGTTAATAAATGTATTCGTCGCGGGTGAAGAGGCGAGGATGTATTTTATATTGTTGGGTGACAGTGTTAAAAATGTATTCGCCGTACAACTGTCCGCCTTGCTTATCTTTCATATAATGATTATAAATATATCAACATTCTTTTTACTACTAACCTGCATATTGTAATGTATTTCTTATTTTATTCAATTACTCTAATTAGACAACCGAATTTTCAAAGACTCTAGAATAGAGTTTTAAAATTCAAAACTCTAATACAAAAAAAATACGTTGAGTACAGGGGTAGGTTTAAGAGTGGTGTGGATACACTGGTGGGTGATAGGGCGGGGATGAATTTTATTTTTCACCCCTCGAGATGGATATTGTGGGGGGTTGGTATGTTAGGTTATGATACATATGACAATTCATAAATCATGCGGAAAAAACCATTAAGCCAGGAATACATATTATTTACACATAATCATTTAGCATAGTTTAGATGCATACTCTTTGTTGCGTGCCTTCCCTAGCTGCGCCCGAACCGAACAAGAACAAGTCTTTAGGACTCCAAGTGTCGTCCCTCCGTAGATAGTCCACAGCACCTCCGGATCCGCCTTAAGATTGACCAACTAGAATCGCCCTTAAGGTACTCTGAATTTTCGGCACTTTATAGGCAAATGTATAACTGATTTTTGCTCTCAAAAACTCACTTTGAATACTTAAATGCTCTATGTAAATATGTGACCCTAGGCACCTATTTATAGAGTTATGGAAAAGGATTTGGAATCCTATTAGGATACTAATTTATTTAATTATAATCCTACTAGGACTCTAATTAAATAAACTAAATCTTTTAGGATTAGATTTAATCATATAACAAATCCCGGTAGCTTTAGAATTCGAGTAGCACACAAACACACACGCAAGCACAGCAGCCCACGAGGGGCGCCATACGCGCGCGCGCAGCCCGCGTGCTCGCAGCCCACTGCCGCAAGCCCACACGCTGCCGTAGCCTTGGCGCGCGCTGGGCCTGCCTTGCGGTGGGCCTGGCGCAGCCTTGGCTGGTGCGTTTGTGGCGCGCTGGCTTGCTGGGCGATGGCCCGGCTTCGTGCTGGGCCTTCGTCTGGCAGGCCTCGTCCGATGCTAATTCGTACGATACGCTTCCGATTAATTTCCCGATTCCGGAATTCATTTCCGATACGAACAATATTCAACATTTCCGATTCCGGAATCAATTTCCGTTTCGAACAAATATTTAATATTTCCGTTTCCGGCAATATTTCCGATTCCGGCAATATTTCCATTTCCGATAATATTTTCCGATACGTACCATGTTTCCGTTTCCGGCAACATCTACGACTTGGATAATATTTATATTTCCGATACGATCCATATTTCCGTTTCCGGCAATATCATCGTTTCCGGAGTATTCATTTCTTGTCTGTGACGATCTCAGCTCCCACTGAAACCAAGATCCGTCGATTCCGAATATCCATAGATGGAGTATTTAATGCCATTAAATACTTGATCCGTTTACGTACTATTTGTGTGACCCTACGGGTTCAGTCAAGAGTAAGCTGTGGATTAATATCATTAATTCCACTTGAACTGAAGCGGCCTCTAGCTAGGCATTCAGCTCACTTGATCTCACTGAATTATTAACTTGTTAATGAATACTGAACCGCATTTATTAGACTTAACATTGAATGCATACTTGGACCAAGGGCATTATTTCCTTCAGTCTCCCACTTGTCCTTAGGGACAAGTGTGCATTTCCTAATTCCTTTTTCGCTCGATGCTTGCTCTTGAACATAAGGTAAGAGTTGTCATCCTTATTATGTCCAGAGGTGTTCCTCGGATTCAGAGTTCAACTGATCAAATAAACAGATAATCATAGCCTATGATTCATCCGAGCACGGCCATGCATTTCACAGTTTCTAGCTCTCCGAGTGGCCTTGTACAACTTTTAAGCATCTCATCCCGATTTATGGGAGGACAATCCCAATCTTGCGATCTTGAGATTAGACTTCGTTTGATAGGTGATTACCTGAGCGTTGCCTTTATAGCCTCCTTTTACGGTGCGACGGTTGGTCAACGTCAAGGCAACCAGTTCTCAAACAAGTAATCTCAAATCACTCAGGTATTGAGGATTTAGTGTCTAATAATTTTAATGAAATTTACTTATGACAGATTTTCATTGCTTACAGTAAAGTTTCATAGGTCTTGTCTGATACTAGTCTTCCCAAAGTAAGTATCTATGCAAATGATTATGACATTACCATGTCCACATAGTTCAAGAAACAGAACTACTAGTCATCTTGCATTCTAGTCGTCTAACGTTTTCTATGCGTCCAATTTTATAGAAAACTCCGACTAGGGACCATTTTCAACCTTTGACATTCAAGTTCACTTGATAGACATTTCTTAGTCACAGGACTGGTCCTGACAATCTATCTTGAATATATCGTCAAATTGAAGGGACTCATCATTTAATAAACCACAAATTAAATGGAAAAATGAATTCTTTTCATTTATTGTGAATGATTAACCAATAATGTTTTACAAAGATTTAAACTCTAAAACTTTAAAACATTAAACAGGAATATCAAAGCCATTCTCCAATATGCTTGATTCCCATAGCTGCAGTGTGCGAGTTGTGCTTCGCCTGCGGCAGAGGTTTAGTCAATGGATCTGATATGTTGTCATCAGTTCCCATCTTGTTTATCTCGACTTCTTTTCTTTCAACGAACTCTCGTAGAAGGTGAAATCTACGAAGTACATGCTTGACTCTCTGGTGGTGTCTAGGCTCCTTTGCCTGTGCAATAGCTCCGTTATTATCACAATACAGGGCTATTGGTCCTTTAATGGAGGGGACTACACCAAGTTCACCTATGAACTTCCTTAGCCATATAGCTTCCTTTGCTGCTTCATGTGCAGCAATGTACTCTGCTTCAGTTGTAGAATCCGCAATGGTGCTTTGCTTAGCACTTTTCCAGCTTACTGCTCCTCCGTTGAGGCAGAAGACAAACCCAGACTGTGATCTGAAATCATCTTTGTCGGTTTGGAAACTTGCGTCCGTATAGCCTTTAACAATTAATTCATCATCTCCACCATAGACCAGGAAGTCATCTTTGTGCCTTTTCAGGTACTTCAGAATATTCTTGGCAGCAGTCCAATGCGCCTCTCCTGGGTCTGACTGGTATCTGCTCGTAGCACTGAGTGCGTACGCAACTTCCGGGCGTGTACATATCATAGCATACATTATTGAACCAATCAATGATGCATATGGAATCCCATTCATTCGTCTACGCTCATCAAGTGTTTTTGGGCACTGATTCTTGCTTAGAGTCATTCCATGAGACATGGGTAGGTAGCCTCGCTTGGAGTCCGCCATCTTGAACCTATCAAGCACCTTATTGATATAAGTGCTTTGACTAAGTCCAATCATCTTTTTAGATCTATCTCTGTAAATCTTGATGCCCAATATGTACTGTGCTTCTCCTAGATCTTTCATCGAAAAACATTTCCCAAGCCAAATCTTGACAGAGTTCAACATAGGAATGTCATTTCCGATAAGTAATATGTCGTCGACATATAATACTAGGAAAGAAATTTTTCTCCCACTGACCTTCTTGTATACACAAGATTCGTCTGCGTTCTTGATGAAACCAAAGTCACTGACTGCTTCATCAAAACGTATATTCCAGCTCCTGGATGCCTGCTTCAATCCGTAGATTGACTTCTTTAGCTTGCATACCTTTTTAGCATTCTTTGGATCCTCAAAACCTTCAGGCTGTGTCATAAACACAGTTTCTGTTAAAACGCCGTTTAAGAAAGCAGTTTTGACATCCATCTGCCATATTTCGTAATCGTAATATGCAGCGATTGCTAACATTATCCGAATAGATTTTAGCATTGCAACTGGTGAAAAGGTTTCATCGTAATCCACACCGTGGACTTGCCTGTAACCTTTTGCAACCAATCTAGCTTTGAAAACTTCAAGTTTCCCATCCTTGTCCTTTTTCAGTTTGAAAACCCATTTGCTTCCAATGGCTTGGTAGCCATCTGGCAAATCGACCAAATCCCATACTTGGTTTTCAGACATTGAGTCTAATTCAGATTGCATGGCTTTTTGCCATTGCTTGGAGCTAGGGCTCGTCATAGCTTGTTTGTAAGTCGCAGGTTCATCACTTTCAAGTAATAGAACGTCATAGCTCTCGTTCGTCAAAATACCTAAGTACCTTTCCGGTTGAGATCTATATCTTTGCGATCTACGCGGGGTAACATTTCTAGATTGACCATGATTCTCACCAGATTCTTCTAAAGATCTCTGAGTTTCATCCTGAATGTCATCTTGAGCATTATCTAGAGTTTGTTGTTCGACTCGAATTTCTTCGAGGTCTACTTTTCTCCCACTTGTCATTTTGGAAATGTGATCTTTCTCCAAAAAGACACCATCTCGAGCAACAAACACCTTGTTCTCAGATGTATTGTAGAAGTAATACCCCTTTGTTTCCTTTGGATAGCCCACAAGGATACATTTGTCAGATTTTGGATGAAGTTTGTCTGAAATTAATCGTTTGACGTATACTTCACATCCCCAAATCTTCAGAAAAGACACATTTGGAGGCTTTCCAAACCATAACTCATATGGAGTCTTTTCGACAGCTTTAGACAGAGCTCTATTTATAGTGAGTGCAGCTGTATTTAGTGCATGTCCCCAAAATTCTAATGGAAGTTCGGCCTGACCCATCATTGACCTGACCATGTCTAGCAAGGTTCTGTTCCTCCGTTCCGACACACCGTTCCATTGTGGTGTTCCAGGAGGAGTCAATTCTGATAGAATTCCACATTCTTTAAGATGGTCATCAAATTCATATCTCAGACATTCACCGCCTCTATCAGACCGCAGTGCCTTAATCTTCTTGCCTAATTGATTCTCTACTTCACTCTGAAATTCCTTGAATTTGTCAAAGGATTCAGACTTATGCTTCATTAGGTAGACATAACCATATCTACTGAAGTCATCAGTGAAAGTGATAAAGTAGCTGAAACCACCTCTAGCATTTGTACTCATTGGTCCACATACATCTGTATGGATTAAACCCAATAGTTCATTTGCTCTTTCTCCAACTTTAGAGAAAGGTTGCTTTGTCATTTTGCCAAGTAAACATGATTCGCATTTACCATAATCCTCTAAGTCAAATGGTTCTAGAATTCCTTCCTTTTGAAGTCTTTCTAAGCGTTTCAAGTTTATATGGCCTAATCGACAATGCCACAGATAGGTGAGATCTGAATCATCCTTTTTGGCCTTTTTGGTATTTATGTTATATACTTGTTTGTCGTGATCTAATAAATAAAGTCCATTGACTAATCTAGCAGATCCATAAAACATCTCTTTAAAATAAAACGAACAACTATTGTCTTTTATTAAAAAGGAAAATCCCTTAGCATCTAAGCAAGAAACTGAAATGATGTTTTTAGTAAGACTTGGAACATGGAAACATTCTTCCAGTTCCAAAACTAGCCCGGAGGGCAACGACAAATAGTAAGTTCCTACAGCTAATGCAGCAATCCGTGCTCCATTTCCCACTCGTAGGTCGACTTCACCCTTGCTTAACTTTCTACTTCTTCTTAGTCCCTGTGGATTGGAACATAAGTGTGAGCCACAACCTGTATCTAATACCCAAGAAGTTGAATTAGCAAGTATACAGTCTATAACGAAAATACCTGAAGATGGAACGACTGTTCCGTTCTTCTGATCTTCCTTTAGCTTTGGACATTCTCTTTTGTAATGGCCTATTCCATCACAATAAAGACAGCTTGATGTGGACTTGTCCTGCTTTGATTTGGCATTGCCCTTGGACTTTCCACCTTTCTTGAACGGTCCCCTTCTAGCCTTGAGTAAATCTTTGGCTTCACAGTCCAGTATTATTTCAGCCTTTCTGACAAGGTGAACAAATTCTGCAACTGTTTCTTCTCTTGGTTCACTTAGGTATAGTTGCTTGAAGTGACCAAACCCACTGTGTAGTGAATTGAGCAAGATAGAGACTGCCATCCTTTCGCTTATTGGTGTTCCTAGTAGACTTAGGCGATCAAAGTATGAACGCATAAGATCCACATGAAACCTCAGTGGGACGCCTACCCTCTGTTTAGTGCGAAGGAGCTGAACATGTGTTTCTTGGACCTCCATCCTATAACACCTGTTGGGAGAACTAACCTTTAGACCAGACATTGATTCAATCAACTCATGGACGTTCAGGTCCCTGTCCTCCGTGCATCCACGACAGATATCCCTCAGATTCTTGATGAGCGTAAAAGGTTCATAGGCTACAAACCTTCTAGCCCAATCATCAGGGATATTGTTCAGCATGAGACTCATAACCTTTTTGAGATCCGCATCCCAGGCGTAAAATCTCTCAGGGGTCATGTCTCTGGCATAGTAGCTTGGCATGGGATGTGACAGTACATACTCAAGTCCATTGAGTTTGACTATTTCAACTAGCTTAGCTTCCCATTCAAGAAAATTTGCCAGGTTCAGCTTGACCATAAGCTCAGAACCTATGATGATGTTTTGATTGTTGTTTGCCATATTTAAAACTACAATTGAAAAGAATAAACAAATAAATAACCATTCACAGTTTCTCTTAATAAACTTAAATTCTAGCATACATGCATAATTCAATGTTTATTAAGCATTATATTCAAGTTATGTGTTCCGGCAGGTGTGAATAAAATGATTCCAAGATCCTAAAATCATTGAAGAACTAAGCACAGTTTGTCGACTTAATCCTAAAACATCTTAGGTAAGCAAAAGCCTTTTGCTAATAGTCTAGAAACTATTCTTGGTTGATAGGTACGTCTAAGAACTTATTAGGTAAACCTATCGATTTTGCCACGACATAAAAGGACTCCTTACTTATATCGTTGAGTTTCACCAAAACTAACATGTACTCACAATTATTTGTGTACCTTGCCCCTTTAGGACCAATAAGTAACACCTCGCTGAGCGAAAACTATTACTAGATTGATGTAAAGGATATCCAAGCAAGTGTATATTTTGGCATGGCACCTTTTAACTCAATTTTTAAGTTTGGAACTTAAGGCTCTTACTATGTTGGTTAGATTTTAAGTGAACTAAAGTCCTTAATCATGCAACATAATCAAGCTTTTAATCTCATGCATTTTAAGACATATTTAAAGCAATAAATAACTTAAAGCATACATAAGATAAATGTGATCTAGTATGGCCCGACTTCATCTTGAAGCTTTAACTTCAAAGTCCGTCTTGAAAATCTCCGTGGGAGGCACCATTTTCTTCAAATAGGATAAGCTATAATTAAAACTAATTACAACTATTTGATGGTACGCAGACCATATTTGAATTGAAAAACAACTTTGGTACTTTAGACCAATTACATTCAAATTAATGGTACGCAGACCATATTTTCTATCCTATTTGGGCCATACTAGTCACTTCATAACCTGCAAAACAGTACATATACAATATATACCATTCACCCATTCATTATCATGAATGGCCCACATAGCTGGTTAGTAAAACACATTATGCATCACGTAAACATTTGCAGCAATTAATCAAGGGCACCAATAATCTACCAATTATTCAGTCCTTATTAATTCTAATCAAGTTGTTTTAACCTTAAGGATTTGTAGACCTAATCAAGAGTTTATGACTAAAAAGGGCTCCCACTTAAACCAATAAATTCATATGCTTTACTAATTTTAAACATAAAAATGTATTTCTAGTCTAACCGGAAACATACAAATTTAATTAAAATTTAAAGCTCATATAAATTTATAATTGAATCCAAAAAGTTTAATTTAATTTCAGTCGTATTTAAATTAATTCATGATTTTAATTTTAGTAAAATAATTAGAATAAATAAAATTTATTATAATTACAATATTCAAAATTAAAATCCAAGAAAATAATTTAAATTATTAATTTTAAAATTAATTAAAATTACGTAAACTGAAAATTTCAAATTAAAATTTCAAAACGATCTAATCGCAACGCAACAACCCCACGCAACGTACGCCCATGGGCCACACGCACACAGCCATCGCTGGCCATGTGCGCGCAGCCCATGCGCTGCGTCGCATCGCTGCTGCTGCTTTCCCTCGCAAGGCATCACGCGAGCTGGTGCTCGCTGCGCGCGCCAGCACTCGATGCACGCGAGCCATCGCTCGATGCGCTCGCTCGCCAGGGCTCGCTTCATGCGAGCCAACGCTCGCTGCGCGCGCTTGCCAGCGCTCGCTTTATGCGGGCCATTGCTCGCTGCGCGCGCTCGCTGTGCGCGCTTGCCAGCGCTCGATCCTGCGAGCCATCGCTCGCTGCGCGAGGCATCGACGCTGGGCGTAGCACTCGTGGCACGCGAGCTTGCGCTCGCTGCGCGCGAGGCTCTGCACGCTTGCTGCCCACACGCGACTGCTGTGCCTTGCTTTCGCCCTCGCCCATTCGTCCATTGCTCACAGCCCACGACACAAGGCAGGGCTGCTGCCTTGTGCTCGTGCACCATGGCCTTGCTCATTGCATTCGTGCCGCATGGGCGACGAGCTCCCTTGCTCGTCGTCACATGCCCGCACTATACAACACCCCTTAAGGGTAACACGTAGCGTTCATTGCTTTGTGCGTGCAAGTTATATGGGCGAATCGCATAAAATTTAAAAAATTTATATTTAAAATTAATGACAAATTAATAAATAATATTAATTTCATAATTTTAGGGCGAAAAAATCGAAAATTTATTATTCAATTGATTTCCGATTAACATGGATTCAAGTCTAGGTCATAAAAATTTAAAATTTATCATAAATTTACAATTTTTATGGTGGTTTTTAATCATAGGTATCTAATTAAATTATAATTAATTATGAAAATCAAATTAATTCTAAATTATTCTAATTTTCAACAAATTAATCATAATTACAAATTAGATTGCATAATTAACAAGGCTAGGCATTCAAACTTGTTAAACATATACAGTAGGTCAATCAAAAATTCAAGATTTATCAACAAGAATCGCAAACATTTAATTTAACATCTTAAATTTACGAAATTTTGCATTCGAAAAACTAAAACCTCCGAAAAGTCATAGTTAGGATTCGAATTTGAGAATTCTGGGTTCGGCAGAAAATTACTATTTTTGTCAAAATTTTAGAATGCCTTTTACATGCGGAATTGACACAAAAATCACTCGATTTGGATGAGTAACGAAGAAACTGCCGAAAAACTGCGTACGTATAATTAAATAAACGCAATTTGCAATTAATTAACAATTACGAAAATTAATCACCCCTTTTAATTCTTGCAAATTTGTAATATTTAACCATGTTCATGCAATTTAGATTATGAAAATAATAAGAGGCTCGTGATACCACTGTTAGGTTATGATACATATGACAATTCATAAATCATGCGGAAAAAACCATTAAGCCAGGAATACATATTATTTACACATAATCATTTAGCATAGTTTAGATGCATATTCTTTGTTGCGTGCCTTCCCTAGCTGCGCCCAAACCGAACAAGAACAAGTCTTTAGGACTCCAAGTGTCGTCCCTCCGTAGATAGTCCACAGCACGTCCGGATCCGCCTTAAGATTGACCAATTAGAATCGCCCTTAAGGTACTCTGAATTTTCGGCACTTTATAGGCAAATGTATGATTGATTTTTGCTCTCAAAAACTCACTCTGAATAATTAAATGCTCTATGTAAATATGTGACCCTAGGCACCTATTTATAGAGTTATGGAAAAGGATTTGGAATCCTATTAGGATACTAATTTATTTAATTATAATCCTACTAGGACTCTAATTAAATAAACTAAATCTTTTAGGATTAGATTTAATCATATAACAAATCCCGGTAGCTTTAGGATTCGAGTAGCACACAAACACACACGCACGCACAGCAGCCCACGAGGGGCGCCATGCGCGCGCGCGCAGCCCGCGTGCTCGCAGCCCACTGCCGCAAGCCCACACGCTGCCGTAGCCTTGGCGCGCGCTGGGCCTGCCTTGCGGTGGGCCTGGCGCAGCCTTGGCTGGTGCGTTTGTGGCGCGCTGGCTTGCTGGGCGATGGCCCGGCTTCGTGCTGGGCCTTCGTCTGGCAGGCCTCGTCCGATGCTAATTCGTACGATACGCTTCCGATTAATTTCCCGATTCCGGAATTCATTTCCGATACGAACAATATTCAACATTTCCGATTCCGGAATCAATTTCCGTTTCGAACAAATATTTAATATTTCCGTTTCCGGCAATATTTCCGATTCCGGCAATATTTCCATTTCCGATAATATTTTCCGATACGTACCATGTTTCCGTTTCCGGCAACATCTACGACTTGGATAATATTTATATTTCCGATACGATCCATATTTCCGTTTCCGGCAATATCATCGTTTCCGGAGTATTCATTTCTTGTCTGTGACGATCTCAGCTCCCACTGAAACCAAGATCCGTCGATTCCGAATATCCATAGATGGAGTATTTAATGCCATTAAATACTTGATCCGTTTACGTACTATTTGTGTGACCCTACGGGTTCAGTCAAGAGTAAGCTGTGGATTAATATCATTAATTCCACTTGAACTGAAGCGGCCTCTAGCTAGGCATTCAGCTCACTTAATCTCACTGAATTATTAACTTGTTAATTAATACTGAACCGCATTTATTAGACTTAACATTGAATGCATACTTGGACCAAGGGCATTATTTCCTTCATGGTACCGTTCCTATATATCATGGGTTTGTATTGTTCCTATATATCATGGGTGGGTATTGTTCCTATATATCATGGGTGGTGGGGATGAGATGCGAATTTTAGGCGGGTACGCGCGGGTGTGGATGCTCCGCCCCGACTCAAAGTCATATCTAGACGAATAAAGTAAATGGTGGTGGTAGGTGGTAAATGATCGGGTAATAAGGTAGATAGAGTGAGTATTGAGTGGGTGTGACTAACTATCAGGTGTGTATGGTAGATGATCGAGAATAATTTTATATTTAAGACAAGTGATTAATGAGGATGGAATCAATGTTTTCTTTGTACTTTTATTGATTTTTTTTTTTTAATATTGAAGACACCCCAAAATGAGACAATAACAAATTTGTACATAATTGATTATTATTCATTAGGAGCATCCAAGCTCTATTTTGATGATAATTGTCTACCAATAAGCTTAGTTTTCCTTTTTATATTTAGATAATATATAAAGGAGGCGTATTTGCTGAAATATTAGAGCGCCACCTAGGATTACTAATGGTTTCGGCCAATGAAAAGTAAGTTTTCTAATTTATTTTAGAATTAAAAAAATCGAGTGCCACATAGATAATTAAATAGGTGCCACGTAGATATTTTAATTAAGTAATTATTAATACATACAACTCCATCTAAAATCAAACACACTAATAATTAAAAACTAAATCTAAAATAAAATTCATCCAAAATCAAACACTAATCTAAAATAAAATAAAATAAAATTCAATCCAAAATCAAACATTAATCCAACATTAGAGCGCCACGTAGGAGATACAATCGTTTCAGCCAATGGAAAATAAGATTTCAAAATTAATTTTGAATTAAAAAAAGCCGAGTGTGCCACGTAGATATTTTTTTTTTTGAAGGTATATTTGTTTTATTAATTAATTATTAATATTACGCATATACAATTTCATCCAAAATCAAACACTCTCATAATTAAAAAAAAAATCTAAAATGAAATACAATCCAAAATAAATTATTAATCTAATCTAATATATAAAATTGGTATATATAAGGGTTTGATTTTAACTTAAAAATTTAATAGAATCCGTGCATCGCACGGGCTAAAATCTAGTTATAAATATTTAAAAAGGAAAATACTATGTATTCACCAGGAGATGACACGTGTCATTCTTGGTATTTTTTTTAATATATAGTAATAATAGATAGATAGATTACTACGTGCTACGTACTACTTCGACTTACTAGCAGTATAACATATTAACATTGCCTGGTAAGCTCAATTGGTGATCTAATGGAGTAAAATTTAACTATGTAATTCTCGGAGAAATTAACTTAAGGTTAGGATTTGAAACACTCTAGTGATAGGACGGTGATGATTCGAGTGCATTAGCCCGCAACTCTCCTCGAATACCAATCATTAATATTGATGCATTTGGTCATCAATTCATTAAAAGGCCAGGGAGCCTATCTTTACAACAATGAAGGGATTTGATTTATTAAAAGGGGAAGGAGAATTAATATAATAATCCCTCTCATTCTGGATCTTAATTTCCTTCTCCATCCTACATCTTATCCAAATAATAATAAAATGTAACCCTCTCTTTCCCTCCAATTCTTCCTATCTAGACTTAGGTTCCGTTTGGTAGGACGTAAAACATTTTTCTAGAGAACAGTTTCTCTCTATTTTCAATTTACTTGTTTGGTTTGCAAAGGAGTGTAAAATCATTACAACAATGAAGGGATTTGATTTATTAAAAGGGGAAGGAGAATTAATATAATAATCCCTCTCGTTCTGGATCTTAATTTCCTTCTCCACCCTACATCATTATGATCCAAATAATAATAAAATGTAACGTCTCTTCCCCTCCAATTCCTCCTATCCAGACTTAGACTCCGTTTGATAGGGCGTAAAACATTTTTCTGGACAACAATTTCCCTCTATTTTCAATTTTACTTGTTTAATTTGCAAAGGAGTGTAAAATCATTACTAACAATGAAGGGATTTGATTTATTAAAAGGGGAAGGAGAATTAATATAATAAAATAGTAATAATAATCCCTCTCATTCTCGATCTTAATTTTCCTTCTCCCCCCAGCATCTTATCCAAATAATAATAAAATGTAACCCTCTCTTCCCCTCCAAATCTTCTTATCCAGACTTAGCTCCGTTTGGTAGGACGTAAATCATTTTCTTGGAGAATAGTTTCCCTCTATTTTCAATTTTATATTGTTTGGTTTGCAAAGGATCGAGTGTAAAATCATTTTCATTATCTCTCTTGTACACTCCTCTCACTACCTACTCACTTTTCCTTTCGTTTCATCATTTTTCTTACATGGAACTAAACAATGGAAAACTAATTTTGAAATTGTGTTTTCCATTGTAAATTGTTTACCATAAAAACTATTTTACACCTAAAAATGTTTTACACTCAATCAAATGAAACCGTAGTGTAAATTGAAAGCTTGATTTCTCGTCACCAAATTGCGGTCGTTCATCAATCCATTCTTTTTACATCCATCCATATGTATCCGTTCAGATACATGCCAACTTACCAAGTTAAATGGGTTAGGCAAACAAACTTTTTACATCATCATGTTTGTTTGTCAAATACGGAGTAACATTCAACACCCTTTTCTCTTTATTAGATAGTCTCATAGTCTACTTAATTTGTAAAATACTAGCTCTATCTCTCTTTTCTCTCTCTTTTTAGGGTTTATAAAAATCGGTTTTCTAGGCAGAAATAACCAATTTTCTTCGGAGATTTGGTTGTTTCCGCTCTTTCTCTTTCAATTCTGTTGTTTTTTTGCGTTAGATCTCAATAAAACTACATTGTTTCAGTGTAGTAAGTACCCCTATGGTGGGGTTGATTGTTTCAGTGTAGTAAGTACGTACCCCTATGGTGGGTTTGTTTTTAAGTTAAGTTTTGTGTGTTTAATTTAATTAATTCAGGTTATTTCTTTGGAAAATATTTATGCGGGATCGAAGAGGATGTCAATCTTTCGACTACAATCAGACGAATCAGACGGAAATCATATTTGTCACGGCTACAACAGATTTATAGACCCCCTCGTCAATGAAGGCTGTAAATCACAACGATATAAAAGAGGGTATACAGAATGTTTGATATACTACGATCATAGCTATGGTGAAAGAAAGTTTTTATTTGATTCCATTGTTATGTATTTGTTAGATTTAAATCTTTATGTAGATGTCGTATGATTTTTTATCAATGAATTAATTTGTTTATATAAAAAAAAAATAGGCTCATAGTCTTAAGTTAATTTTACTTAACCTTAATTTTGAACTCAATACCTCATCCTAAACACTCATTAACTCCAAATTTAATCAGTTAAACAGTTTCACTTGTCAAGTTTAAGCTTACATAATCCGTATTATTATGTCCGACATGCCTATTAACATCGTACCTACAAAATCTCCATCATGTCGATCAGATCGATCTACTTGAAAATTATCCATTCGAACCATGCTCCAAGCATGAAAATTAATCAAGATTAACACTAATTCTGTGTACCTTAAACCATAATCTACAAACATTACACCATATGCATGAATTTAACTGCCCTAATAGAAAAACAAAGGTTACATATATATATATATATATATATATATATATATATATATATATATATATATATATATATATATATATATATATATATATATATATATATATATATATATATATATATATATATTTACATGTATGACATTAATTAATCTTGCACTAAAGCAATTATGAATACACATTTTGCATAATAATATCAGAGTATGATGATTAAGTTAGATACTCGTAAAATACACTCGTGGCTGTAACAAATCGTCAGATCATCTCACTAAAAAAAATGTTGTATATTTCAGCGATATGTGCGAGAATACCTCTTTTGGTTTAATTGTGTACTCTTTATTAATAAATTGATTTTACTATTATTAAAAAATAAAAATAAAAGCTAGACAACATGCACACAAACGAACTGTCAAAATCAAAAAATAAATGCCAAAGCTACTACCATGGAAATCGATCTCTGAAAGCTAGAACAGATTTCGTAAAATATTTTTCTTTTTTTACGCATAGCACACCCGGTTCAACGGGGTCGCACACCTTGCTTATGGTGGGTGAGTCTCCCAACAAGAATTTCTGCATACGGCGAGACTCGAACTCGAGATCTCCTTTAAACGGCATCAAGGTGCTTACCACTTGAGGCAACTCTATATTGGTGATTTCGTAAAATAAATAGAAACATTTGAACAAGTTATGAGAAATGAAATCTATGTAGTAAAGTAGTAATCATCCGGCCCTGATAGTGGACGTACCTTCTTACAATCGTCAGTGATTCTCTTAAATGACTTGTACCTTGTACGTCTTTCCACCCATCAGACGAACCAATACCAATACCAATACCAATACCAATACCATACATCATTTTAACGCAACCCAACTAGTATCTAGTATCTACTATCTAGCATCTAGATTCAGGCCCTAAACATTTTAAATTAATACTCCGTACTCTCTTTATCGATGTCTTTTGCATTTCCAGAAATGGAACTCGAGACGTTAGTTTAACTGGAACAACTTCCTTACTAGCTGAGGCTGATCGATCTAAACCCGTGTTCATTCCAACAAACCACGTTCACGAGAGTAGTAAGAAACATTCCAGTAACCTTGGGTTTGGATTAGAAGAAAGGAATGTGTTAACTGGTAAGGGATTCTGGCCGGGCATAAAGCAAAAAGAGTAAACCAAACCAGAGGAACAAGGAAAAAAGCACAAAAAAGGAAACCCATATCAGTTATCACTTATCAGTAGAGCCTGTACACTGTTGGGGGGCCTTAATTATTTTTTTAAAATTGAGCATTATTTGTAAAAGTAGTTAGTTTTCATTGTCTTAAAAGCAGTGCGTGGAAAAAGAATGGCAAAAAGGCACTACATCAGACAATGGTCCATCATCCATGCTGCTAAAGATTTGTAGAACACTCACCTTTTTTTTCTTTCTACATATAACATATTCTGTTTCATTTTAATTGCACAAATAATATTATAGGCGTACCTCAAGATATCACTTACACTCATTTCATCAACTTTTCTTTTTTCAAATTCTTCAAATGAGAAAACATGATCAACTGAGGAAATAAATTCAGATTAACGTACCCGAGTACTCCATATAAGGAGCCAGGAGGTGTTAGAAAGCTGGATCTTGAAGTCATTGCACTCTTATTTTTTTAACTTGAGACAAAATAATAACTTGTATGTAACAACTAAATTGGACCTCACAATCACCCCATCATTTTTCCCATCAATTTTCTCAGTGGTACCAGATTTTGTAACAAAAGCATTTAATCATTTCCAATAAGTTCATTTAAATTCAAATAAGTTGCGATCAGGTCCAATAAGGTCAATAAGTTTAAATCAGGTCAATAAGTTCAAACCAGGTCCAATAACTTTATTTTCTGAAGTTCACTCTCTTGTATATTTTGTATATAGGTTCCAAAAGTTTCAATCATATTCAATCAGTTCCGATAAGCCCACAACTTATACGGTGAAGAAAAGACACTCTAAATTGAGACACAACGGCAAATAACAATTTTCATCTCACTCACCCAAGTAGGGTAAAAAAAAATTCCTTTTAGAAGGGGTACCCAAAGTAGGGTAAATAATAGCAGAGCATGCAGTATTGAAATTGATTATACTTTCATTCCTTCACTCAATTTCCATGACAACAATAATACCTGCAGACCTCATCACTCTCACTTAACGTAAAGCTAACGCCATTCTCTCTCCTTACTTTCCCCTCTTAAAGCTCAATCTTCCATTCTACTATCTCTTTCATATTCCCTTCTCTTTTCTTCCTCAAAAAACCCCCCAAAATTCTCCAACTTTTCCCTAAAACTATTCGAAAATCTCATAAACCCAGTTCAATTTCTTCCTCAAATACTCCAATTCTGCAATAATTTCACAACCCCAGAACCTAAAACTTAAGAATTTTAGGTCCTAAAAGTCATGAGAGACAGAGGAAAAAGAGAGCTTGAAGCATATAATAACAACAATAATGGAGAAGATTATAGTAACTTTGTTGGTGAAAACAATTATTTCCCAGAATTTCCATGCAAAAAACACCCAAATTCATCATTTTCTTCTTCTTCTGCAGGTGGGATTTGTGCTTATTGTCTTACTGATAGACTAGCTCAACTAGTTTGTCCACAATGTGGTGAGCAAAGGCTTTCTTCCTATTGTTCTTGCTCTAGTAATCATCATAATAATAATACTAATAACTTCTTCACTAGCTATGATACCTCCTCTTCCTCCACCACCACGGCCGATGTCGGAAGAATCTCATTCTTGCTTGAGAATGACAAGAGTAGTGATGAGATCTCGAGTTCGAGACCGAAAACCGGCCGGAAATCTTATAGTAACAACCATGATGAGTTCACACATCTTAGGAGAAGCAATAGCATTTCTACTGCTGCTGTGAACAACAATAATAATAACAATAATAATAATGGGTCAAGACCAGAAACAGGTAAGTTTTGGAAGATTGGGAGGTTGTTTAGGAAAAAGAAAGACAAGAACAACCACAGTAACAATCATTACAACAATGTTAATGTTGAGAGTAGTAATGTTAATAATAATGAGGAAAATCATGAGTGTAATGGGGTTTCGAGATCAAGATCACTTTGCAGTTTCAGGGGATTTTATGATACTGATCAAGAAAATGGAGGATTTGCAGTTTCATCTTCATCAGCTGCAAGAGCTTCGAGTGTAAGCACCGGGAATTTCGTCTTGGATTCAGCGAAAATGAGCTGTTTTAGTGAGTCTGAAGCAAGAATGAGCAACTTTGATTACTGTGATGCTTCTAATTTCATTGGTACAAACAAGAGTAATATATTCTCATTCAAGGAGACTGAGTTTGTTAGTAGTGAAGATCACGCTTTCATTGATTTGAAGCTGCATGATATGTCGTCAGAAACCTCCAGAGGGCCGCCTGATCTTGCTGCTATGAGGAGGAGTGGCCTTGGTTTATCTACCAAGGAATACGGGTATCGAGGCGGAGGTGGTGGTGGTGGTGGTGATGTTATGGGGCATCATGAGATGTTAAGAAATGGTGGAGGGTCTTGTAGAATTAGTAGTGTTAGTGAGAGGGAATTGAGGAAATGCAGAAAGAGTTACAAGGTTTGGAAATGGTTTTCTAGGCATCCGAATAATTCTGACAAATTTGATGATGATCATGCTTTCAATTCATGAGAATTAATTCATGTGTTCTTAATACTTTCCTAGTATCATTTCTTTTCTTTTTTTTTTTCTTTTTTTTTTAATTGTTTAAGTTCATTTGGAAGAAAATGAGGTAATGTAGCTTTATGTTAGATGAAGAAAATGCTAATTTTACAGCAACAATCAAAGGGGATTTCTGTTCTTAATGCTTGTTTTGTTGTTAGTATATAGAATTTTTCTTTTTTTTTCCGCATTTTCCATCGTACTTTGATTCTACAGAGCGCAACAAGCTGGCAAAAGAGCAATGATGTAAACAGAACTCGATGCTAGTTCTTGATTACCTTTTGTATATAATTGGAAGTGATTGTGTTGCATAACGGGTACCACGTTTTAACTTGGTCAAACTTTTGGTACGAGCATGCTAAGAATTATAATTTTTACAAAAGTAGTGGGCTTACTATTGTGTCAATTTTTTGTTTGGTTGGGATGTTCTCTTTTCCCTCGTGTCTCATGTCAAACATGAGACATTATTGCATCAAAAGTATGATTATATTTGTAGTTGCTGGATTCTACTGTCATATTCATATATTATGCTACTGGAGTCACATGCATGATCGATAGTACACATATTTTTCCAGCCCAAAACTACAATAAGTAAGGCCCGTCTACATGTACAATTGCAGTTAGCCAGCCCAAGATTCTGCCTGTGACATCAAACCTCTCAAAGATTCTTTGGCTGCTAATCAGTCAACACGTGGCCCAATAAGGTACTTAAAGAGCTGACTCAGCTATTGAAAAAGGTAAGCTACCACTTATCCGACGTGGCCCAAACAAAATTTGCCAAATTGCATTCACAAATTCTTATTTACAATGGGTGTACAATAAATATTGTACACCAAAGTAAAAGTTAACTCAAAATGCTTAAAAGTTAAGCTTATATATGTAAAAGTTATGTATTTTTTAGTGATAAATTTTTTAATTTTAGTAAAACTTATTTCTTTAAAATGACAAATAATGTATAAAATTAATCATTTAACCATTTAAAATGTTTATCTATCAATTTTTTTTATTACTAATATAAAAGTTAATCAAAACTAGGTTAAAGTTACAAAATATTGAGTAAAAGTTATCTTGGTGTACAATAAATTTATTGTACACCTAGTGCGCACAAGACCTTTTGAATTTCATTAGGAAAACAATCAGGTTTAACTGAAAAGTATAATACATGGCGAATATTCAAAAAAGAGAAATCACGTAAGTGATCTTAAGCGTGAGCAAATCCATACATCCATGCATGCGCTATTTTATCTAAACACATCTTCTCTCATTTAATTGACATCTGTATTTCGGAGATATGTTAAATTAGTGAATCTTTTACTGCCTTAATTGCGTTGGTTAATAAACATTTTGAGATGTTGATTGTTTTCTCCTTGGTATTTAAGATGGAATGTGTTAAAATTAAAGCAGCTTTAACTTTTTGTTTGGATTGATCATATGTGGATTACCTATTAGTAGGTAAAATAAAATAGATCTGTAAAAGTGTATTCTGTTTTGTTCTCACTTTATATACCTTAGATCATAACATCGAGATTATTGAACTACATACCTACTCCTTTGCAATTAGGAGCTGAGGTAGCCTGCACAGTCAATTGGATCGATCAGTTTTCATTTGGATTCGTTTAAAAATTATTCTAAAAGGTCTTATTATTTTCATTTTCGAAGTTAGATACTTTTTGAAAAAATTATATATTTTTGAGAATAGGTTGAAATTTTAAAGTCAAGTTAATTTTATTAACTGTAAATTTTATATCTATTCGTCGTAATTAAGACAATGAGAATATAAGAGGGAGTATGCTTTACAAAGGAGGCTTCAGGCTTGCACGATGCTTGAAGGTCAATTGTTTACACCTACTACTACGTAAGGCCTATTGACCAAATGGGTATAAAAGTTAACACCCTTTTACCACTTGGGTATAAAATTTATCAACGGCCACATTTGGGTATAAAAGTTAACACAAGGCGACGTTTTCACCTATTTTTTGGTCGAAACTCGCACGTGTCATACATTGTCCCAAACTCACGCGTTTTCTCCCTTTTTAAATTATTTTACTTACTTTTTTTCCAATTCAATGACTTCTCTTATTTACAGAGTTTACTTACTTTTTGTTATTTTTTCTCCCTTCATTTCTACTCTTTATTTCTCTGTTCTCACTATTTTGACTTATTAACAAAGATGATTAGGTTTGTACAACTTTTATGTCTTTTGGGTTATCTTTTAGGTTGTATTTTGTTTAATCAAATTAGCTTCTTTATGTGTTATGATCAAGTCAATACTTAATGAGTGTGTACCGGATTTTATAGATAAATTACTTGAGCACAAGATCCCTTTTATGAATGTTTGGTATGCTAAACAATTTCTTGAGCATATGTAGTACTAACTTTATTTTGTTACATTTAATTTCATACAAACCAAATATTTGTTCAACTTCTCTTTAAATTAAATAAAATAAAATAAACTCTAACGGATTTTTACCAGTGTAATTATAAATACTAGTTTAACGACAATCGAGCTAACTATCATAATTTGAATGAGTAGAAATAAAATAAAATAAATGGAGAAACAATAAAATAAGGTAGCAAAATAAAGTAAATTGGTAGAAATAATTTATATTGAATTAAATAGGTAGAAAGATAAGAGAATGAAGAAAAACAAATTAAATGGGTTGAAATAATAAAAGAAGGCATAAAACCATATTAGATGGTTGAAATACTAAAAACAAGCATAAAACCGAATGAAATGGGGGCAGTGTATGACACGCGCAAGTTTCGACGAAAAAATAGGTGAAAACGTCACCGTGTGTTAACTTTTATATCCAAATGTCGCCGTTGATAAATTTTATACCCAAGTGGCAAAAGGATGTTAACTTTGGTCAATTGGCCACTACGTATTATTAGTAATAATTAATGAAAATAAAAGAAAATGAGAACATGAATCTTAATTCTCGACGAGTACAATACATTTTACATCCCATACAAAGAATTCAAGATTTGACAAAATTTTTGTTAACTGTAGTACTCCGTAGTTTTTAACTTTCAAGAGTCGTAAGACAAGGTTGGAAATTACAAACAATTGAACGAGTTCTTTGGCTTAGATTGGTTAATGTATAAATTTGGGTTAATATCAAATTTTAATGGGAGTTTTTACGGAGTACTTCGACTATGTTTTAGAACTCGTTTTTACGAATTACTTTAGTTAACTAATTAACCAATGTTAATATGATTAGCGTTTTACAAATGTTAATATGATTAACATTGGGGGTCCTTAAGAGAAATGAGCACAAAACTAAGGGAAACTGATTTTGCTACATTAGTTTATTTGATTTTAGCACATCATTTGTGAGAGAATAAAAAATTGTGCATTTGTGCTCTACTTACATGAGGTGTGCTAAAATCGAGGTTGTCGATGCGGATATCAGTTATATATGGCAAATATATAACACCCCACAAAACGACAAAATAGAAAACAGGGCAAAATACCATTTATGTAAAAAAAAGCACCATTTTTGTAAAAACAGTACCATTTATGTTAAAAAAAAGTATAATTTCTTTTTTTTTAAAAGTACATTTTCTTTCAAAAAAGTACTATTCAATTTTTGTCTTTTTTCAATTTTGGTTTTTGTTGTGAACTTATGATATGCATGAGGAAACACATATAGTTATGTATTTGAGTTCCTCAAAATCAACCAAGTGGTATGCCAAATAATATTCAAAACTAAGCTACGTATGACATCATCGATTCATCATTCTTGTTAGTTTCACATAGTTCCTCAAGAGGGGGGGGGGGTGAATTGATAATTTAAACGATTAGGAACAGAAACAGTAAAGGATGCAAGCGAGATTTAGCGTGAAAAACTCTCTAGGCCCAATAGAGAGGAAAAAAACCATGACCCCTTTGGGGACTTAAACACATTCACTAATTAGGCAAAACAACTCAGTTTTTACAAACCTAATCTACTCGGGCAACAATCTGTGAATCGCCTCTGATTACAGATAACCAGGAACAACCCCTCGTTGTTCCTTCCCTTATGGAAACAGTCCCTCAACTGCTTCACCTCACATATCTCTCGTGAGATCTTCTCTCTTGCTCAAGTAAGCATGACTCAGGCTTATCATACAATAACTCAACACTTCAATCAGAAAGAATAGATATTAACTAATACCAACACAAGATACAAAACCAAGTAACAAATACTGCTCTATATGGGAACAGGAACAAACTCTAAAAATTAAGACTTTAAGGCGATACCTGAAAACTCCGGATTAATGCTAATAAGTCTGATAAATCTTTTCGTGAAGAACTTGAGGTTTATTGATATGATTCTAAGTGTTTAACCTAGAAACCCTAGATTCTAATTCAACACTAATTATGACTCTTTCAAAAGATAGATTTTTACAAATAAATCGTTAAAACGCGTTTTGGTAAAAATCTATCTCTACGATTATAAGAGTTGTAGAGCAACTTAAATTCTCAAGAGTATAACCTCAAGTAGGATAGTAAATTCAGTTTAAACTCGACTTATCCTTTTGAAAACAAAACCGAATTACTTTTGGTTTAAGATACGAATTTGACTAAACAAATAAATCTTGACTTGACTTTTACGAAAGACTCTGTTCCCATACTAAGCAATATCTTAAGTACATTGGTCTTATACCTTTGGTGTTTATAACACTTCCTTAGTTTCACTCTTCTTGATCCTCGATTTAATCTTTCTACGAGTCTTTGACTTGATTTCTTCATAGCTCCTTAGCTGACTTCTTCATCTGCTTTTGACACCACGAACACTGTGGACTTATAGTGACCTATTCCTGACATTCCTTAGATAACAGTCGTAAGTATAGTTTAAGCTTGTAATCATCAAAACCCAGGAATCAACAAGGAGAAGAGAGTACATGTACCTTTAAAGGGTAAAATTTGAGTCGGTCAAATCTCTAACTTATGGACCTGACGTAAATTTCTACTGAGTTCGGTTGAAATCGGATTTTGGTCAGATGATTCATGACAAGTGGTTCAATTAATTGAAAGAAAACGTTGACCAAATAATTACTTGAGAAAGTTGGGGGGTTGCGTTGATATTTGTAGGAATAGTAGAGTATAATTACTGAATACTGACCCATATATATGGCATAGTAATGGAGGGCACGGGTAAGATCTTGTCTACGTTACCAAAAGGCTAAAAGAGATCCCCAACTATCCCCAATTGTAGTAGTACGTACAGTAAGTTTGCATGCTTTAGTGTTTAGTCAGTCAAGCAATGAGCTGTTGTTTTGTTGTAAATCACAAGTCACATGTTTATTTATGACTCTCTTTTCTCCTTTCTCCCACCCTCTTATAAATCTCACAATACATTACAATAACCCAAAGACTTAACCTTCCAACATTATACTACACTTCGTATTCACAAAATGTCAATACTAACATTCTTCATCCTATTCCTCTTCCTTTCTCCTTTCTCGTCTTCGTCGTCGTCGTCCTTGGGGCTTGTCGAGGCCATAAGGCCGCTAATAACTTCAAGTTTCAAGGATAAATCCATGTCATTTCTTCCACGACCAATAATTGGGTCGCCCGTCCCTCCAAATGGGTTCACCGGTAAGGAGTTGGAAGATTGTCTACCAAAGAGGTTTCGACACAATTCCGCCCCTAGCCATTATGTCAACTACCACACCTTGGATCAAACGTTGTGTTCCAACGACAAAGGAAAATTACCAACTACCACACCATGAATTGAACAAGCGACTATGGCTTACGTTTCATCAAGTTATCCACGTTTATTCAATTCCAACACAAACTATGCAATACAAAGACAAATGCTGTTTATAATCGTTCAATTCATATACTATACAACAACCAAATGTGTGAAAAGATTTTATATTAATATTTTACATGTATCTTCTGAAATTTAGTGGAACGATATAATACTATGTGAATTAACATCTATTACATTACTGTACATAAACTATGGATTTTATTTAGTCATCAATTACGTAAATATAGCAATGTTTCAGTTTTATAATTTCATTTTTTTATATATTGTACAACTTTCAGAGAGGTGAGATATTTAGTCTACATTGGTCTGACTGACAGAGTGAATTAACTACATTTGATAGAGTCATGGTCTCATGGGGGTGGGGGTGGGGGTGGGGGCAAAGAAAGGAAAAAAACGCACTTCATGAATTCCTTCTTGCTTCAACGCTTTTAAAAGCTGGCGAATTTTACCAATGAAAATCTGATCCAGTGGTTAACTGTTTAAAACACTTAGACAATTCCAAGGCCACTCCTCCTCATAGCAGCAAGATCAGGCGGCCCTCTGGAGGTTTCTGACGACATATCATGCAGCTTCAAATCAATGAAAGCGTGATCTTCACTACTAACAAACTCAGTCTCCTTGAATGAGAATATATTACTCTTGTTTGTACCAATGAAATTAGAAGCATCACAGTAATCAAAGTTGCTCATTCTTGCTTCAGACTCACTAAAACAGCTCATTTTCGCTGAATCCAAGACGAAATTCCCGGTGCTTACACTCGAAGCTCTTGCAGCTGATGAAGATGAAACTGCAAATCCTCCATTTTCTTGATCAGTATCATAAAATCCCCTGAAACTGCAAAGTGATCTTGATCTCGAAACCCCATTACACTCATGATTTTCCTCATTATTATTAACATTACTACTCTCAACATTAACATTGTTGTAATGATTGTTACTGTGGTTGTTCTTGTCTTTCTTTTTCCTAAACAACCTCCCAATCTTCCAAAACTTACCTGTTTCTGGTCTTGACCCATTATTATTATTGTTATTATTATTGTTGTTCACAGCAGCAGTAGAAATGCTATTGCTTCTCCTAAGATGTGTGAACTCATCATGGTTGTTACTATAAGATTTCCGGCCGGTTTTCGGTCTCGAACTCGAGATCTCATCACTACTCTTGTCATTCTCAAGCAAGAATGAGATTCTTCCGACATCGGCCGTGGCGGTGGAGGAGGAGGAGGAGGAGGTATCATAGCTAGACTCACCAACGAATTTGTCTTGGAATGAAGAGTTACTTGGGGAAGGAATTTCTAAATTTTTAAATTGATTTTGACACTTTTTCTCAAGTAAAAAAAATGTGCTCCAATAGTGAATACCGAGTAACTTCATACTCCGTACAATATTTACAAAATATCAAATTCTAATTCGAAGTATTTCATACTCGAAAAGGCAAGTACGTGTATTTAATTTCAGAATTACCGAAGAATGGTGTCAAATATACGAGGGTGCTAATGTACTATACAGAATTTGGAGGGTGGTTCTGCCGCGAAGCAACACTATTATCATTTGTGCAATAACAAATCTTTTGTTTTCGATTTAGAAGAGAATTCTGTGATTAAAACATTACTACGTAGTATCACAGATTTGGATGAAACATTCAAGACTAGAGGGAATGTTTCCACCCAGGCACCCAAAAATGCCAGCCTTGAGTCTTTACCATTATTATCCTTGTCTAGTCATTTTGTGTTTCTTTAAACTAATTAGTAATTTCAACTAATCATACTTAATTAAGTGGATAGTAAAATCCAAGTAGCTTATAACTATGACATGCATTATACCAATTCTTTTGTTAATAAGTTTTTATTTGAGGAAGAAAAGAATTATTTGATGGAATGTGCATTATAACAGATTTTGTTGAAGTGGTCAAGCCTCAGGAATTGCATCTTGCCAGCCATACTTTTCGGGTAAGATAAACTGCGCTAAACTCACCTCTTCTAGACAAATTGCAAACTTAAAACTATCAAGATATTGATGATTTGATGCCTTGGGTTCATCTAAAGGCTGAGTAGTATATACTACCTCCGTTTCATAAAGATCTTACGGTTACTATTTGCACAAATAATAAGACAAAAATGAAAAAGTTAGTTGCAGATAATTAAATATGGATGAAGTAAGAAAAATGTGTAAAAAAGTGGGTGGTTGTAAGAAAAAAAATGAGTAATGTAAAAGAAATTAAGTGGAAAATTATAAATATTGCGGGGGTAAGAAAGGTAAGGTACTCTGTAGTAAATTTTATTTTCATGTCCAATAATAAAATAAAACAAAGTATAAAGAACATTATGAAATAGACTAAAACGGAAGTGTAAAGATCATTTTGAAATGTAGGTAGTATAGCACAATTAGGGTTGACAAAAGTTGACCCGACCTGATAACCTGACCCGAAAATAGCGGGTTTGAGTTCAGATTTTCAACCCGATTAATTAAATGGGTAGATACGAAGCCGACCTGAAGTTAAATGGGTTAGGTTAAGGTTGAAAATATCAACCCGAAACCAACCTGTGTAACCCGATTGTTTATATGGGTCAAAATCAAAAAGTTCAAAAAAGACATTGAAAATTTAAAACAGTAGTTTAAATAGTTTAGAAAAAACGATTTTTTTAAAAAACAACCGGAGTTTCTATATGCTAAGGAAAAACAATACGGAGTAGCTTGATGCACTAATGGCCCAAGCCCAAAGTTACTTCACTTTTATCCTAAATTTTTCTAACTACAAAACTTACCTAACCCTAAATTTCTACCCTCCACTCTCTCACTCTCTCGATCAGTCTCTCTCTCACTCTCTCAGGGGGCGTTTGGTTCGCGTAGTGATATGGGTTTGGAATCGAGAATGAAATCATGGTGGTATGGGGTTGGAACTTGATTCTTCATACTATGTATTTGGTTATATCCGGGAATGAACATTTTTCTTTTATTTGATACCTAAAGTTTGGAATGAGTCATACCTACCTCCCCCTTGGTGTTTCTAAAACCCATACCTTGTAGGTTTGAGGTATGGGTTTAGAAAATGATTTTTTCTAAACCAAACACAAGGTATATGTTTTGATCATTCCAAACCCATACCTCATACCAAAAATCTGCGAGCCAAAAATATTGCGCCGCTTCCTCTACTCAACAGCTCAGTGCACCGCTTCCTCTTCAGTCTTCACTCGGTAATGTTCTTACTTCACTGATTCTTTATTCATTTTCTTTGTTGTTCTTCCTCTAATATATGCTAATTTTTTTGATTTTTTTTGATTTTATATATGCTGAATTTATGCTAAATGTTAAATACTCCGTATATGCTAATTTTGTCGATTTTATGCTAATATATGCTAATTTTGTCGATTTTATGTTCTAATATATGCTAATGTTGTCGATCTTATGCTCAATATATGCTAGTTTTGTCGATTTTACTGGCTGATGTTAAATAAGTATACTAATGTGGATTTTTAATGGCTGATTTTATGTTGATTCGTGGCTATTGTTTGGACCTTTGGCTTGTTAATTTAGTGGTATACTTTAAGGAGTGGTTGATTACTTGATTTTGTGCATTTCGAATTCATGGTTGCTGATGTGGTTATTAATAGTTCATTTTAGAGTAATGTTTATAGTTATTTATCATCCAATGCTTGTGAGTTAAATGGCTGGCCATGAGAGCAACTCCAATGGTGGGCTACAAGGTGATGTAGCTAAGTTTGCCACATCATATTTCTAGCCACAATCATTTTAAGTTACAAACTTTCACATTGGTGGACTACAATCCCTTGTAGCTCCCTATAATATTTATTTCATATTTTCCCCTTTTATTTTTTGAGCTACCTGCCCAAAATAGCTACAATGTTTTAGTAGCTGTTGATGTCATTATTGCAACAATGGTGGGCTACCTGCTCATATGTTCTTTTTTTTAGTGAGCAGGTCCATTTTCCAACCATTGGAGTTGCTCTGAAGGGTCTGACCAAATAGAGTGAATGTAGAAGGGGATGATATTCTATTATCAATGTCACCACCAGTTGAGGCTCATCGACCATCCTCCTCCAACAATATTTGATGTTGTGTACTTGTTTTAAAAACTCTAAGTATGTGTAATTTGTGCCTTTCATGGCAATTTATATTTGGTCTATAAAACTCTTCTAATACTTTGTGCAAACTTATTTGGGTGTGCTAACTTAATGGCACCTTTAGCTCCTAGACCTTTAATACTTTAACTCTTTAAGAGTTTAACTTTTGTGTAAAATATTCAAGTTTAACTTTTGTGTAAAATATTCAAGTTGAACTTATCAGGAGCTGTTGCCTTTAGAGGCTGAATTCTAAATTTTTACTGTCTAAACTTGTTTGTAGTATGAGTATGTACTGTTTGGGTTAACCTGAACCTGAACCTGAAAGTAGCAAGTTTGGCTTGATTTTTATTGTGATTTTTAAAATATATGAAATTTTCAGGTCAAAACAGTTCAGATTCAGGTTGACCTGATAGTCAACAGATGAGGTTCAGGTTTAGGTTTTCAACCCGAATATTTAAACAGATCAGGTCCGTGTACGGGGTAGTCCGACCCAACCTGATCTGATTGCCACCCCTAAGCAGAATGCTTAGTTATTTGTTTTCTAGCCTAGAGACTTTGAGTATGATTATTCTCTTGTACTCTTGTCCATGCTTATCGCAGCGGTGGTTCTTCCCTCTTGAATTTTATTTGAAATGGGGGGCACTACAGCAGTCTTGGTGGTTCCATTGGTGGCAATTTCTATTGGAGCCTCTGCTAGTGATCCTGACATGCTTCAAGATGTTTGCGTTGCTGATGGTATCAGGTAAGTCTTCATCATAAAATAGTTGTTTTAGAACTCTCGTATGATCAAATAAGAGGTGTATGATCTGTAGTATCAGGAATACTAGTGAATGGGTTTACCTACAAAGATATTAGCACAATATCCCCACTAGACTTCTTCTTCACTGGGATTTCAAAACCAGGCCAAATCACAAACACTATCCTTGGTTCAAAAGTCCATGGTTCATGCTGACTTTGCTCCCTATGGTCTAAACCCACCTCACATTCACCTCCATGCCACTGACATGCTCTTTGTTCTACAAGGAGAACTATATGTTGGCTTCATAACCACCAGCAATAAGCTTATTTCCAAGGTTGTTAAGGCCGGTGAAGTATTTATTTTCCCTAGAGGTTTGGCTCACTTCCAGAAAAACATGTCCAAATACCTAGCTGCTGTTTTAGCTGCCTTCAACAGCCAACTTCCAGGCACTCAACAGTTTGCAGCTGCTCCCGTGCCTAATGATGTGTTGGCTAAGGCCTTTAACATTGACCAACACAATGTTGAGAAGATCAGGGCTGGCCTTACTCCAAAAAAAGTAAGTTTTTTCCTTGGCTATTTAACACGAATCTTAAATTCACGTGTTAGTTTGTGATATTGGCATTGATTTGGCAATAAGGAATTAAGGAATGTTAATAGTTGATTGAATTAATTTTTTTTCGTTATTGAATTATTTTGTGTTTTCCATATTGTTGAGACTGTTGTTCTTTATTGGTGTTGATTAATACAAATTGTTGGCTAAACAAATCTGTATAATTTGGCAATATGAAATACGTTGTTTCTTGTAGTATCCAAGATAAAATGGAAGCAAAGACATTGCTATGACTGCACAAAGCAATTAGTCAAGTGTTTGGCTTCCGAAGTTATCAGATCACATAATCAGATTTGCCACCAAGTTACAAATTTTGCGCCATGACAGTATCCAGTTTCTTCATATCTTTTAGTAAATTGTGATACTCCTGCAGTCCTGCAGCTCCTGAACTATTCTTCTTGTTCAAGGAAGGACTTTGTATGGAGTATAAGTTTCTAGAAAGTGCCTTGTTAGATCACAAGATTTGAACCGAGGGCTTAATTATGAAAAGTTTTTAGGAGGCGTTTGTTTTGGGGTCTTCGGGGTAAGGGTAAGAACATCAACAAGGCTGATTTCCTTAAATGTTGTTTGTTAGGTCAATTTATTTACCCCTCCCTCCTCTTATCCCCAAAGTCCTCTAACCCCATCCACCCCACTTACCATTTCTCTCCTCCGGTCACCTTGACCACCACACCACCGCTCGGCCCAACAACCAGAACCACCCCCAGTCCACGGCTTCAACCCCACCACCAGTCCACCCCAATGCTCAACCAGATCACAAAGAAACCCATCTAACATCCATAGAATCCACCCATAACCAAACAAGCCACCACTTGGCACGAAATACACCCACTTAATCAAGGCAATACAAAACTTATGTAAGAGTTGTGATCCAAATTAACTAAAATATACTACGATTATTAGTTGACTTAGGTTTATGCTCTGTTTCAAGTAATAGATCAATTATCGTACTACTGATCTCCATGTCCTTAAATAATACTCTGCACTTCGTATGCCATACTACAGTAATAACTTTTGTTTATGTGGTCTGAAAGTTGTTCAAGAGTTGTTCACTAAGAACATGAACAACTATCAGATCTACCCCCCCCCCCCCCCCACCCCCCCCCCCCCCCCCAACACATATAAACCAAAAAAGAACAGAAAGTCTGAGACTTAACCTAGTTCATACCATCATAGTAAGACAGTGTGATACTTCTAAAATAACACTTTACAAGAAAGGTCACTGGTTTAAAACTCTTTTCAAATTGCATGTATATTAATTATTTTTGTATTTATTTCTTCAAATACAATACTCCCACAAATTCAAAGACATGAGAAATAAAAAATCTAGTACGTGTATTACATATTAGTTATATTAGTTGATGTATGTACTTGTACTACGTATTAGTTATATTAGTTGATGTATGTGACAAACTAACAAAGTGAAAATGAATAAAGCATTTGCAATATACTAAAAGACGACGAGTACTCTAGAATTTACCAGAGTTTATGATCAGACGTGATGGATTTGACTGGAAACTTGGAAAGTAAACCCCTCTGAACAACATATTTGAAATATTTGTGTATATCACTTTAATACCTTCAAATACAGTCATATATCAGTCAAAGCTCGCTACAGATACCGTATAAGTTCAACTGCATATTTTCCCTTCTTTGTTGTAATTATCTCGCCGATCTGCAAAGCGATCAACTACAACTCTATTAAAAAAAAAAGTTGCAACAGTAAATGGCATCAGCAGAAAATCTAGTATGCAAATTGCAAAACACACCTTCAGTCTCCCACTTCCACTGACTGAGACCATGTCACCAGTCCTAAGTGTAGCTCCATTTTTCGTCACGGTATTCCAGTTTATGCGGACATCTCCTTTGCTACAACAGGTACAAAGTTCATAATTAATGATCGGAATAGTATTGTAAATTTTACTTCTAGCTCATATATCATACATTTAGCATATAACTACTCCCTCCATTCCCAAGTAACAGGCCATAATTTCTATTATAGGTTGTCCGTCATGTCCCAATATGGTATATAAACCCTTTCTAGATCAAGTTAAATCTAAAGAAAATGAACAAATTTACATCGACGATATTGACATAATGGAAATTCAGAATAAAGCTTGCAACAGCAAATGCTAAGGACACTTTACAGCCAGAATCAATGGCTAAAATCCTAAAAGTTGTAGTTTGAATGGTGAGACAGGGTAATTGCAGTAAAAGTTTCCAAACAAAGCCGAGAAAACTGGTGAACAAGATGACATCCATAATCAAACATTATCCACCCACTATCCATTGTAAAAAACAGCATCCACTGAAAGATAAATGAAATGAAAGAGTAAGCTTACCTTATCAAGTCAGAAAATTTTGACCGTGAAATTTTAAATCCAGCACTAGCTATAGCATCAACTCTCAGTGAAGACTCTACAGTCTTTAGTGTCTTGGTGCTGCATTGAGCAAAAAAAGATGCCTATGGTATCGATACGAACAGATGTTGAAGAAGATATAACTAAAAAGTAAAAACTGATACTTGTACTTACGGTGTCGATTGTATTAGACGCGAAAGAACATTAACCAAAAAAATCCTACCTTGGTGGTTCATACTCGAGCTCTTCCAACGGTATCAATGTACAGGAGACAGGAACCTTTCCAACCTGCCACAGAAAAGCTGCTCACAAAAAGATTTTGGACATATTTTATTCAGTGATACTTAAATGTGTTCACCAGCCATCTTAAAGCTTCAACACCACAATCGTACAAATAAAACAGCTGAATCTCTCCTCTGAAGTCATGTGCATAAAAGGGATCCAATAGAAAGTACCCTAGTCCCTACCTTATCCAATGATGAAATCATATAATCAACAAGCTCGGGAACAATAAGAACTTGAGCACCCTTTTCGCCCTGTAAACCCGAAAATTTATATCAAGATACATCTTAAGAGTCATGACCATATATCATACATTAGACAACAACACAAATAATAACTTCTTGCAGCTTACTTATCATTTTCGAAACAAATCAGTGAATCACCCCCCCAACCCCCAAGGGTACTCTTTCAAGAACTAACTCACATGTTCTTCCACGCAGACAAAAAAATAAAACAAAAATGTCTATTTACCAGATTTAATTCTGACTAAGAAACATCATGCACCAAATTCATGCAAATTGTCAAACAGTACAGCTAACAACCAGTTACAGCAAACTATGTCAATAACCAGGTGCGGAAAACTAAGTCAGTAACCAGGTGCAGCAAATTGTCAAAATCTCCCATGCCTACATCTTTCTATTACTGTGCAATTGTCAAGAAATGTGGAACATAAAAGTCAAACGTAATTCATAACATACCTGAAGGAGGATATCTCCAAGCTTTTCTCTGGCAATCCCTGTGCCTAAAATTGAGCCAAGGAAGTCCCCGTGGGTCGGTGGTTGATACCCGAAGTTTCCTGTAATGCTAGACAGTAATCATCAAGCAATATATAATATTAAATAGTTATACGTTATATCCTTGGCTAGCAAAAGTTGGAAGTTAGGACATAGAATGCAAAATGATCTACCTTAATGCTGCAACTGTATCAGGATCAGTTCTAAGAACTTCTGGATGCCCAACTGAAAGTCGACACCGCTCTGCCTATAAGATTCAAATAAACTCAATTAAGTTAGAAGACGACTTTCAAAAAACAACAATTAGACTTACATTAGCCTCAAGAAAAAAATTGACCTCGAGATACCCGCCATTAGGAATAGCATTCACATCAGCTAATTTTTTCAAGGCTGCCATAGCCTCATTCAATATAGGTGGGGTAAGAAAATCTGTATGCAGGACTTCTCTTCTCAACGAAGCCCGATTTGCCTTGAATATAAAGCAAAAAGATCCAATTAGACTATCTGCGGATGTTGAGCTACAAGGCTTACAACCATGATTCCAGACTATAAGATAAGAGAAAGGCAATGCACGTACCATATCAAGAATGTGCTTGATCTGTTCAACAAGACTTCTGTCACTAATTCCTTTAAGTAATACATCCATGTCATTCTTTGTAGCGTGAGTTACTTGGCATACGTCTGCATGTTTGTCCCATAGACTGTTAAATTGAGATGTATACAGAAATAAGTCAAGAACTGATAGACGATAATTATGTAAATTAATTATTGTTATAATTGTTGATTATCAGACATGGTGGGTTGTTTTAGAGAAACTTGAGAGGAGAATAATGGAAGAAGAGGGAGGAAGGGGTGAAGATGGAGGCTAGGCGGTTGGAGCCTAACCGTTGGACCGCTGGAAGGAACGCTGACCTCCTCTGATACAGTTATACCATGTGAGAAATAATTCCTTTATGTTCCTAGTCATTGATTGAATGCTATATGCATCATACAAACTACAATTTAGGTTATAACTTAGGAAACTAATTATACATGCATATATACAAAAATAACAATAATTAATTTACATAGTTATCATCTATCAAGAACTTTTCTCATTTCTAGAGGTTAACGGCCAGTGTGAGTTCAAGAAAGCCTAATGATCCTATCATATACAGTAATCACATTACACACGGGTAAAGTTTAAAGACCAAAAAACAGAACATGCACACAGAAATAACTTTGTGTAGCCAATTAATTGCTTGCTTGTCAGCAAAGGTGACGCCTGAAGCTCAATCAACCTTTGCTAGATATACACATGTGGCCATATAGGAATCCTAGTGGGATACACCTCATCAAAGGAAGAATAATATAAACTAACCCATCCAACCAAATATATGTCCCTCCCTCGTCACTCTCTTTTTCGTTCTTCTTCCTTGGCCTTATACACGTGATCTCCTCCGTCCTGCCCACTACCAACCATTTCCTAACACAAGCTAGTTTGTAAGACTCGTGCAGCCTTATCCTGCCAACTATGCTGATTAACTATAAACTTAGATCTCCCACACCCTCTGAAAAGAGAAGCATGTATCCCTATTCTATAAGGGAACACATGAGATCTTAACTTTTTAGCGTCCGGTGTGAAATAACTATTACTCCGTATACCCTTACTAACGTGTTAAATTTGTTTAAATGAAGAAAACAATTAATTCATCTATTTCTAGAAAAGTATCATTTCAAACCAAAAATATACAATTTTCTATTTGTCAAAGCAATTACATACTACAACATTCATATGAAATGCCACACCCGCATAACACAAGTCACGGTAAATTCAAGTAGTCAGCACTATTTTACAGTTGTCTTTTTACGATTAATCATATAATAATGTCCTGTACTCAATGCATTCTCCTGAATCCACCTCAATAAGAAGTGAAAAGCTATTATTATTTGTTTTGAAATAAAAGGAGAAATTGGCCTTCTCAGGTTGGTAGGGGAAGATATTTCTCTAAGGCAATAGCACACTATACCAACAGTTAGGCTCCAAGCTTTCGACAACCATTCATAACAATGCCATCAAGTAATGCTACGGTGCTACCCATGATCTCCAAAGTCCATCATCTAGAGCTAAATTTCAACTCCAAATCCTTACAACATGCACTAACTTCAAAATCTTTTCATTAATTCATTCATACATTCATTCATTTTATATTTGAGCAAGAACTACGCAGTCTACATCACCTAAGCAAACGTTACAGCTTAAAATTCTTGTAATCCACAGAGGCTTTTCGTCGAACACTTAAAGTTCAATACAGAAAACCCCCAAGAAAAAACCATAAATGGGGTCAAAACAACAAATTCCAAATTCTTCACAAGAGGAACTTCATCATTCAATCCTCGGCAACAAAACATAAGCATATTACCCACAAAATATAAACAATTTGTCATTAATTCAACTTTTGTTGAAACTGCAATTTCTGGGTGCAGGTGAATCAGATGGCTTCTAAGAGAAAAATTGAAGAACTCAAATTGCGGAATTTTCAAAAAATGATACGAATTTGATTACCTGAAGGAATTGGTGATGAGGAGAGTGAAAATGGACGGAACGTTGGGCATTGAAGAAAGAGAAAGTTGCGATTAGGAACAGCGTTTGATAACAATCCTCTGTTTGGATTGACAAGAATAGTGGCAGCCATGGATTGAACCCGAGAAAAAACGCTCATTGTTTTTGATGGGATTGATGGATAGACACTCACTCGGTTACAGTTTACAGTTTACAGTTTACAGTTTAGTCAAGTCACAGGCTCGCAGCGTTTTGCAAATTGCGACCTTTCTGCAGGAAGAAGACCAAAATGGAAAATGGTTGATGTTACTCCCTAGTAAAGTACGGAATAGTAGGGGTTGAGTACAATAGGGCTAGCTGTCAAAATTTTAGAAATTGGAACTTGTTGCAATATGTTCTGAAGATGAGAACCAGAACTGCGGGAAGTCTAGAACAGTTACAGTTCAGAGTACCTTGTCATTTTAAAAATTTAAATTAATTATTGTTAATTTATTAAAAAAAAAAAAAGCTAATTTATGGTTTGAGCTTTGATGGTTTTATAGGTTGGGCTTAAACCGTAATTCTATATTTATATTTTCTAAAAATTGGCTTGAATTGTTTTATATTTTGGGCATATGAAGTAGTTTATACGGTCTGGCCCTTATTTTGGGTATTTCATACTCCCTCCGTCCCTTAATACTCGCACCGCTTTCCTTTTTGGGCCGTCCCTTAATACTTGCGCGCATCGCTTCTATAAATGGAAATTTTTATCAATATAATATTATTTCTCACACTTATCTACTACCCCACCTACACCCTATTCTTTACAAAATATTATTTAAAAATTCACATCCTCCACTCACCACTCCCCACTTCTTACACACTTCCCACTAACAATATTAAAAAAATACCCCACTATCAACTAACACCATTAAATTAATATGTCAATTTAAATGTCTTAAACTCCGCACCGGTCAAACCGGTGCGAGTATTAAGGGACGGAGGGGGTATTAGAATTGGTGTATACAGGATACCCAACATGGTACCCGTTCTGAAATTGAGAACCAGAACTGGAACTTGTTGCAACAGGTTCCTAATTTTGTTACCCGGAACCGGAACCTGCACAACAGGTTCCGATTTCGGAACCGCGGGTTTCTAACAGGTTCCGGTTCCGATTCAGAGTACCCTAATTTTTAGCTCACCCCTACGGAGTAGTATACCCAAACTGACTGGACCCGAAGAATCCATTTGCCACCCACTACTATTATACGATTTTTAGGGAGGTGAGTTGATGTTATTAAAATAAGATAAAGTAGGATAGTGGTTTATTGTTAATTGTAAGAAATTGATAGTGGATGAGTTATCTATTGTGAAAAAGAGAGGATGTAAGTAAGTGAGATGATCATAGGAGGAGAGTAATATTATTATAATTGTGAGTGAAGATCATGGCATACCAAACATAGTAAGTGTAACTCATATTAAAATACGATCGTTTTAGAAAGTATAACTCATATTAAAATACGGAAGTAGTATAAAAAAATGAGTGCCCGAAACGTAAATTGACCTGACTCGAATTCGAAACCGACCAGAAATTGATTTGACCCAAAATGACTCGATACCTGAATCGACCCGAAGCAAACTAACTGGACTGCTAAACCGAAATAACTCACACCGAAAATAACCTTAAACTTTGCATAAACCCCAATCCGATCCTAAACCGACGAAATCGATTCGAAGCGTACTCAAATTTACTAATAGTTTAAACAAATAACACAAATTATTTTGCTTTAATAAACTAGTTTTTTGCCCGTGTTTTTACGATTACGTTTATATGGATTTGGTATTCGAAAACCAATTTATTCAACACTTATGTGAAACGGATAAAAATTAAAATTGCCACTCTATCTTTCCCTCAAAGAAGATATGAAAGACTAACAAAAATATTGATGAAAAAGTTGAAGGTGATGACTGGAGGTTATGAATATAAATAGTTTTTTAATTAAAATTTAAGAAGATCAATTAATATATTTATTTTAAAAACAAAAATGAAAATAAATAGATCTTTCTCAGATGACAAGTGGCATATAAGTTTTTGTGTTTTAAAATACTAGGTGTCGGCGCGCGGATGCTCACCAAAGAAAATGATGAATTAAGTTTTGCACCTCATTGCAATTAGATTAGCCTATTATTGATAGACGGGCAATCTATGCTTTGTTATAAAATAAGAATGCAAAGAGATTAAATCTTGAACAATGATTGTTTTTTTAGTATTAAGTTAACTCTTATACAAACATAAAACATATAAAAATATATGTGTAGCTAATGGGTTCTTTGTCATAACACAAACAAGTATTATTCTGAATTTCAAAAATTCTTTTTAATAGAAATACAGTGTAAGCTATGTAACCAACTGGACAATACGTCTGTGAGGTATAGACTTTTATACATATCTCACATTACATCTGATATACAAATAACTGCATCAGCATATCATTGCTCGTAACACGGCCCCGGACCAATAGGACTATAGGAGAACGTTGAACATAATAGTTAGTAACCGGAGAAGCTTGAAACCCGCGCACATTGTGCTTAAAATCATTTTGTCAATACAACCTTAATAGTTATTGTAATACGTAACACTTATAGAGTGTCAGTAACAACTTATTGCCAATAAATAAATATATAGAAAACAGGGCATAAAAAAGTGTTACAAATTAAGCTTGAAAAACATGATTTGCATTTGTTACGTAAATAGACATAACCATTGAAAAGACAAAGCAGAAACCGAAATGAACAAAAGGAAAGTTTCCTTTGTTGCTAGTGATACTGTAATGTAATGGTACTGATAATTTGCTACTGTTGCATTTACATGAAATGAATTGCTGGCCATTCAAGTTTTATACTAAATTACAGAAGGAAACATTCAACGTCTTCTCATTCAAACTATAGAAATACTACCACTACCCCCTGCAGCAACACCACGCCCAACACACTGCCAATAGCAGCCAAACAGAGCAGAATAGCTGCGCAACAATCAATCACTGGCCGTATGCCACCTTCGTCTGACCTACAATCCTTCCAGCCTCCCTGCAAAACAAACAGCCTGCTGCAGTAGCTCTGCAGCCACCAGAGACCAACACCAATCTGTAAAACACCTATATCAGCCATTATTGTTGCACTTTAAAACCCAGTAGAGCTAGCCCGAAAGAGCAGTCCAATCAGACCCAAAAGACATTCAGGAACCTAACTCAACAGAACAGACTAACCACCACACACAACCCACTACTGCAACCAAACGACACAACAAGCCAAATCTTAAGTACCTACCCTATCCTAAACCACATATGTTTCCTCTAAAATGTCACAAATCTAGTAATCTACTTGCGTAATTTAGAAACTTATTTTATCATGCAATAACACATTAGAAATCAGGGCAAAACTGTGAATAGGCACCAAACACTATGATCCAAGTATAGATGTATTTGTACCTAGGGCGTCAACCCTTGATTAAGAAATCAATAGGCAGAAGTTGTCAAACAAAATAAGCATTGATACATGTATAGATGTATTTGTAAACTGAACATATCTGAATATAAGTGAACCCAAAGCTCGTTTATAAACTTATGCCCCCTCCCCCCACCAGATTGCTTGACATGCGTAAACTAATTGAAGATAAAGAAACTTTAAAGTTTTTTCCAGCAAGACCACAGACGTATATGAATATAAACCTCATCGAAATGACTTTGCAAGTTATCAAACATGTATTTCATTCTATCTGAATTTTCAGCTAACACTGACTTTCTTTTTTCATCTCTTGAAGTGACCAGCATATGTCTCAAATGGTTTGCCAAGGGTACAAGAGTTGTCCCACGACCATCCACATCTGATGCACAATAAAACTATGTATCAAATCAAGATTCCATAGGATAACCATAAACACAAATAATTTGTTTACCAAAAACGAAGGTCATGCACCACAGATAGCAGGGGTTAAAAAGAGATACATTTAGGGCTTAGAGATTAGACCTTTAATCGGCAAGAAACACTCTTACTTTTGACCCCTTAATCTGACACCCCCTGTCTTTACTTTCTTTTTCCTTACTTCCCTCGCCCTTATTTCTCTCTCTTTGCTTCCTCTTGCTCCTTCACTCACGCTTCTACGGTTTCACATTTTAGAGCAAGAATTATACTTGCTTGCTTGTGTCATTTTTTTTTAAAAATAACGATCTTAAAAGTGTTCTTCGTGTCTCTACATTTCCCTCTCTATATCCCTCCTCTGTCTCACTCTCTCTCTCTCTCCCCCACACCCTTTCCTTTTTTTTTCACTTTTTTGGGTTTTATAATTAATTACCGCAGTCCTCCAATTTAATATGAAGTATAGAAGGCTGAACATTAGTACATAGGGGGTAATGAGTAAGAGTAAATGAATACAAAGGCTTGGAAATAATAGAGACAGAGTGAGACAGGGGGGTGATGATATGAAATTGAAGCAATTATATTGGTTCTAAGTGATAGAGGAATAGAGGCACAAAGCATATAATGGCATTGATTTACCCATAAAATTGTTGCATTGCCGTCACTTTAAATGGATATATATTGACAACCAAGGATGAGTATATCCCCATTAAAAAATGATATTTATAGTTGATACACGGAGTATAATAAACATATGTAGGAAATACAAAGAAGGGCAGGAAGACAACAAATTTATAGGTATATACAGAAAATATCAAGAACGCTAACCTTGCTAGGCTGATGGAGAATTTTGATGCGTCTAGCCTCTTGAACTTCCTTCAATAATTCTTCATAGCCCTGATCATGCACATGAAAATTTTAGAAAATAGACAAATTTTTTTACAGCAGGCTACCAACATAAATACACACTACTATGATTCACAATGGCCCATGAAATGAAATGAAATGAAATGATTCACAATTTCCCCATGAAATGAAATGTGCCAACCTAATAAAGATGCTTAACAGTTCTAGCTCAATAAAAAAAAATATCCCCTAAAACCTTGAATACATGATACAGAAGAATATATCAGTTTTCACCTCTTTGGATGAAAACTATTCGAGAGAATTTGAGAGAAAAATGCTAAGTAGAATAGAAATTTCTATTTCATTAAATGAATGAGAATAATTACAGCAGGAAGTATATTTATACAATCTGAATACTAACTTCTATGAGGTATTTCAACTAATCAAAAATATCTAAATGTACAGCTCATCACTGTTAGTTTATTGCCTAAATAAATCAGAAACTAACAACTCTAACAGCTCTAACTACCTTCCTTATTTCCAGGGGAAAATCAGTTAGTCATTGCTTCTAGAAGTTGCTGAGCTGTCCACTGTGTGCTTGAAGTTGCTGCTACTTGTATTGCTTTGCTTAATATGTTGATTGCTCGTGTAAGAGTGACAAGGCTGAATACCAACCCCCCCCCCCCCCCCCCCCTCAAACTGGGCATGGGAGAGACATTGATCATGCCAAGTTTGGTAGATAAGTTTATGTGTTGAGAACTTGGTAGGATCTTTGTGAATATATCAGCCAATTTATTTTGAGTAGGCAAATAACTTAACTGAATTAGACCCTCTAGGATCTTGTCCCTTGTGAAATGGCAATCCACCTCAATATGTTTAGTTCGTTCATGAAATATTGGATTAGTTGCAATATGAATTGCTGATTGGTTGTCACAGTGAAGCTCTACTGGTTTAAGATTGTGAACACCAAGTTCTTCTAGTAACCTGACAACCCATGTAACCTCTCCTGCAGCCTGTGACATGGCTCTATACTCTGCTTCAGAAGAGCTCTTGGAGATGGTAGATTGCTTTTTAGACTTCCAACTTATAGGAGAGTTTCCCAACAGAAGAATGTAACCAGTAACAGATCGTCTTGTAGTTGGACAAGAAGCCCAATCAGAGTCAGAATATGCTTGAAGGGTGAGCTGATCTGTAGCTCTCAATAGAATTCCTTGGCCAGTAGTCCCTTTGATATATCTTAAAGTGAGTGAGTGCTTCAACATGCTGTAAGGTAGGGGAGTGCATGACCTGACTTAAAGATTGAACAGCAAAAGAGATGTCAAGTCTGGTGTGAGTGAGAAAGTTCAACTTTCTCACATAGCATCTATACAATTCTGCATTGTGATATTGTTCACCATCAGTTGTCAACTTCATGTTGAGAGGAAAAGGAGTGGCAGTAGGTTTAGATAAATCCCATTCACAATCATGAAGAAGTTCCTTTGTATACTTCTTATGTGTTAGAATATATCCATCAGAGGTTTGACTAACTTCAATCCCAAGAAAAAAGTTTAGAATCCCTAGATCCTTGATACTGAAAGTATGGTGAAGGTGTTGTTTAAGAGCAGTTATTGTAGCTTCATTAGAGCCAGTGATGATGATATCATCAACATAGACAACCACCACTGTGATGTCTGTAGAGTCATGTTTGATGAAAAGAGAATAGTCACTCTTTGATTGTATGTAGCCTTGTGATTTGAGCTCACAGTGAAGCCTAGCAAACCATTACCTTTAAGCTTGTTTAAGGCTATAGAGAGATTTGTTTAGCTTACATACATAACCATTTGGAGCTGTAACACCTTCAGGTACCTTCATGTATACCTCTTCTTCAAGAGTGCCATGAAGGAAGGCATTATTTAATGTCTAATTGGAAGAGTTTCCATTGTTTGATGGCAGCAAGACTAATAAGGCATCTCACAGTAGCCATCTTGACAACAGGAGAAAATGTTTCATGGTAGTCAATACCATATTTTTGTGTGAATCCCTTAGCAACTAATCTGGCCTTGTATCTTTCAACTAATCCATCTGCATTCTTTTTGATCCTGTAGACCCATTTGCACCCAATAGCCTTTTTACCTTTAGGCAACAGGACATAATCCCAGGTTTTGTTATGTTGTAATGCATTGATTTCCTTATCCATTGCATCAATCCATTTAGAATTTGTAGCAGCTTCAGAGTATGTAGTAGGTTCAACCAGTTCCATATGTGCAGCAATGAGAAGTTTGTGGTGATCTGGCAATTTGTCATACGCCACAAGGTTGCACCAGTGCTTTGGAGGTTTGTGACAAACATAGTCATTGAAATAAGAGGGTGGTTTGATAGTTCTGGTAGTTTTCTAGGTGCTGGTGGAGAAGTTGGTGGAGTAGATGAAGTGACAGGTGATTTAGGAGAAGAATTTGTAGATGTGGGTGAATTAATGACAGGAATAGACAAGGGAGTTGTAGTTGTAGTTGTGGAACTGGTGGAATCAAAATCCCGAGATGAAACATCAGGCAAGTCTGAAGAGTAAGGAGTGATTATTGGTAAAAAGAATTGATTAGAGTAAGCAACTGATGGATCAGGTGAGAAATGGAAAGGAAAATGGTGTTCATGGAACACAACATCCCTGGAAATTACTGATTTCTTTGTGCTAAGATTGAGAACTTTATAAGCTTTCTGACTGGGAGGATATCCAAGTAGAACACATGGATCTGCTCTTGGATCAAACTTAAAAATGTTGACCTTAGAAGTAGTAATATAGCATAGGCATCCAAAAACTTTCAAGTGAGACAAATCAGGTGGTTGTTTGAACAGCTTCTCATATGGTGTACTGAACTGGATACTTTTTAAAGGCATTCTGTTAATCAGAAAAGTTGCAGTTAAAATGCAATCACTCCAATACTTATCAGGTAGCTTAGATTGAAAGAACAAAGCTCTTGCAGTCTCAAGGAGATGTTTATGCTTTCTTTCAACCACACCATTTTGCTGAGGTGTGTGGCTACAACTTTTCTATTGTAGAATCCCCTTGCTAAGGAATAATTCCTTCATTGCACCTTCTGTCAAGTCAGGTGCATTGTCTGATCTAACTGCTTTGACTGTAAAACCAAATTGATTCTCAACATACAGTAAGAAATCAGTCATAATCTTGACAGAATCTGTTTTATTCCTCATTAAATGAGTCCAAGTCATTCTAGTGTAATCATCCACAATTGTTAGAAACTGATTGCATCTAGAAGAATCATGTACAGAATAAGGTCCCCATACATCTATATGTAACAGGTCAAAGGGCTGTACTGACTTAATAGTGCTAGTAGAGAAAGGAAACCTTGTTTGCTTAGCTAATGGACAAATCTGACAAAAACATTCAGCTAAGCAACCTTTGACATCAATGCCTTTAATATTCTTTATTTTGCCAAAAGAAATGTGTCCTAGTCTAAGATGCCAAAGTTTAGATTCTTCAACCTCAGATGCCATGATGGAAAGAGCATAGTTGTTTGATATTGTACTGCTATCAGATGCCAACAATTATTCATTCAAACAATGCAGGCCTTTGTCCAATCTACCAAGCAGAATATGCTTGTTCCTGGAAAGTTCGTGCGCAAAGCATTCATTATGTGTGAATAAAACTGAACACTGGATATCATTGCACAGGTGAGAGACACTAATCAGATTGAACTGAAAACCTGGTACATACAACACATTCCTAAGTGTTATATTATTCCCTAGATCAATTATGCCTCTGTGTGTTACCTGTAATTCAGTTCCATCACGAATTGTAATGGTGTGTTGTTTATCATCAACAGATTCTAGTTTACTGAACATGCTTTTATCTGAACACATGTGATCACTTGCACCACTATCTAGGATCCACTTAGTTTTGAATTTAGAAAAGAGACAGAATGTACCTCTCAATTGAGTAGTAGTTGCCAAGCCAAGAGAACCAGAACTAGAATGTTCAGCTTGGTTAGCAACTTTCTAAGTGTTAAGCAAGCTTAAAAGCTTATTGTATTGTTCTTCTGTAAAGGTGGCATGAACAACTCCTGTATCTCCCTCAGTTGGACTTTCCTTTTCAGTAAATTCCTCTAGCTGAGCAGCTACTGCTACTCTTTTGCCTTTGCCTTTAAAATCCTTAGGATAGCCATGTAACTTCCAACATTTATCAACAGTGTGATTCTTCATTCTGCAATGCTCACAGTATAAATTGTTTCTACTGTAAGTGAAGTTTCTTGGCTGATTTCCACCTGCATTTTGTATGCCAGAACTGGAACCATAGTTAGATTTGTATGGTCTATTATCAGTGAACTTTCTTGCAGTGAACACAGTAGATTCCAAGTTGTGATTTATGTTGCTGTTGACTTCTTTCTGTTGTTCTTCTTGAAGCAATAATCCATATGCTTTTGAGATTGTTGGAAGTGGACTCATCATGAGAATAGTGCTCTTAGAGTGATCATACTTTTCATTCAGTTTCATCAAAAACTGAATCAACCTTTGATTCTGTTGAGACTTCAGAAGTTTCTGTGTGAAAGTACAATTACAGCCAGTGCACACACAAGATGGTAAAGGATCCAAACCATCTAGTTGATCCCAAAGAAGTTTGATCTTAGTGAAAAATCCTGAGATTTGCTCATCATCATCTTGATCCAAATCACATAGTTTCTGCTGAACTGAGAACAATTGTGGACCAGATGATAGACAAAATCTTTCTTCAAGATCTAACCAGATATCTCTTGCTGTTTTGAGATACAGAACACTTCTTGCAATTGAAACTTCAAGAGATCCTAACATCCAAGAGATTACCATATCGTTGCACCTGTTCCAGATTCTAAAATTTTCTGAGTTTGTTGCTGGTTGATCCAATGTTCCATCAACAAAGAACAATTTGTTTCTAGCAGACAATGCTATCATCATAGACCTTTTCCAGTCATTGAAACTCTTACCATCAAACACTATATTGGCCAATTTTGAAGTATTAAAATCATTATTGCTGAGATAGTAAGCTGAATTTGGATTGAGTGAAGGATCAACATCAGTAGGCATTTTGAAGATCACAGAATAAAATTCTACAGAATTTCAGCTGCTGAAAACAGAATCAAAAAATTCGAAAAATGAGAGCAACTTGATCAATTGATCAAGTAATGAAGAAGAAGAAGAATATAGATGAAGATATTTGCGGAAACAATTTGGCAGGATCTAAAGATCTTGCTCTGATACCATGTCAGTTTTCACCTCTTTGGATGAAAACTATTCGAGAGAATTTGAGAGAAAAATGCTAAGTAGAATAGAAATTTCTATTTCATTGAATGAATGAGAATAATTACAGCCAGAAGTATATTTATACAATCTGAATGCTAACTTCTATGAGGTGTTTCAACCAATCAAAACTCTCTAAATGTACAGCTCATCACTGTTAGTTTATTGCCTAAATAAATCAGCAACTAACAACTCTAACAACTCTAACTACCTTCCTTATTTCTAGGGGAATCAGTTAGTCATTGCTTCTAGAAGTTGCTGAGCTGTCCACTGTGTGCTTGAAGTTGCTGCTGCTTGTATTGCTTTGCTTAATATGTTGATTGCTCGTGTAAGAGTGACAAGGCTAAATACCAACAGAATAAGCAATGGAAATACCCAATGTCAGTGCCAATTTGTGGAAAGAGTTAACAATGACAAAGAAATGAAGGTGTGAGATCACAACTAAGTTGGATAAATGCGAGGACCCCTCAACCCAAAGTTACATACAATAGGAGGGAGGGGGGAGTTTAAAGCATCGAAACCAATTCCATTATCAACCTGCTTTCCTGAAGCTCGAGACATTTGCTCGTGTTCCAGAGTGACTTCTTTTACACGTTGAATAATTGCTCTAGCATTTTCTATTTAAGAACGAGCAATAGATCTGTCCTCCTCAACAAGCCTTTTTGCTTCTTCATACCCCTAATTGATAAGCAACAAAAATGATGAACTTTAACTATACTGCTTTTTGCGAAAAAGAAAATGAACGAAGTTCAAATTTTCTCAGAACGAGGATTTAGGCATTAAGATTAAACTCATCATATAAAAATGTGAAACACAATATTAAGCAACTTCAAGAGAACCAACATCATCTGTTCATATTCAGAATACCAAATTCTGAAATATGACAGCATACCTACTTAAAAATGTGTGCACGTGCTAGCATTTTCACCTCCTCCTTTTCGCGAAGCAATTATCCTTCCCTTTTGGCTAACTAAACAACTAAAGCCATAACCCGGGATACAATAAAAGTCATATAACACAAAATATTTAGCTTACTAATCCATATTGATCTTTAATTATTCCTTATGCTTCAGATGGTTGACTTGATTTCCTAAATGGACAATATTCAAGCAAACAAGTCAGAATGATGGACTATGGAGCTATAAAAATGAAGAGCTTGAGCAGGATAGGTGTAATAATAACAATATCAATAAACAATAGTTCGTAACAGCAACACTCAGGAATTCTAGACCTTAAGTTAGCAATTGTGATAAAGATCAATTAAGCAAGTTTTGAACTTTTCCGAATTGTTAGACCTTAAGTTTTGAACTTCATATATATCATGAGAACAATTTAAGATGTTCTAGAAGACCTTAAAAAACCCTTTGGCAATCAGAAGCAGCAATTAATTAGCAATATAACTGATACAATATTTAAAAATAAAATAAAATATGTCACACAAACATGACACTGCAAGTAGGATGAAAGAAGTCTAATGTCTAATTAAGATAACAAAATAAGATATCAACAAACTTTCTAAACAACTTCAAAAAGGAAAGTTTGTCCTATTTTTCGGGACCGTTGTTATCAGATAAAAAAATATCGGCATTGTAACGCCCCGACCTCTAATTCAATTATTAAAGCATAATTAGCAGCGGAATTAACCTAATTTGGTCGGGACATTACCTGTCGTAACTCCCTCTTGGGAATTACAAGGCAACCATCAATCATAAGCTATTAAATCCCAAAATTAATATAATAATTCTTTATATTACCAAAATAAAAGTGCATAACTTACTAAAAGTCTTTAATTAAACTATTAAAACATTAAGCATAAACTAAGTGAATATTATTCAAGTGAAATTCCTCGCCACTACTCGTTTCTATCGTTCCCCGCAGTACCTAAAACAGAAAACAAAAACGGTGAGCCGAAAACTCAGTAACGAACTATTCTAGCAACGTAAATTCATTTCAATTCATTTTATTTAATAACACAGGGAGAATAGAATAATGTAAAATATTTTATAAAGTCCTTTATTTAATTTATTCGTAACTTTTGGGTGCACATGCTAGCCGTGGCAAGTATGACATGGTGGAACGTCTTTCACGATGGACCGCTGTCCATAAAACATGGGGCCTTGGCCCGAAAACATGAGAGCCTTAGCTCAATGGGCGGATTCCCCATGGGTACATGCATTACCGAGAATCATAACATGTGAACATATACTGCCAAGCGGACTAGGTCTTTCACTTTCCTTTATCATGTTTCGTTTAATTTTACATTTTAGCCTTTTTACTTCAGTTGAAGTAACATAATTCCTTTAGATCATGAGATCATAATAAAACATCCTTTCTTTCATGGTTTCTTATAGACATCATTTTATAAGAAATTCAATCAATCATATTATAATAAATAATTCAATCATATCATGTTCATTTCCCGCAATTCATAAAATATGTTAAAACATTCAGTTCATACATCAATCATAACGTTGTAATTTCATAATCGCATTTATAAGGGAATTGCGGGTACTAGAAATAGTCGTTACCTCAATTCCGTGCTATGCTATGCTTTGTCCTTGGTTCGTTCGTCCTGAGCTCCGAGTCCAATTTCTTTCAAAAGATTAAATTATTGAATTAATATTAAAACGTAAATATTGCACAATTAATATATTCTTAATAATGTTATTAAAATATGATTAGATTCCATTTTCATAGAAATTCATTAATAAAGTATATCTTCCTTGTGTAAATAATAAATAATTAATAGTCATTTATATAAACAAAAGTTAATACATTTGAAAATCTGAAAATAGAGAAGTAAAATGACTTACCAAAGCCCAAGTATTAGAGTTGGGCCTTTGTTTTGGGTTTATTAAAGAAAAGAAGCAAAGTCAGTTTTTGGGATTCCTGACTTGTTGGAAGTCGACCAAAAGAGGAGAGCAACAACAGGGGAGCACGACAGAGGGAGGAGAGAAAAGGGGAAGGTGGGCGGTGGCCGACGACGGAGAAGGGTGGCGTGTCTAGGTGCGCAAGGAAGGGAACGGCCGAACGGTTGTGGTTGTGGTGGCTGTGCAGTTGCGCGGAGGAGAGGAGGCAGAAAAGTTGGGCGCGGGGCAGAGGACGGAGAAGGGGGGGTGCGTGGCGGTTCTGGGTGGTCGTGGAAGTGTTGGGCAGTCGGGTAGTGCTGGGTTGTCGTGGTGGTGGTGGGTGCGGCAAGTGGTGGTGGTGGCGGCAGTCACGATGGTGGTGGTGGTTCAGAATTTATTTTAGGAGGTAAATTAGAAATTTAAAATAAAAATTGAAATTGAAATTGTTAATCTGATTTGTGTTGCATTTGGGGATGATTGAGCAGCTATTTATAGTTGTTATGAGGCTCCATAGATGCAACAACTCAGCTTGATTGTATTGGCTAGTGGAAGAGATTGAATCAAGGAAATTGATGAATAAGATGAGCTATTCTAGTTCTAGATTTCCAGATATTCAAATAGGTTTGATGAGTAAGGCTTGAGTTGCATTGTGGTAGTGACAGGTAGATTGAGTTGCCTTGTGGTAGTGACAAGTAGAAAGTGGAGCTTTTGACTCCCATGGCCAAAGTGACGTGAGGAAGAAGAAGAGAAAAGAGAAGCTGACTTTGTTTTATTTAGGTGCTAATAAGGGAAGTTTAGTAATTTTTGTGCTAATTTTCAGAATTTAATTACTAATAACTAAAATTAAAATAACGATCTTGACTAAATTAATTTTCGAAAATAATATTTATAAAATGCAAGTAATTAAATTTACTTTCCAAATAAGTCGTTAACGAAAACGTTATTTTAAAATCTTTTATAAGTTACGAAGTATTTAAAACGTAATTATTCTCGAAAATACGATATTAAATTTTATAATCTGGAAAGTAAATCGTGAAGTAATATTAAAAGTTACAAATAAAACTTTTGTTAATAAAATGTGAAATTACGATTTAAAACGAATTTTAAGCGAATAAAAATAATTAAACTTAATTAATCGAGCTTTGAAATTCCGGGGTATTACATCCTCACCCCCTTAGAAAAAGTTTCGTCCTCGAAACTGGAGCTCAGTTGAACATGCCATTCTTAGAAATCATACATGTCATACTTAATCGTCCTATTCGTTATGCAAATATGATAACATTATAACATAATCATTAAAATAAGATAGTAAAGATTAAAACATCCTATCATTTCTAAGCGACTAACTGGGGATATTTCGATCTCATTTGCGCTTCGACTTCCCATGTAGCTTCAGATGTCAAGTGATTGTCCCACAAGACTTTAACCATTGGAATTACTTTGCTTCTAAGCCGTTTCTCTCTTCGTTCAAGAATTTCAATTGGTTTCTCCTCGTAAGTTAGATCGTTACGCAATAATAAGGGTTCGTGCGTAATCACATGACTTGGGTCAGGAACATATTTTCTTAACATCGACACGTGGAACACATTATGCACCTTTTCTAAGTCGGTTGGTAAAGCAAACCGATACGCTACTTCACCTATTCTTTCCAATATCTCGTACGCCCCAATGTATCTTGGGCTCAATTTCCCAGATTGACCAAATCTCATTATTCCTTTTGTTGGTGAAATTTTCAAGAACACGTGATCTCCAACTTCAAATTCTAATGGTCTTCTTCGTTGGTCTGCATAACTCTTTTGCCTACTTTGTGCTGCCTTCATTCTCGATTGGATTAAACAAATCTTGTCAGTAGTTTCTTGAATCAATTCAGGTCCTATAACACGTGCTTCATCAATATCACTCCAACACAACGGTGTTCGACATTTCCTTCCATAAAGAGCTTCGTACGGTGCCATACCAATGGTGGTCTGATAACTATTGTTGTACGAAAATTCAACCATAGGTAGAAACTTTTCCCAAGTTCCTTGAAAATCTAAAACACATGCTCTCAACATATCCTCAACAATTTTATTAGTGCGTTCTGTTTTTCCATCAGTCGTTGGATCAAATGCAGTACTAAAGTTAAGTTTTGTTCCAAGAGCTTTCTGCAATTCTTTCCAATAGGTGGATTGATATCTCGTATCACGATCAGAAATAATCGAACTAGGCACTCCATGCAATCGCACAATAGTATTCACATATAGTTCAGCAAGTTGATCTAAACTCGAATTGTTCTTCATTGCTAAGAAATGTGCTGACTTTGTCAATCGATCAACAATAACCCAAATAGAATTCATTCCCTTGGTGGACCTTGGTAAACCTAAGATAAAATCCATCGACATGGAATCCCATTTCCATTCTGGCACATCCAGAGGTTGCAACAAACCTGCTGGTCTTTGATGTTCGATCTTGATTCTCTGACATGTCAAACATTTAGCCACATAATCTGCCACTTCTTGCTTCATATTGCTCCACCAATACATTTTCCTCAAATCTTTATACATCTTGTTTCCTCCAGGGTGAATTGAGTATGGTGAACTATGAGCTTCTTCTAAAATTCTCTTTTTCAACTTCTCAACATTAGGCACACATAATCTTCCCTGAAACCTTAACGTGCCATCTTCTTGAATGACAAAACCAGGTGACTTCCCATTTTCTACTCCACTCCTTATTCTTTCTAATTGCGAGTCCTTACATTGAGCTTCCTTAATCTCATCAATCAAAGTTGGCTTCATTACCAACACATTCAAACAAGCACTTCCTTTCTTGATAAACTCAAATTCCATCTTTTGTAGATCATCTTGGTTGGCTCGAGGAAAAGTTAGGACTGAATTTAGGTGAGACTTCCGACTTAATGCATCTGCAACAACGTTAGCCTTTCCAGGATGGTATTGTATATCAAGATCATAATCTTTAAGAAGTTCCAACCACCTACGTTGTCTCATATTGAGTTCTTTCTGGGTGAAAATGTACTTAAGGCTCTTATGGTCAGTGAAAATTTGACACGACGCACCATACAAATAATGTCTTCAAATATTGAGAGCGAAAACAACAGCTGCAAGTTCGAGGTCATGGGTAGGGTAATTTTGTTCATGAACTTTGAGTTGGCGTGAAGCATAAGCTATAACTTTTCCATTTTGCATCAAGACACATCCTAACCCATTCTTAGAAGCATCACTATAAATCACAAATCCGTCAGTTCCAAATGGAAGGGTAAGTATAGGGGCAGTGGTGAGACGTTTCTTAAGTTCTTGAAATGCACATTCACAATCATCATTCCATAAAGATTTGGTATTCTTTCTAACTAACCGGGTTATAGGTAAGGCAACCTTAGAAAAGTCTTGAACGAATCTTCGATAATATCCAGCTAAACCCATGAAACTTCGTACTTCGGGTACATTAGTTGGTCTAGGCCATTCCACAATTGCTTTTATTTTCTCAGGATCAACAGATACACCTTTCTCATAAATAATATGACCTAAAATTGATATCTCCTTAAGCCAGAATTCACATTTCAACAACTTAGCATATAACTGGTTTTCAATCAACATATCTAACACTTTTCTCAGATGCTCCTCGTGTTCCTCATTACTCTTAGAATATACTAAAATATCATCAATGAAAACAACTACAAACTTATCAAGGTATGGTTTGAAAATGCGGTTCATTAAATCCATAAATACGGCTGGTGCATTGGTTAACCCAAAAGGCATTACAACGAACTCATAGTGACCATATCTAGTTCTAAAGGCTGTCTATGGAATATCCTCAGGTTTAATTCGAAGTTGATGGTATCCAGACCTCAAGTAAATCTTTGAAAACACTTTTGCACCTCGAAGTTGGTCAAACAAGTCATCAATACGGGGTAAAGGATACTTTTTCTTGATAGTAATCTTGTTTAATTCTCTATAGTCTATACATAACCTTAAAGTTCCATCCTTTTTCTTCACAAATAAGACAGGGGATCCCCATGGTAAAATACTAGGTCGAATATATCTTTTTTCAAGCAACTCATCTAATTGTTTCTTTAATTCTTGTAACTCGGCTGGTGCCATTCTATATGGTGCCTTAGAAATAGGGGTGGATCCTGGAATTAATTCAATGCTGAAATCTAATTCTCTTCGTGGGGGCATACTAGGTATTTATTCTGGAAAAACGTGTGGGTATTCACAAACAACATGTATGTAAGTAATGGAAGATCCAGAGGTGTTTAGGTCAACAACACTACACAGATAACCAGATAAACCACTCTCAACCATTTTACGTGCTCTCAAAGCATGTACAATTTGAATCGTTGGTTTTCTTACTAACTTATGGAATAAAACTCTTTCTCCATTTGGTGTTTTAAGGGTCACACTTTGCCTCGAAAAATTAAGGTTAGCTTCATACTTAGGAAACCAATTCATTCCCAAGATTACATCAAATTCAGAGAGGTCAAAAGCTACTAAGTCTGCTAGAAACTCCATTTTCTCTATTACAATGGACAATCTCTATACATGGTTCTACATTTCACGATTTCTCCACTAGAAAGGGAAACACTCATAGCATGAAAGTCACAACATGGTTTCAAATTTAAACATTTAGCAAACAATGGAGAAATAAAGGAGTGTGAAGCACCGGAATCAAAAAGAACATGGGTAGGTGAATTATGGATAGAAAAGGTACCAGTGATAACATTATCATCTTCATCTGCTTCATCTTGCCTCATCACAAACACTCTTCCATTTAGCGGTGGTCGTGGTTGATTGCGGTTCGAGCCTCATGCGTTGTTGTTGTTCCGACCACGGTGGTTGTTAGTTGGAACTGGTCTTCTCATGGTTGACGTCACTTGATTTGGGAAATCTCTGACGTAATGATCATGAGTTCCACATCGGTAACAAGCATTTGTGCCAACACGACATTCACTCTCAACATGACTCCTTTTCCACATTTGGCACATCCTTGCGACCGATTGTTCCTTCCTTGAAATCCTTGTCCCCTATTATTTCCTTGATTGCCATCATTCCTCCTTTGATTTCCCTGATAACTTTGGTTAGGCTTCTTTTCTCCTCCTTGGCTTTGGTTATCATTTCTCCTTTTATACCCAACATTCTTCGCTTCGCGAAGTAATACCACTCGTTCTACATTAGCTACAATATCAACCATATGGTGATATGAAGTAAACCTTTGAGTGGACAACCTATCATGGTACTTAAGGTGCAGACCTCGCTCAAAGGGTTCATCCTGGACTGCTCTGTCGACACCAGGTCTGGTGCAAACCTTGACAGCTCCACGAACTTATTTGCGTATTCCAAAACGCTCATTGTTCCTTGTTGCAAATGGAGAAATTCATCTTCCTTTTGTTTCCTTAAGGATGGTGGATAAAACTTAACTTCTGGAGTTGGTTCCAACCATATCCCGACACATTCTTTCGTTCCTTGTTAACTTTCCACCATAATCCTGCTTGGCCCGTTAAATAAAACACAGCAAAGTCAACTCTCCATTTCTTCGGGCATTGCAGGGTTTCAAACAACTGATCAATGCAACTTATCCAATCCTCGAACTCAACTGGATCAGGCTTGCCATCGTAGGATGGTGGGTTGAGCGATGAAAAGTTCTTGAACATCGTTGCGCTCTCGTTCCCACTTACATCTTTCTTTTTACGAGAATCATGGACTAACTCGGCCAACAGTGCACTCATATTTTCCAACCGTTCCATTCTCTCCTCATGGCCATCAATATGGACATACTCCTCGTGGATAATATTGTTATCATCATGAACATGGTGCTCATTGTGAGCTCCGTTGGTGACATCATTGATAGCATCGATAGTCGACATTATGCATAAGATATCTTATCAGATTGAAGCGAAAATATAAAATAAGCCCTTTGATCCCGTTCCTACACTCACACTCATATTCATTTTAACTTAGCAAGATTTTAGAACATTCTTTTTAACTCATTCCTTAAAACTCTTTACTTAAAGCCTAATGAATTCTATTCGTGCGAAAACCCGTCAGGTTTAGCACTTATGGTCCAGAACCTTTGCTCTTGATACCAAACTGTAACGCCCCGACCTCTAATTCAATTATTAAAGCATAATTAGCAGCGGAATTAACCTAATTTGGTTGGGACATTACCTGCCGTAACTCCCTCTTGGGAATTACAAGGCAACCATCAATCATAAGCTATTAAATCCCAAAATTAATATAATAATTCTTTATATTACCAAAATAAAAGTGCATAACTTACTAAAAGTCTTTAATTAAACTATTAAAACATTAAGCATAAACTAAGTGAATATTATTCAAGTGAAATTCCTCGCCACTACTCGTTTCCATCGTTCCCCGCAGTACCTAAAACAGAAAACAAAAACGGTGAGCCGAAAACTCAGTAACGAACTATTCTAGCAACGTAAATTCATTTCAATTCATTTTATTTAATAACACAGGGAGAATAGAATAATGTAAAATATTTTATAAAGTCCTTTATTTAATTTATTCGTAACTTTTGGGTGCACATGCTAGCCGTGGCAAGTATGACATGGTGGAACGTCTTCCACGATGCTAGCCGTGGCAAGTATGACATGGTGGAACGTCTTCAGTTGAAGTAACATAATTCCTTTAGATCATGAGATCATAATAAAACATCCTTTCTTTCATGGTTTCTTATAAACATCATTTTATAAGAAATTCAATCAATCATATTATAATAAATAATTCAATCAAATCATATTCATTTCCTGCAATTCATAAAACATGTTAAAACATTCAGTTCATAAATCAATCATAACGTTGTAATTTCATAATCGCATTTATAAGGGAATTGCGGGTACTAGCAATAGCCGTTACCTCAATTCCGTGCTATGCTATGCTTTGTCCTTGGTTCCTTCGTCCTGAGCTCCGAGTCCAATTTCTTTCAAAAGATTAAATTATTGAATTAATATTAAAACGTAAATATTGCACAATTAATATATTCTTAATAATGTTATTAAAATATGATTAGATTCCATTTTCATAGAAATTCATTAATAAAATATATCTTCCTTGTGTAATAATAAATCATTAATAGTCATTTATATAAACAAAAGTTAATACATTTGAAAATCTTAAAATAGAGAAGTAAAATGACTTACCAAAGCCCAAGTATTAGAGTTGGGCCTTTGTTTTGGGTTTATTAAAGAAAGGAAGCAAAGTCAGTTTTTGGGATTCCTGACTTGTTGGAAGTCGACCAAAAGAGGAGAGCAACAACAGGGGAGCACGACAGAGGGAGGAGAGAAAAGGGGAAGGTGGGCGGTGTCCGACGACGGAGAAGGGTGGCGTGTCTAGGTGCGCAAGGAAGGGAACGGCCGAACGGTTGTGGTTGTGGTGGCTGTGTAGTTGCGCGGAGGGGAGGAGGCAGAAAAGTTGGGCGCGGGGCAAAGGACGGAGAAGGGGGGGTGCGTGGCGGTTCTGGGTGGTCGTGGAAGTGTTGGGCGGTCGGGTAGTGCTGGGTTGTCGTGGTGGTGGTGGGTGCAGCAAGTGGTCATGGTGGCGGCAGTCACGATGGTTGTGGTGGTTCAACGAAATTAGGAAAGCAGGAAATGAATTTTGTGAGTTTGACTTGTAAAAATTAACAAAGACAAAAATCTGTCAGACACTTACATGACTTTCCATTAAGAAAAGAATGAGATTGTAAGCTGCACCAGCCCAAGCAGTCTTAGACTCCCCAATAACCACACCAGTGGTCTTAACGATTTGGGATGATAGAGGAAGTATCAGGAACATCCGCGATAAGTACTGGAAAATCAAAATAAATCGTAGCACATGCTTTATGTTCATCATAATATATCAACTTAAGTTTGGAATTACTCCCCATATCAACACCTAATCCAATTACATTCATAAAACTAAATTAACAATAAAAAACCATGTTTGACAAGAACTACAAATAATGCGGTCACTATTACAAAAATACCATTGAGAGAGCGAGTTTGGAACCACTCATAAGGTATAAATGTTCTTAGTGAAGGAAATAATGCCCTTGGTCCAAGTATGCATTTTATGTTAAGTCTAATAAGTGGGGTTCAGTATTAATTAACAAGTTAATAATTCAGTGAGATCAAGTGAGCTGAATGCCTAGCTAGAGGCCGCTTCAGTTCAAGTGGAATTAATGATATTAATCCACAACTTACTCTTGACTGAACCCGTAGGGTCACACAAATAGTACGTAAACGGATCAAGTATTTAATGGCATTAAATACTCTATCTATGGATATTCGGAATCGACGGATCTTGGTTTCAGTGGGAGCTGAGATCGTCACAAGCAAGAAATGAATACTCCGGAAACGATGATATTGCCGGAAACGGAAACATGGATCGTATCGGAAATATAAATATTATCCAAGTCGTAGATGTTGCCGGAAACGGAAACATGGTACGTATCGGAAAATATTATCGAAAATGGAAATATTTCCGGAATCGGAAATATTGCCGGAAACGGAAATATTGTCAGAATCGGAAATATTATCGGAATCGGAAAATAATTCCGGAAACGGAAATATTAAATATTTGTTCGAAACGGAAATTAATTCCGGAATCGGAAATATTAAATATTGTTCGTATCGGAAATGAATTCCGGAACCGGGAATTTAATCGGAAGCGTATCGTACGAATAAGCATCGGACGAGGCCTGCCGGACGAGGGCCCAGCACGAAGCCAGGCCATCGCCCAGCAAGCCAAGCGCGCCACACGAACAGCCAAGGCCACGCCAGGCCCAGCGCAAGGCCAGGCCCAGCAGGCCATGGCAGCGCGCGCAGCGCGCGCAGCAATGGGCTGCGAGCTGTGCTGCTGCTCGCGTGGGCCGAGCGGCCGTGTGGGCTGTGCGCGGGCATGGCCTGCACGCTCGTGGGTCATGCTCGTGTAGAGTTTGTGTTCACATACGAAACCTAAATTGTGTAGGATTTGTTTGATGATTAAATTCCTAATCCTAAAAGGATAAAATTAATTAATTAGAGTCCTACTAGGATTCTAGTTTAACTAATTAGTATCCTAATAAGATTCCAGTTCCTTTTCCATACCTCTATAAATAAAGGCCTAGGGTCATTATTTGCAGGGACGATTGAAGTATTCAAAGGGTAAGTTTTTGAAATAAAATTAACCATACACTTGCAAACACTAGCCGAAATTCCTAGTAACCTTAAGGGCGATTCTAGTTGGTCTAACTTGAGGCGGATCCGGACGTACTGTGGACTATCTACGGAGGGACGACATTTGGAGTCCTAAAGACTTGTTCTTGTTCGGTTCGGGCGCAGCTAGGGAAGGCACGCTACAACATGTATGCATCAATTCTATGCTAAATGATTATGTGAATATAATATGCTTTCCTGGCTTTATGGTTTTTCCGCATGATTTATGAATTGTCATATGTATCATAACCTAACAGTGGTATCACGAGTCTCTTATTATTTTCATAATCTAAATTGCATGAACATGGTTAAATATTACAAATTTGCAAGAATTAAAAGGGGTGATTAATTTTCGTAATTGTTAATTAATTGCAAATTGCGTTTATTTAATTATACGTACGCAGTTTTTCGGCAGTTTCTTCGTTACTCATCCAAATCGAGTGATTTTGTGTCAATTCCGCATGTAAAAGGCATTCTAAACTTTTGACAAAATTAATATTTTTCGGCCGAACCCAGAATTCTCAAATTCGAAGCCTAACTATGACTTTTCGGAGGTTTTAGTTTTTCGAATGCAAAATTTCGTAAATTTAAGATGTTAAATTAAATATTTGCGATTCTTGTTGATAAATCTTGAATTTTTGATTGACCTACTGTATATGTTTAACAAGTTTGAATGCCTAGCCTTGTTAATTATGCAATCTAATTTGTAATTATGATTAATTTGTTGAAAATTGGAATAATTTAGAATTAATTTGTTTCATAATTAGTTATAATTTAATTAGAAACCTATGATTAAAAACCACCATAAAAATTGTAAATTTATGTTAAATTTTAAATTTTTATGACCTAGACTTGAATCCATGTTAATCGGAAATCAATTAAATAATAAATTTTCGATTTTTCGCCCTAAAATTTTGAAATTAATATTATTTATTAATTTGTCATTAATTTTGAATATAAATTTTTAATTTTTATGCGATTCGCTCATATAACTTGCACGCACAAAGCAATGGACGCTACGTGTTACGCTTAAGGGGTGTTGTATAGTGCGGGCATGCGACGACGAGCAAGGGAGCTCGTCGCCCATGCGGTACGAATGTAGAGAGCAAGGGCATGGTGCACGAGCACAAGGCAGCAGCCCTGCCTTGTGTCGTGGGCTGTGTGCTATGGGCGCATGGGCAAGGGCGAAAGCAAGGCACGAGCAGTCGTGTGTGGGCAGCAAGCGAGCTGCGCCACAGCGCGCACTGCCTCGCGCAAGCGTGCGGAGCCTCGCGAGCAGCGAGCGCAAGCTCGCGTGCCATGAGCGCTACGCCCAGCGTCGATCGCAGCGAGCGCCAGCTCGCATGCCGCTGCCTCGTGCGATGAGCGCAAGCTCGCGTGCTAGAAAGGCAGGCGCGCAGCGAGCGATGGCTCGCATGGATCGAGCGCTGGCAAGCGAGCGCAGCGAGCGATGGCTCGCATGAATCGAGCGCTAGGGCGCGCAGCGAGCGATGGCTCGCGTGCATCGAGCGCTGGCGCGCGCAGCAAGCACTGGCTCGCGTGTTCGATTGATGCCTTGCGATGGGGAGCAGCAGCGATGCGACGCAGCGCATGGACTGCGCGCACATGGCCAGCGATGGCTGTGTGCGTGTGGCCCATGGACGTGCATTGCGTGGGGTTGTTGCGTTGCGATTAGATCGTTTTGAAATTTTAATTTGAAATTTTCAGTTTACGTAATTTTAATTAATTTTAAAATTAATAATTTAAATTATTTTCTTGGATTTTAATTTTGAATATTGTAATTATAATAAATTTTATTTATTCTAATTATTTTACTAAAATTAAAATCATGAATTAATTTAAATACGACTGAAATTAAATTAAATTTTGGATTCAATTATAAATTTATATGAGCTTTAAATTTTAATTAAATTTGTATGTTTCCGGTTAGACTAGAAATACATTTTTATGTTTAAAATTAGTAAAGCATATGAATTTATTGGTTTAAGTGGGAGCCCTTTTTAGTCATAAACTCTTGATTAGGTCTACAAATCCTTAAGGTTAAAACAACTTGATTAGAATTAATAAGGACTGAATAATTTGTAGATTATTGGTGCCCTTGATTAATTGCTGCAAATGTTTATGTGATGCATAATGTGTTTTACTAACCAGCTATGTGGGCCATTCATGATAATGAATGGATGAATGGTATATATTGTATATGTACTGTTTTGCAGGTTATGAAGTGACTAGTATGGCCCAAATAGGATAGAAGATATGGTCTGCGTACCATTAATTTGAATGTAATTGGTCTAAAGTACCAAAGTTGTTTTTTCAAATATGGTTTGCGTACCATCAAATAGTTGTAATTAGTTTTAATTATAGCTTATCCTATTTGAAGAAAATGGTGCCTCCCACGGAGATTTTCAAGACGGACTTTGAAGTTAAAGCTTCAAGATGAAGTCGGGCCATACTAGATCACATTTATCTTATGCATGTTTTAAGTTATTTATTGCTTTTAAATATGTCTTAAATATGCATGAGATCAAAGCTTGATTATGTTGCATGATTAAGGATTTTAGTTCACTTAAAATCTAACCAACATAGTAAGAGCCTTAAGTTCCAAACTTAAAAATTGAGTTAAAAGGTGCCATGCCAAAATATACACTTGCTTGGATATCCTTTACATCAATCTAGTAATAGTTTTCGCTCAGCGAGGTGTTACTTATTGGTCCTAAAGGGGCAAGGTACACAAATAATTGTGAGTACATGTTAGTTTTGGTGAAACTCAACGATATAAGTAAGGAGTCCTTTTATGTCGTGGCAAAATCGATAGGTTTACCTAATAAGTTCTTAGATGTACCTATCAACCAAGAGTAGTTTATAGACTATTAGCAAAAGGCTTTTGCTTACCTAAAATGTTTTAGGATTAAGTCGACAAACTGTGCTTAATTCTTCAATGATTTTAGGATCTTGGAATCATTTTATTCACACCTGCCGGAACAATAAATTCGAATAAAATGCTAATAACTTGTTTGAATTGCATGATTGCTTTAATTTTCAAGTTATTATTCATGATAAATGTTTAGACTTTGCATGCTTCAATGAATGTTTTAATTATTGTTTATAATTAAATATCTTGCACTGCAGTAAATCCTTTTAGAAAGGTAACAGTAAATTTCCTCGATTGGTAGTGAATCCAAGAACGATTCACGGAAATGAGAGAAAATGAGCAACTTAAAATGTACGTTTCTTATAGCGACTTTTATGGTTGTTTTCGAATATCAAAGTCGAATGGCAAATCGATTGGTGCTTGTGAATTCAAAATACAATGTAGTTTTGAGATCATAAAGCATTGAGTTTAAACACTCAGCTTTACCAATGGTTAACAACCTAAAATCCTTTTCCCATTTAATTATCGAATGAGTCTAGTTCCTAGACATTCGAATAGATCGATGCTTAGAGAACTTTAGAAGCTTCTGGTAAGATCATCTAGTTGAAACAGAATATTCAACATAAATGGTAAGAACTTTGATAAAATGACATTGGACATGTCTAACAAAGTATAAAAGTCAACACTAAAGAATTCAATTCTTAAGACTATAAGAAAGGGTTCAAGAAATAGGAAAACAAGGAACAAGTGAAAGGAATTTACGATTCCATTTCTATCTAAAAGTTAATATTTAAAGAGAAGTGACCTAGCAATCAAACTTCCTTAGTATCATATACCGCTTGAGGTTCTTACTTCGGTAATAACTCAAACAATGGAAGCTAGGCTACACTAATGACCTACAAGTGGGAAATGAAGCATGGCAATGCTACATTAGTTGTAGGATCATCTAGTTTGTTTTAAGTCCTTTCAAAGGCTGGAACTTAATGGCTATTTTGTTCCATAATCAGCATACCTAAATTTCTATTTTCAAACACAGAAAGACTCACATTCAAGAAAACAAAAACAATGTTTGTTTGTTTATTTGAATGAAATGGTCAATTACGGGTTGAGTCAATATGCTTGATTAAAACAAACAACTCTTTAACAATAAAACTTTACTAGGTTCAAATCAACCCCTTGATTTGAGTTCCGCTAATCTTTGGCATTGTTGCTTAGACCATATCAACAAGTTAACATTCAAAAGTTCTATTTTGATGGACTTTTGAAAGTTGATTGATTTCTAGATCAATTTAAGACAACTAGTCTTACTTGTTGAAAGTAACAAAAGATATGAACTATTGTTAGAACGCCTAGACGATAGAGTTCAAAGCTAAAGAAAGGTTTTATGACTTTATTATTTCACACAGATTTGAGTGAATATAGGTTTATTTACTCAATGTGATATAAGTTTGAATCTGTTTGGCTAGTTCAAAGATTTAGAAGTATAAATCCCACTTGGCAAGAAATCATAAAGATCTAGGTTAGATCATGTTGATGATTACTTGAGACCAAATATGATCATCAATGATTGTGTGTTGTAATTTCACAATCTAGGTCCATAAGATATGGCATATCTTAGTTGGAATAATTGAAGTCAATTAGTACTTGATTCGATTAATGATGAATCATAAAGACTTTTCCTATAATTTCTAAAACAAAATGCTCAACTACCACCAAACTAAACCAAATTCGTCAAAGCTATTGAAAAGTAATTTCAGAATAACTTTTCATAAAATATATCTAGAGAGTTGCAAAACTCAGTGGGAGCTTAGTGTTTGTCATTCGACAAACTAAGGCCCAAGTATAGATATATGTTTCATAGTGATTTATTCAAATGAGACACAAGGGTATTGTTTCTACCACGAATTTTTGAGAACATAATGTTTGTTTGCTCGAAATAATGTCCTTTTGGAGATTCGTTTCCAAAATGACAAGTGGGAGAAAATAGACCTCGAAAGTTTTCGAGGCGAACAACAAACATAAACGGACATTCCGAAGGCTTTTCGAAGTGCTTCAGAAAATCCGAACTTATTCTTTAAGGACTTTAGAAGTGGCTTTAAAGAATAGACATCTCTTAGAAGACTTTACAAGTGCTTCAAGGAGAACAGAATATTCAAAGGACTTTCAAGTGGCTATTGATATTCTATTGTTTGATGTTCTATACCCAAGTAGGCATAGAGTTCAAGTCACTGGAACTATGATATTCTTCTATTGGATAGTGAAGAAACATGGAGTTCAGGTCACTAAAGCTATGCGATTCTTCTATTAGATAGTGAAGAAACCTACAACTTGCAGTCAAACTATTATCATATAGATTAATGAGTTTATAACCTGTGAGAAAGCTATGACAAAACCCAGATTCCCTAAAATGGTTAGAGGCCATATATAGACTCAAATGTTTTAAATGGTTAGAGGCCATAAAACATACTTAATGTTTAGATGACAAAATTGAAATTTTGTTGATTTGCAAGAATAGTTTCACACCTATTGGTTGCAAGTTTGTTTTAAGGATAAAAACCATCAAACATGAAATTATGTTCACACACAAAGCTAGATTATTTGCTAATGGTTACAAGCAAATTCACGGCGTGGATTGTGTTGAAACCTCATGCATAATCGTAATGCTCAAGTCTATAAATCAAGCAATGATCGCATATTGGTACATATGGCAATCGGATGACAAAACAATTCCTCAATAAAATGTTGGAATAAACTATGTAGATGGTATGTCATAGGATTTGTGGATCCAAATAAATGCTTGAAAAAGAAAGCTAGCTTATGAAATCTAAGTACAGATTTAAGCAAGCAATTGGGAATTAGAAATGTATTTTAGTGAAGCTAATAAGTATTTTAGTTTCATAAAATGTACATGATTCTTATAGATATATAAGAAGTTTATTGGGAGTACATAAAAACTTAACTGGTCCTGTGTGTATCACACACATATCTCTCTATTGTAAAATAACATTCAAATGCTAATGACTTAGATTTGAAATTATTCATCAATGATGGACCAAGGCGAAACTTAGTACATACTGGGTATTAAGATCTATTTACAAAGATCTTATATTAATGTTTTGGATTAAGTAATGGCATTTACTAAATCAAACACGAAAGACTCCATTGGAGATATTCGACCCATGTGAATAAATCTAAGTAAAGAATGTTTGAACTATGTATAAGCATTTACTAAGTTAACATCAAAGAATCTAATGAGATTCTTCACCTATATTTTATGTCAAAGAATTTAGCTGGATTCAGTATCTACTGAAATTGAATAAGCTAAAGTTACATGAATAGAATTCAATTGGGAATTATTCTGCAAAAGAATTTATCATGTATGATATAATATGAGGATCGCCAAAAACGTATCGTATGGCTTTAGGCATGACGAACATATACCAGTCTCTATTGATCTAAGTGAAGATCAACTAGATTGAGATCAAGAATACTTATGGTACTTGAAAAGGTACATAGGAATAGTTCTTGATTCAAGGAAATAAAGATATGCTAAATATTGATGCTACACGCATAAACACTGGCAAAGGATCAAGCAAGACCCTTTGGAGTTAACCATTGATAAGGACGGGCTATAGAGCATCGTGTTTTGAAATGGCAACTTGGATCGGAGACCATGAGTTGTTGCGTGGGAAATTAAATATTAATTTCTATGTTCTAAGATACAGTTGGAAAGTCTTCCACATATCTGTGAACTGCTTGGATAAGTAAATCCAAACAAAGCATCACTAGCAACCTAAATAGTTGAAGTAAAAGTAATTATTGCCTGAACTTGTGTAGATCACCTATCTGCTGGCTTGATGGTTCTTCATTGAAAAATGCGTAGAACCACTCTTGAAGCAAGAAAAACGTCTGCTAACTTGATGGTTCTTCATTGCAAAATGCGTAAAACCACTATCAAAGTAAGAAAGACTAGATCACATAATAAACTCAAAAAGATCTTATCATCATATCTCGAAGAACATTCAATGAAAAGGATATTAAGATTAGCAAAGCATGATAACTAAACCTATGCAACAAGTGAGAAGCAACATTCACATTGTAGCACTGGAAATCAAGCATAGCTTTGAATTCCATGAACTGTTTTAAAGATGGGTTTGAGGCCCATGGTTGTAAAACATTGGGGTTGAACATTTATCATATATGAAATGTATTTTCATATTCCATTTAATCTTGGTTTAGTATTAAATGATGAGTCCCTTCAATTTGACAAAATATTCAAGATAGACTGTCAGGACCAGTCCTGTGACTAAGAAATGTCTATCAAGTGAACTTGAATGTCAAAAGTTGAAAATGGTCCCTGGTTGGAGTTTTCTATAAAATTGGACGCATAGAAAACGTTAGACGACTAGAATGCAAGATGACTAGTAGTTCTGTTTCTTGAACTATGTAGACATGGCAATGTCATAATCATTTGCATAGATACTTACTTTGGGAAGACTAGTATCGGACAGACCTATGAAACTTTACTGTAAGAGATGAAAATCTGTCATAAGTAAATTTCATTAAAATTATTAGACACTAAATCCTCAATACCTGAGTGATTTGAGATTACTTGTTTGAGAACTGGTTACTTTGACGTTGACCAACCGTCGCACCGTAAAAGGAGGCTATAAAGGCAACGCTCAGGTAATCACCTATCAAACGAAGTCTAATCTCAAGATCGCAATATTGGGATTGTCCTCCCATAAATCGGGATGAGATGCTTAAAAGTTGTACAAGGCCACTCGGAGAGCTAGAAACTGTGAAATGCATGGCCGTGCTCGGATGAATCATAGGCTATGATTATCTGTTTATTTGATCAGTTGAACTCTGAAACCGAGGAACACCTCTGGACATAATAAGGATGACAACTCTTACCTTATGTTCAAGAGCAAGCATCGAGCGACAAAGGAATTAGGAAATGCACACTTGTCCCTAAGGACAAGTGGGAGACTGAAGGAAATAATGCCCTTGGTCCAAGTATGCATTCTATGTTAAGTCTAATAAGTGCGGTTCAGTATTAATTAACAAGTTAATAATTCAGTGAGATCAAGTGAGCTGAATGCCTAGCTAGAGGCCGCTTCAGTTCAAGTGGAATTAATGATATTAATCCACAGCTTACTCTTGACTGAACCCGTAGGGTCACACAAATAGTACGTAAACGGATCAAGTATTTAATGGCATTAAATACTCTATCTATGGATATTCGGAATCGACAGATCTTGGTTTCAGTGGGAGCTGAGATCGTCACAAGCAAGAAATGAATACTCCGGAAACGATGATATTGCCGGAAACGGAAATATGGATCGTATCGGAAATATAAATATTATCCAAGTCGTAGATGTTGCCGGAAACGGAAACATGGTACGTATCGGAAAATATTATCGGAAATGGAAATATTGCCGGAATCGGAAATATTGCCGGAAACGGAAATATTGTCAGAATCGGAAATATTATCGGAATCGGAAAATAATTCCGGAAACGGAAATATTAAATATTTGTTCGAAACGGAAATTAATTCCGGAATCGGAAATATTAAATATTGTTCGTATCGGAAATGAATTCCGGAACCGGGAATTTAATCGGAAGCGTATCGTACGAATAAGCATCGGACGAGGCCTGCCGGAGGAGGGCCCAGCACGAAGCCAGGCCATCGCCCAGCAAGCCAAGCGCGCCACACGAACAGCCAAGGCCACGCCAGGCCCAGCGCAAGGCCAGGCCCAGTAGGCCATGGCAGCGCGCGCAGCAATGGGCTGCGAGCTGTGCTGCTGCTCGCGTGGGCTTGCGGCTCGTGTGGGCCGAGCGGCCGTGTGGGCTGTGCGCGGGCATGGCCTGCACGCTCGTGGGTCATGCTCGTGTAGAGTTTGTGTTCACATACGAAACCTAAATTGTGTAGGATTTGTTTGATGATTAAATTCCTAATCCTAAAAGGATAAAATTAATTAATTAGAGTCCTACTAGGATTCTAGTTTAACTAATTAGTATCCTAATAAGATTCCAGTTCCTTTTCCATACCTCTATAAATAAAGGCCTATGGTCATTATTTGCAGGGACGATTGAAGTATTCAAAGGGTAAGTTTTTGAAATAAAATTAATCATACACTTGCAAACACTAGCCGAAATTCCTAGTAACCTTAAGGGCGATTCTAGTTGGTCTAACTTGAGGCGGATCCGGACGTACTGTGGACTATCTACGGAGGGACGACATTTGGAGTCCTAAAGACTTGTTCTTGTTCGGTTCGGGCGCAGCTAGGGAAGGCACGCTACAACATGTATGCATCAATTCTATGCTAAATGATTATGTGAATATAATATGCTTTCCTGGCTTTATGGTTTTTCCGCATGATTTATGAATTGTCATATGTATCATAACCTAACACTTAGGCTAGTTCTCACTTAATCTAAGCCTCTGGCCTTTTGCATAAAATGTACTCCGTATCGTTTTATTATTCGGATGGAACACGTACAAGAGGGGGGGGGTGGATTGTAATTTGGAACTTGCTTCTAACTTTTGCGGAATTATAAAAAAAACTTAAAAGCAAGTATAGCAAATAATGCAAGAGAGAATTTAGCGTGGAAATCTTCTTGAAAATTATCAAGAAGACAAAACCACGACCACGAGGGATTTTAACGACGATCTTTCATTCATCAAGCGAACGACCCTGTTACTAACTTAATTGGAAACTCTATCAACCCAAGTTCCCCGTCAACTTAGGATCCCATACAAAGAGTATAACATTCACGCTCAGTTGTGTTTAATACTCTCTCAAGACTTCACTCAAAGCCTTTCCAAATACAATAGAAACTCACTCAAGTTCCTAACCCAAACTTGTTACAATATATGAGAAGCGTAGAAGAACTGTAAATGAACAAGAACTTTAGTGTAGGAACTGAAGGAACTTGGAACTGAGGAACTGACTCATAAACGTGGAACAAATATATTTTCTTTTATTACCTTCCACGTAAACCAGACTCTGTGGAATGACCGAGAAGTCAGACACTTTGGAATGAATGCTAAGATCCTCTTTTATAGTGTTGGAGCTCCTAACTAACAGCCATATTACCATGTTCCTAGGCATGTACCCATGACCTCTATAGTTGATGAGAACGTGGTATATGAACGTGGAATATAATGTACTTGAGGAACAAGCCAATACCAGGTAATGACTATTATCAGTTATATATGCATCCTAGTTTCTAGGCTTGATCCCCATGATCCTAACACCAACCCACTAATTGTCAGTTATATTAAACGTAATTTATTCTATGACTCCATAGGATTCTCAAGTAAATAGAAACCTAACTGTTTTACTTATAAACGTTTATTTAGTCTTGACTACCTAGGATTCCCTATTTTATAGGACTCTAATAAATTAAATAATTAATTAATTAATTCTAAGATACCCCAATAAATAGGACTCTAATTAATTAAATTAATGATTTCCAAAACATAAAACATATTATCTTATTAAGAATCCTAGACTTAATCAATTACCTTATTTATCTTATTAAGACTTTTAATCAAATTAAAACTCTTAAATAGATTATCCTAAATGCACGTTTATATTCTAAACTTACTGACAATTAGATTGATGCATACTGACATTATATTTAGGATGCAGACCAAGTTCCTAGATACGAGTTCCTCAGACACAAGTTCCACTTACACGAGTTCCTTTACATTGAATCCCATAATGTAAACTCATACGCTCCAGATTTCTTCTCTTCGAGTTCCCCCTCGGGAACTGCTGCTTCTCTTTCGGAGTTCCTGTAGCTCATTTGGAGTTCCAGTTCTCCCGCAGGAACTTTATAACTCCCAACTTCTCTAGAGTTCATCCTTAGGAACTGCTCTGCAATTCCAGCTCTGGATTTTATACTTCTTTGTTATAAGCATCTCACAATCATCAACTTCCAGTAAGCTATATTATTAATGACTTGGGCACAACTATTCATTAATGATCCTTGCACACATACAACTTGAAAACCACGTTAGTTGATTACTTTAGTTTGTCATCATCAAAACCATATTGGCTCAACAATTTCCCCCTTTTTGGTGATGACAAACCAAGGCAAAGTAATAATAAAAACTAACAGGAACTTAGTAGCAAGATCATTATTTAGTAGAGAATAAAACATAAATAACTATTAATCATTTTATAAAAGTAGGAAATAAGTATCTTTGCCTTTTCTCTTCCCCCTTTGACATCATCAAAAAGTGTACTTCGTTTCAAGGATTTATAAACAATCTTCCAGACGTACATTGACACCACACCACCAAGAACATATAGTTAATGGTCAAACACAAGGCAAAAGAAAAGATTAATTTTCTCAAACGTCAATCTAGTAATATTAGCCATCCTCACGCATACATCAATAAATCAGTCAAAGAAGCTAAAGTGTAGTTGTCAACAAGTATAATCTCATTTTCACCAAAGTGCAACACATTAAAAAGAATAAGTCAAATGTCCAATGAGTTCCAAAGAAAATAGATAATTGATGGAAAAATTTATGAAGAGATAGGCAGGCTAATGGGATGAATAGATTTATTCCTTTGTCACTTGTTTCTCAAGCATGCCTCCCTTTTTCTCGCAATTTCAACAGAATTTCCTCCTCATAAAATACATTGTTGTTCATTTTCTTTCTTTTTCTACTCTTCTTTAGCAGTACATAGTTTCCTTTTCTTCTTTGTATAATTTATTTGAAGCTTTTTGATAGTTCCTTGATTCAATAATTTTTGTAGGAACTTACGTTTATGGTGTAAGTTCCCTTGTGAATCATTAAAGAACTTGATATTTTTGAAAGATAATTCTTTGAGATACTGATAGCTTCATTTGCATTTCAACTTGTAAACTTAACTTCTTGTAGGAACTTCTTATCCCTTCTATTTCTTCCTTCACATAGCTCTCCTTTTGTTCCCCTCTCTTTTTTTCATTTTTCTTCTGCCTCCTTTTTATTTTTTTCATCTCCTTTATTTTTTCCTTTCAAAATTATATATGACATCTCTATTAATCACCTTCCTCATTAGTTCCCCCTCAACAATTGCTACATCATGTAAGTGACAAAGGAGAAATATTTAGTATAGGACTTTTATACAGTGATGAATTTTTGAAAAGAAAAATAAATCAATGTGTGATATTAATTGATTTTGGATCTCTAATATGTTGTAGAGATATGGTAGGAAAAGTATAGGAAACATATTTGTGAGGAACAAGAGTTTAATTGGTGGATACCATGGAAGAAATAAATTATCACACATTACAGGATTTGGACATTCTTAAGAGTGCACATGGATCGAATGAAAAAGCCTTGTTTTGTTCCATAAGGAAATGGAACTTCACTTTTTGCTTCTTTTTCCTTTTTATTAACGCATAAGCAGTTTGGAAACCAAGGGTAATATTACAAAGGCATCAGTGGGTCCTTAATTCAATTCTAGCTCATTACTACGTACAAGGCATAGAAAAATTGTAGTGTCAATTTTATAAGGAAGACTATTCACATAAACTCTACATGTATAATACACAATTCAGTGAGTCTTAAGAGAAATTCACAGAAAATTCAACGAATTTCAAACTTATATAAGATTTCCCTACATTATTAATAAGCCTTTTAGTGAGAGAATAAAATATATTGCTAATGAATCACTAGGAACAACTAGTGCCATGCGTTGTTCCCCCTCACTTAAGCATTCATATAGTCTAGTTATTAAATCAAGGAACACTAATTTGCTTAGGTTCCATATTAAAATAAATAATAGATTGTTGAAAAGAAACATACCTCATGTTTAACTCAAAGTCGGAATTTTTCCTTAAACATAGTTGAGAATCTTGAGGTGGTCCTTTATCCGGAAGTTCCTCTTCGGATTTTGACCTTTGTTCCTATGCAGGGTGCTGATGTAACGTGCCAAAAAAAATGCCGCACCCTCGTGAGTTCCTAAGTATAGCTCGTGCGTCATCAATGATCTAGCGAGTTCCTCAATGTTGAACTTAAACTCACATGAACTAGGAAAGAAACTGGTACGTCAAGTCTTTGACAGATTAGTGTGCACATTTGCTTGTTCCTGTACCAATTTCTTAGTCAAGGGAACCCAACATGATTTGGGTCCCTTCTTGTTAGTAGTAACTGCTAAGAATATAATTAACACAACTACTACTACCAAGATACTATATGCATTCATATAAATGATATTCAATATATTCATGAATGATAATTGTTAGGCAGAAAAATAATAAACAGAGTATAACGTTGCCTAAAAACTAAAAACTCCAAGTTCCTTGGGAAATTGTTGGAGAATAAGATGAGCGTGGTCAGCAGAGGGGGTTCCTCATACACGAGTTCCTCATACACGAGTTCCTCATACACGAGTTCCTCAGATACGAGTTCCTCATACATGAGTTCCTCATACACGAGTTCCTCGTACATGAGTTCCTCATACACGAGTTCCTCGGACACGAGTTCCTCATACACGAGTTCCTCATACACGAGTTCCTCGGATATGAGTTCCTCATACACGAGTTCCTTTCTTTTTAGCAGTAGCAGCTTAGAAATTTTTTTATTTTAAACCGCTAGATATAAGATTCAACATGCATACATATAATAAATATTTAATATACTCATGATACATGGAAAACCGTTCTTTGTAAAATAAATGATATAACATTAAATTAAGTTTCCAAAAGAATAAAGTTCCCTTCGCACGGAAACCAAGTTCCAAGAGAGGTTATATGCATTGTCCCTTTATCTTGTTTTCCTTGAACCATTATTAATGTACTGTAGTTTTAAAAAATAAATTGAAATATCGTCTATTAAAAACAGATTTTAGATTTTTCAAATTCGATTTAAAATCAAAATAAAACAGTATTTCCATTAGAAACAATGCAAGGAACACGCAATAAATTAATGTATGCACACAAATAAAGTCTAAAGGAAGATATATTTACCTTAGAAGATCGTCTGTTACACCTTGACTAACCTTTATTTAACAATGAAATTCGGATCTCCCTTTTTCCTTTGAATATGTAGGACCGAGTTCCTTTCATCAAGTTTCTTGTAATTGTTCCTCCTTCCAGGAACTTAACTCAGCAGGGTTGCCTGCTTATCAGCGAGTTCCGGCTCTGATACCAACTGTTATTCGGATGGGACACGTACAAGAGGGGGGTGAATTGTAATTTGGAACTTGCTTCTAACTTTTGCGGAATTATAAAAGAAACTTAGAAGCAAGTATAGAAAATAATGCAAGAGAGAATTCAGCGTGGAAATCTTCTTGAAAATTATCAAGAAGACAAAACCACGATCACGAGGGATTTTAACGACGAGCTCTCATTTATCAAGCGAACGACCTTGTTACTAACTTAATTGGAAACTCTATCAACCTAAGTTCCCCGTGAACTTAGGATCCCATACAAAGAGTATAACATTCACGCTCAGTTGTGTTTAATACTCTCTCAAGACTTCACTCAAAGCCTTTCCAAATACAATAGGAACTCACTCAAGTTCCTAACCCAAACTTGTTACAATATATGAGAAGCGTAGAAGAACTGTAAATGAACAAGAACTTTAGTGTAGGAACTGAAGGAACTTGGAACTGAGGAACTGACTCATAAACGTGGAACAAATATATTTTCTTTTATTACCTTCCACGTAAACCAGACTCTGTGGAATGACCGAGAAGTCAGACACTTTGGAATGAATGCTAAGATCCTCTTTTATAGTGTTGGAGCTCCTAACTGCTTCCCCCATAATCTCCTCAACTAACAGCCACATTACCATGTTCCTAGGCATGTACCCATGACCTCTATAGTTGATGAGAACGTGGTATATGAACGTGGAATATAATGTACTTGAGGAACAAGCCAATACCAGGTAATGACTATTATCAGTTATATATGCATCCTAGTTTCTAGGCTTGATCCCCATGATCCTAACACCAACCCACTAATTGTCAGTTATATTAAACGTAATGTATTCGATGACTCCATAGGATTCTCAAGTAAATAGAAACCTAACTGTTTTACTTATAAACGTTTATTTAGTCTTGACTACCTAGGATTCCCTATTTTATAGGACTCTAATAAATTAAATAATTAATTAATTAATTAATTAATTCTAAGATACTCGAATATATAGGACTCTAATTAATTAAGTTAATGAGTTCCAAAACATAAAACATATTATCTTATTAAGAATCCGAGACTTAATCAATTACCTTATTTATCTTATTAAGAATCCTAGACTTAATCAATTACCTTATTTATCTTATTAAGACTTTTAATCAAATTAAAACTCTTAAATAGATTATCCTAAATGCACGTTTATATTCTAAACTTACTGACAATTAGATTAATGCATACTGACATTATATTTAGGATGCAGACCAAGTTCCTAGATACGAGTTCCTCATACACAAGTTCCACTTACACGAGTTCCTTTACGTTGAAGCCCATAATGTAAACTCATACGCTCCAGATTTCTTCTCTTCGAGTTCCCCCTCAGGAACTGCTGCTTCTCTTTCGGAGTTCCTGTAGCTCATTTGGAGTTCCAGTTCTTCCGCAGGAACTTTATAACTTCCAACTTCTCTAGAGTTCATCCTTAGGAACTGCTCTGCAATTCCAGCTCTGGATTTTATACTTCTTTGTTATAAGCATCTCACAATCATCAACTTCCAGTAAGCTTTATTATTGATGACTTGGGCACAACTATTCATTAATGATCCTTGCACACATACAACTTGAAAACCACGTTAGTTGATTACTTTAGTTTGTCATCATCAAAACCATATTGGCTCAACACGTTTTCACTTAATCAACACATTAATTAGACATTACTCCAAAAATAACCCGTAAATTTAAGGTAGTAAGGGTTCTGAAATTGCATCATATTAATGGATTTGTAAACTAAGCATAATTTGGGACCAACTGACATAGGTAAATTTCTAGAGCATGGATTGGTTGTTCAGCATTTGTCATGCCAGCGTACCTCTCTCATTTCGAGTCTTGCTTTAACCTTTTCACGAAACTTCTCACCCAAGTTCCTGCATGACCAATTCCAGGTTTGATTAGCAACCACATACAGAAAAAGTAACAGTCTAAAGTATTAAGCATATGATATAAACCATCTCGGAAGAAATGATGCATAAGTCCACAAAATCAAGTAACAAGATTGCCAAAGACATCAGGTTCTACCTAAACTAGGCAACAAGCAGACGCATACGAATCTGTACCTATCCAAAAAAGTCACATTTCTAGATCATTGTAAGTATCAAAACAAAGATACAAACAACCAAGACACCTGAAAACGCAGGAAAGTAGTGAAAACCCCCCTTCACATTTCTGTTGTCAAATAATTATCCCATGGAAATTTCACTGACAACTTATGATTCAAATTAACCATAGTGCTGATACAGTCTTTGCAAAAAGCTCCATCCCAGATTGATCAAGACATCAACAAAACATTTACATGGACTATAATGAAAGTGATTAATTGAAAGATCCTGAGTAAAAGGGCAGTCTCTAAACAATAGTCAATTCTCACTGTATTCTCAGACTTCTAAGACTTGTTTGGTAGGGAGTAATGGATGGAAAAGAAAGGCAGGGAAAGTAAATTACTTTCTGTTAGGTTATGATACATATGACAAAACATAAATCATGCGGAAAACCTTAATGCCAGGAAACATATTATTTACACATAATCATTTAGCATAATTCAGATGCATACACTTTGTAGCGTGCCCTCCCTAGCTGCGCCCGAACCGAACAAGAACAAGTCTTTAGGACTCCAAGTGTCGTCCCTCCGTAGATAGTCCACAGCACGTCCGGATCCGCCTTAAGCTTGACCAACTAGAATCTCCCTTAAGGTACTATAAATTTCGGCTATTATAGGGCAAGAAAGTTACTGATTTTTCTGCTCAAAATCACTGTTTTTTTGTATGAATACTTGTTGAAAACTCGTTCCTAAAATTATGACCCTAGGCATATATTTATAGGACTATGGAAAAGGAATTCGAATCCTGTTAGAATACTAATTTATTAATTAGAATCCTATTAGATCTCTAAATAATAAATTTCATATTTTAGGATTAAGATTTAATCAATGCACGAATTCTGATAGCATTAGGATTCGTCACGCACACGAGCAGCGCACAAGCACCTCACGCCCGCATGCAGGCCTTGCGGCCCACGCCGAGCGCACAGCGCTGAGGCCCATGCTCGCAGCCCATCGCTGAGCTTGTCGCGCGCGCCAAGGCTTGGCTAGGCCTGGCCTTGCGTTGGGCCTGGTCGAGCACTTGGCGTGTTGGATGCATGTGGCTTTGCTGGGCGTCGGCCTGGCTTCGTGCTGGGCCTTCTTCTAGCAAGCCTCGTCCGATGCTAATTCGTACGATACGCTTTCCGATTAAATTCCCGATTCCGGAATTCATTTCCGATACGAACAATATTTCACATTTCCGATTCCGGAATTAATTTCCGTTTCGAACAAATATTTAATATTTCCGTTCTCGGAATTATTTTCCGATTCCTATAATATTTCCGATTCTGACAATATTTTCGTTTCCGGCAATATTTCCGATTCCGGTAATATTTCCATTTCTGATAATATTTTCCGATACGTACCATGTTTCCGTTTCCGGAAACATCTACGACTTGGATAATATTTATATTTTCGATACGATCCATATTTCCGTTTCCGGCAATATCATCGTTTCCGGAGTATTCATTTCTTGCCTTTGACGATCTCAGCTCCCATTGAAACCAAGATCCGTCGATTCCGAATATTCATAGATGGAGTATTTAATGCCATTAAATACTTGATCCGTTTACGTACTATTTGTGTGACCCTACGGGTTCAGTCAAGAGTAAGCTGTGGATTAATATCATTAATTCCACTTGAACTGAAGCGGCCTCTAGCTAGGCATTCCGCTCACTTGATCTCACTGAATTATTAACTTGTCAATTAATACTGAACCGCATTTATTAGACTTATCATTAAATGCATACTTGGACCAAGGGAATTATTTCCTTCACTTTCTAGCTGTTGGTTTCATCAGCTATGCAGAATTTATTGAAAATAATTCTTTCAAAGCGTCAAATTCTCCCCATTCCCATTTTTTAATAGAAACAACGTTAATAACTAAGACTCCCTTCATTCCCGTCTAATCCTTTCAATGTCGCCCAATTAACAAGTTACCAAACAACGGGGCTACTTCCCTTTCAGTTTTCTCTGCCTTTTTTTCCTTTCAATTAATTCCGACCAATCAACCACAACAAAAACAACTTCTCTTTTCTTTTAATCCTATCCTTCTTATCATCATTAAAAACAAACAAGCTAATAAGTTGTGTCAAGGTTCCACCTATTAAACATCAAGGCCGAAAAACTCTGATATAATCACCCATCAAACAACTACTCCAAATAATCATGCATCCAAGAAAATCGGAACAAGATTTCTCATCACAAATTCAGTCTCTTCAAGAAAGAACTGAGAATCCAAAACACTGTAATCCCTACCAGAATCTATAGTTCATATAACATTTCATATCATATCCAACCACGCAACTTACTAATCCAACATTAATACAAACTAAAATTCTACAAATTTGCTCATCCTTTATCCTAACATCAACTTATCATCAATCAACTCAACAAAAAAAAGAAAAAGAATCAACACCAAAAACCTTTTAAAAATCGAAACAGTTACGCAAAAAAAAAAAGTAATAACATTAAGAATCAGTCAATACCATTGCGATGACCCATGTTAGCTTCATCGGTGTTGCTATCATCATTTGCTCAAAAAAAGAAACATCATTTCAAATACTATCAGCCATTGTTTGGGAATCAGTATTTACTTTCAAATACTTAATTTCAATTCTTGAAATTGAAATTCCAACATTCAAATCCAAATACGGTACATGTGTTTGGGAAAATATAGGAATTTGAATTCCATAATTCCGAATTTACCGTATTAATTGTTGGGAAATTCTCGTTGGTAGCATTGTACTTTTGTAAATTCTCATTGGTAACAAAAATTTTATCATTTTCTCTAAAATAGTATTAGTAATCTATGTTTTATTTAATTTAACAGTACTTCACTATTTTCAACCTAATTAGTCAATCTACTGCTAAAACTATGGTTAAATATCGTTAAATTAATAAATAACCCGCACTTATTGTAGGCATTTTAGCCAGTTCTCCCAACACCATCACTGGTCAATGGCCATTCAGTCATTACAAAACCACCGAGTTTTAAATTCCTTTATAAATCTCTCTTAAATCTCAATCCATTCTTATGGTGGCTACGACATTGGACAAATCTAGTAAACTTCAACCTTTTTCTTGGTAATTCGTCTATCGATCCTTTGCAAAAAAAATTATTCTTTTTTGTTTAAACACTGTAAATGACCTTTAGAAGAAGGTTTTGAATTTGCAAATTTTATGGTTATTTGAACTTAGTTTAATTTTGTGTTTTTTGGTGTTAACCGGCGAGATTGAATAGAGGAGAGGAAGCTGTGGTAGTTGCAGTTCCATGAGGAAAAAGCAAAACAGATGAAAAAGAAGCAGAACAACAATAACATCGAACTGCAACAACAACAACAACAACAAGAAAAATTCAAAAACGACCATCAACAACGACCCCAGCACAGCTCCGACGGTCAGGAACGGCGGCGGTTCCAAGATTCCAAATGTAAGGGCGGCACAAACCTCTCGCCGGAGATGAATGAGAAAATTAGAGGAAAAGTAGAGTTAGACAAGATGAATTTGGGGTTATCCGAAAATGGAGTTCAACATAGAAATGGAATTTGATCATAACCGATGAAAGAGGATTAGAATTGAACGAAATTGGAAAAAAAAAAAGCTTAATTTGAGGAAGGGGATGAGGGGAGTGATGAGAAGAGAAACACGAAGAAGATAAAGCGACTGCTGGTTTTATAACCTAGAACCTAACTTTTTGGACAGAATTAGTGATTAATGTTTTAAAGTGAAATGAGTTAACTATGGTTAACTGTAATTATGTTAATTAGGTAGAAATTAGAGAGAACATAGATTACTAATGCTATTTTAGAGAAAGTGGCAAAAATTTTGTTACCAATGAGAAGTTGCAAAAGTATAATGCTACCAATGAGAATTTCCCTTAATTGTTTGGGAACTTTTCAGATATTCAACTGACTAATTATTTAACAAAAAAAATAATATTAGTAAAGAAGTTGCATCTCAAACCTGGTATCCCGGTGAAAACAGCAAAAAAGAAGCAAAAACATCTATTTCAATTTACTTTTGGGGAAAATAAACCCTAACTCTAGAAATCTCCCAAACTAATGATCAGTAACCAAGTACTAAAAACCAAATCTAACCCCCTTTCCTCAATTGAAAAAAAATCACCATCATTTTGATATAATTTTGATTTTTTTTATCTCTTTCTTCAATAATTCTCTCACCTTGAACTCCAATGAATAGAATACAGAGGAACAATATTTTCGATTGTGGTGAAACCTTAGTGCTGGTGGACTGAAGGTGGCGGTGGAGGGAGTAGTTATTGCCCCGTATCAGAGAGGAGAGAGAATAGCTTATTCCAGAGACAAAGCTACTGCATAAATGTGAAGTTATTGGAGAGGAGAGAGAAAGAGATTCTGTACAAAGTTTTAGACCTTAATGATCCGATGTCTAACTCATTGAATCATCGTCGCCATTGAAGATGGTTGAACCTTGGTCCCCGGCCAAACGCAAATTTGTTGTGAGCAGAGAAGAAAATGTCGGCTAGACTGCTAGAGGAGAGAAATAATGTTCTTGTTGAAGAAGACGAGAGAGACCGAAGAGAAACAAGTGACTCAATAATAAATTTGGGTATTTTCGTCTCCACACTATTGTTAAGAGAAATTCCATTTTTTTTAAGAAGGTTTTAAGGGGTGTTGTGGGAATTAATGAAAATATAATTTGTAACTTTTGGCTTTTTAAAGGGTAGGGATTAGTATAGATTAGTGTAGGTTTCTTATCCAATGTAAGCATACAATTCTGTGGTGGGGGATGCGAATGGGCCTATAAGGCAAACAATAAAGGACCAAGGTGCAAATTTACACGGTTTATTAGACAAACTGCAAACTAATATATCTTGTTACAGAAGGTGAATTAAATAATAAGGTGCCTGAAAGTATCAGTTGGTATCTATAACGGTCATAATTTTGCCTAAATGAAATCCTAAGGAATTACCATTCAACTGAAGATGTTAGGAAGTTCGTTACCCCGATTTTATGCATCACGTACCTTAACAACAAGGACTTTGACTTACACAAGATATTATGTTGTATGTTGGTTTTATGTCATTTACTTTCTTACAAACATACTAATTCTGTTGAAACAATACCAAAAACTAACTTTGACAAATCTCTTCAAGCGGTGTATTTGAATAGTAAAAACAAAGAAGGGAGAGGAACGGGGAGAAATGAATGCCTCCATCCGCGATCCCCTTCCTTTCTCCACCTTTTATCCAAACAAGGGGTTTTATGTCCCCTCCCTTTCCCTTCCCATTTCATCCCTTCGTCTTCATTTCCTTCTATCTAAATAATCTATAATATGTACTCCCTCTGTTCCTATTTGTTCTTCCCATTTGAAGTTTAGGGTGAAAATTAAGAAAATGGAATCTTATAATGATTGGGTGTAAGATTAATGATTGAGTGTAAAAGAAAGTAATAAAGTAGTGAAGGAAAGTACTCCCTCCGTTTCTTTAATTAAACTATTAAAACTTTGAACATTAACTAGGTGAACATTATTAAAGTGAAATCCTCGCCACCATTCGTTTCCATCATCCCCAACAATACCTAAAATAAAAAACAAAATGGTGAGTCGAAGACTCAGTAACAAACTATTCTAGTAACGTAAATTCATTTCAATTCATTTTAGTTGATAACACAGGAGAATAGAATAATGTAAAACATTTAATAAAACATCATATTTAATTTATTTATAACCTTTTTATTAACATGCTAGTCGTTGGCAAGTATGACATGGTGGGACGTCTTCCACAATGGGCCGGCGCCCATAAAACATGAGAGCCTTGGCTCAATGGGCGGGTGCCCCATGGGTACATCATGACCGAAAATCGTAACCTGTGAACATATACTGCTAAACGGACTATGTCTTTCACTTTGATTTATCATGTTTCATTTAACTTTACTTTCTTAGCCTTTTTACTTCAGTTGAAATAGCATAATCCCTTTAGATCATTAGATCAAATAAACATAATTCAATTAAATCATATTCCATTCCCGCAACTCATAAACATGTCAAACCATTTAGTTTCCCAATTCAATCATAACGTCATAATTTCATTATCACATTTAGAAGGGAATTACGGGTACTAGCAATAGTCATTACCTCAATTCCGCGATTTGCTAAGCATTTTCCTCGGTTCGTTCTTCCTGAGCTCCGAGTACGATTTCTTTCAAAATATTAAACTATCGAATTAGCATTTAAACGATACATACTTTAAATTTTAAAATTATATTTATATTTTATAATTTCTTAATTAATGAAATATTATTCGTTCCAAAATTATGTCAAAATATGTATTTTGAATCATTATTAAAAAACTATTTTATTGCAATGTTTTAAGTAACCATTTATTTTCATAAAACATTAAGATTAGTAAGTAAACTAGATTAGGTCCCGTGCACGCACGGATTTTCTAAAATTATTTAGCCATTTTTTTATAGCATATTTGACTGAAATATTTCTCTCTCATACGTTACTGCATAATTAATAAATCTTGAATATTACTCATTTAACCATCTTGCAATTTCAGTCCGATTACATATTGCATATTTTATATGCTAATTAAACAAAGGAAAATTTGGTAATATTAATCCAACCTTTTGCCGATTTTCTTTTATTAAGCCCACCTATGGCATATTTCTTAATAATCCCACCTTTACTACCTAACGACTTTTATTACGCCTAACATGTCATAAACTTGTTGTAGACGGTAATATGTCTTTAAGTGGCAGTACTCTCTCTCGATATATTCAGTCATCATCATCACTTTATCACCACATTGTTGACTTTTTCACCTGTTATTGGTCAATTAAGCCCAATAAAAGTCGTCGGGTAGTAAAGGTGGGATTATTAAAAAATATGTCGAATGTGGGATTAATAAAAGAAAATCGGCCAAAGGTTGGATTAATATTTCCAAATTTTCCTTAAACAAAAATATTCGATATATTAATATGCTAATTTGACCAAAATATTAAGTAAATATATTTTCCATTATTAACATATTGATTTGACTAAATTATTGCCAAAAATAACCAAGTATCTATTATTTCCATAAACATATATTCTTTTTTCTATACATAAATAGTTAATAAAAATGATAGAAAATTAAAAATATAAATAAAGTAAAGTTTTTTTAGGAAAGTTGATAACAAAAATTCACTTGAGATATTGGGCCAAAAAGAAAAATTGGGCTTGCTTTGAACAATAAAGAAACAAAGTTCTAATACTGGAACTTGCTTTACTGGAACACGGAACAGGGGAGGCAACGAAGGGGGCAGGGGAGACACGAAGAGGAAGGAGAGGAAGAGGGGAGGTGGCGGTTGGGCTTGGGTGGCTCGGCGCCGCAGGGTTGCACCGGTGAAGGCGACGGTGGTGGTGGTTATGCGGCGGCGGAATAATAAGGAAGGGAGGGGGAGTGCGAACAGGGGAGAGAACATGAGAGTTCGAGGGGAGGAGGAAGGGGTGGTTCTTCGTCGGGGTATTTGGGGTGAAGATGGGGCTAAGAGGTGGTGAGGGGGCTAGGATGTGGTGGTCGCGCCACTGGTGGTGCTGCAAGGGGGAGACAAGGGAAGGCAGGGGAGCGCGGGCTGCAGGGAGGAGGGGAGAATAAGGGGGGCGTCGGGTCGGGTTTTTTCCGGCGATGGAGGCGGAGATGAGGTGGGTAGTAGTGGCAGTGGCGGTTGATAGTGGTGGTAAGGGCGGTAGGCAGTGGTGGTGGTCGCGGTGGTTGTTGGTGATGGTGGTTCGAACAAAGAAAAACAAGGGAGGTGAGATTGAAATTGGTTTTGTTTATTATTGAAACTAGTCTTTTGGCCCGTGCAAAGCACGAGCTTCACTAAGGATAAGCAGTTTACAACATAAAACATAACTATTATTTTTATAAATTTTGTTTTGTATGAGTGGATGTAATGTTTCAAAAAAAAATGTATGTAATATTTATTAGACACTACTTTGTGCAAGAATGTTAAAAAAACAAAACATAGTTTTTTATTAACTACCCACTAAATCAGTCGAACAAACGCCTAATAATAGGCAAATCCAATGGATAAAGTATAACAAAAGTTCCCTCAAAAACAATTAAGGGGCTTAACCTGTGACCTTCAAGTCACAAGGTGAGTCATCCACCAATTTGTGTTGTTTATTCAATAGAACTATAGAAGTAGGTATTAATAGTGTGTGTCATTCCATAACAATATTTTTTAGACTCAGTTATCAAAGACTCATTCGATCTCATAGTCCTTGCTTCTTTTGGTACATTTGGTTACGGGATTTGAGCTTTTGATCATATTGCATATAGCCATATAGTCTTGCAGACTACAAAATTATTACCTTTGTTCTTTGTATGAGTACTCCTGCCTAGATGAAGGTGAGGTCGGAGATACTTGTAAGGGCGATTGATTTTTAACCTGGTAAAAGGTAATGCCGTTGGAATTTTGGCTTAAAATTGTATTTGTCTTTGTTGATTATTTTTCCTTTTGTAAATACTTTCTTTCCCCTGTAGTAGTTAATATTTTTTTTGAAAAATGTGTCATTATATTCCGAATATAGACTGAATTATGAAAGATGTTTAGAACTTTAGTAAAAGGATATGTTTATTCTAACTATTAATTTATGGTCTTTGAATTCAATGTATGTCGCTGACTTGTTTTTATCACAAGAAACTTTAAAGAGCTAATACTGTAAAATATTTTCAGCAAGATAAATTACCGTGAACCTAAATTCTCATAAGAAAAGTAAAACTCTTAAATAAGTCGTAATACATATATAATTTCCACAATATTGAAATTATTATTAATTCCCATAAATTTACACAAAAATGTGCTAATATGAAATTTCTAACTTCGTAAAAACATAAAATAATACAAAGTACATAATTATCAGGAAAAATAGTAAAAATATATACCATCCTTGAATGGGAAAAAAATGATTACTCTGTTAAAGCTGAACTTATTACCTTGTAAAAATTACACAACAAATAGAGCACAAATTACCAAATTTAAAAGGATGTAATACAATAAGAAGAATTTTTTTGAAGAATATTTGGCAATTTTGCCCGATTTTTAGCAAAATGGATGCAATAATCAAATGATTGAAGATTGAACCATTTAAACGACCAAATGAAAAAAAGTTACAGTGAACGAATTTGGGAAATACCTTGGTTATAATGAGTTCAAGAACCGAAAGAAATTACAGAGTAATTCTTAACCATCTTGAGTATACACGAATTATTGGATAATACCTGAGGCCAAAACAACCAAAAATTTACAGATCGGAGTTATGCTTATATGTGATGTAGATGGGATAATTATAAGCAAACCAAAATGAATATATAACTATGTAAATCGTCTTAAAGTACAAAATTAAAAGAGGACGAAGATCATAGAATAGAGAACGTAATTGAAAAGAAAATGGAAGATTGGATGTGGTCCGATAAATACCGAGCACTTAACTGCAAAATCCATTAAAACCTGATGTTGTTTCAATTATGTATTAAATGACTCATTGGTTTGTTTTAAAACATGTTGCCGTTTCAATTCATATTGAAGAAAGATGAAAAGGTGAAATCATTAAAGTTGTAACATTGAAGTTTATTTCTTTTCATATTTCTGTAACATTGAAGTTATGCATTCAATATTGAAGGAAGATGAAAAGGTGGAAGCATTGAACAATGTGGTGATTGTACATGCACGTGGCTTAGTAAAAAGGATTGGAATAAGGTAATGACACATGGCAAAGTAAAATGCATGATGATTATGTGTCCGTCATGTGTCTTCAAAATAACGTTGCTAACGTGTCCTTAAATTGGAGCTGGTTTTCTTTTTTAAATACTAGGTATTGATTAAATTGAAATTGCTGATTTGTACTCCTCTGTATTTATTTAAGGGATACACTTCGTCGGATACGTGTACTAAAAAGAAGAATTGAATGAAATAAAATAATAAAGCAAGTGTGGTTGAGTAGATATTTTAATAAGTAAATAAGTGGGGACCATATCATTTTGTGGGGTGGGGTTATGAAATTGTTTAATAGGATGGTGGGTCATAGGGTAAATTAGATATATTATTTAATTAGATAGTGGGGTTGATAAGTTACTAAAAATGGCAAGTGTATCTCTTAAATAAATACGGCCGGAAAAGGCAAGTGTATCCCTTAAATAAATACAGAGGGAGTATACAAGTAAAGTGAAGAAAAGTGATCCCATCATATATGTTTAGATTTCTAATTTTTTTTTTTGTTTTGTTGAGCTTAAAAGGTGAAAAACAACTTAATCTAGAAAAAAACCCAACTTTTCTTTTGAAAAAAAGAAATGCCACATTTTCACTCTAATCCCTTACGTTTCCTTTCATCTCTTCTCATTTCCACTTCTATGTTTTTTCTTTGTAATTTTTTTTGGTAAGGAAACAAACAATTGAAAAATATTTTCCCTTCATTTTGAGCCTAAATCTAAAAGAACAGAGGAAATAATATGGTCTAAGAAGAATTATACTTCGTATTTGATTTATCCAATGCATTATTGAACAAGCAAAACAACTCTTCATATGGTAATTCAACTAGGGCAAAAACACTAGGAATTGTCTAACTGCGAATGTATTAATAAGGGTCCAAAGTCTCAGAGTTCGAAAGAGAAAAAAAATGACGAAAGTTCAAAAAACAAAGGAAAGAACAAAATCAAAACTTTAGTACAGACAAAAAAAAAAAACTAAAACAGTATAACTAGTCTCGTCCCCGTAATAAACAACTATGAACTGCCTGCCTGAGCTACAGATCCTTATGGATTGATAGTCCATCCCCAAATTGGAATGTAAAAAACATAAAATGAACATTTTCTACTACTACTACTACATTACCCCAGCTTAAACAACATACATCGGGGCATCCATATTAGTCTGATTCTTGATCTTTGATCTTCTCCAGAGGACTAAACTTTGATTCAGAAAAGGTACTTATAACCAAGAACGAAAAGCAACAGAACAACCACAACAGCAGCAGCAGCAGCAGAACCCCAAAGCCAATACTTATCTGATTTCTTCTTTTTAAGTATTGCTTTTGGGAGAGTACCTCGAGTTTTTATAGGTCTACGGTGCCTGAGAGCATTCTCCTGCTGAACCTTAGCTTTTGATGGGACTGGAGTTTCAACGACCTCTTCCACTTCATCAGAATTATCAGCATTTTCATCAGGATTTTCAGTTGGCTCTTCTTCGTTGGTCGCTTGTACAGTTGATGCTTCTTTCTTCTTCAGTTTTCTTTCACGCTCCTGAAATGGGATCAAATCTAAACTATTAAACATTCTTTCTCTGTTGATGATTCATTATGTAAGGGCATTTTCTAAAAGATTAAAGTATTAAACACTTATTGAACAAACCAATGAGCCATATGAAAAAGAAAAAAAAGGAACCGCAAATTGACATAGTTACATCTGGAATGATTTTTTTATATTTCATAAGCCGGAATACCAATCAAAAATTTAAACAAAACTCTAGTCAATTCACACACAAAAGTATCAAGCTAAAGGACGAGACGGGAGGAGGGGGAATTGAGACTCTTGAAGTCTCTTGAAAGAAGAAGAATTTACCTTAATCTTCTTTTCAGCTTCCTTCTGGATCCGCAGAGCTGCTTTAGCAGCAGCTTTCTCTTGCATCTTCTTCTTTCTCTCCAAGGCTTGTCTTTGTTTTTCCTTTTCCTCTTCCTTCTTCATTTCCTTGAGTTTCTCTGCACTGATTTCAGTGGTCTTTTTTGGTTTATCAACCACAAAGACATCTTCTTCCAGTTCCAGTTCCAGTTCTCGTTCTGAAGTAGTTTTTGAGTCCTTGCTTCCCTTATTTAATTCTTTCTGAGCCTTTTCTGCAGGCAAGTTCTCTGCTTTTGAAGTGGTTTTTGCAACTTCTTTCTTTGACGTAGCTTTAGAAGCCACATCTGTCTCAGAAGGTCTTGGTGGCTCTGCCCTCGCCACCAGTGGCTTCTCATCAAAATTCCTCATTCTTCCATCTCTACTCAGCTGTCGCTTGTCCAGTGAGGTCAAAATTTTCTTCTCGTAATCATCCCTAAAAGCCTTGTTGCTGTTCCATTGGGCCATAAATTTCTCAACCTAGGAAATGGGCAGATGAATAGCATCACATTACAATGACATGTGAGACACTCAATATTAAGTGCAAATATGACTTGTATGAGTCCGGGAAAAACCTCGGCATTATTGAGTTCCTTAAGGGCCTTTACATCCTTCGTCACAGCAAGATTTTCTGCCTGTCTTAGAATGTTCCGGCTTTGATTGAAATCTTTACTCTGGAGAAGAAAAATGAAAAACAAAGAATATGAGATAATTACTGAAATTAAGGCAAACACTGATTGCTTAAGCATGAATAAGTGTGTATATTTTATTTCATGCAAACTTGTTTTTACAATAATTCGTTTTTCACAACACAGGCATGAAATAAAATTTGAAAAAAAAAAGTAGTAGAAAGTGACAACACATGATACATGATAGCGAGCTCATTGACAGTCAATATTCTTTTTGCCCATGTTTCACTAAATGGGAAATGTTAGCAATTGGAAAAAGGAGTCTACAACACAAATCACACTGCCATGACTTGAGGCCCATGAACTTGCTAGGGACATATTAAGCAAAGACATCCAATGACAAAAAACTTTGACAAGAAGACAGCATAACTTGAATAAAATGTCAGGACTCTTCTGAAAATTTGATAACATGCAGGAAAAGATAAGCTAAAAAAGACACCGGAAAAAAAAACGCATACCCCTTCCTCCCGTAAACTCCATAGGTTCCTTGAATTCTCAAGTGCTTTATCCTTTTGTTCCTTAGCCTTTGCCAACTCCTTCAATATGGTGTCAACCTGCTTCTTTACCGCATCCAGTTGCGGACCCAAACGATTTGTTTTTGCTTTTATGTCTGCCTGCTGCTTTCGTACTCCGTCCAGATTAGTACCTAAAAGCTGCAGAAAAATGTGACCAAAAAAATTAATTAGAAAATCATAGACACAGCAAGGGTTTGAATGTTTGATGATGTCTGATCAAGTCATATACCTTGACCTGATCCTGGAGGACATCTTTTTGCCCCATGGATTCTTGAATCTCTGCCCTCCTAGCCATTTCAGCAATAACCTTCGGTCTTGTTGCCTCCAATTCTTTGATTTCCTTAACAAGTTGTTTCTCCTCCTTCAATGACATAGTTTCATGTTGCATCCGATACTCAACACTTTTTATCTGCATACATTCAAAGCAAGAAGGTCAAGTACATATCAACAACATTAAGCACATGGCTTTTCCAAGAATTGGGTAGTTTTACTCACAAGCTGATTAAGCTCCTCCTCAGTCGAACATATGCGAAATCCCTTCTCTCCACCACCACCACCACGTAAGGAGCCCAAAGCTTCCTGCAAGGGCTTCATTTGCGATCTTTTTTCATTTATAAACGCCCAGTTTTGCTCTTTTTCACCTTTAATAGCATTCAACTCATCGTATAGCTCAGATTTCTCTGACTGCAAGACAGTATTGAAGTGCAGAACCTCAAAATCATGATAAAAAGAGATAGATACTATTTACACAAAGAAGCAACTGCAGCTTTTAAAACATTTCACTCTTTCCTGGAGCTGACTCATTTCATGTTATATGAAGTAATAAAATTAGGAAATGGCACTTTGGTTGAAATGAAGAAATCAAGTATCATAGTTCAAGGTGATAGAATTCCTAGAAGTCTTAGCCCAGTCCCCTCTTGTCTGAACCTCGTTAACACAAATTTGGCAGCTATAAATTCAGCAACAGGTAAAATATCACTTTAAGAACTTTCACATATAATAAGATTAGTCATATAATCCAAAACCTCAAAAGAACAGTAAGATAAAGCAAGCAAGCAAAAAAGATAGTCGATCCAAGTCGGACTAGCAACTTATAGTGCAAGTGAAAATGTAGTCCTTCAGATGTTTTACAAGGGGCCATGCATTACCATCTGAGCAGCAATAATCATACGTTCTAAACGAAATGGTAGAATGTCATCAAGTCCAGATACTCTATCCATAGGTTAGGTAGTGCAAGACATGCCCATATTACCCACTAATTGCTATGAACATTATGGCCAAATGTCAAGACTCAAGAGTGTAAATCGCAAGAAGCACAGACATATTACCAAGGCCACGCTTCGACAAGTTAGCCAAAAGCTAAGGTAATTGGGACAACAGTAGCCACAGCTCATTATGAATACTAAACTGGAAATGTTTGAACTTCGAAAAGATCCACATGTGCAAAACCCAACACCGAACTAACCTACAGTGGTAGAGATGCCTAAAATAACTGATCCCAAGATAATCAAGTAAAAGTTTGCATCGACTAGTATAAAGGATACACGTACCCAATACCATTTGCCAATGCAAAATATTTATTGAATACTGTTCTTTTAATTTGAAAGAGGAGATAATGAGGCTTGAGCAATGTCTATAGTCATTTCCTGATTATGTATTTGAAACCGCACCAAAAAATAAGGGGAATTGCCAAAGAAAAAGTATAAAGATATAGTCTCAGTACATACAAATTTCCAAGCAAAGCCTTACAATTAGAACTTATTCAGTTGGAGCACACTCAAAAAGAAAATCAGGTAAGCATACCCAAGCTATTTGGTATCAACACAAACCACTTCAGCTGATTCATGTAGAAAGTTAACAGACACACACATACATAACTCAGAATCCAAAGCCCGTGAAAGATCAAATGAAGACAAGCAAAGAGCTGGTAAGGCAAGCAATTTGAAGCTGCGATACACTGCCACTGCCTAATGCTACAGTTATGACGATAACAGACAGACAAAGTCAGGAACAAAGAGCTAAACAGATATAAGGGACTTTAGAGTACTAATATACCTTCACCCCCATTAACCCAACTGGAAACAATGAGGTTAACAAAGAGGATTATACATGCATAGTAGTGGTATTTTTAGAGTATATTATTCTGATAGAAATACTGTTATTTTGTTAAATTGCTAACAGGAGGCCAGAAAACAAACCTAACTCGGATATTTTTAGCATCCCCCCCACCCCCCTCTCCCTCTCACCCCCAAGCAGGTATTTATATTAATAAGGGTATTGATTCTTTCATTTGTTTCATGGTCAGTAAAATCATAGAAAGGTATTATGGTCATGTTCTGCTCAACTTATTTCTACACATTTAAGGAAAAATAAGCTCATGAAAAAATAAGGGCTAAAATAAGTTGACTGAATTCAGATGAATAGAGCGCATCCTAAGTAATGGAAGACAAACATAAATCAAATTGCATTCATATTGTAGAAATTGCAGAAAATATGCACATGCAAGATTAACCAGTTAAAAAATAATACCCCGGAAAAGAAATAAAAACTGCTTACTAACGTTTTTAACCCTCAAATCTTCATATAACTGATTGATTTTTTCGCTTTTTTTCTGAATGTCTTTCCTAGCCTCCTCTATTTTAGCGTTCAAGCTCGGGTCCTCAAGAGATCGATGACGCCTGACAAAATGAAAATAATGGGTTTGCACTTGAGGCCATTCATCAACTGCGTCCTTAGGAAAGCTAGCATTTGAGGCCTCATTCGCCTCTCCCGTAGACTGTACTTCATCCACACCGTGCGAGCCGAATGTGATGACCTCTGAAAAATCGATTTTCCCATTTTCCAAGCCAAACAGTTTAGTCTTCACATCACCCCCGTTCTCCTTGGGCAATTCAGATCCTGCAACTTCTACACCCATTCTTTTTCCCTACACAACAAACAGATCAATATTAACACCATCAAATTCCATCCCTTTTAAATCTAAGTTGTCTAACCATCCTCCCCCCCAACAAAACCAAGTATGCTGCTCACCAACTTATCTGATTAAAATTAACAAGAAAGAAGTCAATGCATAAACCCTTCCAATTACAAAGTTTGATTAAAAAAATACATTCATAAACCCAAATTATACAATCATGTCAATTATGTTACTCACACTCTTCATTTTACCTCATATACCCGTTTCAAATCCTCGACACCCCGACATGGGCATGGACAATTCGATCACTTCAACGAAAACATAGACAATTTTCAAAATAATAACCGGGTCGGGACATATACCTCAATCACAAATCAGATGACAATAGCTTTAATAGATCTCTGAAACTAAATTAATCAGACAAATACATAAGCAATCAAGACATCAAAGAACTCCAAAATCACAAATCAACAATACCCAATTAAAATTACCCAAAAAAATAATCCAAAATTTACAGAAACCGATGAAATATTGAAACATACATGCATGCAACCAAGAAAACTAACTGTAATCCCAAAAACAAAACAAAAAAACCTGGAGAAAAATAGCGATCATTGACAGATCGAAAAGATTGGATCAAACAAGAATTGGAAACCTATAAAAGTTGTTAAAACAAAAGGGGAAATCACCTAAAGTGGTAATCTGAAGTGAAGGAAGAGTCGCACGAGAGTTAGCAGAAAAAAGGTTCAGATCTATCTGACCGTGATAGAGAGAGAAGGAGGTAGGAGAGAGAAAGGGAGACAAGACCAAAGTATGATTTATAGTAGTGTTCTAAGATGGAGAAGACGAGGGGGAGGATTAGATTTTTTCAATTTTAAGTAATTTTTCTCTTTTTAGGATTTCGTTTGCGATATCTATTATATACTCGGATGTATCCACTTCGAAGTTCGAACTATGTGTAATATCTAAATAAACCATAAGTAGGAGTACATTATTTTGACAATGGGTAGAATTATTGGTACTCCCTCCGTTCCTAAATACGTGTCCACTTTGGACATTTACACGGTAATTAATAAAATTGAATGGTGTGTAAGAGGTAATGATTGAGAATGTTTTTTTTTTTTGGAAAAGAAAAATTAGATAATTGTTTATTAATAAAGTATATATAAAAGTGGATGTGGTGATTGAAAAATGGTAAAAGTATAGAATGTGTAAGAAAAGTAATAATGATTTATAGAAAAGTGGGAAAAGTGTGGAAAAGTGGGAAAAGTGTATGGAAAAGTGGGAAAGGTGTATGTCCAAAAATGAAAACTGGACACTTATAAGGGAACGCTATTTATGGGAACTGGACACGTATTTAGGAACGGATGGAGTAATATGTAAATACTACAAGTAGGAGTACATTATTTTGACAATTAGATTAAGTCTATTACACAACGGATATTTGAAAATTATTATTTAATCATATTTCTTAGGAAAATTTATCAGAAATGACCTTTTAAAACACAAAAATTATGACAAAATTATTATTTAATCATATTATTTAGGAAAATTTGTCAGAAATGACCTTTTAAAACACAAAAATTATGACAAATGACCTTTTAAAAAAAAGTTGTGACATAAGGCCCAATTTGTTTATTTTTGTGAATAAGGACCAAAGACTATTTTTCGATGGTCAACGCCAATTTTCCGGCATTGACCGACACATGGCGTTAACTTTTTTTTAAAAAAATATTCCCTCCAACCCCCTGAAGGAAATAATGCCCTTGATCCAAGTTTGCATTTAATGCTAAGTCTAATAAGTGTGGTTCAGTATTAATTAAGCAAGTTAATTATTCAGTGAGATCAAGTGATCTGAATGTCCGGCTAGAGGTCGATTCAGTTCAAGTGTAATTAATATATTCAATGCCACAACTTACTATTGACTGAACCCGTAGGGTCACACAAACAGTACGTTAACGGATCAAGTATTTAGTTAAATATTATATTCAATAGATACTCTAATTATCGATATTCGAAAATGACGGATGTTGGTTTCAGTGGGAGCTAAACAAACTGTGAAAAAACAAAGAAATAATATTTGCCGGAAATGAAGATATTACCGGAAACGGAAATATGGTTCATAACGGAAATATAAATATTATCGAGGTCGAAGATATTAGCGGAAACGGAAATACAGTTCGTATCGGAAATATTAAACGAAAATAGAAATATTGTCGGAATCGGATATATTGCCGGAAACGGAAATATTATCGGAATCGGAAATATTGTCGAAATCGGAAATATTACCGGAATCAGAAATATTATCGGAAACGTAAATATTGTTCGAGTCGGAAATAAATTCCGGAATTGGAAAAACAAATCAGAAGCACGAAACGAGCAACAGAACGTTGCACGAAGCAACGACCCATAGCTCGTGGGCCGTGGCACAACGCGCCAGCCACAAGGGCCAGCGCTGGGGCAAGGCACAACGCGCACAACCACAAGGGCCAGTGCAGCTGGCCAGCGCCTTGGGCCAAAGCACAGCCAGCGCTGCTGGGCTTTGCGTGCAGGCCAAGGTTGCCGGCTGCTATGCAAGCAAAGCAGCCGACCAGCATTAAGGCAATTTAGGGTTTTGGATTTTTTGTATATTTTCCTAAACTTTCCTAAATCGTGCTAGGGTTTTGGCACCTAGGGTTTTTCCTATTTCATATAAATACATGGCCTATGGACATGTAAAATACACATCAATTGAAACCCAATTCAATTCTCTTTGCTCATCACATTAAAGTGAGATCCAGAAATTCATAAACCTTATATTATATCCTAGTTGGTATCTTCTAAGGTGGATCCGAACGTGTTGTGGATTTTCTATGGAGGGACGACGTTTGGCGTTCTAACTTGTTCTTGTTCGGTTCGGGAGCAACTAGGGAAGGCACGCATCACAAAGTGTGTTCACTAAATTATGCCAAATTATTATGTGCATTTAATTTGAATTCTGGCATTTATGGTTTTTCAGCATGACATTAGATTGTTCATAACCTAACAGTGGTATCACGAGCCTCTAATTAATTGCATAATCATTTAAATTAATGTGGATTAATATTATAAATTTGCAATGAATTAAAGGGGTGAATTAATTTGGTATAATTAATTGCAAATTCGTGCGAATATTAAATAATATGTTCGCAGGATTTTCGGCAGTTTTGTCAATAATACTCAAAATCTTATGTTTTTATAGTGAATTCGCATGCAAACGGCGTTTTAAAATTTTGACAAAATTAATATTTTTCGGCCTAAACCAGAATTCTCAAATTCGATGCGTAATTATGACTTTTCGGATGTTTTAGTTTTTCAAATGCATAATTATAATTTTAAGGATATTAAAAATTAATATTTGCTAATCTTGTATGTAAATCTTAAATCTATGATTGACCTACTGCATATGTTTAACAATTTTAAGGCTTAAACTTGTTAATTATGCAACCTAATTTGTAATTATAATTAATTTGTTGAATTTCAAATAATTTAGAATTTGTTTTGGTTTTCATAATTAATTTATAATTTAATTGGGAACCTATGATTAAAAAACCACCATAAAATTTGTTAAAGTTTAGAAATTTTAAAATTTTACGGCCTTCATTTTAATACCTAATAAATCGTATAATTGGAAATTGATTTGATTAATAAATTTTGGAATTTATCGCCTAAATTTACGAAATTAATATGAGTTATTAATTTGTCGTTAAATTTAATTATAAAAGTTTCAATTTTATAAAGTCACATTCACGAAATTGCACGCACAAAGTAATGGATAGCTAAGTGTTACCCTTAAGGGATGTTGCATTGGTACGGGCATGCGACGACGAGAAAAGGAGCTCGTCGCCCATGCAGTACTAGGCAACGAGCAAGTAAACGTGGGCGACGAAGCAAGCAACGCAAGGCAGGAGGCAATGCGGGCAGTACGCCGAGCAAGGGAGCTCGCGTACCACTGCGCCAAGCCCCACTGCCCAGCGCACACGCAGGCCGCGGGCTGTGCGGTGTGTGTTGTGGCTTGCGCATACGGCCAGCGACAAGCAACAGGCCATGGCCCATGGGCGATGCACTCGTGCACGCCGTCCATGGGCGCTGCTGCTGCCAGTTAGGGTGAGGCGTGGGCTTTGGCCTACGACCTTGCCTTGGCTTGTTGGATCGTTCGTTTTGATTTTTCGTTGAGTAACGATTTTAATTTATTTTAATTTCGTACTTATAATTTTTCTCGGAATTTAATTTTGTTAAGATAATTATTATAATTAATTTTATACTAATTATTTAATAAAATTAGAACCTTGAAAATTATAATTAATTAATTTTAATGAACTGAAAAATAATTAAGGGATTTAAAATTATTTTATATGAGCTTCAAATTTTAATTAAAATTGTAAGTTTCCGGTTAGACTTGGAAATACAACTTTATGTTTAAAATTAATAAAGCATATAATTCTTTGTTTTAGTGGGAGCTTTTAGTCATTAAGCTCTTGATTAGGTCTTTATTCCTTTAAGGTTAAAATAACTCGATTAGAACTAATAAGGTTGCATAATTTGTAATTGTTGGAACCTTGATTAGTTGTTGCAAATATTTATGTGATGCATATTTTTCTGCTAACTTGCTAAGTGGGCCATTCATTGATAAATGAATGGGTGAATGGTATATGGTAAATATATTGTTTTGCAGGTTGCGGAAAGTGACTAGTATGACCCAAATAGGATAGAAAATATGGTCTGCGTACCATTAAATTTGAATGTAAAATATGGTCAAAAGTACCATGGTTTTTATTAGGGGTGTTTAAAAATACCCGACCCGCATTACCCGACCCGTTGACCCGCTGACCCGACACAATTAAACCAGGTAATTTTTTGATTTTTCTAAAATAATTGGGCCGGGTACCCAACCCGGAATATTTACCGGGTACTGGGTCGGGGCATGTGTCGCTCTTTTAATTAAATGGGTACCAGAATACCCGTTAAAAAAAATAAAAAAGCGTGTTTTTAGAGTGTGTCGTGTAGCTGGGACTTTAGGGTTCCATTCTTAAAGAAACAGGCGTCGCTTCCTCTCATTCTCTCAAGGTCTCACACTCTTAACCCCTTGATCTCCTCTCTCACCCCTCTCTCGCACCGGCTCACCAGCACCACCGTCGTCACCTTCAATTCCTTGATCTCCTCTCTCACCTTCTCTCTCGCCCAAGCCTCACCGGCGAACCAACACGTACCACCGCCGTCGCCTCTCACCCCCTTGATCTCCTCTCTCACGGTCTGCTGTCTAGAAGATTATCAAGTCCTTGAAGGAAAATAATGTGAGCAACTTCCTAGGGAAAGGGGGTAAATGGAAGATGTGAATGATGGTCATGAACCAATACATGTTGGATATGTGAAATTGTGAACTCATTCAAAGACGGTGATTCGTTTCATCACCGACTGAGACTCCAGCCATCAAAATCCCAACAGAACATGCTTAGGGAATGTCTGAAGAAACTAGAAAGATATACCTCATAGGGAAAATTTTAATCAAGATCAATATAAGCCAACTAAAAGAACATAAGCAAATTAAAAGAAAACTGGATATGCGAGCTAGGGAGTTGGAAAAGTTAAATGAGCTTTTTTAAAAAAGTACCCGGGTACCCGATGACCCGACCCGGGATAACCGGGTACCCGGTTATTCCGGGTCGGGGCATGGGCCGAACAAATGACTACCCGTAGTTCCGGGTACCCGCATTTCCGGGTACCGGCATTTTCGGGTACCCGCATTTTCGGGTACCCAGTAATGAACACCCCTAGTTTTTATTTAGGAAATTTTGTGCAACACTACCTTTAAGTTTGGACGTTTTGTGAATTACTACCTTATAAAAAAGTTTTTTAATTTTGCTACCTTATAAGTTTGTTTAGTTTGAGTAACACTACCTTGTAACAGTTTCTGTCAAATTCCTCCGTTTGTGGGCCCCACCTCCAACGTTTCCCTCCATTTGCTTTCCCACCAACTTCTATCTTCTCCTTTCTCTTTCCTCTGTCATTTTTCTTTTCCTCTGCTTCACATTTATTCTTCTCTCCTTCAATCTCAACCACAAACCCTAAAGCCATAATTGATGATGCTACACTTCTGAATCTTCTTCAAGTCAAGAGATTCTTCTCTTTATTACGCGCAGTGGTCCAAAAGAAGATCTTGGAAAGATGAAAACGACAGGAAGTGGTCCAAAGGATAAGGGAAAGGGGATAATGCCAACGAACCGACAAGGTGGATCCCAAATCAGGTATTAAACAGTTAAAACAATGCGATTTTAGTAGTTTAATGTGATATTATTGGTTAATTAGTTGTTTAATTAGGAATCCCTAATTTTTTAATTGCACTGTGAAATTTTGAATCAAGAACCCTAATTTTTTATTGTCATTGAAATCCACGAATTCATTGTTTAATGTTGTTGGAAACCTTAATATGATTGTTTAAATGATTGTTTAATGTGAATAATGATTAATTGATTGTTTAATTGAAAAACCCCTAATTTTTTAATGTCTAGGGTTTCTGGATTGGGTTTCTGGATTAGTGTTGTGAAATAATTGTTTATTATTGGAAAAATTAGATTAGTATAACTGATTAGTTTATTAGTTTACAGTGATTACATGTGGTTACTTTTTTGTTCGTGTTGTGTAACCAAGTCGAACACTTGGACACGTACCCGAGTTGGGACTTGGACATGTACTCGATTTGGGATTTTTTAAATTTTTTGTAATCACTGTTGATTTGCAGTTAATTTTTTGTGGTAATTAAAATTGTAGGAATGAGCAGTTGGGTTACATTGATCTTGCAATATGGATGGGGGGAAAGTTTGTTTTCAATAAGGGGGAAACTGATTATGTTGGTGGGAAGTTGTATACTAGATTGACAGTGTGGTTGCATGAGTTAACTGTTTTTAGTTTGAGGGAGCTTGTAATGAAAGGGATGAGTGGAACTATAGGGAGGATTATTGAGAATTTCAGTGTATGGTTTAGGCTACATGGGATGAATTTGACTAAGGGTAGGAAGATTATACACACTCATGATGATATAGGGAGGTTATTGGAGACAAAAGATGGGTCTAACAGGGTGATTTTGTACATTATTGAGGAATCCAAACCAGCTTTTATTGGCCCATCTGTTACCTACCAAACTGCCAACTTTAAACCACCAAGACCACTGAAACAAGCTACACAAAGCAATCCTTCTGGGCCACAAAGAACACTGACCCAGCCCATTACAACCAAACCTGCTGGCCCATCAACAGTGACCCTAAAACAAGTGAAAATGGAACCACTTCAGTCAAAGTTTTCCCTAGTTAGGAGAAGCCCAAGGCTTGGTTTTGATCCTGATGTGATTTACATGGGAAAGGGTACAGGGCCAAGTGAGAATCCATCCACTGTAAAAGAACCCAAAAAAACCCAATTAAAAAAGCCAATTGCTTCAGCCACTGTCAAAGCAAGTGTTCCTAAACCTATTCCCTCAAATATATCTTCAGTTGATCCTCACACTCCAAGTATAGAACCAACAGAAATCCCTCCTCATACCACCACCACTCCCACAAAACCTTCAAAAACACCTCTGCCTGCAAACCCACCTCTTCTTAGTCCAGATTTGAAGACCTCTACCCCTAGGAGAAAGAGTGTAGCACAGAAGGGGAAAAAGGTCAAAGGAAAAGCAGGAAAAGTAGGGAAGAAAAAGGGGAAAGGAAAGAAAAAGGATCCTGGGGACTGTTTATTTGAAAATGATGAGTTTGGTGATTGGTCTGAAAGTGATTCAGACTTTTCAGATTTAGATGTGGAGTTTGAACCAGGGGAAGAGGACAGAAAACAACTAGAGGAGGATGAGTTGTTCTGTGAGCCATTGTCTACTGTGTTGAGGGGAAATAAGAGGGTAGATAAGGTTGCAGCACCTGAGGTGGAAGAACAAGTGGATCTAGCACCTGAGGTGGAAGAACAAGTGGATCTAGAACATGAGGTGGATTATGATTCAGAGGAGCTTAGAAGTCTTTGTGGTTCAGATGATGAAGTAGATCCATACCCTACCTTTAATCCAGAGTCAGACTTCAAGAAAAAGATTGTGCTCAGTTTGGGTTTAAAGTTCCCGAGTGTTCATGCTGTTAGGAAAGCGATAAGGTATCATTCGATCGAGAACCACTACGATTACTACCTTCTTCATAATGGAAGGAAGAGGGTGAGTGTGTATTGTAGGTATAGATGTAGTTGTCCATGGGATAAAAAGCATGCAAAGCTTGTAAAGTGTGTGTGTGATGATCCACATAAGTGTAGGTTTAAGATTCATGTGAAGAAACTAAGGATGGAAGAAACGTTTCAGATCAAGTCTTTAAGGTTAAAGCATACTTGTGGTGTGGTTCATTCAAGTTCTAAAATCACATCGGAGTGGTTAGCTGAGAAGTATTTGGAGGAGTGGAGGTCAGAACCATATTGGAGGCTTGTTAAGTTTAGGGAAAGGGTTTACAAGGAAACGGGGCTACATATTGGATACTACAAGTCATGGTTTGCTAGGGCTAGAGCCAAATTGATTCTGTATGGGGATGCTGCAGATGAGTATGCTGCTGTGTATGACTATGGGTATGCAATTCTTCAATACAATCCTGGTTCTTCAGCCTATGTACAATGCCAGATTAGAGACAACCCCACTCCGTTCTTTCAAAGATTGTACGTCTGTTTTGAGGCTCTCAAAGTGGGTTTTAAGAATGGATGTAGGCCCCTGATTGGAGTAGATGGTTGTCACCTTAAAGGGGCTCATCCAGGAATGATCTTAGTGGCTGTGAGCAAAGATGGAAATAACAATATTTTTCCCGTAGCTTGGGCAGTGGTGGAAGTTGAGAATGCTGACAGTTGGACATGGTTTCTTGATTTGCTGATGAAGGACATAGGACACCATGACGGAGAAGGATTGACTCTTATGTCTGATAGGCAAAAGGTAATATAGTTTTATTCTTTTGTTCAATGAGGTACAGTTTCTGGATGGTTTACTAACCTTGTGTTTCTGTTTATTGTTTCAATTCAGGGACTATTGGATGCTATATCTGTTGTGAGTTCAAAAGCCGAGGTCAGATTTTGTGCTAGACACATATGGGCTAACTTCAAGAATAAATTCAGTGGCACAGCCTATAAGGACCTGTTTTGGGCAGCAGCAAGATCAACAACTAAGGTTTGCTATTCTTCAACTTGGTTGCATTTAGGCTTTCATGTTAGAAATGGACTCGTATTCTTAGATTTAGTTGCATTTAGGCTTTCATGTTAGAAATCGACTCGTATTCTTAGATTTATTTGCATTTAGGCTTTCATGTTAGAAATCTACTCGTATTCTTAGATTTGGCGGCACTTGTGATTTTATTTTAGAAATCGACTCGTATTCTTAAATTTGGTTGCACTTGTGATTTTATTTTAAAAGCATGTGTGTTTAGGGTAGAAAAGTAAAGCATGCTTCTTGGACACGTTCCCGAATCGTGACTTGGACACGTACCCGAGTCGGGACTTAATCGCACTAAATGTATAAATGTATAGCATTTGTTATTGTTTGTTGATGTCATCCTTGTTTTTGTTTGTTACATGTATAGCATTGGCATGATTCTTACATGGCTGAAATCAAAGAGCTAAACGAGGATGCATATAACTACTTGAGTGACATACCTCCTGTTCATTGGTGTAGACATGCATTTGGATCGAATTCTAGGTCTAACATGTTGCTCAACAACCTTTGTGAGACATTTAATGCTGTGATAAGGGAAGCTAGGGATAAACCAATAATAACCTGCCTAGATTGGATTAGGAGGTACGTAATGAGAAGGAATGCTGAGAAGTGGGAGGGTATTCAAAAGTATGAGGGGAGGTTTATGCCATTTGTTGAGAAGGTTTTAGCTTGGGTTTATGAAGCATCTTTGAATTGTATAGTCTGTCCTTCTAGATTAGATGAGTGGGAGGTGGAAACTGCTTTTGATAGGCATGTGGTAGATTTGAAGGAGTTGACATGCACATGCTTTAGGTGGGAGTTAACGGGAATACCATGTCCACATGCTTATGCATGTATTGTGAAGAAGAGGTGGAGGCCTGAAGATTTTGTTCATGAGTGTTACTCAAAGGCCAAATACTTAGCAACTTACTCGCCTCATATCAAGCCAATGCCCGGGATGAAGCAGTGGAAGAAAACAGATTTGCCTCGACCTTTGCCTCCACTGTTAAGGAAAATGCCAGGAAGGCCTAAGTCACATAAGAGAAAGAAAGAAGCAGGTGAGGATGCTGAGGAGAGGTTTGTGAAGCGAGGGAAAAAGCCGAATAACTGCTCAAACTGTAAACAACCAGGCCACAACAAGAGAAAGTGCAATAATCCACCTGGTGTTATTCAGCCCAAGGAACCAGGGAGGGATCCCTCCAAGAACCCATGGGTTGTTGCTGACAGAAACAAGAGGGCTGCAAGAGTTTTAAGGGTGAGTTTTTGTCATGTATTTACATTGTTTCTGTTGTTTAGAGCTGAATCTGTTTCTGTGTTTCTATTGTCATTAACAATATGTGTTTCTGTTGTGTATGCAGAGGTATAATGCTGAATCAGTCACTCAACCACAGCAACAAAACTCAAGTGCAGCTACCATGCAACAGACATTTAATGCTCCACCTCAATCCAGTCAGACAGGGAGTTATCAACCTCCTCCACTCAGTCAGACCTCAAGTCAGCAACCAGGTCAGACAGCAAGTCAGCATCCAGGTCCATCCAGCCAAACATCAACTCATCAGCCTCAAACATCACTCCCTCCAAAACTCAGACCCAAATTGCAGACAACAAAGAAACCAGTGTGGCATATTTAAGTATTGTTGGTTGTAATTCCTTTGAACAAGTAGTTAAGGTTTCTAATTAGCAACAAGGTTACATTTTGGCAATGACAATTGTAATTAGGTGCAAGGTTTACATTGGAACACTGTGTAAAGATTCATTTGCCCCTTAATTATATTTGACGTTCGAGCTCGGCTCACGCGTGGCTCGTTTCAGTTAAGTGCAGGTTTAACAAGTTGTTGTTCTTGTTGTTCACTTGTTGAATTGTTGTTATGAATATATGATGTTCAGGTGTGGTTCATTTGAGAAAAATTTGTCCTCCATTTAAACTAAGTCAATGGACCAAAGTTGACTCCCGTTGACTTCAAGGACTTTACCTAATTTATAGATTTATCCTCTGTGGTGAATGACAGGTGAAACGAGCACGTATACTAACCAAGTTTTAATCGGTACACAATTAAACGGAGCTAATAATCGAACACAAGTTAATGCAAAAAGATATTGTCATAAGCTAGAATTACCATTATTAAATGATTAGAGTCAACTAATGTCAACAACATTACATTACATTACATGAAATCCAATTTCCCGTTCCATTGTCGCGTTTACACTAGAGGAACTTCATTACAAACTTCAACACACAACAAACAACTAATCCTACAACAAACCAAAATACAGAATGGACAATTTCTTGGCCCTTATCCTTTGTCCCCTTCATTCCAGCCACTCCACCATTGCATATCCTTTCAAGCCTCTCATTGGCAGCAACAAGAAGGGCTTTGTCATCCTCCAACTTCTGCAATTCTGTCATCATGACCCTCAACTCTGTTTTCAGCAATCTCTTCTCCACCACCAGTTCATTCGTCACGACTCTTTGCCACTCCACAACATCAGGATCAACCCAATAAAACCAACCACATCCTTTCCTACCAGTGTGTACATCAGAGAACTTACAAGTCAGGAATTTTCTCCCCGGGTTATCAGTTGTCCACGATGTCAACATCTTGGATGGAATGCCACAATAACATTTTTTTGAAGCACAAGGAGACCCACTCGACATCCTGCAACAGTTAAAACAACTAATTATTAGTATTTGATTTCTCAATCAAAAACCCCCAAATTGCAAATAACGATCAAAATTGATATTTTAAACCACGAATACCCACATTTTTAGTCAATTCAAGAACCCAATTTTGCAATGTAGTTGTTTTCACATGACAATTCAAAGGTTTCAAACGCTAAATTTATCAAAAGGATTCGAATTTAATAAAATTGAACAAGAACAAAAACCCTAAATTGAAAAAATAAACCCAGAAATTCAAGAACAAGAACGAATTTAATGCACTCACCTTTAGGTTACTCGATTCCTCAACCAAATTGCGAATCTTGCTTTGAGAAAAAAATTGCCCAGATTTCTTGATGTTTTTCCGAAAAATTGGTTGAATGTGGTTGATAAAACTTTACAGGAAGTTTAAATAAGGGGGAAAGGGAGTTAAGCAGTTGAATATAGCCGTTGGAGGTGGGGCCCACAAACGGAGGAATTTGACAGAAACTGTTACAAGGTAGTGTTACTCAAACTAAACAAACTTATAAGGTAGCAAAATTAAAAAACTTTTTTATAAGGTAGTAATTCACAAAACGTCCAAACTTAAAGGTAGTGTTGCACAAAATTTCCTTTTATTTAAATATGGTATGCGTACCATCAATTTGTTGTAATTAGTTTAATTATTGTAAAATCCTATTTGGTGAAAATGGCGCCTCCCATGGTGAAATTCGAAGAACGGAGTTTCCAATCCATTTTCAAGACGGAGTTTGAAGATTGAAGCTTCAAGATGAAGTCGGGCCATACTAGATCACAAAGTTTTTATTATGCATGTTTTAAGATATTTATTGCTTTAAATATGTCTTGATATTATGCATGAGATTATGGCTTGCTTATGTTGCACGATTAAGGATTTTAGTTCACTTAAAATCTAACCAACATAGTAAAAGCCTTAAGTTCCAAAGTTTAAAATTGAGTTAAAAGGTGTCATTCCAAAATAACACTTACTTTCTCACTTTTATGTATAGTTAGTGATAGGTTTCTGCCAAAGCGAGGTGTCACTTCTTGATTTTATTGGGATAATGTACACATTAGTTGTGAGTACAAGTTGATTTTGGTTGAACTCAGCGATATATGTAAGGAGTCCTTTTATGTTGTGGCAAATAGGATAGGTTTTCCTAATAAGAACTTAGATGTACCTATCAACCAAGAGTAGTTTCTAGACTATTAGCAACGGATTTGCTTACCTAAGATGTTTTAAAATTAAGACAAGCCAAAGCATTCTTATTCACACCTAATGGAACACATAAACTCGAATAAAGTGCTTAATAACTTTGAATTATGCATGATTGCTTGAATTTAATTTTATTAAGAGCATGTATGAATGGTTATTTACTTGTTTATTCTTTTCAATTGTAGTTTTTACTATGGAAAACAACAATTCATTCAACATTCGATCAATTTCGAAAAGGAGAAGTTGAACGGGAAAAACTTCCTTGACTGGCAAAGGAACTTGCAAATAGTTCTTATGCAGGAAGGGAAGGAGTATGTCATGGATGAGGAGATGCCAGAAGCCGCTGGCGAAGGGGTCACTTAGGCTGCCCTCAATCGTTCCATTGAAGCCAACAAGGATGTGAAGTGTCTAATGCTTGCTACAATGGGAACAGATCTACAGAAAACGTTCATCAACTCATATGCTTTCACTATCATCAGTGAGTTGAAGAACATGTTCCAAGATCTGGCAAGAGTCGAAAGATTCAAAACCCATAGGGAAATTCTTGAGACTAAGCTCAAGAAAGGCGAGCCCATAAGTCCACATGTTCTCAAAATGATTGGACTCATTGAGAATATGAGTAGGCTGGATCAGCAATTCTCCCAAGAAATGGCTGTAGACACCATCCTCCACTCTCTTCATAGCGGGTATGATCAGTTCAAGCTGAACTACAACATGAATAGTTTGGAAAAATCTCTTACTGAGCTTCACGGTATGCTAAAAAACGCTAAAAATACGCTCAAGAATGATAAGCAAGATGTGCTTATGGTGCGAGGGGGCAAAGTCAAGAAATCTGGTAAGAAGAGGAATGCTAAGAAGGGGGGAAAGAAGGCCAACCCTCCTAAGAAAATGGCGCCAGTTCTGCAAAGAAGAAAGTGAGCCAACCCACTTCTGAATCCAAATGTTTCTACTGTAAGAAGAAGGGGCATTGGAAGAGAGATTGCTTGAAAGTAAAGGAAGATCAGAAGAATGGAACAGTCGTTCCACCTTCAGGTATTTTCGTTGTAGATTGTAAACTTGCTAATTCAACTTCTTGGGTATTAGATACAGGTTGTAGCTCACACTTATGTTCCAATCCACAGGTACTAAGAAGAAGTAGAAAGCTTAGCAAGGGAGAAGTCGACCTACGAGTGGGAAATAGAGCAAGGATTGCTACATTAGCTGTAGGCACTTATCATTTGTCGTTGCCCTCTGGGCTAGTTTTGTAATTGGAAGAGTGTTTCCATGTTCCAAGCATTACTAAACACATTATTTCTGTTTCTTGCTTGGATGCTAAGGGCTTTAATTTTGAAATAAAAGACAATAGTTGCTCGTTTTATTTTAAGAAATAATTTATGGATCTGCAAAATTAGTCAATGGACTTTATGTGTTAGATCACGACAAAGAAGTTTATAACATAAATACTAAAAGGGCCAAAACAAATGATTCAGATCTCACCTATTTGTGGCATTGTCGATTAGGCCATATTAACATGAAACGCATGGAACCACTTCAGAAAGAAGGAATTCTAGAACTATTTGACTTAGAGGATTATGGTAAATGTGAATCATGCTTACTTGGAAAAATGACAAAGAAACCTTTCTCTAAAGTTGGAGAAAGAGCAAATGAACTATTGGGTTTAATCCATACAGATGTATGTGGACCAATGAGCTCAAATGCTAGAGGTGGTTTCAACTACTTTATCACTTTTACTGACGACTTCAGTAAATATGGCTATATCTACCTAATGAAGCACAAGTCTGAATCCTTTGCCAAATTCAAAGAATTTCATAGTGAAGTAGAGAATCAACTAGGCAAGAAGATTAAAGCACTGCGGTCTGACATAGGCGGTGAATATCTGAGCTATGAATTTGATGACCATCTGAAAGATTGTGGAATCTTGTCAGAATTGACTCCTCCTGGAACACCACAATAGAATGGTGTGTCAGAATAGAGGAATAGAACCTTGCTAGACATGGTTCATTCAATGATGGGTCAAGCCGAACTTACAATAGAATTTTGGGGACATGCAATAAATACAACTGCACTCACACTAAATAGAGCTCCGTCAAAATCTGTCGAAAAGACTCCATATGAACTATGGAATGGAAAGCCTCCAAAAGTGTCTTTTCTTAAGATTTGGGGTTGTTAAACATACGTCAAACGATTAATTTCAGACAAACTTCTATCGAAATCTGACAAATGTATCCTTGTGGACTATCCAAAGGAAACAAAGGGGTATTACTTCTACAATACATCTGAGAACAAGGTGTTTGTTGCTCGAGATGGTATCTTTTTGGAAAGAAATCACATTTCCAAAATGACAAGTGGGAGAAAAGTAGACCATGAAGAACTTCGAGTCGAACAACAAACTCTAGAGAATAATGAAGATGATTTCAGTTTGAAACTCAGATATCTTTAGAAGTATCTGGTGAGGTTCAAGAACCAACTGGAGTTGTTGCCCCGCGTAGATCGCAAAGATATAGGTGAAAGCGATGAACCTGCAACCTACAAACAAGCTATGACAAGCCCTAGCTCCAAGCAATGGCTAGAAGCCATGCAATCTGAAGTAGACTACATGTCTGAAAACCAAGTTTGGGATTTGGTCTATTTTCCAGATGACTACCAAGCCATAGGAAGAAAATGGGTTTTCAAGTAGAAAAAGGACAAGGACGGGAAACTGGAAGTTTTCAAGGCTAGATTGGTTGCAAAAGGATACATGCAAGTCTACGGTGTGGATTACGATGAAACCTTTTCACCAGTTGCAATGCTAAAGTCTATTCGGATAATGTTAGCAATCACTGCATATTACGATTATGAAATATGGCATATGGATGTCAAAACCGCTTTCTTAAACGGCGTTTTAACAAAAACTGTGTTTATGACACAACATGAGGTTTTTGAGGATCCAAAGAATGCTAAAAAGGTATGCAAGCTTAAGAAATCCATTTATGGATTAAAGCAAGCATCAAGGAGCTGGAATATACGTTTTGATGAAGTCGTCAGTGGTTTTGGGTTCATCATGTACGTAGACAAATCTTGTGTATACAAGAAGGTCAGTGGGAGCAAGATTGCTTTCCTAGTATTATATGTCGATGACATATTACTTACCGGAAACGACATACCCATGTTGAACTCTGTAAAGAATTGGCTTGGGAATTTTTTTTCAATGAAGGATCTGGGAGAAGCACAATACATACTGGGCATCAAGATCTACAGAGATATATCCAAGAAGATGATTGGGCTAAGTTAAAGTACTTATATCAATAAGGTACTTGATAGGTTTAATATGGCTGACTCCAAAAGAGGTCACCTACCCATGTCTCATGGAATGACTCTTAGCAAGACTTAGTGTTCAAAAACACTAGATGAGCGAAGACAAATGAGTGGGATACCATATGCTTCATTGATTGGTTCAATAATGTATGCTATGATATGTACACGCCCGGATGTTTCGTATGCACTCAGTGCTACGAGTAGATACCAGTCAGACCTAGCTAGAAGAGGCACATTAGATTGCTGCCAAGAACATTGTAAAAGTACCTGAAAAGGCACAAAGATGATTTCCTGGTCTATGGTGGAAATGATGAATTGATTATTAAAGGCTATACGGAACGCAAGCTTCCAAACCGACAAAGATGATTTCAGATCACATTCTGGTTTTTCTTCTGCCTCAACGGAGGAGCAATAAGTTGGAAAAGTGCCAAGCAAAGCACTATTGCGGATTCTACAACTGAAGCGGAGTACATTGCTACACATGAAGCAACAAAGGAAGCAATTTGGCTAAGGAAGTTCGTTGGTGAGCTTGGTATAGTCCCCTCCATTAAAGGACCAGTAGCTCTATATTGTGACAATAATGAAGCTATTGCACAGGCAAAGGAGCCTAGACACCACCAAAGAGCCAAACATGTACTTCGTAGATTTCACCTTCTACGAGAGTTCGTTGAAAGAAAATAAGTCTAGATAAGCAAGATTGGAACTGATGACAATATCTCAGATCCAATGACAAAACCCCTGCCACAAGCGAAGCACAACTCGCACAAAGCAGCTATGGGAATCAAGCATATTGGATAATGACTTTGATATCCTCTAAATGTTTTAAAGTTTTAAGTTTTGAATACTTTGTAAAACATTATGGTTAACCATTCATAGAAATGAATTAATCTTCTATTTAATTTTACGGTTTTATTAAATGACAAGTCCTTTCAATTTGACAATATATTCAAGAATGACTGCCAGGACCAGTCCTATGACTAAGAAATGTCTATTAAGTGAACTTGAATGTCAAAAGTGGGAAATAGTCTCTGGTCGAAAGTTTTCTATAAAGATGGACGCATAGAAAACGTTAGACGACTAGAATGCAAGATGACTAGTAGTTTTGTTTCTTGAACTATGTGGACATGGCAATGTCATAATAATTTACATAGATACATACTTGACAAGACTACTATCGGACGAGACCTATGAAACTTTACTGTAAGAGATGAAAATCTTTCATGACTAAATTTCATTATCTTATTAGACACTAATCCTCAATACCTGAGTGATTTGAGCTTACTTGTTTGAGAACTGGTTGCTTTGACGCTGTCAACCGTCGCACCGTAAAAGGAGACCATAACGACAGCGCTCAGGTAATCACCAATCAAACGAAGTCTAAACTCAAGATCATAAGATTGGGATTATCCTCCCATAAATCGGGAAGAGATGCCAAAAGTTGTATAAGGCCACTCGGAGAACTAGAAACTGTAAAATGCATGGCCGTGCTCAGATGAATCATAGGTTATGATTATCTATTTATTTGACCAATTGAACTCTGACACCGAGAAATACCTCTGAACGTAATGAAGATGACTAATCTTACCTTATGTTCACGAGCAGGCATCGAGTAACAAAGGAATTAGGAAATGCACACTTGTCCCTAAGGACAAGTGGGAGACAGAAGAAAATAATGCCCTTGGTCCAAGTTTGCATTTAATTCATTTAATGCTAAGTCTAATAAATGCGGTTCAGTATTAATTAAGCAAGTTAATTATTTAGTGGGATCAAGTGATCTGAATGCCTAGCTAGAGGCCGCTTCAGTTCAAGTGGAATTAATATATTTAATGCCACAACTTACTCTTGACTGAACCCATAGGGTCACACAAATAGTACGTTAACTGATCAAGTATTTAGTTGAATATTATATTCAATAGATACTCTAATTATGGATATTCGGAAATGACGGATGTTGGTTTCAGTGGGAGCTAAACAAACTGTCAAAAAGCAAAGAAAGAACATTTGCCGGAAATGAAGATATTACTGGAACGGAAATATGGTTCATAACGGAAATATAAATATTATCGAGGTCGAAGATATTGCCGGAAAAGGGAATTATGGTTCGTATCAGAAATATTAAACGGAAATACAAATATTGCCGGAATCGGAAATATTGTCGGAAACGGAAATATTATCGAAATCGGAAATATTGTCGAAATCGGAAATATTATCGGAATCGGAAATATTATCGGAAAAGTAAATATTGTTTGAGTCCGAAATAAATTCTGGAATCGGAAAAACAAATCGGAAGCACAAAACGAGCGACAAACCGTTGAACGAAGCAACGACCCATCGCTCGTGGGCCGTGGCACAGAGTGCCAACCACAAGGGCCAACGCTGCTGGCAAGCGCCATGGGCCAAGGAACAACGCGCACAACCACAAGGGCCAGCGCAACTGGCCATCGTCTTGGGCCAAAGCACAGCCAGCGCTGCTGGGCTTTGCATGCAGGCCAAGGCTGCCGGCTTGATTGCTATGCAAGCAAAGCAGCCGACCAGCATTAAGGCAATTTAGGGTTTTGGATTTTTTGTATATTTTCCTAAACTTTCCTAAATCGTGCTAGGGTTTTGGCACCTGGGTTTTTCCTATTTCCCATAAATACATGGCCTATGGACATGTAAAATACACATCAATTGAAACCCAATTCAATTCTCTTTGCTCATCATATTAAAGTGAGATCCAGAAATTCATAAACCTTATATTATATCCTAGTTGGTACGATCTAAGGCGGATCCGAACGTGTTGTGGACTTTCTGTGGAAGGACGACGTTTGGCATTCTAACTTGTTCTTGTTCGGTTCGGGAGCAACTAGGGAAGGCACGCATCACAAAGTGTGTTCACTAAATTATGCCAAATTATTATGTGCATTTAATTTGAATTCTGGCATTTATGGTTTTTCAGCATGACATTAGATTTTTCATAACCTAACACATGTAGGGGAATACAGTTAAACATAATAACATGTGCGGAAACAATCCCCAAAGCCAGGAAGCATGTATAAAGCACAGATTAAGCATACTTACGTTTAAAGCGTGTTTTCCACAAATCTGTCAACGAACACGAACTTAGAACTCCACTTGTCGTTCCTCTACTTGGTTCACCGACACGATCAGATCCGTCTTGATTATCGTAGCATAGACAATCGATCAAGATAGTTTGCTTTTGGGAAGAACTCACTTTGGAGGCATAGAGAGAATTAGGGTTCTCTAAGTCTCTAGGGTTTGAGTGTGTATTGAATTGTGTGTTGGAAAATACAATTAACCTATTGTATTAATGATGTAACCGACCAAGACTAACAAGCCTTGACCGGCCACACACACGAGCACACGGACCACAACTCGCCGCCCAGCAACACACACTACAGGCCGAAGCCCACAGCGCGCGCCGAGCAGCTGGGCCATGGGCCTGCTCGCTCGTCGCTTGTGTTGCTTGCGCTGCTGTGGCGTGCTCGTGCACAAACGCGGGATGGCTTCTTACCTTTTCTCGCGAGCTTGTTGGCTCGTTGGGCCTTGCACGCTTGCGTGCTTAGCTCGACTGGCCGGCAACTCCGATGCCCTTCGTATCCGCGTTTAATATCTTTCCGATATTATTTATCGTTTCGTATATGACGAATCACCGTCGTACGATACGATTTATTCATGTCGCCCAGCTTAGGAATATTCGCGATACGATATACGATTCCGATGCAAGGTCGTATTGTATAATACGTTTTCCAACTAATTCCCGAAAAGCTATTAAATGAATTTCCGATTCATTTAATCCGGTGATCTGTTACGTGTCATTGGTGTGACCTTGTAGGTTCAGTCAAGAGTAAGCTGTGAGTTTAATATTCATTAGAACTCACTGATCGAAAGCATTGCTCCAGCTAGCTGTTCCGATCACTTGATCTCACTGAATTAATTGTTCGCAATTAATCTGAACCTTGGTATTAGACTTAATGCACCTTGGGTGAAGGACATATTTCCTTCAACACCCCCCTAATTCAATCATTAGAACCTGATGTTGCATGACTTGTACCTCGACGACCTTCTCCCTGAAACTTACTTCATTGATGAATGCAGGTTCTGTCTCCTTTCCCTTTCGAGTATTATCATCATTCTTACTACTAAGGCTAGTGCTACCACGATTTTGACTGCCTCCTTGATCCACAAGAGCAGTAATATCGAAATTACTCCATATTTTCCTTTCTTTCTTCTTCTGTTTATCTATTTGCCTCTTAAAATACTTTTGAGCATGACTTGCAACTTGAGATGCAGACCTTGTTTTGACAAACACCACGGATATGCTTTTCCGATCCCCTTTTCCATACATGTGCGATCCCAAAAAGAATTTCTTGTGTTCATTCTCAGTCCACGGCTGCCCTTTACGCAATTCCCACACGAATTCATGATCAGAAAAATTAGGGGTGGTGGCCGCTGTATAGGGTGGTAAAGGGACTAATCTTGATTCAATTGCTTCAACATCACCAACTAAGAGTTGATAGTTCTTCTGAATCTCTTCTATGGTTTTGTATCTTAGGATTTCAGATGCTATTTTCTACAACTTTTCTTCTGAGTAATCTTCTGAGTAAATTTCTACAGCTACCTCGAACGCCTTGTTTTGTTTCCATGTCCATGTAGACCTCGAATTTGCCATCTGATATTCCATCCACATGTCCTAAGCTTTCTCTTAGTTACATTCATCCTGTATAATAGAATCAACAAAAAATTTAGCTCAAGAACCCTAATTTCAAGAGTAAAAAATTAGACAAATTTGAGCAAAAAAATTGGGGCTTTTAGTGTTACCTTGTACGAAAATGCACGACAAACAAAAGGGTTGCGCGAATTTGGTTGATTTGAACTGAAGAGAAGAAATTCGTGGATTGAAGGAGGAAGAAATTAGCGATGCAGCAAAGCCTCGAGGAGAGAGAAACACATTTTTTTTAGTTGAATAAGTTAGTTGGGGGAAATAAGGGGAGGGGGGGAATTGGAGGGAATATTTTTTTTCTTAAAAAATTGTTAAATAAATCAACACGTGCACACCACGTGTCGGTCAACGCCGGAAAATTGGCGTTGACCACCGGAAAATAGCTTTTGATCCTTATTCACAAAAAAAATGAATTGGGCCCTATGTCACAACTTTTTTTAAATGGTTCTTTGTCACAATTTTTGTGTTACAAAAGGTCATTTCTGACAAATTTTCCTATTTTTTTTATAAATATTTAACTGAAATATAGCTAATCCGTAATTAATAAATCTTGACGTACTCATTTACTCATCTGATATGAAATTTTCTCCCTGCTACGTTTTATATATTGAACATGATAATTTGACCACAATATTTGATATTCGTAATATATTAATTTGACCAAAATATTGACTAAATATATTTTATGTAATTGATATGTCGATTTGACTAAAATATTGCCAAAATCGTTTAATACTATAATATCTATAATATTTTACGAAGTATATTTTTTCCTTACGTAGCAGTTTATACAAAAGGAGAGAATAAAATAATAAATAAAATAGATATCTTTTTTAGAAAAGAGTTTTTTGGTTGGGAAATTTTGCACCAGGAAATGACATTTGTCATTCCTGGGGTCTGTTTTAGTATAATGTGACCATAGTTTTTGGTATACCTACTTCGAGTTTATAATAGGCATTGATGTAATTATTGATTTGTTTACAATTAATTATTTATTTTGACTTTTTAGCTAAGACTTTCTTTTTATTTTGAGCATAACAATCAACCCTAAATTATCTTTCCAAATGATCTTTCAATTATTGGCATGCAAATTATCTTTCCATAGTTGGTAGAGAAATTCTCGTTCAAAACAATCTTGAAGCTCTACCGGCTTTATATGCTCCTCTTTTTTACTTTCCCAAAAACCTTGTTCACAACTCAACTCGGTCCATAGAAATTTATTTTGGAAACAGACAATCCATTCCTCTTCCACACCCTTATTGTTTTGGATAAGTTTAGTCAACCTAAATCTAGGTGGGCTTGGGTTTAGAAAAACCCGACCCCCTCAATAGAGATTTCTTAGCCAAATCAGGCTGGAAGTTCTTAACCATAACAAAAGTTCATAGGTCTATTTTTTCAAACAACATTACCTTCAAAAAAAATTCTTTCTTCACTTGTAAACCCAAGCAAAAAGACTCCCAAATTTGGCATAACATCCCCAACCAACGTGAAATCTTGAGAAAAAAGATCAGATGGAAAATCAATCTCTGGCTCGATAACTAGGCGTGCGGTCTAGGATATTCTCCTAGATACTTGTAATCTTTCTCATGACAAAGCCAACACGGATCTTACTGGCGCTCATTTCATATTTCCCTCAAAACATTGGAATATCCGTAAACTCGGGGAACATGTTGCTAATGTTGGATATTGTTTCTTCCGCCTCTTCGTGAAGGCATTTTCTTGATCATGTATATTTGTGGGGATTTTATGTTTATCGTTTCTAGGTTTTGATGATGTTTTATATTTTCAGTGGTTAATTCTGTATTTTTGTCGAATTTCAGACTATTTTGGAGGGTACTAGTGCACCATCTTCATCGACAAGGCCGTTAGAGGATGGATATACTGAATATTCGTCCCCACAACAACGCAAGAGGAAGAAAAAGTCTATGGTGTGGCGTGAAATGGATGAAGGAAATAACGATAAAGGTGAAAATTTTGCGACTTGTGTTCATTGTAAGCTCAAATTAGTTGCCACCTCTATAATGGTGAAGGAAATAATGTCCTTGGTCCAAGTTTTCATTTAATGCTAACTCTAATAAATGCGGTTCATTATATATTAACAAGTTAATTATTCAGTGAGATCAAGTGATCTGAATGCCTAGGTAGATGCCGCTTAGTTCAAGTGGAATTAATCACATTAATGCCACAACTTACTCTTGACTGAACCCGTAGGGTCACACAAATAGTACATGAACGGAACAAATATTTAGGTGAATATAGTATTCAGTAAATACTCTAATGGACATTCGTAAATGATGGATGTTGGTTCCAGTGGAAGCTAAAATCAAAAGGCAAAGAGAGAAAATTTGCCGGAAATGAAGATATTGCCAGAAACGAAAATATGGTTCATGATGGAAATATAAATATTATCGAAGTCGAAGATATTATCGGAAACGGAAATATGGTTCTTTTCGGAAAATATTAACGGAAATATAAATATTATTGCCAAAAACGGAAATATTATTGGAATTGGAAATATTATCCAAATCGGAAAATATTGTAGGAATCGGAAAATATTCTAGGAATCGGAAATATTATCGGAAACGTAAATATTGTTGGATGTTTCTAAAAGACTAATGTAACATCCTAATAATTCCTTGCTTTTATAAAACCATTTCCACACCTAAAATAAGGAATTACTAAAGTATTACCACCACCGTGATAACGGTTAAGGCTATTACCAGAATTACGCAGCGGAATTAACTAAATTTTAAAACAATAAATAATAGTTAATGACCTCCATACAAGTTAGAACCATAACGGCCCAAACCAAAATAGTTTAAGACAAAATCTATTAACTAATTAAAAACATTATAGTCTAGACTAAATAAAAAAAATTATAGTTTAGAATAATGCAAGTACAAAAACTCTCTCAGCCAACCCTTGAAGAACTACTTGTCCTGCAAGTCACCTCTTAAAATCTGTTATTGATAGACTACTCCCCAACAATGCAAATGCAAATGATGGATCATCATAGGGTCATTAAGGCAAAGGCCATGACCAAAACACAAAGAACGTAATCAGTGAAATCTGAGTACAAACAAGCTAGAATAAAATCCTATATCTATCATGCTTCATGCCAACAACAAATTAGATCACATGCAAAAGCCAAATAAGTAAGAAATTAATCATGAAGACAAGACTCGACTCTCGAAACGACTTTGGACTCATAGATTAATTAGAATAAGCTTCGAATGGGCCTAAAAGAAATATCCATTAAGGAAGAGTGTTGGGAGCCCACCAAACACTAAAATAATAATAATAACCCAGTTGTCAGACCACACAGACGGAATTCCAGCGCATAAAAGAAATGAAACAACGTCTTGTACATTAATAGGAGTACAATCCCCTTGGAAAGGTACTCCCCCCATTGTTCATACTCAAGGTATATACGTTCCAAGAGTTTTGAAGCTTGTTCAGGTTGCAGTTTACGTTTATTAATATTTTATTCACAAAGCCGACACAAGACATAATCAAGCAAGAATTTAATAAGCGAACAACCAAACAATAATCCTTTTAAGATCATTAGGACTTGTGATCAAACATTTAAGACTCAAGTGAAATTACTCCCATTGTTCCTTCTCAACATACTGTTGAGTCCACGACATGCCTGTTAACATGCGGGTTGTGCACTAGGCACGATTTATCCTTAATTCAATTCACATTGACTCATTCTACATATGCGGTGGCTTATGTGAGCATACCCTTCATATCAGGGCCGTCTCCGACAACTTGGAGGCCCTGTGCTAAATACACATATTGGGCCCCTATAAATTTTTACGGAAAATTATTTACTGTAAAACACATAATTATTATATTAATATTATTTTATTTATACAAAATATAGAGTCAAATTAAAATATGGTTAAACATTTTATGTGGGTTAATTTGAGAAATGAATGAAAAGGTTTTTGACAGCCATGAAAAGGCGAAAAAAAAAAAAAATTAACGGCAAGAGTCAAGCATCGAACCCTGGTATCATCTCCCACGGTTATTACCCCTTACCAACTAAGACAAATATCTAACATTGTTCTATAGAGCGCGGTTAAATATATATTTTAAAACGTTTTGGGAGTTTAACCACCACAATTCGTTTGGGCCCCAAAAATTGTGTGGCCCGGTGCTATAGGTCCGATGGGACCGCCCTTTAGCCGGCCCTGCTTCATATGTACTTAATAAACACGACTCGAAATTCTACCCTACACATGGGGTGGCTTACATGAGCACACCCTTCATATGTGGTAAATAAAAATGGTGCAACTAGGCACAATATACTTGGCTCATAAAATGCCAGACATTACGCACAATAGCATAAATCATTCCTTTTATACGAATAAACCATACATTCATAACCATACTTGGACAACATGCTTGTTATTTAAATTCAACAAACATACCCAATCATAACATGCTTGTTCAATTTAATTCAACAAACATAAATAATATCCAAGACATGCTTTTGTTAGGTTATGAATAATACAATAATATAATTCATGCTGAAAAACCATAAAGCCAGAATCCAAATTAATTGCCACATAGTCAATTAGCATAATTTAGATTACATACAATGTGATGCGTGCCTTCCCTACCTGCTCCCGAACCGAACAAGAACAAGTCTTTAGAGCCCCAAACGTTTCCCCTCCATAGAAAGTCCACAGCACGTTCGGATCCGCCTTAGGTTTAACCAACTAGGATTTTACTTAAGGTTTTACTCCCTCCGTCCAATATTAGTTGTTACACTTTCCTTTTTTGTCCGTCCCAGATTAGTTGTTACACTTCTAAATTAGGAATGACCCCACAATTATTACATTGTCTCTCTCTTCCCAGTAAATGTTTTTTTGTCCCCACACCCTCTCTCATTCAATTACAAAAATACCCCACTAACTCCTATCACATCTACTTTTTCAATAAAATAACAATTGATAACCAAACAACCACTTATCACATAAAACTTTGTGCAAAGGTAAGGGTAACAACTAATTTGGGACGGAGGGAGTATGTATTAGGGTTAAGCTATATTATGTTCTCCCTTGAACACAATGTAATTAAAGAATATGATTTTCAATGTATAAAATTATGAGGGCATAGCCTCGTATTTATAGGGTATGAAATAAGGAGTTTGAGTCTTACTAGGAAAAGAATTACCAACCCTACTAGGATTGAAATTCTTATCCAATTAGAATTGTAACATTAATTAAACTCTTAATTCAATCATTTCTAGTAGGACTAGGAGTACTTAATCTCAAGGTTACTTGGGAACTAAGTAATCAGACTTTTCTTGGAGCCCAATACGAAGCAACCAACGCAGCCACAATGGGTCACGTTGGTGCGCGCGTGCCTGCCTAGGCCAAACCGCAGCCGCAGCTGGCCAGAGGCCCAGCGCGCTGCAGCCTTACCTTGGCGGGCTTGCATCGCTACTGCTGCCTTGCATCGCTACTGCTGCCTTGCTTGCTTGGCGCGGCTCACTGTGCTGCTGGCCCATCGGCTGGGCGCTGGCGCTGGGCTTCGTGCTCAGTTCTACGCGCTCGGCCTTTGCTTGTCGAGCGATTGGCCGACTCGCTTGTGTAGACACCTACTTTTGTCCCCATTCCCGAAAGGGAAGGTTCGATGATGAAAACATAAATCTCCACTTGACAACGCATCTCCTATAAAATAACGAATCTCAATTCCCCTTTTTATTTCACCCGAAACCTGCTATTTATGGAAACCTGCTAAAAATAGTAACTGCCATAAAGGGTAGTTGCTAAAAGTAGTAAGAATAAAAAGATAGAAACCTGTCAGAATTAGGTGTTGCACTCCAACATAAATCCTAAAAGAGATAGAAATTGTAAAAGGAATTCTATTCCTATCGCAGTTTGATAAAAGAGGTAACGTATTAATTAAACTCATAACGAACCTAGAGTTCGTAAAGGGCCCAGACGCATTCCGTTGTAAATTGATACGCACCAAATAACTCGGATTAAGTCTCTTAATGAACTCCGTACTCTAGAGTCCAATATGACAAAGAATTCTGCCAGACCCTATTTTCAACGCCCAGCCCTGGGCGCCGAAATCTTTGACGCCCAGAGCTGGGCGCCGAAAATACCTGGGACGGATTCTTTTCCTAATCCGTTTCGTATTCAAATTCCTGAAAAACTATCTTTCTACGCCACTTTTTCCTATAAATAGACCCCTAAGTTCGACGTGAAAAGGACACACACAACACACAATTATATTCTGACTCCAACCCTTAGCCTAAGCCTCACGCTGCGAAATTGTTCACGCGTTCTGTCGCAATCGATCCATAAATCGAACAGAACGTATCCCGTCCCATAATTTGAGATTCGTTAAATAAAAGGAGAAATAGAAAAGTCAAAGTGGTTAGTTTTCTGAGAACCGTGACGCACCTCTCAAGGGTGCGTCGTAATGTGTCCCTTTTCCATGGTTTAATTGCTTTCCTCGCCCTTTTATGAACTGTTAAACTAACTAAAATCTGATTGTTCGATCACGCTTAATAAATATGATATTTTTGGGAAATTGGATTATCATGCTAGGTCCCTTAAAACAATCTAACTCAGATAATCGCGCTCGATCTAGTACTATGTGTTGCATATTGTTAAAATCAACTCAGATTAGTTTATTAGTTAACGCATGTCCCTTCAATTATTTATGCTGAGCTAGTAAGGATATCCTGCCTCTGGAGTTATCGACGAGAGAAGTACTCATCTCGGTAGTTACAGTCCCCCCAACCCTCAATCTCTACCTTGCGGGTGTATGTTGAGAGATCCCCACACCAGGGATCACAAGGGAACCTACGGCCGTCGTGCTCAAACATAATTGCACTCCCTTTATGTCACGATAACCGGGTTTTGTCATTTTTTCTCATTGTCGTTAAAAACTGAATGGCGACTCCTATATTACTAGTCAATTGGGTGTAAACTCACAGGAAATCCAATTACACTTGATTGAATAAAAAGAATCGTCACACCCACGAGGGACGAGGTCACGCATTAGCCTCGTGCTTTTTCGACCCCTTCACAGTGGCGACTCCACTGGGGATAGTGAAGGAAATACTCGTGCTTGTAGGTAATCAAAATAGCCGAAGGGTGAAACGATCCTACCCTGCGTTTATTTCCCCATCAAGTTGGGACGACCTGAAAATCAGCATATTAATGTGAATGGGAAGAACCGCATAACGAATCTCGGCTCCCTCGGGAGTTGGGACTAAGGATACCTTTTCCCGCCAATAGGGGGGTGCATACGCCGCGCATGTTTCCCACTCGGTACTTGTGCAGGTAGTACACCTATCCCGAACCCAATCGCTCTCTCATTAGGTCCCTCTCGCCTGCATGCCCCCTTGGCTTGCACTTGCGGGTTGGCCTCTTGAGCGAAATTCGTCTGTTGAAGACACTACCTCCACCGGGGCATGTGTTGGATCTACGATAGAAGCGGTACCAAGCCAGACGCAAATAAACTATTCATAGAAGCCTATCATAAACTACGTGGCATATTTAATTTTCAAATCCATGTTTGTAATGTAGTTATGTGTAGCGAAATATGTGATTGTGTGCGACAAACTATCCTAGAAAACCAACGACCTTAAAAATTGCCCAAACATTCATAGACTAATTTGCCAAAGAGTTATACCGAAACACGTGTTCCGCAAACCCGAATGACCGCCACAAAAATAAGCGACGCTCGGGATGGCCTGTAACGAATCCCACAAACGCTGTTACGCGTAAAGGACGTTATTAAGCAAGCACGCAAATCGAAGTCTCATAAACAGAAGACAGAAAACGAGAACCAGCCAGGGACGCATTTTCAACGCCCCTGGCTGGGCGCCAGAATTTCCCACGCCCCTCGCTGGGCGCTGAAGTTGCTGCTTGGCCTTCTGGTCAAGCGCAGCAGCCTCGGTACCCGCGGGAAAGGAAAATACGTAGCACAAAAAATGTTCGTAAAAAGAATTGCTACGAGGGCGTATGAAAAAGCACTCGATTTCAAAAGCGACTTATAAAAAAAAATAATAACTCTTTGTGTCGTTGATAGGCCTCCTACGACGGAAATGTTCGGCTCCCAAAACCGAGCACGCTAATTGAAATAACCTTGAATGTCACATGGGCAAAGTATTCAAAAAATAATGTTCAAATGAAGTTTTCAAGAAAAATAATGTTCGAAAAAAAATAAATCCGAGTCTAGACTAGGCTATGCCAAAGTACAATCTAAATCCTAAGTCTTAGTTGTCTTATCCATAGAATCGGTCCTAATGCTTGGTGTCGTTCTGCAAGTTAAAAGGTTAAACCATATTGAGTCTCCCTTCCTAACATTTAAATCAATAAGCAACCATCTGTAATTGTCATCCCTTGCTAAGAGTCTACGGCCTCAATACTCTCTCTCACCCATAAAAAGAATATGTTATGTATTTGCAAAATGGAAACAGTCACATTCTGAAAATCATTCCCCCATAGTCGCACAACCCCCAAAGTGAACCTAAGGTGTCAATACCATTGGCAAAGAAAAAATTAATGGCCTCAAGGCTTATAATCACATTGGGTCACGACTATCATAGTCCTCTCGAGTCACTCGCTCCTTGAAATACTACTAAGTACGGACTAAAAGATTTTCCATGAATGCAACATGACCAACCATGAAAATACCCAAATCGGCATACCATAAGGCTACCATTGGGGTAAAACAATACACACTAAGAGAGAAGCTGCACTAATGATTCTAGTCTTGCAAAAATAAAAATTCGATCTCCCCAATTAACTACCTTGCCAACATTAAGCAAAATGGCGCATGACAAATGAACACCCAAGGGTTAAAATCTAAAGTGTCAACCAACGAAAGTTATGGTCCAATTAGCCTAAGTCTGAGAGTCGCTTGGTCAAGTATTATAGGCTTACGCCATGTCATTATTTTGAGTCTAGGCCACCTCGTATTCATACACGGGTTATAATAAGAAAGATTAATGAAAGTTTGAGTCTAAATCACAACTTCCCATTAAACCCCAGAAACTGGAATCTGAAAAGAAGCAAAAAATTATTTTCGATGTAATTCTTTCGTTAAAATTCAATAAGGTAAAAACAACATTTTGAATCTACGCTATTTGCACATTTTAAGAAACGACTAAATACGCTTGCAAAGTAAGACAATTTAAAGGTCCACCCTAGGCCTACTAAAATTAAAGGTCCACCCTAGGCCTACTAAAATTAAAGGTCCACTATAGGCCTACCAAACGAGGCTCACTCAGTCTCACCTCGTGACTCAAAGACCACAACCATCTACCTTTTAGCCCAAATTGATTGAAGGATTTATGTTGGGGAGAAATCCCAAGCAAAAATAAAAAAGAGAAAGAGAAAAGGGAGAGCGAAAAGAGCCATGAAATACTTAGCCCGTACCTCCCAAAGTACGAAATCTACCCAAGTAAACGAAGGAAAAGAATTGAGTCAACCAATCCAAATCATAAAATTCTACGATGTCTACCCTTTCCATCCTTATGCTCTTAGACGCCTTCGCTCCGGGGTCCCTGTTCAGCTCATTTAACCCATCCATGTTCTCATTGCCATAACCCAAGAAACCATTACCTCAACTCTTGTTTTGAACTTGTTATCAACCGCAAACCACGCACGGCCATTGACACGTGCGTCATGCCCATCATTTCCAAAGTCCAAACCTGCTCTTACACCACCATTAGCATAATGACCATATAACTTGTTTGGATACGTCCTGTTGATATACCCTTGAGCCGTCCCTATGCTACTCATTGGCCTTGATTGATGTAAACTCGTGACACTAGCCTGAGGCCGTAAAATGTGAATCCTAGCAGATGTAATCCTTATGCTTGACCAATACCTATACAAATTACCCTATCTCATTCAACCCATCTTTCAAGCCGTCTTGAGTCACAAATAAAAAAAAAAGACAAATGAAAAGTACATTCTACGCTTAACGTAAAAAATAATAATAAATAATAAAAAAGAAACTTTGCAAAGCGCCTCTAAAGTTAGTCTAAAAAGAAAAAGAAGCATTTAGCGCACCAAAAAAGATCCGCCCAGAATTTTTTTTCAGCGCCCACAGTTGGGCGCCGAAATCTTTAGCGCCCCTGCCTGGGCGCTGAATCTCTATGCTCGCCAAATTTTGTCCTGAAGTGCTCGTCATCTTATCCGCACATGCACGGAAAAATAACGAACACTTGGAGGGGTACAGCACGTATTCAGATATACGTACCAAAAAATACATGTACTCAAAAAAAAAAAATTATGTACTCAAAAAATATAAAACAAATTTTTGGCTTACGGCAAAGCGGCAGATTAAAATAATAATAAACTTCAATTATTCTACCGTTTCAAATAATATGTTTCCACCTCAGAACATACTTGTTTAAAATCGGCATTCTATGAAACCATTTTCTAGGCTAAGAACTACGCAAGACCTGATTCCAAATTAAATTTATTTAAGGCGGATACGTAGGCAATCGATCATTCGGTCCAACCAAATTGACAAAAATATTAAAGGCTATAGAAAAACAAGAATAAAAAATAGAAGTCCCTTATTGAAATTTAATTACTTGCAATCCAAGTCGAAAGAAAAATTTAAGTCAAAAGGAAGAATCCAAGTCATCAAAATGCCAAAATTAATGAGCACACATCGAAAAATAATAAGGGCACGTACCCTTGCCAGAAGGAGCACTCACACTCCTAGGCACTTAGCCAAGACTCAAAAAGATCGCTTTGATGGGGGCTAGCGCAAGCGTCCATGACCTCTAAAGTACTCGGCTTGACCCTCCCTAAAGCGAACTAACTCACTTAAAGACTTTCTTTCACCACTAGACATAGTCGTTCGCTTAAAGACCTTCTTTCACCACTAGACACAGTCATAATGCCAACAAGTAGTAAAGGCAGTAAGCTCGCAATAAAGATGATTGTTCTACGGCGTCGCCCCATCGTTCCTTCGAGCTCAGGGCACCCATTCATGGTAATTCGAATGCTTGCTAATCCCTTTGGAAAAAAATAAAAAAACAACAGACATTGTCAATAGGACTTGGCACTTAACCAAGGTTTACTCTACTCTGACATATGACACGGGCATCTAAAATCGAAATCTGAAACATCATTAATGGGGAAGACATAACAGCAACTGGGGGCTAAAAATTGAAATGAAAGAGCTAGGGAAAGAACTAAGTATACCTTGACCTTTTTGTGCAGACATACACCAAGTAAATCTAAGTCGATTTGAAAAAGGTTTATATTCCCGCAATTCTGGAAAATATGGCCCTAAAAGCCTAAAGCATGTGCCGCACGGACACAAGTAAAATCTTGGCGCCTGTACCCTGGCTTCCAGCAAATCCTTAGACAGCATTCCAAAAAACATAACAGGTATTTTGATTCACTCATGTAATCATGTACGAACCCTTCTATAAGTCAACTTACTTAGGACACCTCGGATTGTACACAGTAGGACTCGGAATTCAAATAATTTTCAAAGACTTCTTCGAACATAATAAAGTGTTGGTTTAATCTAAGTATGTGTTTTTCAAGTGAGTCAAAGATATTTCTAAATATGATTATGGGTAGAGAAAGGCACCTAGCTTTTGGTCAAGGCACACTTCAACATGTGATTACCTTGACCATGGCAATGTCGCACAATACGACATTTACAAGAGAAGTAGCAGATCACTACTCGAACGTACCTCGCACTAAACGTGAAGGAAATAATGCCCTTGGTCCAAGTATGCATTCTATGATAAGTCTAATAAATGAGGTTCAGTATTAATTAACAAGTTAATAATTCAGTGAGATCAAGTGAGCTTAATGCCTAGCTAGAGGCTGCTTCAGTTCAAGTGGAATTAATGATATTAATCCACAGCTTACTCTTGACTGAACCCGTAGGGTAACACAAATAGTACGTAAACGGATCAAGTATTTAATGGCATTAAATACTCCATCTATGAATATTCGGAATCGACGGATCTTGGTTTCAGTGGGAGCTGAGATCGTCACAGGCAAGAAATGAATACTCCGGAAACGATGATATTACCGGAAACGGAAATATGGATCGTATCGGAAATATAAATATTACCCAAGTCGTAGATGTTGCCGGAAACGGAAACATGGTACGTATCGGAAAATATTATCGGAAATGGAAATATTGCCAGAATCGGAAATATTGTCGGAAACGGAAATATTGTCAGAATCGGAAATATTATCGGAATCGGAAAATAATTCCGGAAACGGAAATATTAAATATTTGTTCGAAACGGAAATTAATTCCGGAATCGGAAATATTAAATATTGTTCGTATCGGAAATGAATTCCGGAATCGGAAATTTAATCGGAAGCGTATCGTACGAATAAGCATCGGACGAGGCCTGCCGGACGAGGGCCCAGCACGAAGCCAGGCCATCGCCCAGCAAGCCAAGCGCGCCACACGAACAGCCAAGGCCACGCCAGGCCCAGCGCAAGGCCAGGCCCAGCAGGCCATGGCAGCGCGCACAGCGCGCGCAGGAGCTACGTGGGCTTGTAGCTCGCGTAGGCCTCGCTGCGTGGGCTGCTGCTCGCACGCACGCGCATGGGCGGCCCATCGTGGCTGCCGTGTGTGTGTGCGTAAGTGTTTGTGTTCATGCACGATTCCTAAAGCATGCAGAGTTCGGTTAATGATTAAATTCCTAATTCTATTTGATAAATTAATTAATTAGAGTTCTTGTAGGATTCTAGGTTTAATTAATTTGTATCTGAATAGGATTCCAATTCCCTTTCCATACCCCTATAAATATGTGGCCTGGGTTCACAATTTATAACGAGTTTCAAAGTATTCAAAGTGAGTTTTTGAGAGAAAAATTCAATCACACATCTTGCTCAAAAGTGCCGAAAATTCTAGTACCTTAAGGGCGATTCTAGTTGGTCAATCTTAAGGCGGATCCGGACGTGCTGTGGACTATCTACGGAGGGACGACACTTGGAGTCCTAAAGACTTGTTCTTGTTCGGTTCGGGCGCAGCTAGGGAGGGCATGCAACAAAGAGTATGCATCTAAATTATGCTATATGATTATGTGTAAATAATATGTAATCCTGGGTTAATGGTTGTTTCCGCATGATTTATGTAATATCATATGTATCATAACATAACAGTGGTATCACGAGCCCCTTATTATTTTCATAATCTAAATTGCATGAACATGGTTAAATATTACAAATTTGCAAGAATTAAAAGGGGTGATTAATTTTCGTAATTGTTAATTAATTGCAAATTGCGTTTATTTAATTATACGTACGCAGTTTTTCGGCAGTTTCTTCGTTACTCATCCAAATCGAGTGATTTTTGTGTCAATTCCGCATGTAAAAGGCATTCTAAAATTTTGACAAAAATAGTATTTTTCTGCCGAACCCAGAATTCTCAATTTCGAAGCCTAACTATGACTTTTCGAAGGTTTTAGTTTTTCGAATGCAAAATTTCGTAAATTTAAGATGTTAAATTAAATATTTGCGATTCTTGTTGATAAATCTTGAATTTTTGATTGACCTACTGTATATGTTTAACAAGTTTGAATGCCTAGCCTTGTTAATTATGCAATCTAATTTGTAATTATGATTAATTTGTTGAAAATTAGAATAATTTAGAATTAATTTGATTTTCATAATTAATTATAATTTAATTAGAAACCTATGATTAAAAACCACCATAAAAATTGTAAATTTATGATAAATTTTAAATTTTTATGACCTAGACTTGAATCCATGACAATCGGAAATCAATTGGATAATAAATTTTCGATTTTTTCGCCCTAAAATTATGAAATTAATATTATTTATTAATTTGTCATTAATTTTAAATATAAATTTTAAATTTTTATGCGATTCGTTCATAAAACTTGCACGCACAAAGCAATGGACACTTCGTGTTACCCTTAAGGGGTGTTGTATAGCGCGGGCATGCGACGACGAGCAAGGGAGCTCGTCGCCCGTGCGGCACGAATGCAATGAGCAAGGGCGTAGTGCACGAGCACAAGGCAGCAGCCCTGCCTTGTGTCGTGGGCCACGAGCTATGAAAAAATGGGCATGGGCGAAAGGCAAGCCAAGGCAGTCGCGTGTGGGCAGCAAGCGAGCTGCGCCACAACGCGCACTGCCTCGCGCAAGAGCGCGCAGCCTCGCGCGCAGCGAGCTCAAGCTCGCGTGCCACGAGCGCTGCGCCCAGCGTTGCTCGCGCGCACAGCGAGCGATGTCGCGCGCCCAGCGAGCGATATCGCGCGCCCAGCGAGCGATGGCTCGCGCACACTGCGAGCGCTGGCGAGCGCGCACTGCGAGCGATGGCTCGCGTGCGACGAGCGCTGGCGCGCGCGCAGCGAGCACCACATCGTGCGATGGCTTGCGATTGGTAGAGCAGCAGCTATGCGACGAGCGCATGGGCCGCGCGCATATGGCCAGCTATGGCTGTATGCGTGCGGCCCATGGGCGTGCAATGCGTAGGGTGTTTGCGTTACGATTAGATCGTTTTGAATGTTTAATTTGAAAATTTCAGTTCACGTAATTTTAATTAATTTTAAAATTAATAATTTAAATTATTTTCTTGGATTTTAATTTTGAATATTGTAATTATAATAAATGTTATTTATTCTAATTATTTTACTAAAATTAAAATCATGAATTAATTTAAATAACGACTGAAATTAAATTAAACTTTTTGGATTCAATTATAAATTTATATGAGCTTTAAATTTTAATTAAAATTGTATGTTTCCGGTTAGACTAGAAATACATTTTTATGTTTAAAATTAGTAAAGCATATGAATTTATTGGTTTAAGTGGGAGCGCTTTTTAGTCATAAACTCTTGATTAGGTCTACAAATCCTTAAGGTTAGAACAACTTGATTAGAATTAATAAGGACTGAATAATTGGTAGATTATTGGTGCCCTTGATTAATTGCTGCAAATATTTACGTGATGCATAATGTGTTTTACTAACCAGCTAAGTGGGCCATTCATGATAATGAATGGGTGAATGGTATATATTGTATATGTACTGTTTTGCAGGTTATGAAGTGACTAGTATGGCCCAAATAGGATAGAAAATATGGTCTGCGTACCATTAATTTGAATGTAATTGGTCTAAAGTACCAAAGTTATTTTTCAATTCAAATATGGTCTGCGAACCATCAAATAGTTGTAATTAGTTATAGCTTATCCTATTTGAAGAAAATGGTGCCTCCCACGGAGATTTTCAAGACGGACTTTGAAGTTGAAGCTTCAAGATGAAGTCGGGCCATACTAGATCACATTTATCTTATGCATGTTTTAAGTTATTTATTGCTTTTAAATATGTCTTAAAATGCATGAGATCAAAAGCTTGATTATGTTGCATGATTAAGGATTTTAGTTCACTTAAAATCTAACCAACATAGTAAGAGCCTTAAGTTCCAAACTTAAAAATTGAGTTAAAAGGTGCCATGCCAAAATATACACTTGCTTGGATATCCTTTACATCAATCTAGTAATAGTTTTCGCTCAGCGAGGTGTTACTTATTGGTCCTAAAGGGGCAAGGTACACAAATAATTGTGAGTACATGTTAGTTTTGGTGAAACTCAACGATATAAGTAAGGAGTCCTTTTATGTCGTGGCAAAATCGATAGGTTTACCTAATAAGTTCTTAGACGTACCTATCAACCAAGAATAGTTTCTAGACTATTAGCAAAAGGCTTTTGCTTACCTAAGATGTTCTAGGATTAAGTCGACAAACTGTGCTTAGTTCTTCAATGATTTTAGGATCTTGGAATCATTTTATTCACACCTGCCGGAACACATAACTTGAATAAAATGCTTAATAAACATTGAATTATGCATGTATGCTAGAATTTAAGTTTATTAAGAGAAACTGTGAATGGTTATTTATTTGTTTATTCTTTTCAATTGTAGTTTTAATATGGCAAACAACAATTCATTCAACATTCGATCAATTCTCGAAAAGGAGAAGTTGAACGGGAAAAACTTCCTTGACTGGCAAAGGAACTTGCAAATAGTTCTTATGCAGGAAGAAAAGGAGTATGTCCTAGATGAGGCGATGCCCGAAGATGCAGGCGACGGGGTCACTCAGGCAGCCCTCAATCGTTGGATTGATGCCAACAAGGATGTGAAATGTCTAATGCTCGCCACCATGAGTGCGGATCTGCAGAAAACGTTCATCAACTCAGATGCTTTCACAATCATCAGTGAGTTGAAGAACATCTTCCAAGATCTGGCTCGAGTCGAAAGATTCGAGACTCATAGGCAAATTCTTGAGACCAAGCTTAAGAAAGGCGAGCCCGTAAGTCCACATGTTCTCAAAATGATTGGACTCATTGAGAATATGAGTCGGCTGGATCAGCAATTTTCTCAGGAAATGGCTATAGACACCATCCTCCATTCTCTTCATAGCGGGTATGATCAGTTCAAACTGAACTACAGTATGAATAGTCTGGACAAAACGCTCACTGAGCTTCACGGTATGCTGAAGACCGCTGAAAAGACGATCAAAAGTGATAAGCAGGATGTGCTTATGGTGCGTGGGGGCAAGTTCAAGAAATCTGGAAAGAAGAGGAATGCTAAGAAAGGTGGCAACAAGGCCAGCCCAACTAAGCAAACTGGCGCCAAATCTGTAAAGAGGAAGGTCAGTCAACCCACTTCTGAATCCGAATGCTTCTACTGCAAGAAGAAGGGGCATTGGAAGAGAGATTGCTTGAAGCTAAAGGAAGATCAGAAGAACGGAACAGTCGTTCCATCTTCAGGTATTTTCGTTATAGACTGTATACTTGCTAATTCAACTTCTTGGGTATTAGATACAGGTTGTGGCTCACACTTATGTTCCAATCCACAGGGACTAAGAAGAAGTAGAAAGTTAAGCAAGGGTGAAGTCGACCTACGAGTGGGAAATGGAGCACGGATTGCTGCATTAGCTGTAGGAACTTACTATTTGTCGTTGCCCTCCGGGCTAGTTTTGGAACTGGAAGAATGTTTCCATGTTCCAAGTCTTACTAAAAACATCATTTCAGTTTCTTGCTTAGATGCTAAGGGATTTTCCTTTTTAATAAAAGACAATAGTTGTTCGTTTTATTTTAAAGAGATGTTTTATGGATCTGCTAGATTAGTCAATGGACTTTATTTATTAGATCACGACAAACAAGTATATAACATAAATACCAAAAGGGCCAAAAAGGATGATTCAGATCTCACCTATCTGTGGCATTGTCGATTAGGCCATATAAACTTGAAACGCTTAGAAAGACTTCAAAAGGAAGGAATTCTAGAACCATTTGACTTAGAGGATTATGGTAAATGCGAATCATGTTTACTTGGCAAAATGACAAAGCAACCTTTCTCTAAAGTTGGAGAAAGAGGAAATGAACTATTGGGTTTAATCCATACAGATGTATGTGGACCAATGAGTACAAATGCTAGAGGTGGTTTCAGCTACTTTATCACTTTCACTGATGACTTCAGTAGGTATGGTTATGTCTACCTAATGAAGCATAAGTCTGAATCCTTTGACAAATTCAAGGAATTTCAGAGTGAAGTAGAGAATCAATTAGGCAAGAAGATTAAGGCACTGCGGTCTGATAGAGGCGGTGAATATCTGAGCTATGAATTTGATGACCATCTGAAAGAATGTGGAATTCTATCAGAGTTGACTCCTCCTGGAACACCACAATGGAACGGTGTGTCGGAACGGAGGAACAGAACCTTGCTAGACATGGTCAGGTTAATGATGGGTCAGGCCGAACTTCCATTAGAATTTTGGGGACATGCACTAAATACAGCTGCACTCACTATAAATAGAGCTCCGTCTAAAGCTGTCGAAAAGACTCCATACGAATTATGGTTTGGAAAGCCTCCAAATGTGTCTTTTCTTAAGATTTGGGGATGTGAAGTATACGTCAAACGATTAATTTCAGACAAACTTCATCCAAAATCTGACAAATGTATCCTTGTGGGCTATCCAAAGGAAACAAAGGGGTATTACTTCTACAATACATCTGAGAACAAGGTGTTTGTTGCTCGAGATGGTGTCTTTTTGGAGAAAGATCACATTTCCAAAATGACAAGTGGGAGAAAAGTAGACCTCGAAGAAATTCGAGTCGAACAACAAACTCTAGAGAATGCTCAAGATGACATTCAGGATGAAACTCAGAGATCTTTAGAAGAATCTGGTGAGAATCATGGTCAATCTAGAAATGTTACCCCGCGTAGATCGCAAAGATATAGATCTCAACCGGAAAGGTACTTAGGTATTTTGACGAACGAGAGCTATGACGTTCTGTTACTTGAAAGTGATGAACCTGCGACTTACAAACAAGCTATGACGAGCCCTAGCTCCAAGCAATGGCAAGAAGCCATGCAATCTGAATTAGACTCCATGTCTGAAAACCAAGTATGGGATTTGGTCGATTTGCCAGATGGCTACCAAGCCATTGGAAGCAAATGGGTTTTCAAACTGAAAAAGGACAAGGATGGGAAACTTGAAGTTTTCAAAGCTAGATTGGTTGCAAAAGGTTACAGGCAAGTCCACGGTGTGGATTACGATGAAACCTTTTCACCAGTTGCAATGCTAAAGTCTATTCGGATAATGTTAGCAATCGCTGCATATTACGATTACGAAATATGGCAGATGGATGTCAAAACTGCTTTCTTAAACGGCGTTTTAATAGAAACTGTGTTTATGACACAACCTGAAGGTTTTGAGGATCCAAAGAATGCTAAAAAGGTATGCAAGCTAAAGAAGTCAATCTACGGATTGAAGCAGGCATCCAGGAGCTGGAATATACGTTTTGATGAAGCAGTCAGTGACTTTGGTTTCATCAAGAACGCAGACGAATCTTGTGTATACAAGAAGGTCAGTGGGAGCAAAATTGCTTTCCTAGTATTATATGTCGACGACATATTACTTATCGGAAATGACATTCCTATGTTGAACTCTGTCAAGATTTGGCTTGGGAAATGTTTTTCGATGAAGGATCTAGGAGAAGCACAGTACATATTGGGCATCAAGATTTACAGAGATAGATCTAAAAGGATGATTGGACTTAGTCAAAGCACTTATATCAATAAGGTGCTTGATAGGTTCAAGATGGCGGACTCCAAGCGAGGCTACCTACCCATGTCTCATGGAATGACTCTAAGCAAGACTCAGTGCCCAAAAACACTTGATGAGCGTAGACGAATGAATGGGATTCCATATGCATCATTGATTGGTTCAATAATGTATGCTATGATATGTACACGCCCGGATGTTGCGTACGCACTCAGTGCTACGAGCAGATACCAGTCAGACCCAGGAGAGGCGCATTGGACTGCTGCCAAGAATATTCTGAAGTACCTGAAAAGGCACAAAGATGACTTCCTGGTCTATGGTGGAGATGATGAATTAATTGTTAAAGGCTATACGGACGCAAGTTTCCAAACCGACAAAGATGATTTCAGATCACAGTCTGGGTTTGTCTTCTGCCTTAACGGAGGAGCAGTAAGCTGGAAAAGTGCTAAGCAAAGCACCATTGCGGATTCTACAACTGAAGCGGAGTACATTGCTGCACATGAAGCAGCAAAGGAAGCTATATGGCTAAGGAAGTTCATAGGTGAACTTGGTGTAGTCCCCTCCATTAAAGGACCAATAGCCCTATATTGTGACAATAACGGAGCTATTGCACAGGCAAAAGAGCCTAGACACCACCAGAGAGTCAAGCATGTACTTCGTAGATTTCACCTTCTACGAGAGTTCGTTGAAAGAAAAGAAGTCGAGATAAGGAAGATTGGAACTGATGACAAAATATCAGATCCATTAACTAAACCTCTGCCGCAAGCGAAGCACAACTCGCACACTGCAGCTATGGGAATCAAGCATATTGGAGAATGGCTTTGATGTCTCTGTTTAATGTTTTAAAGTTTTAGAGTTTAAATCTTTGTAAAACATTATTGGTTAATCATTCACAATAAATGAAAAGAATTCATTTTTCCATTTAATTTGTGGTTTATTAAATGATGAGTCCCTTCAATTTGACGATATATTCAAGATAGACTGTCAGGACCAGTCCTGTGACTAAGAAATGTCTATCAAGTGAACTTGAATGTCAAAGGTTGAAAATGGTCCCTAATCGGAGTTTTCTATAAAATTGGACGCATAGAAAACGTTAGACGATTAGAATGCAAGATGACTAGTAGTTTTGTTTCTTGAACTATATGGACATGGCAATGTCATAATCATTTGCATAGATACTTACTTTGGGAAGACTAGTATCGGACAAGACTTATGAAACTTTACTGTAAGAGATGAAAGTCTGTCATAAGTAAATTTCATAAAATTATTAGACACTAAATCCTCAATACCTGAGTGATTTGAGATTACTTGTTTGAGAACTGGTTGCTTTGACGTTGACCAACCGTCGCACCGTAAAAGGAGGCTATAAAGGCAACGCTCAGGTAATCACCTATCAAACGAAGTCTAATCTCAAGATCGCAAGATTGGGATTGTCCTCCCATAAATCGGGATGAGATGCTTAAAAGTTGTACAAGGCCACTCGGAGAGCTAGAAACTGTGAAATGCATGGCCGTGCTCGGATGAATCATAGGCTATGATTATCTGTTTATTTGATCAGTTGAACTCTGAAACCGAGGAACACCTCTGGACATAATAAGGATGACAACTCTTACCTTATGTTCAAGAGCAAGCATCGAGCGACAAAGGAATTAGGAAATGCACACTTGTCCCTAAGGACAAGTGGGAGACTGAAGGAAATAATGCCCTTGGTCCAAGTATGCATTCTATGATAAGTCTAATAAATGCGGTTCAGTATTAATTAACAAGTTAATAATTCAGTGAGATCAAGTGAGCTGAATGCCTAGCTAGAGGCCGCTTCAGTTCAAGTGGAATTAATGATATTAATCCACAGCTTACTCTTGACTAAACCCGTAGGGTCACACAAATAGTACGTAAACGGATCAAGTATTTAATGGCATTAAATACTCCATCTATGAATATTCGGAATCGACGGATCTTGGTTTCAGTGGGAGCTGAGATCGTCACAGGCAAGAAATGAATACTCCGGAAACGATGATATTACCGGAAACGGAAATATGGATCGTATCGGAAATATAAATATTACCCAAGTCGTAGATGTTGCCGGAAACGGAAACATGGTACGTATCGGAAAATATTATCGGAAATGGAAATATTGCCAGAATCGGAAATATTGCCGAAAACGGAAATATTGTCAGAATCGGAAATATTATCGGAATCGGAAAATAATTCCGGAAACGGAAATATTAAATATTTGTTCGAAACGGATATTAATTCCGGAATCGGAAATATTAAATATTGTTCGTATCGGAAATGAATTCCGGAATCGGAAATTTAATCGGAAGCGTATCGTACGAATAAGCATCGGACGAGGCCTGCCGGACGAGGGCCCAGCACGAAGCCAGGCCATCGCCCAGCAAGCCAAGCGCGCCACATGAACAGCCAAGGCCACGCCAGGCCCAGCGCAAGGCCAGGCCCAGCAGGCCATGGCAGCGCGCACAGCGCGCGCAGCGCGCGCAGGAGCTACGTGGGCTTGTAGCTCGCGTAGGCCTCGCTGCGTGGGCTGCTGCTCGCACGCACGCGCATGGGCGGCCCATCGTGGCTGCCGTGTGTGTGTGCGTAAGTGTTTGTGTTCATGCACGATTCCTAAAGCATGCAGAGTTCGGTTAATGATTAAATTCCTAATTCTATTTGATAAATTAATTAATTAGAGTTCTTGTAGGATTCTAGGTTTAATTAATTTGTATCTGAATAGGATTCCAATTCCCTTTTCATACCCCTATAAATATGTGGCCTGGGTTCACAATTTATAACGAGTTTCAAAGTATTCAAAGTGAGTTTTTGAGAGAAAAGTTCAATCACACATCTTGCTCAAAAGTGCCGAAAATTCTAGTACCTTAAGGGCGATTCTAGTTGGTCAATCTTAAGGCGGATCCGGACGTGCTGTGGACTATCTACGGAGGGACGACACTTAGAGTCCTAAAGACTTGTTCTTGTTCGGTTCGGGCGCAGCTAGGGAGGGCACGCAACAAAGAGTATGCATCTAAATTATGCTATATGATTATGTGTAAATAATATGTAATCCTGGGTTAATGGTTGTTTCCGCATGATTTATGTAATATCATATGTATCATAACATAACAAAACGAGTCTGGTTCAAACTATTCATGATCCATGTCACTATGAATGCACAAAAACGTATGCAAGACATTATAGCACCAAGCCAATCCCGTAGCTACAGTTGGAGGCTTGAGAAAAACACTCTAAAAATGCTCGAAATGACGATTTCATCACGAATTCTCGACGCTAATGCTATACATATGTCATAGGGGCACAATCTTAAGCTTTAATCGCGTAAAACGATCCTTAGAATGGCTACAACCCCTCCCAAATTCTAAGCGCTACTTAGAATATATAAAGTCACCCCACTAACAAGGGTAACTGAAAATCGCGAGTCACCAAAACTCCGATCAAACTACTGCACATAACGCTCGCCCTACAAGCACCCGTTACACAGTCTACCTCGTTCCAAAGCAAAAGAGAAAGAAAACAAATCAAGGATAAGAACTGTCAAAATATACTCAGAAATCATTTTCAACGCCCAGAGCTGGGCGCCGATATCTTTAACGCCCCAGCCTGGGCGCTGAATCTTTCTGCTAGCCAAGTTTTGCCCAGATAAAAAAAAAAAAAAGAAACACCTATGAATCCTCTTATCGAACGAAGTAATAAGCCGTGTAAACCCACGCAGAAGGTGCTACACTTGTTCAAACACCTGAACGAGGCATGATGAAGTACTCCAATGCAAAAATAATAATGATATCCCAACGCCTGGAGGAATGTTCTAAGACACGCTGTTAGGCCACACAAGCCTACGTCGCACCATAAGTTCAACCATCCCACGGTACAAGTCTAAAAGAAGAGAGTAAGGCATATTGCACTAATGCGGGCATGACCAAAGAGCATGTGTAAAAGAGGCAAAGACTACTTATCGCCCAAATTCAAAATGCAAGCCACACGACTTCTACATTAAGGATTAAAGGTAGCAAAATATTACCTACCACGAAAGGGATAGCTCGCACCTACACGAGCGGAACCCCAAGGCATCTTTTTCGAAAGAACCTACAAAAATCGTACGCCAAAAGGAAGCATCCCAACATGCATACTTGGGGGCTCCAAGCTACGAAACGAACATAGCAAAATAAAAAAACTCGAAGCAAGTGTTTGAACGATCAAGAAGGGTACGATGTTTGAGCCCACTTCATGAATGGGCCTGAACCCTATCAAGCTTCTAAGCAAACTATTCAAAATCATTCATTGCTAAAAAAAATGATTCAAGCAAACTGATTAATGGACCGCACACAACGGCCATTCTATGAACGCTCGTTCGCACATATATATCATCATTCTAAGTATCGAACATTCACAAACACGTCCAAAAGGAAAAATATGCAACAACCAGAGCGGTCAAAGTCTTACGCCTCAAGGTATGTTCCTCGGGCCATATAGACTCGCCCAACTATCGCAATAACTGTACGCCTTAAGAGCAACAGTTCCTTAAAATAATCGCCCAAAAGCGACAAGCACCGTAGTCCACCAATCGGCCACGACTTCTCAAGAAAATCATCACGTTCTAAAAATAAAGAAAAAACAAAAGAGAAGAGAATACATAGAACTTCCAAGTGAAATAAACGAATGAACAAGAGGCCAACTGTGTCATCAAAAGACCAGCCCAAACAACACTTTCAACGCCCCACCTGGGCGTGAATTATTTTAACGCCCAGGCCTGGGCGCCGAAAATGAACCCAGGCTAAAAAAAAAAGGCCCTAACTTCTAGTGGGCCCTGCCGCATCCATTCGACTCGAAAATTGCCGATTTCCTTACTGAAAGTCGCACCTCACGACTTTGTCAAGAGTAGCACACCACTACAAAGATCGCTCGCACTTACGAGCACAATCCCAAACACAATCAAGGACATTACAAAATACGTATCCCCAAAGATCCTCTTTGACAAGAACTAACCGCCAAGCACGAGTGCTTGGTGGCTCGAAAGAAAATATATATTTCAAAAGAGAGTGTGCAAAGTTAAAACAATATTCCCAGACTACACTGTACGAAGTCCCGTGTTTGGATAACCTCAAAAGATAAAACCGGATTACGACCTCAAGACAAAGGTCGCCGTTGATACTTATACATAGTCCCCTAATCAAGGACCCAGGTAGTGGCAAAATTGAGCCGAAAAGACTAGCTCAAAACCATGAAAAGGTGATGACCACGAGACTATGGTCCATCTAAACACATTGTGAACCCACATTCAGGTTGCAACTAAATCCGAGCATCCCTCGGAAGAATTCGCTCCTACAAGAATGAATAAAAAGAAATTCTCAAAAGAAATCACAAGAAAAAAAATGAAATAGGGGCTTGCCCACCTCAATCAGGCAAGATCGAACCACGCGATTTCCAAATTAAAAAAAAACGAATTCAGGGACGTCCACCCTTAGCGGACAGGTTCGCCATCTTCAGCGATGGGGTCTACGTCACAAACCACGTAGGTCCTTATTTTCAAAAAGCACAAACAAATTTCAAAATAGATTCGTCCACTTCTATCGGACGGGGTGTCCACCCTTAGCGGACAGGTTCGCCATCTTTAGCCGGCGGGGTCTACGTCACAAACCGCGTAGGTCCTTATTTTCAAATTTCAAAAACAGATTCGTCCACTTCTATCGGACGGGGTGTCCACCCTTAGCGGACAGGCTCGCCATCTTTAGCCGGCGGGGTCTGCATCACTAACCGTGCAGGTCCTTAGTCGCTGCAGCGATAACTTTTTCTGGTTTTCCCTTTTTCCAAAAATTAAAGGACTGGTTTTCCCTTTTTCCTAAAATTAAAGGATTGGTTTTCCGTTTTTCCAAAAAAGAGCGATGTGTTGGATTTTCCTTCGTTTTACGTCCCATAAAAACAAGGGGGTTTTCTCGTTTAGCTAACCCTAAAAATGAGAATCTTTAAAAATATTTTTACCTCGTGACTGGGCTTGGCCAGGCCCAATTACACTTTATAGCTTTGATTTCGAAAAACTCTGTAGCTACTCCCAATGACAAAGTGAGGGAGTTTCTGCGCACCTTTAGATCCTTCCAATGACAAAGTGAGGAAGTTTCTATACTATTCGTTGACAAATCCCGATGACACGTGAGGGACATGTCGACACTTCAAGTGATGACCCTTAAGTCAAATGTTATCACTCGGGGGCTCGTGAGACCCTCGCCAAAATAGGTCACCATGGCTTGTGCGACGCACTCCATCTAATACTTTGACCATCGTCTTATTCCAAGACTCAGTCAAAGTGGGGGCTAACTGTAGACACCTACTTTTGTCCCCATTCCCGAAAGGGAAGGTTCGATGATGAAAACGTAAATCTCCACTTGACAACGCATCTCCTATAAAATAACGAATCTCAATTCCCCTTTTCATTTCACCCGAAACCTGCTATTTATGGAAACCTGCTAAAAATAGTAACTGCCGTAAAGGGTAGTTGCTAAAAGTAGTAAGAATAAAAAGATAGAAACCTGTCAGAATTAGGTGTTGCACTCCAAAATAAATCCTAAAAGAGATAGAAATTGTAAAAGGAATTCTATTCCTATCGTAGTTTGATAAAAGAGTTAACATATTAATTAAAGTCATAACGAACCTAGAGTTCGTAAAGGGCCCAAACGCATTCCGTTGTAAATTGATACGCACCAAATAACTCGGATTAAGTCTCTTAATGAACTCCGTACTCTAGAGTCCAATCTGACAAAGAATTCTGCCAGACCCTATTTTCAACGCCCAGCCCTGGGCGCCGAAATCTTTGACGCCCAGAGCTGGGCGCCAAAAATACCTGGGACGGATTCTTTTCTTAATCCGTTTCGTATTCAAATTCCTGAAAAACTATCTTTCTACGCCACTTTTTCCTATAAATAGACCCCTACGTTCGACGTGAAAAGGACACACACAACACACAATTATATTCTGAGTATTGACTCCAACCCTTAGCCTAAGCCTCACGCTGCGAAATTGTTCACGCGTTCTGTCGCAATCGATCCATAAATCGAACAGAACGTATCCCGTCCCATAATTTGAGATTCGTTAAATAAAAGGAGAAATAGCAAAGTCAAAGTGGTTAGTTTTCTGAGAACCGTGACGCACCTCTCAAGGGTGCGTCGTAATGTGTCCCTTTTCCATGGTTTAATTGCTTTCCTCGCCCTTTTATGAACTGTTAAACTAACTAAAATCTGATTGTTCGATCACGCTTAATAAATATGATATTTTTGGGAAATTGGATTATCATGCTAGGTCCCTTAAAACAATCTAACTCAGATAATAGCGCTCGATCTAGTACTATGTGTTGCATATTGTTAAAATCAACTCAGATTAGTTTAATAGTTAACGCATGTCCCTTCAATTATTTATGTTGAGCTAGTAAGGATATCCTGCCTTTGGAGTTATCGACGAGCGAAGTACTCCTCTCGGTAGTTACAGTCCCCCGAACCCTCAATCTCTACCTTGCGGGTGTATGTTGAGAGATCCCCACACCAGGGATCACAAGGGAACCTACAGCCGTCGTGCTCAAACATAATTGCACTCCCTTTATGTCACGATAACCGGGTTTTGTCAGTTTTTCTCATTGTCGTTAAAACTGAATGGCGACTCCTATATTACTAGTCAATTGGGTGTAAACTCACAGGAAATCCAATTACACTTGATTGAATAAAAAGAATCGTCACACCCACGAGGGACGAGGTCACGCATTAGCCTCGTGCTTTTTCGACCCCCTCACAGCTTGTCGGCTTATCGCTCGTCGAGCTTCCGATTCGTTTTCCGATTCCGGAATCCATTTTCGTTTTGAACAAATATTTACGTTTCCGTTATCGTTTCCGATTCCGGAAATAATTTCCTTTTCCGACAATATTTCTGATTCCGGTAATATTTCCGTTTCCGACTATATTTCCGATTTCGGCAATATTTCTAGTTCCGATAATATTTTTCCGATACGATCCATGTTTCCGTTTCCGGCAACATCTACGACTTGGATAATATTTATATTTCCGTCATGAACTATATTTTCGTTTTCGGTAATATCTTTATTTCCGGAGTATTCTTTATTTTGCCTTTTGACGATTTCAGCTCCCACTAGAACCGAGATCCGTCGTTTCCGAATGATCATAAATGGAGTACTTAATGAATAATTGATCCGTTCACGTACTATTTTTGTGACCCTATAGGTTCAATCAAGAGTAAGTTGTGGATTAATATTATTAATTCCACTTGAACTGAAGCGGGCTCTAGCTAGGTATTCAGTTCACTTGATCTCACTGAATTATTAACATGTTAATTAATACTGAACCGCATTTATTAGACTTAGAATTAAATGCATACTTGGATCAAGGGCATTATTTCCATCAGTCTCCCACTTGTCCCTAGGAACAAGTGTGCATTTCCTAATTCATTTGTCGTTTGATGCATGCTCATGAACATAAGGTAAGAGTAGTCATCCTTATATGTCCAGAGGTATTTCTCGGTTTCAGAGTTCAACTGATCAAATAAAAAAATAATCATAGCCTATGATTCATCTGAGCACGACCATGCATTTTTCAGTTTCTAGCTCTCCAAGTGGCCTTGTACAACTTTCGGCATCTCATCCCAATTTATGGGAGGACAATCCTAATCTTGTGATCTTGAGGTTAGACTTCGTTTGATAGGTGATTACCTGAGCGTTGCCGTTATAGTCTCCTTTTACGATGCGATGCTTGACAATTTAAAATTAACCAGTTGTCAAACAAGTAATCTCAAATCACTCAGGTATTGAGGATTAGTGTTTAATAATGTAATGAAATTTACTTATGACAAATTTTCATCTCTTACAGTAAAATTTCATAGGTCTGTCCAATATTCTCAAGTAAGTATCTATGCAAATGATTGTGACATTGCCATATCCACATAGTTCAAGAAACTGAACTACTACTCATCTTGCATTCTAGTCGTCTAGCGTTTTCTATGCGTCCACATTTATAGAAAACTTTCGACCAGGGACCATTTTCAAACTTTTATATTCAAGTTCACTTGATAGACATTTCTTAGTCACAGGACTGGTCCTAACAGTCTATCTTGAATATATATTGTCAAATTGAAAGGACTCATCATTTAATACTAAACCAAGATTAAATGGAATATGAAAATACATTTCATATATGATAAATGCTCAACCCGGCCCAATGTTTTACAACCATGGGCCCCTAACCCATCTTTAAAACAACTAATGGAATTCAAAACTATGCTTGATTTCCAGTGCCACAATGTGAGTGTTGTTTCTCACTTGTTGCATAGGTTTAGTTATCATGCTTTGCCAATCTTAATACCCTTTTCATCGAATTCCTTTCGAGATAGGATGATAAGATCTTTTGAGTATGTTTATTTTGCGATCTAGCCTTTCTTGCTTCAATAGTGGTTCTACGCATTTTGCAATAAAGAACCATCAAGTCAGCAGACATGTGATCTACCCAAGTTCAGTGAAGAACTATTAACTTAAAAAACTCTGTTTCCTTGCTTCTTAGGCAATAATTACTTTTACTTCAACTGTATAGGTTGCTAGTGATGCTTTGTTTGGATTTCACTTATCCAATCAGTTCACATATATGTGGATGACTTTCCATCTGTATCTTAGAACATAGAAATTAATATTTTATTTTCCCACGCAACAACTCATGGTCTGCAATCCTGTTGCCATTTCAAACAACGATGCGTATAGCTCGTTCTTGCCAATGGTTAACTCCAAAGGGATCTTGCTTGATCCTTTGCCAGTGTTTATGCGTGTAGCTCCAATATTTAGCATATCTTTATTTCCTTGAATTAAGAACCATTCCTATATACATTTTCAAGTACCATAAGTTTTTCTTGATCTCAATCTAGTTGATCTTCACTTAGATCAATAGAGATTGGTATATGTTCGTCATGCCTAAAGTCATACGATATGTTTTTGGCGATCCTCATATTATATTATACATGATAAATTCTTTTGCAGAATAATTCCCAATTGAATTCTATTCATGTAACTTTAGCTCATCTACTTTCAGTAGATACTAAATCCAGCTAAATTCTTTGACATATAATATAGGTTGAGAATCTCATTCAGACTCTTTGATGTTTAACTTAGTAAATGCTTATACATAGTTCAAACATCTATTACTTAGATTTATTCCCATGAGTCGAATGTCTCCAATGGAGTCTTTCGTGTTTGATTTAGTAAATGCCATTACTTAATGCAAAATAATAATATAAGATATTTGTAAATAGATCTTAGTACCCAGTATGCACTAAGTTTCACCTTGGTCCACCATTGATGAATAATTTCAAATCTAAGTCACTAGCATTTGAATGTCATTTCACAATAGAGAGATATGTGTGCGATACACATAGGACCAATTAAGTTTTATGTACTCCCACTGAACTTCTTATATATCTATAAGAATCATGTACATATTATGAAACTAAAATACTTATTAGCTTCACTAAAATACAGTTCCAATTCCCAATTGCTTGCTTAAATCCATACCCGAATTTCATAAGCTAGCATTCATTTAAGCATTATTTGGATCCACAAATTCTATGACATTCCATGTACATAGTTTCTTCCAACATTTTATTGAGGAATACGTTTTGTCATCCAATTGCCATATGTACCAATATGCAATCATTGCTTGATTAATAGACTTGAGCATTACGATTATCATGAGGTTTCAACATAATCCACGTCGTGAATTTTCTTGTAACCTTTGGCAACTAATCTAGATTTGTGTGACAACACACTTCCATGTTTGATAGTTTCATCCTTAAAACCAATTTGCAACCAATAGGTGTGAACTTATTCTTGCAAATCAACAAATTTTCAATTTTGTCATCAAAACATTGATTCTGTTTTATGGCCTTTAACCATCTAAAACATTTGAGTCTATATATGGCCTCTAACCATTTTAGGGAATCTGGGTTTCGTCATAGCTTTCTTACACGTCACAAACTCTTAATTTACATGATAATAGTTTAATTGTAAGTTGTAGGTTTCTTCATTATCTAATAGAAGAATCTCATAGCTTCAGTGACTTGAACTCTAAGCCTACTTGGGTATAGAACATCAAACAATAGAATATCAATAGACACTTGAAAGTCCTTTGAATATTATGTTCTCCTTGAAGCACTTGTAAAGTCTTCTAAGAGATGTCTATTCTTTAAAACCACTTCTAAAGTCCTTCTAAAGAATAAGCGAAGTTTATTATTTAAAGCCACTTCTAAAGTCCTTCTAAAGAATAAGCGTTCGGATTTTCTGAAGAACTTCGAAAAGCCTCCGGAATCTCCGTTTATGTTTGTTGTTCGCCTCGAAGACCTTTCGAGGTCTATTTTCTCCCACTTGTCACTTTGGAAACGAATCTCCAAAAGGACACTATTTCGAGCAAACAAACATTATGTTCTCAAAAATACGTGGTAGAAACAATACCCTTGTGTCTCATTTGAATAAATCACAATGAAACATATATCTATATATATTATTGAAAAGATTTTCTGAAATTACTTTTCAATAGCTTTGACGAATTTGGTTTAGTTTGGTGGTAGTTGAGCATTTTGTTTAGAAATTATAGGAAAAATCTTTAAGATTCATCATTGATCGAATCAAGTGCTAATTGACCTCGATTATTCCAATTTAGATAAACCGTATCTTATGGAGCTAGATTGTGAAATTACAACACACAATCATTGATGATCATTCTTGGTATAAGTAATCATCAACATGATCTAACCTAGATCTTTATGATTTCTTGCCAAGTGGACGTTTTTATACTTTTCTATGAATATTTAAACTAGCCAAACAGATTCAAACTTATACCACTTTGAGTAAATAAATCCATATTCACTCAAAACCATGTGAAATAATAAAGTCTTAAATCTTTCTTCAGCTTTGAACTCTATTGTCTAGGTGTTCTAACAATAGTTCATATCTTTTGTTACTTTCAACAAGTAAGACTAGCTTGTTGATCTAGAAATCAATCTACTTTCAAAAGTCCATCAAAATAGAGCTTTTGAATGTTAGCTTGTTGATATGGTCTGAGCAACAATAATGCTAAAGGTTAGTGGAACTCAAACCAAGAGATTGATTTTAACCTAGTAAAGTTCTTATTGTTAAAGAGTTGGTTGTTTTAATCAAGCATACATGACTCAACCCGTAAATGACCATTTCATTCAAATAAACAAACACGCATTGTTTTTGTTTTTCTTGAATGTGAGTCTTTTTGTGTTTGAAAACAGAAATTTAGGTATGATGATTATGGAACAAAATAGCCATTAAGTTCCAACCTTGAAAGGACTTAACACAAACTAGATGACCCTACAACTAATGTAGCATTGCCATGCTTCATTTCCCACTTGTAGGTCATTAGTGTAGCCTAGCTTCCATCGTTTGAGTTATTACTGAAGTAAGAACCTCAAGCGGTGTATGATACCAAGGAAGTTTGATTGCTAGGCTACTTTTCTTAAAACATAAACTTATAGGTAGAAACGGAATTGTAAGTTCCTTTCACTTGTTCCTTGTTTTCCTATTTCTTGTACCATTTCTTATAGTCTTAAGAATTGACTTCTCTAGTGTTGACTTTTATACTTTGTTAGACATGTCCAGTGTCACTCCAACAAAGTTCTTACCATTTTATTTATGTTGAATATTTTGCTTCAACTAGATGATCTTACCAGAAGCTTCTAAAGTTCTCTAAGCATCGATCTATTCGAATGTCTAGGGACTAGGCTCATTCGAGAATTAAATGGACAAAGATATTAAGTTGTTAACCATTGGTAAAGTTAAGTGTTAAACTCAATGCTTTATGATCTCAAACTACATTGTATTTTAAATCTACAAGCACCAATTGGTTTTCCATTCGACTTTGTTAGTAAAAAACAACCATAAAAGTCTCTATAAGAAACATACATTTTAAATTGCTCATTTTCTCTCATTTCCGTGAATCGTTCTTGGATTCACTAGAGCAACTTTACTGTTACCCTTCTAAAAGAACTTATTGCAGTAAAAGATATTTAATTATAAACAATAATTAAAACATACATTGAAGCATGCAAAGTCTAAACACTTATCATGAGTAATAACTTGAAAATTAAAGCAATCATGCAATTTAAACAAGTCATTGGCATTTTATTCTAAATATTTAGTTCCGGCAGGGGTGAATAAAATGAATCCAAGATCCTTAAAATCATTGATGAATTAAGCACATTATGTATTTAGACTCAATTCTAAAATATTTTAGGTAAGCAAATCCTTTGCTAATAGTCTAGAAACTACTCTTGATTGATAGGTACGTCTAAGAACTTATTAGGTAAACCTATCCCATTTGCCACGACATAAAAGGACTCCTTACTTATATCGTTGAGTTTTACCAAAACTAACATACTCACAATTATACTAGTTTCATGTAAAGGTTATCCAAGTAAGCGTTATTTTGGAATGACACCTTTTAACTCAATTTTTAAAGTTTGTAATTTAGGGCTCTTACTATGTTGGTTAGATTTTAAGTGAACTAAAATCCTTAATCATGCAACATAATCAAGCCACAATCTCATGCATTATGAAGACATAATTAAAGCAATAAATAACTTAAAACATGCATAAGATTTAAATGTGATCTAGTATGGCCCGACTTCATCTTGAAGCTTCAACTTCAAACTCCGTCTTGAAAATGGATTGGAAACTTCGTCTTGAATTTCATCATGGGAGGCGTCATTTTCTTCAAATAGAATATGCTATAATTAAAACTAATTACAACTATTTGATAGTACGCATACCATATTTAAATAAAAACTTTGGTGCATAAGACCAATATTACATTCAAATTAATGGTACGCAGACCATATTTACCATCCTATTTGGGCTATACTAGTCACTTTCCATAACCTGCAAAACAGTACATTTACAATATACCATTCATCCATTCATTTATCAATGAATGGCCCACATAGCAAGTTAGTAGATAAAATTATGCATCACATAAACATTTGCAGCAACAAATCAAAGGTTCCAACAATCTACAAATTATTCAACCTTATTAGTTCTAATCGAGTTGTTTTAACCTTAAAGGAATAAAGATCTAATCAAGAGTTTAATGACTAAAAGCTCCCACTAAAACCAAGAATTTACATGCTTTACAAATTTTAAACATAAAATTGTATTTCCTAGTCCAACCAGAAACTTACAAATTTAATTAAAATTTAAAGCTCACATAAAATTAAATTTAAATCCCTTTATATTATTTTCAAGATTAAAATTAATTAATTATAATTTTACCAAGGTTTTAATTTTATTAAAATAATTAGTATAAAACAAATTATAATAATTAAATTAACCAAACTTAAATTCTGAGAAATTTCAAATTACGAAATTAAATTTAATCAAAATCGTTTTCAACCAAAAATTAAAAAACAAAACGAAACAAGTTAATCGGCCAAGGCAAGGCACATGGGCGCAAGGCCCATGCCTCGCCAAGGCTAGAAGTGTCGCATCAGCTGTCCGCACGCATGGCCAAGGCCATCGCACAACCAAGCCCACGCCAGCGCCATTGGCTCAACACCATCGATGGCTGCTGCTGCATGCTTGCTTGCTTTGCGCGCATGGCACAAGGGCATCCATCGATGCCTCGTCTCCATCGATGCTGGGCACAACGCGGGCTGGCAGCGTGCCCACTCGCCTTGCTCGATCACCCGCACAGCACACACTGCACAGGGGCTGTTCTCGCGCCCGTGGCTCGTGCATTGCTCGCTGCCTTGTACCGCATGGGCAACGAGCTCCCTTTCTCATCGTCGCATGCCCGCACTATGCAACACCCCGGCCTTAAGGGTAACACTTAGCTTCTATTGCTTCGTGCATGCAAGTTTGTGAATGATTTATAAAAATCAAAACTTTTATATTTAAATTTAACGACAAATTAATAATTCATATTAATTTCACTAAATTTAGGCGAAAAAATCGAAAATTTATTATTCAAATTAATTTCCGATTACATATTATCTTAGGGATTAAAATCTAGGTCATAAAATTTTAAAATATTTCAATTTTAACAAATTTTATGGTGGTTTTTAATCATAGGATCCTAATTAAATTATCAATTAATTATGAAAATCAAAACAAATTCTAAATTATTAAAAATTCAACAAATTAATTATAATTACAAATTAGGTTGTATAATTAACAAAATTAGACCTTTAAAATTGTTAAACATATACAGTAGGTCAATCATAGATTCAAGATTTACATACAAGATTCGCAAATATTTAATTTAACATCATAAAAATTACAAATCTTGCATTCGAAAAACTAAAACCTCTGAAAAGTCCTAGTTAGGCTTTGAATTTGGGAATTCTAGGTTCGGCATCAATCTTTGATTTTTGTCAACATTTTAAAATGTCGTTTACATGCGAAATTCACTATAAAAACATAAGATTTCGACCATTATTGACAAAACTCCCGAAAAATCCTGCGAACATATAATCAAATAATCGCACGAATTTGCAATCAATTACATTCACGAAATTATTCACCCCTTTAATTCATTGAAAATTTAAAAAATTTAATCCATGTTAACTATAATTGATTATGGAATTAATTAGAGGCTCGTGATACCACTGTTAGGTAATGAATAATACAATAATATAATTCATGCGGAAAAACCATAAAGCCAGAATCCAAATTAATTTCCACATAGTCAATTAGCATAATTTAGATTACATACAATGTGATGCGTGCCTTCCCTAGCCGCTCCCGAACTGAACAAGAACAAGTCTTTAGAGCCCCAAACTTTGCCCCTCCATAGAAAGTCCACAGCACGTTCGGATCCGCCTTAGGTTTAACCAACTAGGATTTTACTTAAGGTTTTATGTATTCGGGTTAGGCTATATTATGTTCTCCCTTGAACACAATGTGAGTAAAGAATATGATTTTCAATGTATACAATTATGAGGTCCTAACCTCATATTTATAGGGTAGGAAATAAAGAATTTGAGTTTTACTAGGAAAAGAAGTACCAACCTTACTAGGATTGAAATTCTTATCCAATTAGAATTGTAACATTATTTAAACTCTTAATTAAATCAATTCTAGTAGGACTAGGAATATTTAATCTCATTGTTACTTGGGAACTAAGTAATCGGACTTTTCTTGGAGCCCAAGATAAAGCAACCAACGCAGCCACAATGGGCAATTTTGGTGCGCACGTGCCTGCCTAGGCCCAACCGCAGCCGCAGCTGGCCAGAGGCCCAGCGCACTGCAGCGTTGCCTTGGCGGGCTTGCATCGCTGCTGCTGCCTTGCTTGCTTGGCGCGGCCCAATGTGCTGCTGTTGCCTTGCTTGCTTGGCGTGGCCCACTGTGCTGCTGGACCATCGGCTGGGCGCGGGCGCTGGGCTTCGTGCTTATTTCTATGCGCTCGGCCTTTGCTTGTCGAGCGATGGGTCGGCTCGCTTGCCGGCTTATCGCTCGTCGAGCTTCCGATTCGTTTTCCGATTCCAGAATCCATTTTCGTTTCGAACAAATATTTACGTTTCCGTTAATATTTACGATTCCGGATATAATTTCCTTTTCCGACAATATTTCCGATTCCTGGAATATTTCCGTTTCCGGCAATATTTCCGATTCCGGCAATATTTCTATTCTCGATAATATTTTTCTGATACGAACCATGTTTCCGTTTCCGGAAACATCTACGACTTGGATAATATTTATATTTCCGTCATGAACCATATTTCCTTTTCGGCAATATCTTCATTTCCAGAGTATTCTTTATTTTGCCTTTTGACGATTTCAGCTCCCACTGGAACCGAGATCCGTCTTTCCGAATGATCATAAATGGAGTACTTAATGAATAATATATTCATTTAAATAATTGATCCGTTCATGTACTATTTTTGTGACCCTACAGGTTCAGTCAAGAGTAAGTTGTGGATTAATATTATTAATTCCATTTGAACTGAAGCGGCCTCTATCTAGGCATTCAGTTCACTTGATCTCACTGAATTATTAACTTGTTAATTAATACTGAACCGCATTTATTAAACTTAGCATTAAATGCATACTTGGACCAAGGGCATTATTTCCTTCAGCTTTCTCACACAATCAAACATGAATTCATAAATATTCAGGTACATGAATCACAACATAAAATAACCACATGAATTCCCATGAAAATAAGGTGGTCACTCTAGAATTGTATGTACCTTGAAGACCTAAGTATGTGGGCCACTTTGTGATTCAATCCCCTAAATTAGAAATCTCCTCCTATCATTAAAATATTGAAACTTAATTATTATCCATATTTATTGAAATTCCATCAATTTTATTTATTTACAAAACGCTTAAATTAATTAGAAATTAATCGTTACTCGTTACAATAATAATTCCCATTAATCGTTTAAACCCTAGCATGAAATTTAATTAATTTCATGCTTAAAACCATTAAAAGTTGAAACTTTAAGTCGTAAAACGAATCTAAAAATTATAATTGAATACCATAATTAAAATTGTCATCTAATATGTTAATGAATTAGCCATAAGGTTTAAGCCAAAACCCTAACCCTAAATCATCATTACAAATAATTAAAACCCTTAAAAATTAAAGCTTTATTTAATAAATCAAATCTGAAAATTTATGTCCGTCAATGAAAAGTAGTCCTCAACATTCTAATCATCAAAATCCTCAACTTTGGTGTTCGTAACCAATCCCAGCATAACAATCAATAAAGATATAATACTAATCATAATATAAAACATAATTTAAAGGACTCCAAGTGTCGTCCCTCCATAGCAAGTCCACATCACGTCTGGATGCGCCTTAGATTCAACCGACTAGAATATTCTCTAAGGTTTTTGTGCATTCGGGAAACTCACAAATGTGATAGGCAGATATTAAACTCTCCCTTGAATTTAATGTATTGTATGTGATGTATAAATTGTGATCATGAACCAAATATTTATAGGGTGGGAAATAACTAAACCTATTAGGATTCTATTTTCCTATTTCTATTAGAATTATAGGAATGATTAAATACCTAGAAGTCCAATTATTGTAAGATTAGGGAAACAAACAACTTACAACACAAGTAACTTGGAGCCTAAGTCATGCATAACGAAGCCTTACAAGCTACGCTTAGATGGCGCACGCTGCAGGCCTTGGTTGTTGGCCCATTGCCTTGTAGTCGACCCCCTTGCTGCCTACGCTAGGCACTGGGCCTAGTGCTGGCTCTGGGCTTCATGATCGGTGCTGGCGCTGGGCCTTGTGCCTGGCGTTGTGCCTGGTGCTGGCTCATCAAGCTCGTGGGCCTTGCTTGTTGAGCGATGGGTTGGCTCGCTTGTCGGCCTGTCGCTCGTCGTGCTTTCGATTCGTTTTCCGATTCCATAATTTATTTCCGATTCGCACAACATTTACGTTTCCGTTAATATTTCCGATTCCGATAATATTTTTTGATTTCGACAATATTTCCAATTTCGGTAATATTTCCGTTTCCGGCAATATTTATGATTCCGACAATATTTCTATTTCCGATAATATTTTCCGATACGAACCATATTTCCGTTTCCGACAATATCTTTGACTTGGATAATATTTATATTTCTGTCATGAACCATATTTCCGTTTCCGGTAATATGTTCATTTCTGGTAATACCATTTCTTTTCCTTGTGATGATTTTAGCTCCCACTAGAACCAAGATCCATCATTTCAGAATGACCATAAATAGAGTACTTAATGAATATTATATTCACTTCAATACTTGATCCTACGCACTATTTGTGTGACCCTACGGGTTCAGTCAAGAGTAAGCTGTGGATTAATATTATTAATTCCACTTGAACTGAAGCGGCCTCTAGCCAGGCATTCAGATCACTTGATCCCACTAAATAATTAACTTGCTTAATTAATACTGAACCGCATTTATTAGACTTAGCATTAAATGAATTAAATGCAAACTTGGACCAAGGGCATTATTTTCTTCAGTCTCCCACTTGTCCTTAGGGACAAGTGTGCATTTCCTAATTCCTTTGTTACTCGATGCCTGCTCGTGAACATAAGGTAAGATTAGTCATCCTTATTATGTCCAGAGGTAATTCTCGGTGTCAGAGTTAAACTGATCAAATAAACAGATAATCATAGCCTATGATTCATCTGAGCACGGCCATGCATTTTACAGTTTCTAGCTCTCCGAGTGGCCTTGTACAACTTTCGGCATCTCATCCCGATTTATGGGAGGACAATCCCAATCTTGTGATCTTGAGGTTAGACTTCGTTTGATAAGTGATTACCTGAGCGTCGCCTTTATAGTCTCCTTTTACGGTGCGACGCTAGACAACGTCAAAGTAACCAGTTCTTAAACAAGTTATCTCAAATCACTCAGGTATTGAGGACTAGTGTCTAATAATATAATTAAATTTACTTATGACAAATTTTCATCTTTTACAGTAAAGTTTCATAGGTCTTTCTGATACTAATTCTATCAAGTAAGTATCAATGCAAATGATTGCGATATTTCCATGTTTACATAGTTCAAGAAACAGAACTACTAGTCATCTTGCATTATAGTCGTCTAGTGTTTCTATGCGTCCACCTTTATAGAAAATTTCCAACCAAGGACCACTTTTAACTTTTGACATTCAAGTTCACTTGATAGACATTGCGTTGTCACAAGACTGGTCCTGACAGTCTATCTTGAATATTTGTCAAATTGAAAGGACTCATCATTTAATAAACCACAAAATTAAATGGAAAAATAAATTTTATTCATTTCTATAAATGGCTAACCAAAATGTTTTACAAACTATTAAACTCTAAAACTTTAAAACATTCAAAAAGGACATCAAAGTCATTCTTCAACGTGCTTGATTCTCATAGCTGCATTGTGCGAGTTGTGCTTCGCTTGCGGCAGAGGTTTAGTTAATTCATCTGAGATGTAGTCATCAGTTCCAATCTTGTTTATCTCGACTTCTTTTATCTCCACGAATCCTCGTAGAAGGTGAAATCTACGAAGTACATGTTTGACTCTCTGGGGGTGTCTAGGCTCCTTTGCTTGTGCAATAGCTCTTTATTGTCACAATATAGAGCTATTGGTCCTTTAATGGAGGGGACTACACCAAATTCACCTATGAACTTCCTTATCCAAATAGCTTCCTTTGCTGCTTCATGTGCATCAATGTACTCCACTTCAGTTGTAGAATCCGCAATAGTGCTCTGCTTAGCACATTTCCAGCTTATTGCACCTCCGTTGAGGTAGAAGACAAACCCAGACTGTGATCTAAAATCATCTTTGTCGATTTGGAAACTTACATCCGTATAGCCTTAAAAATCAATTCATCATTTCCACCATAGACCAGGAAATCATCTTTGTGTCTTTTCAGGTACTTTAGAATGTTCTTGGCAGCAGTCCAATGTGCCTCTCCTGGGTCTGAATGGTATCTACGCGTAGCACTGAGTGCGTACTCAACATCCGGGCGTGTACATATCATAACATACATTATTGAACCAATGAATGATGCATATGGAATCCCACTCATTCGTCTTCGCTCATCTAGTGTTTTTGGACACTAAGTCTTGTTTAGAGTCATTCCATATGAGACATGGGTAGGTACCCTCGCTTGGAATCAGCCATTTTGAACCTATCAATCACCTTATTGATATAAGTGCTTTGACTAAGTCCAATCATCCTTTTAGATCTATCTCTGTAGATCTTGATGCCCAATATGTACTGTGCTTCTCCTAGATCCTTCATCGAGAAACATTTCCCAAGCCAAATCTTGACAGAGTTCAACATAGGAATGCCATTTCCGATAAGTAATATGTCGCCGACATACAATACTAGGAAAGAAATTTTTCTCCCACTGATTTTCTTGTATACACAAGATTCCTCTACGTTCTTGACGAAGCCAAAGTCACTGACTGCTTCATCAAAACGTATATTCCAGCTCCTTGATGCTTGCTTCAATCTATAAATGGATTTCTTAAGCTTGCATACCTTTTTAGCATTCTTTGGATCCTCAAAACCCTTAGGTTGTGCCATAAACACAGTTTCTGTTAAAATTCCGTTTAAGAAAGCGGTTTTGACATCCATTTTCCATATTTCGTAATCGTAATATGCAGCGGTTGCTAACATTATCCGAATAGACTTTAGCATTGTAACTGGTGAAAAGGTTTCTTCGTAATCCACACCATGGACTTGCCTGTATCCTTTCGCAACCAATTTAGCTTTGAAAACTTCTAGTTTTCCGTCCTTGTCCTTTTTCAACTTGAAAACCCATTTGCTTCCTATGGCTTGGTAGCCATCTGGCAAATCGACCAAATCCCAAACTTGGTTTTCAGACATGGAGTCTAATTCAGATTGCATAGCTTCTTGCCATTTCTTGGAGCTAGGGCTCGTCATAGGTGGTTTGTAAGTCGCAGGCTCATCGCTCTCCAGCAATAGAACTTCATGGTTCTCATTCATAAAAAACCTATGTATCTTTCTGGTTGAGACCTATATCTGTGCGATCTACGTGGGGTCGCAATTCCAGTTGGTTCTTGATTCTCACCAGATACTTCTAAAGATCTCTGAGTCTCAACCTAAATGTCATCTTGATCTTTCTCTAGAGTTTGTTGTTAGACTCTAATTTCTAAGAGGTCTACTTTTCTCCTACTTGTCATTTTGGAAATGTGATCTTTCTCCAAAAAGACACCATCTCGAGCAACAAACACCTTGTTCTCAGATGTATTGTAGAAGTAATACCCCTTTGTTTCCTTTGGATAGCCCACAAGGATACATTTGTCAGATTTTGGATGAAGTTTGTCTGAAATTAATCGTTTGACGTATACTTCACAACCCCAAATCTTAAGAAAAGACACTTTTGGAGGCTTTCCAAACCATAAATCATATGGAGTCTTTTCGAAAGCTTTAGACGAAGCTCTATTTAGTGTGAGTGCAGCTGTGTTTAGTGCATGTCCCCAAAATTCTATTGGAAGTTCAGCCTGACCCATCATTGATCTAACCATGTCTAGTAAGGTCTTGTTTCTCCGTTCCAACACACCGTTCCATTGAGGTGTTCCAAGAGGAGTCAATTCTGACAAGATTCCATAACCTTCAGATGGTCATCAAATTCATAGCTCAGATATTCACCGCCTCTATCAGACCGCAGTGCTTTAATCTTCTTGCCTAGTTTATTCTCTACTCACTAGAGGAAAAATCCTCATAGGTGGCTCATCAAAGGTTGCCCTTATACAACAAGAGCCAACTTTGATGGTTAAAAAGAAATTAAAAAAAATTAAATCATTAAAATCTTTCCCTCCCTTTTGTTAAGCGCATCTTTAGACCTGCTTCATTCTTCTCTCGCAGTCACTCCATACTCACCTATACTAGGTAAATTTACTTCTTCCCTGTCGTGCACAGTCAGCCACTCCGGCCACCATCACCGGCCACCATCACCACCGACTACTTTTCAAGTGTCCTTTAGAAATTACTTCCATCTTAAAAAAAAGGAAAACAAAAAACACTTTTGAAACCAAAAAAAATTCTCTCCTTCTCTTTCAAAGTCTCCTGCAATTCTTCTCTGCTTAATTCCCCGCACTCCCTCTCAAGCGCCCTTATGTGCCGTCGTCATCTTGATAAAAACATCACCGGCATACAAGTTACCAGCGTCAACCACCACCTTCAAGTATTAATCGAAGTTCATAGTTGATTTAGGTCGGGAATCTTCATCCAGATCTGCTCATTCTGGGGTACACAAGGGCTTATCTCCTCAAACTCAATGAATTTCCGCCGCGAACCTCGAATATCGGTATATTTCTTTATATTTTCTTATCCAATTTTATTTTTCTATGAACAAGATTGCTTAAGATTGGGCTAATACTATCGCATAATCTTGTCTTTTCATTACATGATACTTAATTTTCTGTTTATTCGATCACTTTTCATCCAAATTTCTTGAGTAATTTGTGCCCTAATTTTTCTGAAACCTTTCTCACTCGGTTTGATTGAGTAATTTACTTGCAAGGTAATATTTGATTACATATTTCAGGTTTTATAGTTTTCAGCCTTATTTTGTTAATTATTGAGTTCATGCCATATAGAACTGAAGAACCTGTTGTTGTGAAAGAAACTCATGACATCAGAGGCATTAAAAGGGATATAATTAGTGATTCTGAAAAAACTTCTGCCAACTCTGTGTAATTGTTGCTCAATGTATATATCCGGAGGATACTTGAGAATCAGAAGCATAGAGGTACAACATTTCCATTCTATGAACAAAGACTTTGTTTACAGATGTTCTTTTGATGATTTCTTTTGCCAATTTGAGTTTGTTTAGAGAATGTGAGGGTGGTTTTAGTTTGTGTAAACAGACTGTTGTGGTGTGAAAATCAACTGGTACATATATATCAGACGGCTACCAATTGTCAATATTGTACCATGATGTCCAGCTTTTTAGTTGAGTTACAATTTATCAGCTGACAAAACTAGAACATATATAAGATGTTGTTCACAAGTCCTTACATTTATCAACTAGAACATACAATTTATCGGCTACTAAGTATCTTTCACTTTGGCATAGAGTTTCATCAGAAACCATTTCTTAGTTACCTAATAATGTTGGTCTGGACCACTTAATGCTCCCAACAGAACTACACAAGTGGTGGCTTCAAATGCTTGATATCTCAAAGCTTTCATCCCACTTCCACACTACCTTTTATACTAAGAGAAGAAATATTGAACAGAAACATTTATTTGCTGTGGTAATTTGAAAGGATTGTCATTGTGCATTGGACGAGAGGATTGTTTTTATTTTATTTTATCCAAATCAGTGTTAAGATTTTTTTATTTTAATTTAGGAAATTTCCTCTTTGGATGTCTTCTTTTAGATTCTTGTTGAAGTTGATAATCTACAAGACTTTTATTTTTTTGACTCAGGGAGAAATAGCAGCAGCATTCGTGACTCTTTTTCAACGGTGTTAGGACTAGCAACTGCAGACGTGGTAGAAATCCCAATACCATATGTTGTTGCAGAAGTTTCTATTAAGCGTCTAGCCTCTCTAAACAAGCCTGAAATCCCAATACTTGTGTTGGGATGTCTGTTTGCAATTGCCAGTGGTGCAATATTTCCAGTATTTAGTATAATATTTGCTAGTGCGGATTGAAATGTTTTACAAGCCACCAGATATCTTGAGAAGGGATTCAAGGTTCTGGTCCCTTATGTTTGTTGTCATTGGCTTAGCAACACTGATATCGTAACCAGCTAGAACCTATTTCTTTTCTGTACCTGGGTGTAAGTTGATAAGAAGGATCAGAACTTTATGTTTTGAGAGAGTACTGCACATGGAGATTGGCTGGTTTGACGAGGCAGAAAATTCAAGTGGTACAATAGGTGCAAGGCTATCTGCTGATGCTGCAACTGTACGTGCTTTAGTTGGAGACGCATTGGGTTTTCTTGTCAAAATATTTCCTCTGCTATAACTGGTTTGGTCATTGCTTTCCTTGCAAACTAGATTCTGGCATTGATAGTCCTCGTCTTAATCCCTCTCATAGGAATCAGTGGTTATCTCCAAGTAAAGTTTACGCAGGGATTTAGTGCTGATGCAAAGGTTCTTCATCTCTTCTTTCTTTCATTCTCTGCCTACATTTGTAATTTTCACCAAATTTCTTTGTTCTTATGTTTATGTTTCTGCAGAAGAAGTACGAGGAGGCTAGCCAAGTTGCCAACGATGTAGTTGCGAGTTTCGTGTTTTCAGAGTTATTCGAAGGTCAGGCTTCCTCAATTTAATCTTTGTTTGAAACTGGATTCTCAATTTTGTGCTGGTTTCTTTTCCTCTGAAACTGAGTGATCAACCAATTTGTCAAAGGAGTTTTAAAAGTTCTAAACTTTTCTATGAAACATTTATTAAGTACTTAGGGTTTTTTTTCCTTTGTATTTGTTATGTATAATGATTAATTAATTTCTGAAAATGCAGCGACCTCTTTCATCCTAGATAGTTGCATGATATTTTTATTAGTCTCCCAATTCTAATTCCTCTTTATTTTAAGAGTGCAAGGCCATGAGAATTTTTTTTTCTTGTGCACCTTTGTATTAAGATCTAGACATTCACCTTAGTTCTGTTATGATGCGATGCTTCTGAGAGTTGTTCCTTATATATTTTCTTTCCATGTAGCGCAATGACCACATCTTTATCTCAAGACAGGAGGATCGAGATTGCTGGTGGTGGTGATCCTATTTTCTCTAACAATTTGTTTAAGGCAAGTGTCTTTCCTCTATATAATTTGTTCTCATCTTTGATATCTGGTATGTTGTGAGCATGTTGTGAGCATGCTGCATGAAAATATAAAAACCTGTATGATATGTAATTAGATTTATTAATGGTAAAGGACTACTGTCAGGCTACATAATACTTACACCCATTTCGGTTCTGGGTTGCCGTAGTCTGCGTAGTGTCTATTGCCACAGTGAGATAGCAGTTGCTCTAACTTCTTTTGTGGGCCTGATGCACGAAACAATAATTTAAATGAAAAATAAAAAGTGAACTAAAGACTTTTTTGTTTTTGACAGCTAGGACCTAAAAACTACTGTAATATAAATCATCATTATATATAGAAGACAACAAATTGCAAAACAACATTTGTATTCTTTACTGAACAACACAGAGATGGAAAATCCAAGTATCCTGATATGCTTGAACAAAGTAAGACCCGTTTCTTCAAATTTAGCAAGAAATATTTGAAACAACATAGATATTTGCAAGAAATATTTGAAACAACATAGATATTTACTTGAATGAGGCTTCTCTAAGTTAAAGGATGTTGTGACCCTAGATATTTTTACAACAAACAAATACTCAACAGAAAATTCATTTCAACAAAAATAAGTACAACAGAAGCTCAGCTGGAATGATCAAATGATCGTACTCAAGATACAAATGGCACAACCAAACATTTTAATCAACTTTAAATGTTAAAGGGAGACTTAAATAATGATTCTAATCTTCCCATGAGTCATGACAATCACTTCATGAACTAGCAAATACGAATTTTAAAATCAAACAATGACAGTGTACTGTTTAAACATAGTGTGCCAATTTCAGAAACTAACATGGTAGGTGGGAGGAATCATGAAAACGTTTAAAATATGGAAATAAGTACGTTTGTTGGTAGTTGGGATCGAAAATGCCATTTTTGGCAACAAATGACCTATATCGACCCAAATGACCCATAGTCGTGCATAACGAACTTGAAATGAGTCTTATGAACATATAACTAATCATATGAATCATGAAAAAGCTTTAGAATTTGAGTATAAGTTCGTTTGTTGGTAGTTGAGATCGAAAATGCCATTTTTGGCCATAAATGACCTATATCGACCCAAATGAACCATAGGCGTGCATAACTAACTTAAAATGAGTTTCATAAACATATAACTAATCATATGAATCATGAAAAAGGTTTAGAATGTGGATATAAGTTCGTTTGTTGGTAGTTGGGATCGAAAATGCCATTTTTGGCCATAAATGACTTATATCGACCCAAATGACCCATAGGCGTGCATAATGAACTTGAAATGAGTCTTATAATCATATAACTAATCATATAAATCATGAAAAAGGTTTAGAATGTGGATATAAGTTCGTTTGTTGGTAGTTGGGATCGAAAATGGCATTTTTGGCCATAAATGACCTATATCGACCCAAATGACCCTTAGGCGTGCATAACGAACTTGAAATGAGTCTTATAATCATATAACTAATCATATAAATCATGAAAAAGGTTTAGAATGTAGATATAAGTTCGTTTGTTGGTAGTTGGGATCGAAAATGCCATTTTTGGCCATAAATGACTTATATCGACCCAAATGACCCATAGGCGTGCATAATGAACTTGAAATGAGTCTTATAATCATATAACTAATCATAAAAATCATGAAAAAGGTTTAGAATGTGGATATAAATTCGTTTGTTGGTAGTTGGGATCGAAAATGGCATTTTTGGCCATAAATTACCTATATCGACCCAAATGACCCTTAGGCGTGCATAACGAACTTGAAATGAGTCTTATAATCATATAACTAATCATATAAATCATAAAAAATGTTTAGAATGTGGATATAAGTTCGTTTGTTGGTAGTTGGGATCGAAAATGTCATTTTTGGCCATAAATGACCTATATCGACCCAAATGACCCTTAGGCGTGCGTAACGAACTTGAAATGAGTCTTATAATCATATGACTAATCATAAAAATCATGAAAAACTTTTATAATATGGAAATAGGTTAGTTTGTTGGTAGTTGGGTTCGAAAATGTCATTTTTGGGCCATAAATGACCTATATCGACCCAAATGACCCATAGGCGTGCATAACGAACTTAAAATGAGTCTTATAAACATATAACTAATCATATGAATCATGAAAAACGTTTAGAATATGGAAATAGGTTCGTTTGTTGGTAGTTGGGATTGAAAATGCCATTTTTGGCCATAAATGACCTATATCGACGCAAATGACCCTTAGGCGTGCATAACGAACTTGAAATGAGTCTTATAAACTTATAACTAATATATGAATCATCAAAAATGGTTAGAATGTGGAAAGAGGTTCATTTGTTGGTAGTTGGGATCGAAAATTTCATTTTTGGCCATAAATGACCTATAACGACCCAAAAGACCCATAGGCGTGCATAACGAACTTAAAATGAGTCTTATAAACATATAACTAATCATATGAATCATGAAAAACGTTTAGAATATGGAAATAAGTTCGTTTGTTGGTAGTTGGGATCGAAAATGCCATTTTTGGCCATAAATGACCTATATTGACCCAAATGACCCATAGGCGTGCATAAAGAACATGAAATGAGTCTTATAATCATAAAAATAATCATATGAACCATGAAAAAGGGTTAGAATTTGGAAATAGGTTTGTTTGTTGGTAGTTGGTTTCGAAAATGACATTTTTTGCCATAAATGGCCTATATCGACCCAAATGACCCTTAGGCTTGCATAACGAACTTGAAATGAGTTTCATAAACATATAACTAATCATATGAATCATGAAAAAGAGTTAGAATGTGGAAATAGTTCGTTTGTTGGTAGTTGGGATCGAAAATGCCATTTTTGGCCATAAATGACCTATATCGACCCAAATGACCCATAAGCGTGCATAATGAACTTGAAATGAGTCTTATAAACATATAACTAATCATATAAATCATGGAAAAGATTTAAAAAGTGTACTTAGGTTCATTTTTTGATATTTGGGATCGAAAATGCAATTTTTGGCCAAATATGATCTATATCGAGCTAAGTGAGCCTTAGATGTGCATAAAGAACTTGAAATGAATCTTAGTACACTCAGAAAGTTGTTTTCGCGACCAATATAATTTCTGTTTTCGCATATGAAACTTAATTTAATTTATTGGTTTGCATGTACGTTGTTCTTTTAAAGGTTTTCACAACTCCAAGGGAGGGGCCTTCACCAAAGAGGAGTTGGATGAAGTTCGAGACAAGTGGGCTACTTACTTCAACGATTGTGAATTACCCTCAGTGTAATAATTAGAGCAGGCTTGTAGTTATTCGTGACTCTTACATTATTTTGTTATTTATCGATTTAATTAATTACATTTGAATTAATTCGGAAATATTATTGGAAATTTGAAATTTATATCATTTTTGAGGAATGTCAAGATGATGTTTGGTGAAACAGTATTCTATAAATTATAATGCAGAATTTTATATTGCAAAATATCAGGAATTATATTGCAGATTTTTTTTTTTTAAAAAAAAAAAAAAAAATTAACTCAAAAGTTGCACTTGTTTGCAACAAGAGCAACTTATGTGAATCTTATAAGTTGCCCTTGTTTCAAACAAGAGCAACTTATGTGAAGCTTATAAGTTGCCCTTGTATGCGACAAGGGCAACTTATAAGTTTCACATAAGTTGCCCTTGTTGCAAACAAGGGCAACTTATAAGTTGCCCTTGTTAAGGGCAACCTTTGATAATTTCACAAAAGTGACCCCCCCATATGTTGCCCTTGCAATTGGCAACCTATAAGCCAATTTTAAGGGCAACTTATGATGTTTTTTCCTCTAGTGACTTCACTCAGAAATTCCTTGAATTTGTCAAAGGACTCAGACTTATGCTTCATTAGGTAGACATAACCATATCTACTAAAGTCATCAATGAAAGTTATAAAGTAGCTAAAACCACCTCTAGTATTTGAACTCATTGGTCCACATAAATCTGTATGGATTAATCCCAATAGGTCATTTGATCCTCTCCAACTTTAGAGAAAGGTTGCTTTGTCATTTTTCCAAGTAAGCATGATTCGCATTTACCAAGATCCTCTAAGTCAAATGGTTCTAGAATTCCTTCTTTATGAATTTTTTCTATGCGTTTCATGTTAATATGGCCTAATCGACAATGCCACAAATAGGTGAGATCTGAATAATTTATTTGGCCTTCTTGGTACTTATGTTATAAAATTGTTTATCGTGATCTAGCACATAAAGTCCATTGACTAATTTAGCGGATCCATAAAACATCTCTTTAAAATAAAACGAGCAATTATTAACTTTTATTTCAAAGTTAAATCCCTTAGCATCTAAGCAAGAAACAGAAATGATGTTCTTAGTAATACTTGGGACATGGAAACATTCTTCCAGTTATAAAACTATCCTAGAGGGCAACGACAAATAATAAGTTCCTACAGCTAATGCAACAATCCTTGCTCAATTTCCCACTCGTAGGTCGACTTCACCCTTGCTTAGCCTTCTACTTCTTCTTACTCATTGTGGATTGGAACATAAGTGTGAGCCACAACCTGTATCTAATACCCAAGAAGTTAAAATAGCAAGTTTACAGTCTATAACGAAAATACATGAAGATGAAACGACAGTTCCGTTCTTCTGATCTTCCTTATATTTGGGGCATTCTCTTTTGTAAAGGCCAATTCCATTACAATAGAGACAACTTGATGTGGATTTGTCCTGCTTTGTCTTCTTTCTAGGAACTGACTTAACATTGACTTTCCACCTTTCTTGAAAGGTCTCTCTTTAGCCTTGAGTAAATCTTTGGCTTCACTGTCGAGTACTATTTCAGCATTTTAACAAGCCGAATAAACTCACCAACTGTTTCTTCTCTTGGTTCACTCATATAAAATAGCTTGAAGAGTTTAAATCCATCATGAAGTGAGTTGAGAAAGATGGAGACATCCATCCTTTCGCTTATTGGCGAACCTAGCAAAATCAAGTGTTCAAACAATGATAACATGTAATTCACATGATCCCTAAGTGGTTTACCAACTCTCTGTTTAGAGCGAAAGAATTGAGCATGTGTTTCTTGGACTTCTTGCATGAAACATCTGTTATGAAGATCAACCTTTATCGCTTTCATTGATTGAATCAATTCATGGACATTTAGGTCTCTTTCTTCCGTGTTTCCACAACATATATCCCTTAGATGTCCGAGAAGCATATATGGTTCGTAAGCTATAAACTTTCTATGCCAATCGTCAGGGATGCTGCTCAGCATGAGACTCATGATCTTTTTGAGATCCGCTTCCCAGGCGGCGTGTCTTTCAAGAGTCATGTCTCTTGCATAATATATTGGCATGGGATAGAATAGTGCATACTCAATGCCATTGAGTTTGACCACTTCAACTAGTTTCCCTTCCCATTCAAGAAAATTTGTTAGGTTCAACTTGATCATGAGTTCAGAACCCTTGATGATGTTTTGATTGTTGTTTGCCATAGTTAAAACTATAATTTAAAAGAATAAACAAATAAATAACCATTCATACATGCTCTTAATAAACTTAAATTCTATCAAACATGCATAATTCAAAGGAAAAATTGGTAATATTAATTCAACCTTTGGCCGATTTTCTTTTATTAATCCCACCTACGACATATTTTTTAATAATCTCACCTTTACTACCCAACAACTTTTATTCGAGTTTTTGTGTTCCATCAGGTGTGAATAAAATAAATCCAAGATCCTCAAAATCATTGAAGAATTAAGCACATTATTTATTTGACGTAATTCAAAAATATTTTAGGTAAGCAAATCCTTTGCTAATAGTCTAGAAACAACTCTTGGTTGATAGGTACGTCTAAGAACTTATTAGGTAAACCTATCCCATTTGCCACGACATAAAAGGACTCCTTACTTAAATTGTTGAGTTCAACCAAAATCAACATGTACTCACAACTAATGTGTACTTTACCCCTTTAGAATCGATAAGCAACACCTCACTATGGCGGAAATCTATTATTAGATTGATGTAAAGGTGAGAAGTAAGTGTTATCTTGGAATGACACCTTTTAACTCAATTTTAAAGATTGGAACTTAGGGCTCTTACTATGTTGGTTAAATTTTAAGTGAACTAAAATCCTTAATCATGCAACATACAATCTCATGCATAATATCAAGACATATTTAAAGCAATAAATATCTTAAAACATGCAAAGATTTAAATGTGATCTAGTATGGCCCGACTTCATCTTGAAGCTTCAACTTCAAACTTCGTCTTGAAAATGGATTGGAAACTCCATCTTGAATTTCACCATGGGAGGCGCCATTTTCTTCAAATAGGACTTTGCAATAATTAAACTAATTACAACAAATTGATGGCACGCAGACCATATTTAAATAAAAACTATGGTGCATTAGACCATATTTACATTTAAATTAATGGAACGCAAACCATATTTACTATCCTATTTGGGCCATACTAGTCACTTTCTACAACCTGAAAAACAGTACATTTACAATATACTCCCTCCGTCCCGGAATACTCAAAACGGTTTGATCGACACAGAGTTTAATGCATTGTAATTGACTTATTATTTAATTAGTTGGTAATAGGGTATTTTTTAATATAGGTAGTGGGATGTGTGTCAAACTTTTAAAGGGGTAGGGGGTGGGGGTGGGGGTGGTGAAATTTTTTAATGTCTTTTTTAGGGAGTAGGGATGTAGGTGGGTCATTGGGTAAGTGAGAAATTAACATAATATTAATAAAAGTTTCCTTTTTTAGAAACGTTGCAATTAATTCGCGACGGCCTTATCAGGAAAGCGTTTCGAGTATTCCGGGACGGAGGGAGTACCATTCATCCATTCATTTATCAATGAATGGCCCACTTAGCAAGTTAGCAGAAACAATATGCATCACATAAACATTTGCAACAACTAATCAAGGTTCCAACAATCTATAAATTATTCAACCTTATTAGTTTTAATCGAGTTGTTAACCTTAAAGGAATAAAGACCTAATCAAGAGTTTAGAAATTATGAATAAAATTCCCACTCAAACCAAGGATTTACATGCTTTACTAATTTTAAACATAAAATGTATTCCCTAGTCCAACCGGAAACTAGAACTTTAATTAAAATTTAAAGCTCACATAAAACAATTTTAAATCCCTTAATTAATTTTTATTGATCAAAATTAATTAATTATAGTTTTATCAAGGTTTTAATTTTATTAAATAATTAGTATAAAATTAATTATAATAATTAAACTAATAAAATTAAATTCCGAGAAAAATTATAAGCACGAAATTATAAGCGCGCGCTACCCCTTTCGCCTTGCTCGTTCACTCGCACCTCGCACACACTGCACAGACCAATGCACTCGCGCGCTCGTGCTTGCTCTGCCACAGTACCGCATGGGCGACGAGCTCCCTCGCTCGTCGTCGCATGCCCGCACCATTAAGGTGACATCCAAACCAAAATACAAGTTAGAACCATAACGGCCCAAACCAAAATACTTTATGACAAAATCCATTAACTAATTAAAAACACTATAGTCTAGACTAAATAAAATAATTAGAGTTTAGAATAATGCAAGTACAAAACTCTCTCAGCCAACCCTTGAAGAATTACTTGTCCTGCAAGTCACCTCTAAAAACCTGTTATTGATAGACTACTCCCCACCAATGCAAATGCAAATGCAAATGCAAATGATGGATCATCATATGGTCATTAAGGCAAAGGCCATGACCAAAACACAAACCACGTAATCAGCGAAAGCTGAGTACAAACAAGCTAGAATGAAATCCTATATCTATCATGCTTATGCCAACAACAAATTAGATCACAAAATAAGTAAGAAATTAATCATGAAGACAAGACTCGACTCTTTACACGACTCTTGACTCATAGATTAATTAGAATAAGCTTCTAATGGGCCCAAAAGGAATATCCATTAAGGAAGAGTGTTGGGAGCCCACCAAACACTAAAATAATAATAATAACCCAGTTGTTGAACCATACCGATGGAATTCCAGCACATATAACAAATGAATTAACGTTTTGTACATTCATAGGAGTACAAGCCCCTTAGAAAGGTACTCCCCCCATTGTTCATACTTAAGGTATATACGTTCCAAGAGTTTTGAATCTTGTTCAGGTTTCACTTTATGTTTATTACTCCGTAATATTTTATTCACAAATCCGACTCATGACATAATCAAGCAAGCATTTAATAAACGAACAACCAAACAATACTTCTTTTATGATCATTAGGACTTGTGATCAAACATTCAAGACTCAAGTGAAATTACTCTTATTTTTCCTTTTCAACATAATGTTGAGTCCACGACATGCCTGTTAACATGCGGGTTGTGCACTAGGCACGAATTATCCTTAATTCAATTCACCTTAACTCATTCTATATATGCGGTGGCTTACGTGAGCATACCCTTCATATGTACTTAATAAACATGACTCGAAAGTCTACCCTACACATGGGGTGGCTTACATGAGCATACCCTTCATATGTGGTAAATAAAAATGGTGCAACTAGGCACAATATACTTGGCTCATAAAATGCTAGACATTACGTACAATATCATAAATCATTCCTTTTTATGCGAATAAACCATACATACATAACCATACTTGGACAACATGCTTGTTATTTAAATTCAACAAACATACCCAATCATAACATTCTTGTTCATTTCAATTCAACAAACATAAATAATATCCAAGACATGCTTGCTCACACAATCAAACATGAATTCATATTCCAAGTACATGAATCACAACATAAAATCACCACATGAATTCCCATGAAAATAAGGTGGTCACCCTAGAATTATACGTACCTTGATTACCTAAGTACGGGGGCCACTTTGTGATTCAATCCCCTAAATTAGAAATCTCCTCCTATCATTAATTAAAATAATGAAACTTAATTATTATCCATGTTCATTAAATTTCCATCAATTTTTTTAGTTTTAAAACGCTTGAATTAATTAGAATTAATCGTTAATTGTTACAATAATAATTCCCATTAATCGTTTAAAACCCTAGCATGAAATCTCATTAATTTCATGCTTAAGACCATTAAAAGTTGACACTTTAAGTCGTAAAACGTATCTGAAAATTATAATTGAATACCATAATTAAAATTGTTGTCTAATTATGTTAATGAATAACCATAAGGTTTAAGCCAAAACCCTAACCCTAAATCATCATTAAAAATAATTAAAAGCTTTAAAAATTGAAGCTTTATTTCATAAATCAAATCTGAAAATTGATGTCCTTCAATGAAAAACAGTCCTCAACATTCTAATCATCAGAATCCTCAACATTGGTGTTCGTAACCAATCCCAGCATAATAATCATAATATAAAACCTAATTTAAAATGGAGAAGATTAGGAAGAAGAGAAATTGTACTAAGCCAGCCTATAGCACGGCACGATCACGAATTAGTGTGACCTGGCGAAAAGAACGGACGAACAAGAGGAAGGAAGCACGACAACACAGCAGCGGTGCTGTGGTTGGGTGCGAAGGTGCGGGTGTGCGGGAAGCAGGGGCGCGTGCACACGGAAGAGACATCGAGGGAGAGGGAGCAGGGTGCAGGTGTAAGGTTATGAACAATATAATTCATGCTGAAAAATAATAAAAGCCAAGAACCAAAATTAATCGCCACACAGTCAATTAGCATAATTTAGTATACATACTATGTGATGCGTGCCTTCCCTAGCTGCCCCCGAACCGAACAAGAAAAAGTAAAGGAATCCAAGTGTCGTCCCTCCGTAGCAAGCCACAGCACGTCCGGGTCCGCCTTAGATTCAACCGACTAGAATATTCTCTTAGGTTTTTATGCACTTGGGAAACTCACAAATGTGATAGGAAAATATTAAACTCTCCCTTGAATTTAATGTATTGTATATGATGTATAAATTGTGATCATGAACCACATATTTATAGGGTGGGAAATAGAGATTTGTATTCCTACTAGGAATCAAATAACTAAACCTATTAGGATTCTATTTACCTATTTCTATTAGGGTTCAAGGAATAATTAAGTACCTAGAAGCCCAATTATTGTAGGATTATGAAAACGGAATAACTTACGTCCCAAGTAACTTGGCGCCTAAGTCATGCATGTGGGGCATCGAGCCTTGGCGCGCAAGGATTGCTTGCCGCCCACGAAGCCTTAAAAGCAACGCTTTGCTGTCTTGCGCTGCAGACCTTGGTCGCTGGCCCATTGACTTGTCGTCGGCCCCTTTGCTGCCTTGTTGCCTACGTTAGGCGCTAGGCCTAGCGTCGACGTTGGGCTTCATGCTCGGTGCTGACGTTGGGCCTTGTGCCTGGCGCTGGCTCGTCAAGCAATGGGCTTGCTCGCATGCCGACCTGCCGCTCATCGTGTTTCCAATTCGTTCTCCAATTCCGAAATTTATTTCCGATTCGAACAATATTTACGTTTCCGTTAATATTTCCGATTCCGATAATATTTTCCGTTTTCGACAATATTTTCGATTCCAGTAATATTTCCGTTTCCGGCAATATTTCTATTTCCTATAATATTTTCCCGATACGAACCATATTTCCATTTTCGGCAATATCTTCGATTTGGATAAGATTTATATTTCCGTCATGAACCATATTTTCGTTTCCTGTAATATCTTCATTTCCGGTAATACCCTTTCTTTGCCTTGTGATGATTTTAGCTCCCACTGGAACCAAGATACATCATTTCCGAATGACCATAAATGGAGTAATTAATGAATAATATATTCACTTAAATACTTGATCCGTTCACGTACTATTTGTGTGACCCTACGGGTTAAGTCAAGAGTAAGTTGTGGATTAATATTATTAATTCCACTTGAATTGTAGCGGCCTCTAACTAGACATTCAGTTCACTTGATCTCACTGAATTATTAACTTGTTAATTAATACTGAACCGCATTTATTAGACTTAGCATTAAATGCAAACTTGGACCAAGGGCATTATTTCCTTCAGCAGGGACGTTGGCGTTGGGCAAGTGAGTAGGGGCGATGGGCGTCGAGGCAGAAAAAATGCAGCAGCAGCTGGTGCGAGGGCACGCGAGAGGTGCATTGCTCGGGCTGGGCGCATGAAAGGGAAGAGAACTGAGAGGGGTGTCGTGTAGGGAAGGAAAGAGAGATGAGAGAAAATTTGAGGGTTTGTAAAATAGGTGGGGATTTGTGAGGTGTCATGGGGGTATTTATAGTCGTATCCCTTGATAAGTTAGGTTTTAAGAAAACTCCTTTTGCGCTTCATTAAATCAAAGTTGGGCTTGCTTTAGTTTGTTTGGGCTAGAATTGAATAGACTATTGAATTATTCACTTGGGCTCCTTATTAAAATTTGGATTAGGCTTTAGAATAATTCAAATCATTTTAATTTCAAAACCCAAATTAATTCTCAACTTGAAAATTAAATTCGCTTCATAACTAACTAAAATAATAAATAATTTTATTTAATTAAATACATTTAAATAACTTATTTAAATGCGATAAAAATTGTAAAATAATGAAAAAAAATGGTTTATAAATATAATAAAATATATTTGTAGTTACTTAAAAATATGAGGTATTACAATATACCCTCCTTAAAAGAAGTTTCTTCCCTAAAATTGGGCACGATAACTAAAACTTGAAACTCAAAACTTGAGACTTTATTGCTTATCTAGAAAAAATTTAAGTTGTTGTACTCTTTAAATGATTAAACATGATAAATTTGAAGTGAAAATTTAGTAGAAAGCACTAAATTAAGCATAGAATAAGGGAAAATAAGGTATAAAGCGCGAAATTCTACCCCACTCTACCCCCCTTAAAAGACACGAGTTACGACCCCGTAACTCAACTAACTTCGGGAAAAATCTCGGGATATTTCTTTCTCATTTCGTCCTCGGCTTCCCATGTTGCTTCTTATGATTCTTGAGCATAACACTTTAACAATCTTAACATTTTTGGTTCGTGTACTACGCACTTTAAAATCTAGGATTTTAACTGGTCTTTCCTCGAAAGATAAACTTTGGTCTAATTCAATGGTTTCCGGTTGTAACACATGCAACTTATCCGGAACGTACTTTCTAAAATGAGAGATGTGAAACACATTATGCACTCTATGAAAGTCCTTTGGTAAGGCTAGTCTATAAGCTACCTTTCCTATCCGTTCTAGGATCTCATAATGACCTATGTACTTTGGGCTTAACTTTCCCTTCTTGCCAAATCTCATCAAACCCTTCATTGCTGAAACTTTGAGTAACACTTTGTCACCCACTTGGAATTCTTCATCCCTACGTTTCAAGTCCGCATAGCTCTTTTGGCGATCTTGCGCTGCTTGAATTTTGGATTGAATAGTTCCAATCTGGTTCATTGTGTCCTCTATCATTTGAGGTCCTAACACAATTGTCTCACTAATGTCACTCCATCATAGTGGACTTCTACATTTCCTTCCATACAAGGTCTCAAATGGTGTCATTCCTTTACTAGAATGATAGCTATTGTTATAGGAAATTCAATCAAATCTAAGTTATCCTCCTAACTTCCTTGGAAATCAATCACACATGCACGAAGCATATCCTCAAGTGTCTGAATTGTTCTCTCAGTTTGTCCATCTTTGGCTGGATGGAACACTGTACTCATTTTCAATGTTGTACCAAATTTCTTCTGCACACTTTTCCTGAAGTTTGAAAGAAGCCTTGAATCCCTATCTGATACGATATCCTTAGGAACTCCATGTAGTCTCACAACATACTTAATGTAAGCCTTAGAAGGTTTCTCCATCTTCCAGGTCTCCATAATTGGTATAAACACTGCTGACTTGGTTAATCTATCTACCACAACCCAAATGGTATCATTTTCGACCTTCGACTTGGGCAAAAAAGTGACAAAGTCCATTGAAAACCCATCCGGCAAATCTACCAAATCCCATACCTTATTTTCAGACATGGAGTCTATCTCGGATTTCATGGCCTCTAACCATTTAGTGGATCTTGGGCTCGTCATAGCTTGCTTGTAAGTCATAGGTTCATCACTATCTAATATGAGAACGTCTAAGTTTTCAGTCAAGAGGACGCTTGTCCATCTGTCCGGCTGAACCTTAGTACTATTTGACTTACGAGGGGCAACAACGTTTTGAGGAACTACTCCCACTAGCTCTTCTGAAGGCCTTGGAGGTTCTTCACCTTGAACTGCTTCTAAAAGAGTTCTTGGTTCGTTGTTCGTCTCGAATCTCTTCAAGGTCTATTATTCTCCTACTTGTCAATTTGGAAATATGATTTCTTTCCAAAAAGACACCGTCACGAGCAACGAATACTTTGTTGTCTGACTTGTTGTAGAAGTAATACCCCTTTGTTTCTTTTGGATACCCAACGAAGAAACATTTGTCAGATTTTGGTTCGAGCTTGTCCGAAATTAATCGCTTGACATATGCTTCGCAACCCCAAATCTTTAGAAAAGACAACTTTGGAAGTTTCCCAGTCCATAATTCGTGTGGAGTCTTTTCAACAGCTTTTAATTTGACGGAGCACGATTCAGTGTGAGTGCTGCTGTTTGCAACACATGTCCCCAAAATTGTAAAGGAAGTTCGGCTTGACCCATCATTGACCTGACCATATCGAGTAAGGTCCTGTTTCTCCGTTCCGACACTCCATTCCATTGAGGTGTCCCCGGAGAAGTCAATATAGTAAGAATACCGCATTCTTTTAGATGGTCATCAAACTCGTGGCTAAGATATTCACCTCCTCGATCTGATCTTAGAGCTTTGATTTTCTTGCCATGTTGATTCTCTACTTCATTTTGCAATTCTCGGAATTTCTCAAACGATTCAGACTTGTGTTTCATTAAGTAAATATAGCCATATCTACTGAAATCGTCCATAAACGTTATGAAATAGCTGAAATCACCTCTAGCTTTCGTACTCATAGGCCCACATATTTCCGTATGTATTAGCCCTAATAGTTCTCTTGCTCTTTCTCCCACCTTTGAGAAAGGTTGCTTTGTCATTTTGCCAAGTAAACAAGATTCGCATTGATCAATCTTCTCTAAGTCGAATGATTCTAAAATTCCCTTCCGTTGAAGTAATTCCATGCGCTTTGTGTTTATATGTCCTAATCGACAATGCAACAGAAATGTGAGATCGGAATCACCAGTTTTATCCTTTTTAGTATTTATGTTATAAATGTGTTTGCTCGTATCTAGCACATATAGACCATTTTCTTGTTGTGATGAACCATAAAACATTCTATTCAAAGAAAAAGAACAAATATTGTCTTTAAATTGAAAACTAAAACTTTTAGAATCCAAACTTGAAACGGAAATTATGTTTCTGGTAATACTAGAAACATAGTAACAGTTTTCTAGTTCCAAAACAAAACCACTAGGCAAAGAAATAAAATAAGATCCTACGGCTAATGCAGCAATCTGTGCTCCATTTCCCACGCGTAGATCCATCTCGCCTTTATCAAGCCTTCTACTTCTCCTTAGTCCCTGCGAATTGGAACATAAGTGTGAGCCACAACCAGTATCTAATACCCAAAAAGTAGAATTAGCAAGATTACAATGTATAACATACATACCTGAAGGAGAAGCAACTTTTCCGTCCTTCTTCTCTTCCTTTAGTTTAGGGCAATTTCGCTTGTAATGACCAATTTAATTACAATTGAAGCATTGCGATGTAGATGGAGAACGATCCCTCTTCATTTTCCTCTTGGAGGGCGCCACTTGCCCTCCTAGAGTAGATGGAGATGCACCCTTGCTTTTGATCTTCCCCGGAACCTTTTTCTTGATTTTCTTAATCTTTACTTTTAGCGACGCTTGCTTATCACTTACAAAGTCCAATTCATATTGATGAAGCAAATAAATTACCTCACTAACAGTGTTTTCCCTTTTCTTGGAGAAATAGAGTAATTTGAATTTCTTGTAACCAGGGTGAAGAGAATTCAAACGTATTCCCGCAACTGCAGAATCTGGGAATGGTTCACCAAGTAACTCAAGGCGGTTGAGTAGCCCAACCATTTTCTTTGTAAGAGTTCTAATTGGCGTTCCTTCTGTCATTTTAAGATCAATGACCCTTTCCCTTGCCTTTTGCCTTTCGACGTCAAAGCAACAACCCAGTGGAGCATTAAGCTTTAGATCCCCAAATGAATGTACCAATTCAAATACATTTTGGTCGACATGTTGACCACCATGTTGGAATCTACCACGACATATATCCCTAAGATGCCTTAGGAGTGCCCATGGCTCATATGCAATGAACCTTGCACTCCAATCCTTGGGTATTGAGCCAAGAATAAGATCCATCACTAGCGACATGTGGTTCGCCCACGCACAGTGCTTTTCTAGAGTCATATCCTTTGAGTAAAAGCTGGGGATGGGATGGTCAACTACATATTCAATGTTGTTCCACCTGAGGACTTGCCGAAGCTTCCTCTCCCAATCAAGAAAGTTTGATAGGTTCAATTTTACATCCAGAATTTCTGTTACTTTGAGTGTTGTTTTGATTGCGGCCATTTGATTACTAAATTTGAAAATAATTTGCAATAAATAACCATTCATAACTTAATAACTTTAAAATAAATTCTAGCATGCAATCATTAAAGCTATTAAACATTTCATTCATGCAAAAGAAAAAACCTGGTCCAAAATGAATGAAACGATTCCAAGACCCTAAAAGTCCTAAATCCTTAAGCAGCTTTGGCATGTCTTAAGTATTTTAAGATTCTAGGTAAGCAAAACCTATTGCTAGTAATCTCCAAATTACTCTTGGTTAATAAATCAATACCATAATTTATCCCATTGCCACAACATAATGCCATTGTTGTTTGAGTTGAAACCACAATCAACGTGCTCCTTTGGGACGCCTTACCATCTAAGTCAACTAATATAGCACCTCGCTTTGGCATAAACCTACTACGTTAGATCCTTAGATTTTTGTAAGTGCTTGATTTGGAAGGCAACTTTTGAACTCAATATTACTTTGGACCTAGTTGTTTCTATGTTGGTTCGATTATTTAGTGAACTAAATCTAATCGAGCATACAAACAACGCATTCATGCATAATATACATTCATTCAATATATAAAAGCATAAATAAAATTGGTGAACTAGTATGGCCCAAAACTCTTGTCTTGAAGCATCCAATCTTCTTCACCATCTTGTTAGTTTGGCATCGTCTTGAATCTTCATTCAATGCTAACTTAAAGTTCTAAACTGGAAATACTTGAAATAATAAAAAATTTAATGGTTCGTAGACCATATTTTAAAACTTTACATTTAAAGATAAAACGGTTCGCAGACCGTGTTTAACTATCCTAGATTGGCCATACTAGTTACTTGGAGTACCTGCATTACATAAAATATACATTCTATGCATTCACCCATTCATATGCTAAAATGAATGACCCATTTAATTATGCAAGTATTTACGTGAATTATTTAAAATCCACGTTCACATAAACGTGTCCTAAAAGATAAATCAATTTCCAAATTATTAATCCCTAGAATTTATTCTAATTAAAATTTAATTTAATTAAAATAAAGCGACCTACGAAAATAATTAAAGTAATTATTTCATTTTAATTTCATTAAGTGGCTCCCACTCAAACCAATAATTATTCCGGATAATTAAATATTTAAATATTAACCCGAATGAAATGGGATTTTTCTCCCCGGATCAGTCGGTAGATCTTAGACCTTCTCAAAAAAGGAAAGGTGTGAAAGCGGGAATTTTCATAACTCAACTAAATTTCCCATTTCAATTGCATATATGGCCGAGAATAACCATTATCCATTCTGCATCACGGCCCAACCCAAGTTAAATAAAATAATTAATTAATTATCCCGTTAGCCATTATAATGCAAATACAAATTTTAAAGCCCAACGATACAAAAATGCCAAAAAATTGCATTGAGGGCTAGGCTTGCGCCCAGCCCAGCATTGCCTCGTGCTGTGTGGCATACGAGGCACACGAGCACTGCGCCCACGCCCCCGCAGCCATCGCGCACAAATGCCGCAGCTCGTCGCTGCAGTGGCACTTGTTGCTCGCTGTGGTGATGCTCGACGTTGCGCGAAGGCAAGGCAGCCTTGCCCCTTTCTTGCTCGCAGCTCGCAAGCCAAGGCTTGTCTGCCTTGCTCTCTCACTCGCCCCAGCGCCAGCGGCACGCAGCTCGCTTGCTGCTGCCCGCGTTGTTGTAGCTCGGCAGTGGGGAGGCAGCCCGCGTGGCTACGACAAGCCACACGTCCACACACCCCTCGTGTTCGTGCCTTTGGTACGTGCAAACGGACCAACTAATTGAAAAATAATAATTAATTTCACGAACATATTTGCATTTAGTTATTTTTCACAAAATTAACGATTTTTATTTTCGAAAAATAACGATTTACGATTTAATTAATTTTTAACAACAATCCGATTTTGTTAAATATATTAAATCTAGGCTACCTTTATTCAAATTTTAAGAACGAACAACTTCAACCAAAAATTTGAACTTTTAAATAATTGAATCTAAAACATTAAATCGTTCTAAACATTTAAATTTCAAGTTTTTATCAATTTGGTTTAAGTGTTGATTAAAATTAACGAATCTAATCAAAATTTTAATCCAATAATTTTTAAAATCTGCCACGTTACATGAAATTATATTCCCTTTCCCAATTAACCAAATTTCCAGATCCAAATTATTTAAAAAATCAATTAGCGATCTAAAATTTACGATTTTGGGGAAAGCAAAATTAGGGTTTATACTTAACAAAAATGGCCAAATGTTTTACCATAATTTTAAAATTTACCCAACAGCATTGTGTCAAAATTTCAATCAATTCCGAGTAGTTTAGGTCGACCAATTAATTGAAAAACTTTCCGAATTTGTTAATTTTAATTCGCAAATTAACAAAAAGGCCCAAAAACACATACTTCGAGGCCTATTTTTTCAATTCCTTTCAAATGAGTTGATCTTAGAAAATCGTTTTCAATCAGATTTGGGTCAGAAAAGTCGAAATTACGAAACTTTTTGAATTCAGAACTTATTACACGATTCATCCAATAATCCATAATAATTCGAAAAATTCAATAAAAAATCTAAAAATTGCGACAACAGCAAACACAATAAATCATGCTAAAATATTCTTTGAATACATAAGGCTCATGATACCACTATAGGGGAATACAGTTAAACATACATAACATGTGCGGAACATCCCCAAAGCCAGGAAACATGTATAAAGCACAGATTAAGCATACTTACATTTGAAGCGTGTTTTCCCGAGTATAGTATCAACGAACACGAACAAAGAACTCTAATTTTCGTTCCTCTATTTTGTTCACCGACACGTTCAGATCCGTCTTGATTATTGTAGCTTCGACAACGTACAAGAGTGTTTACTTTTTCGGGAAGAACATAGTAGAGAGAAAAACTGAACTACGTAATTTAGAATTAGGTTTAGGTTAGGGAAAAACTGATTGTGTGTGTGTGAAAATATAACCTAAATTATATTTAAGTGTAACCGGCCAAGACACAAGGCCTTGACCGACCACACATCACACACCGCACGCACAGCCCATGTGCACAGCACACACCACAGGCTGAAGCCCACAGCGCAGCGAGCAGCGATGGGCCGTGGGCCTTTGCTTGCTCGATGATGTGTTGTGCTTTGTGCGCGCTGCCGCGGCCACGCGGGCTGGCTTGCTTGCTGCGTTGCGAGCTCGCTGGCTCGTTGAGCTTTGCGCGCATGCGCGCTTGGCAAGACAGGCCGGCAGCTCCGATGCGACTCGTATTCGCGACGAATGCCTTACGGCTATTATTCATCGTATCGTACACGACGAATCACCGTCAAACAATACGATTATTTGTTTCGCCTAGCTTACGAATATTCGCAATACGATATACGATTCCGATGCAAGGTCGTATCGTATAATACTATTTTCCAAACTAATTCCCGAAAAGCTATTAAATGAATTTCTGATTTATTTAATCCGATGATCTGTTAAATGTCATTGGTGTGACCTTATAGGTTCAGTCAAGAGTAAGCTGTGAGCCTAATATAGATTAGAACTCACTGATCGGAAGCATTGCTCCAGCTAGCTGTTCCGATCACTTGATCTTACTGAATTAATTATTCGCAATTAATCTAAACCTTGGTATTAGACTTAATGCACCTTAGGTGAAGGACATATTTCCTTCAGTATACGAGCATTTTGATCTTTGGAGGAGCTTTGGACCATCTCTCCGGCCATTCTTGACGTCGAGGAGACTCAGGCAATTTGGGATCGGACAGGCTTTGCTCCTTTTTGTGAGGCTAAGAGAGGCTTCAGAGGGAAGGTAGGCGTCAAACCCCGGACACAAGCCTTGTTGGAGCGGTGGTGAGACACCACCAATACATTTCACATGGGCTGGGGGGAGATCACTATTACTGCCTTTAAGTTCGCCATGATCACTGGTCTCCCGTTTTCTAAGAGGGAGGTAGTTTTCAACTCTGATTTGAGATGGCATTCTGACGATGTCAGGGACTGGATTGTCTTTGACGTTGACTTGATCACGGATATCAAGTCCTCTGCTTCCGTAGAGGTGATTTTGACTGGGCTTCGTATGGCTGGCATGACAGAGGAGTAGAGGGTTCGGCTCTTCCTTCTGGCTCTTGTAGGTCGAGTAGTTGCCCCTGGCAGGAATAGCCGCGTGCTGGTGGGCTTTGTGAGGTCCTTGGGCGACTTGAGGGCTGTTTCAGGCCTTAGTTGGGGTGGCTTGGCATATGGCCACCTTTTGTATGAGATGAAGAATGCTTCACGGAATGCCCAGGAGAGTTTGACGAGCATAGCTGCCTTTTGGAGAGTGCTGGAGGTATTGGGGACTCCTTGTATTTTGTATTTTGTACTAGCATGTTTATATGTTGAATCTTGTATGCATAAGACTGACTGATGTCTTGCTTGCTTTTGAAGATTTGGGCGTATGAGAATTTCCTAGCTTGGCACCAGATCGCCCTAGGGTTGTGGCTTACCCGTTTGCTGCCTCTTGGGAAGGAGAGGTGTGCAATAGTGTGTCTTTGGCGACTTTCCGCAGAGCTTTGCGGGTTTTCCCCTCTAGAGAGGTGCGTTTTTGTATTGTGTAGGATCTCATCTCATTTGTATTTTGTATATTGACTGTGTTGTTTGTCTTGTAGGTGGTCTTGCTCCCTTTTGCTACTACGCCCACACCTGCTTCGGCTATGCGAGCCTTCTACTTGTCTGGACGACGGGTGCTGTTCCTAGGGGTTTATCGCCCCATGTGGTATCTGGGTGAGCGAGTGACACTTCAGCACAGTGCAGGAAGCAGGTTCGTCCCTTTGGATCCTCCGGAATCCATATTGTCGAAGACTGTTGATGTAGCTCGGATCTATTCGGAGGCTGTGGAGGCTGGTGGTGAGTCTATTTGTCTCTCGTGGGAGAGTTTTGTAGCTAGAAGGGGCCGCTATGAAGACCTCCTGTTGAGACTTGCTCCACCTGTTCGCTTTGTGCCGCCGGTGAGTTTTTGGATTTGAATCTTGTATTCTTGTATTCTTGTATCATTGAATTTTGTATAACTGGATCATTGTATATGTGCTTGTAGGCTGAGGAGATCGACCCGGAGGATGTTCCCTATGCTGACAGGGTTCTCCGCTACGTGGACTCAGATGGGGAGCAGGTGGAGGTTACTCTTCCGATGGCCTCTCCTCCAGATTGGATGGCGACCGATGCCCTTCTGGAGTACTATGCAGCTGTAAGTGTTTTTGTATGTTCTTGAAATCGGTTATAATCTTGTATCTGGAAGTTGATTTTGAATTTTGTATGCAGGCGCCTCGGGCGAGAGTGCGTCGTTGGATGCTCGTGATTGACTCTTTGAAGAAGCATTGTATCAATCTAACCAAGAAGCTTGCTGGCTGGGACAAATAGGTGAGTTTATTAATTCTGAGGTATTTGTACTTTTGAAACTTGTATATGGATATCTGATGCTTGAATTTTGAATTTTGTATAGGAGCGTCGTCGAGGCCACAGAGAATATGAGGGTAGGGGACCTCGAGCTAGTATTTCAATGGAGCAGACTGGGCGTAGCTTAGGTCGAGGCCTGACTTTGGTGTTGAGACTCGCCAGAGGCATTCGGATGCTGGTTGGGGAGATATTCCCCCTACTTTTGCTCAACCTGGTAGGCATTCGTATTCTTTCGAAGGTGCAGGCAGTCATATGCCTTTTACGCCCTCCCCTGGGGTCCACTTAAGAGCGAGCAGTTCTCAGCCCTAGGGTGCGGCGTCTTAGACTCAGTAGTACGAGATGGAGTGGATACGACAGATTCAAGACCTAGAGATGTAGCGTCGGTATATGGAGTCCCGGTAGTCTTATCAGTTTCCTTCCCATCAGCAGGGACCTCAGCAATTTTCTAGTACCCTCCGCATTTTAGAGCAGGAGCTAGTTACCCCCGGGACAGAGCTGGACCAGGAGTTGGAGCGGTACATGAGTCGGAATAGGAACAAGGAGCATGTCATTGAGATTGCGGCTGAGGATGACTCAGACTGATCCTGCATGGTAGCGAGTTCTAGCTTTGACTCGGTTGGGCTTTTGTATGAGAAATTTTTTATGTATGGATATTTGTAGTTTGTACTTGGATATTTGAATCTTGGATTTCGTATGGTTTGAATTTGTATGGTTTTTATGGTATAAGTTTTGATCTATGTGTTTTGCAAGGTTGAATTGAATTTCGTATGCGTTGTGTGTGCATTTTGAAATTTGTGGCTACATGTATGCATGCAAAATGAAAAAAAATTCCCATTTTTTCGAGTGTATATACCCACTATAAGCCCCCACTTTGACTGAGGTTTTTTGGTTAGCAAAAGCGCATGTCAAAGTATATTCAACTTTTTCTCATGCATGGGTGACTCAGAATCTTTAAAAAAAAATTGCCCATTTTTTCGGGTGTATATACCCACTATAAGCCCCCACTTTGACTGAAGTTTTTTGGTTATAAAAAGCGCAAGTCAAAGTATATTCAACTTTTGCTCATGCATATGCTGACTCGACTTAGGACGCCGATCTAGAATTAGAATACTTTTGAATTTTGAACAAATTGACCCAAAATTGATCCGGGTGCTGATTCGAAATGCTTGAAATTGCGCGGCTTGCGGCTTCTGGAATATTCGGCATAAATCATTGGAGCTGATTTGGTTGTACAATGCCATGAGGAGTGCTTTTCTTGCAGGCCCTGCGCCAGGCGCAAGCTTTGGCGCCCATCGCAGGTGGTCCTTTCGAGTACCACCATAAGTGCTGATTTTTTGTATAAATAGGGAGCATCCCGGATCATTTTTCTTGCACCAATCCTTCACTGTTCTTCTTCACCTTCTACTTTTTCACAAAAAGAAAGCAAATGGTTATGTCTTTTGAAAATGCCTTGAACTCTTGGCTTGGTTCGCTAGGCAAACTGGAGAAAAGAGAGCTAGATGGCATGCATCTTGGGGTGCTCATTTCCTTCCGGTTTGTGAAACTTGATATGCACTTCATCCATGCCGCTTTGGAGGCTTAGGATCTGATTCACCACGTTTTCTGCTTTGGTAACAAAGAGGTATGTCCCCTCCCTAAAGAATTTAGTGCCATATTGGGTTGGCCCCTTATGATAGAGCCTTGCGTGCCTAGTGTTGAGGAATACTTTTTCTTGGCTTTTGAGAGGTATTTGGGCCTGAAGCCCCCACTTTTGAGTGCTGTTGTATATGGTGGATTTGTCCCTCTATATCACCCATTTTGCTGGACTTGATATCCCCAAGGTCTACCGCTTGAGGGCTTTGAGTTTTTATATCTTTGCTCGCTTCCTCTTTTCGAGGCAGGGGTTTGGCAATGGCGATGCCTCCCTAATAGAGATTGTGGAGCAGTTTTCTTGTGGTAGGGACCCAATGCCGCTTGTGATTGGCGAAACATTGTTGGTCCTTGATATGCTGAAATCGGACCCCTCTTCTCTACCATCGGGAAGCCCGGTGCTATTCCAAGAATCTGGAGTTTCTTGTATACTGAAATTTGTACTTGTACTTAGAACGTTGAATTTTGAATTGCTTTCTTGTATTTTCCCCAAGGTCTGGCTTATGGAGAGACTCATGTTGGTGGCACCATCAGAGAACATGGCAAGCTATAATAGGAAGGGATTCACCGTGCGACCCATGATGTATGGACGGCTTTCATTGGATGAGTGGCGTTGCGCACTCTCGGAGATTGGATCTTGTATCAGATGGGTAATTCTGTGGTGGGGAATCGCTGCTATGAGACATGCACCTGGTTCTGCTGTTTTGAGGGTGCTTAGCATTTCGATGTTAGTCTTCTACTCTCCTGCTCGAGTGATGAGACAATATGGCTTAAGGGAAGAAATCCCGGATTGCGCTGAGGAGCATCCGAAGCTTGTTGTACTGACTGCTAATCGTCTTAAAGTTTAGAGGCGGTATTGGGTTGCCAAACCATTCTTGAACATTCAATTCCCACCTGAACCTATTACTCTGCCTGCGGGGTATATTGTATGGATGAAAGGTCGAAGACAAAGGGACATTTATTTCTTCGGGTCCGTGGGAGCCCGAGATTCTAGAGCTAGACGCCCTGCATCAACTGATTATGAAGAATGTGACGGAAGTGTGGCCCGTACGGTGCTTGACCGTTCTGGGTCCCCTTGCCCTTCCTGCAATCATCCTCCCGTCTTGGAAGACTAGCAAGTTCCTTCTCCCGTCGCTTGGGCAAGGGGAAGATTGATGAATGATTGCAGGAAGGGCAAGGGGATAGTACTTAAGGTGCCAAGACTCAAAAGCATAGTCGCCTAGCCCCAGATCTTTGTAGGCTTGATGTGTTTGAAATTGTATTTGTAGGAAATGTGTTTCAGAGTGTGTTTAAAAACGTGTTTAGGAAGTGTGTTTAGTGGAAGTGAAAAGGCTTTGAACTTTGCTTCACTTGATTCCAACCTTGTAATCGAATTAGCTTTGATAAAGTTATTTGAAGGTTATGCTTTGCACAACAATTGGATTTTGAGTATTGAATTTTGATTTTTAGGATGCTCTTAATTGAGGAAACTTTGAAAAAAAATTATTAAGGTAGCCGGGCCTCGGAATGAGGTTGCCTACGTGTCCCGTTAAGGAATCAGGCCGAACGTAGTTCTAACCTTACATAACTTTTTGAATTTTGAATTTTGAATTTAGACATAGAACTTCTTGAGCTGATCCAGGTTCGTCAAAGAACGGAACTCAATCCCATCGACATTTGTTAATTCGACTGCTCCTCCGGAAAGGATTTTCTTAAAAATGTATGGCTCGACCCAGTTGGGTCTGAATTTTCCCCTTGGGTCCATGACGCTCTTGCGAAGGGCTTTCAAGACAAACTCGCCTTCCTTGATGTTTCGGGTTCTGACCTTCTTATTGAAATGTCTGGCCACTCGGCGCTGATAGACTTGTACATGGTGAGCGGCTTGAAGCCATCGCTCATCGAGCATGACTAGCTCGTCGTATCTTGATTGTACCTGTTGACCCTAAAGTTTTGATGATGACAAAGCAAACTCCTGACAATTGGTTAAGTTATGTTGCATAATAGGTTCCGAGATCCTTAGAGGGATAATGCTAAGTTAAGGAGATCCTGAGTTGGATAAACTAAGCAACGTGGAATATAAGCAAGTAATTGACCCATGTCAGACACTACATTGAAAGAAATAATCATTAAGCAAGGCGAGATCCTTAGGCGAGTTCCTAAGGCGAGATCCTCATATATTATGTGGATCCTCGATGTTCCAGAGAAGGAACAAATTGGGAAGTTTTCGAGTGAAGCTTCTAAAGGTGCAACATGAAGACTACAACATATGAGTTTATGTTTAGGATTTATGTAAGTATTTAATATTGTTTATACGTAATTTGGAACGAAAGGAACCTAAGTATTTTGGTACGTTTTAAATGAAATATGTTAACTGTAATTATAAAAGAGTTTTAACTTGGAAAATCTTTTTAATAAATAAAATGAATTTAATTAATAAATGAAACATAGGATTCTGATTTATTATCCTTGTTTCTCAAGTAAAAGATTTTCCATGTTCCTTGAAACTCTCCCCACGTATTTCTGTTTAACGTACATTTAGTGTTTTGATTTGGTCTCCCTTGTTTCTCTCCAACTATGCCCATGTTACTGAGCAGTAACTGTTAGTGGGTAGTTGAGGAGAACATGGGTACCCAACCCTAAGTAAAACTCTCCTATAAAAGGAGAAGAGTTTTGGCTTTTCAAAACACAACTGATTTCTACAAAATCTATCTTAAAGAGCTTAAACGTTTTAAAAGAATCAGTTGGCAAAATAGAGTGTTCCTTGAGTTCCTTATTATTATAAGCTTTATTACGTACTAGAATCTATCTATCATATTGTATTTTGGGTTTAAGGATTGAGTGATCCTTGAGTGACTTAGAGTTAAGTCAAAGAGAGAAAGAGCGACTAAGAGTTTAGTCAAAGAGAGAAACAGCGACTTAGAGTTAAGTCAAAGAGAAAAGGAGCGACTTAGAGTTAAGTCAGAGAGAGAAAGAGTAGCACAGTAATCGAAGGGGATTGCTGTGGGGAACTCGTGTTCGAGAGGAACTCGAGTTAAAGAGTGTATTTGTAATAGAGTTATTGCATTAATACAAAAGAGTAGTGAGGTTCTTCTTGATTAGGGTCAAGAAGGTTCCTCCGTTTTATATCTTTCTTCGCTCATTGTTCTCAGTCTCTTTATTGTTTAAATTCCGCAAGAAACTTACTCAAGTTCCCAAGAAACAATTCACCCCCCTCTTGTCAAGTGTTCCTACTGAACTATCAGTTGGTATCAGAGCAGGATCTCACAAAAATACAGGAAACCCTGTTGAGAAAAAGTTCCTGGAAAGTATGAACGCTTACGAGAAACTCGAGGAAGGTTATTCCACTCAAAGACCTCCAATGTTCAACGGGAAGTTCTACACCTACTGGAAGAACAGGATGGAGATCTATATCAAGGCAGAGAACTATCAAGTCTGGCGAGTCATAGAAGTCGGTGATTTCGAGGTAACAATGACAAATGCTCAAAATGAGGTAGTTCCTAAACCCATGTCTGAATTTACTAAGGAAGATTTTGAGAAATTTGAAATCAATGCAATGGCTGTGAAAATCTTGCATTGCGGCCTTGGACCTCATGAACATAACAGAGTTATGGGGTGCAAGAGCGCAAAGCAAATCTGGGATCTCCTTCAAATAACTCATGAAGGAACTAATGAGGTCAAACGTTCAAAAATTGATTTATTAATGTCTAAGTATGAACGTTTTGAAATGCAACCAAGAGAAACAATACAGGAAATGTTTACTCGTTTCACTAATATTACTAATGAACTAGTTTCTCTTGGAAGAAATATTCCCTCTGATGAACAGGTTAGGAAGATCCTAAGGAGCATGCCACAGGATGATAGATGGAGAACCAAGGTCACAGCATTGTTCGAAACAAAGGATTTCACCAAATTCAACATTGAACAATTGGCGGGATCCTTGATGACTCACGAATTACATCTAGGAGCAGTTGTTCCTGAGAACCGAGGCCTTGCTCTCAAGGCTGAGGAACAGGAGGACTCAGAACCTGATGAAGATGAGGTTGCTACGTTGGTCAGAAGAATGAAAAGATTTTACAGGAACTCTAAACCTGGAAATCTAAGAGGAAGGAACTCAATGAGAAAACTAAGCGGTTCCAAGTCTGACCAAGGATGTTTCAAGTGCGGTGATTCTGACCATCAAATCAAAGACTGCCCTCAGTGGGAAAATGAAAAAGGGAAAGGCAAGGGAGAGGATCAATATAAGGAAAGATTCAACAAATCCACCTTTGCCAAGCCCAACTTCAAGAAGGCAATGATCGAAGCTTGGGAAGAAGCCACTGACTCGGAAGAAGATGAGGATCAACCAGAAGAAACAGCAAACCTTTGTCTTATGGCAAAGATCGAAGAATCAACCCAAGATCCATCAAGTGAAGTAATGTCCTCAACTCTTCTATCTCTGTCTAAAATTAAATTAGTGGAATTATTGATAGAAACTCTAGACAATTTTAAAAAGCTTATCGTAATAAAGGCTCAAAGTGACAAGGCAGTGGAACTTAGCAAAGAACACACAACCTACCTCGATAATGTTAAATCTGATGTACATGGTAGGTTCTTTCAGTTGCCTGACAGGAACACCTCTCTTAAAGACTCTTTTAAAAGAGTTAAAAATGTATATATTATGCTTGATGAAGCTAACAATGTTGATGAAATTCAGGAACAAGAAGATTTCGAAATTGGTTTAATTCGTTTTACAGATAATGATGAGGAAATCTCTCCTGGAAGACATCAAAATGGAATAGCAGATCCACAAACACAAGAAACTGCTTCTAACCAAAAAGTTCCTGTACAAAGAAATCCAAGAGCCCCTGATCCTGAGGAACTAGAAAATGCTGATTCTGAGGAACCGGAAGAAGATCAAGAAACCTCTGATGCAGAGGAACAAGGATCTCAGGAAACAGAAGGAACTGAGGAGACCTTAGATGTTCCAGTGGCACAATTTCAACCTAAGCCCTGGAAACATCAAAGTTCTCACCCAATGGATCTGATTATCAGTGATATTAGGAAAGGAACTCAAACAAGGTCTCAACTAAGGAACTTTTGTACTTTTCATGCGTTCCTCTCCATAATCGAGCCAAGGAACCACACTGAATCTTTGAAAGATACTGATTGGATCACTGCCAAGCAAAATGAGTTAAACGAGTTCCAAAGGAACAAGGTATGGCATCTGGAATCCAAACCAAAGAATCAAAAGGTCATAGGATCGATGTGGGTGTTCAGGAACAAGCTCGATGAACATACAACGATCGTCAGGAACAAGGCAAGGTTAGTAGTCGAAGGCTACAATCAACAGGAAGCCTTTATGGGATTTAAGTTGTATCAGATGGACGTCAAATGTGCTTTCTTAAATGATTTTCTTGAAGAAGACGTCTATGTGGAACAACCCCCAGGTTTCGAGAATCACGAATTTCCGAATCACATCTACAAGCCTGACAAAGCTCTATATGGGTTAAAGCAGGCTCCTATATCGTGGTACGAGAGATTATGCAAGTTTCTTTTACAAAATGATTTTAAACGAGGAAGAATTGATAAAATTCTATTTTTAAAATCAAAAGGATCTGACTCACTAGTTGTACAAATTTACTTTGATAATTTACTGTTTCGTACAACTAATGAAAGTTTTTGCAAGAATCTTGCAAAGTAAACAAGCAGAGAGAAGCACGGGAAAATGAGATTCGATATCGGGATGATCAAGATAAGAAAAGTAAGCAGGACAGTTCCTCACAAGGTATGACTTTTATAGATTTATGCAGAACTACTGTATACCATTATAAATACATGTGCGTAAAGCATAACTGAAGTTTACCATCGTTAAGGAACAACCAAAAATTTAGAATTAAAATGTGTATTTAATTAGTCAGTAATATGAGATACGTAAATCAAAAGTTCCGCTAAAATAAAAGGATCATGGATATATTTTGTTTGTTACAATTTTTTTTCATATCTTTTATTTTTCCACAAATTATTTTTATCTTTTATTTCCTTCTATATATCCATAATTTTTCTTATTCCATTAAATTTTATTTTTCCAAAATTAAAAGCTAATGGATCGCCCCTATGGATCTCATACCCAAAACCACCACAAATTCACATCTCACCAATTCAAACACAAGGAACCCAAAAATAAAAATCCCCAAATTCAAACACCACAAAACCCTAGAAATTAAAAATCCCCAATCTGAAACCCTAGCCACCATGAGCGGCGGCCAGCCTCAAGCAACCGCCGGCGGCAGTGGCTCGGCGACCGGACCCAACCCGGCCGACCGACCGACCACTGATACCACAGCAACCGAGCTTCTCCAACCCTCCAACCCTCCACAACAACCAACGACGGCGGCTCCACCTCCCAGCCGTCCGACTCCATGGCCACCGTCCTCACCGAAACCCACAAACCCAAACCCGCTCGCGACGTCCCTCCACAAGCAACCGCTCGCGAACGAACTCCCCCCACCCAGTTCGCGACCCTCCCTACTCGCCCTGACCCGGTCGCTAACGCCAACCCCCACAGAACCCACCCAGATCCGAACCCACCCAGACCCGAAACTCCCCCTGCCTCTCTGTCTAGTTCGAACCACCCGAAAAAAGAGGGAGCTTCACCGACCCGCGAATTACAGCGGAGGTCGGGTGGTGGGGGTGCTTTTAAAAACCCGAATGAAAGAAAAAAAAAAGGCAGCACGTTCTCAGGGGGAACAAGAATGGGTTATGATGTATATACTAAGGGGACGTTGTTATACCAAAAAAAATTAAAAAAAAAATTAAAAAAAAATTAAAAAAAAAAAAAAAAAAAAAACAAAAAAAACAAAAAAGAGTATGACAGGGTTCACAAAGTGGTTCCAAGGTGAAATATTCTCTGTTGTTTGTTGATATATATTATGATAATGAGAATGATGATGAGAAAGTGGAAGAATGAAAAGACGCAATTGAGAAAGGATATGGATCTATATGCAGTTGAAAAAGGAACAACCTAAACTTGCTACATACCCAAGCCATCTTTCCTGATCCTATCCATTTGTGTTACATTACGCTTTTGATTTTTTTTGGAATTTTTTATTTTATTTTTTTTATTTTTTTTGTATGTAACCATCTGTTGGGAAACATACAATTTCTCTTCCTTTATTTCTGTGGAACTCCTAAAAGATCGTATCTCTAAAAACTTGGCTTGTTAATTATTATGTTTTATATTCGAATTTAGTACGTTGGAACTTAACTTTGAGGCTAACTTAGTTTGCCAACTGTTGATCGGAGGGCGCTATAATCGGTATATATTAGTATTGTGTATTTCTACTTTTTGTTAATGCCAACAGGGGGAAATGAATGCAAACTTAACTTAAATTGATCACTTGAGTCCGTCTCACTACTCTCTTCTCGATGTAAGTTTATAAAATTTTATTTCTCGTTCTTAATTTTATTTTCGTTTATTAAAATTAATTTCAATTTTCCTTAATTTCATTTAGGAAATTTAGATTAATTTTTATAAAAATACTTTATTTAATTTATTGCTTTATATTTATGCTAATTGATTATTATTGCATTTAGTGAAAGTTTGCTTATGTTGTCATCACCAAAAAGGGGGAATATTGTTGACCCTAAAGTTTTGATGATGACAAAGCAAACTCCTGACAATTGGTTAAGTTATGTTGCATAATAGGTTCCGAGATCCTTAGAGGGATAATGCTAAGTTAAGGAGATCCTGAGTTGGATAAACTAAGCAACGTGGAATATAAGCAAGTAATTGACCCATGTCAGACACTACATTGAAAGAAATAATCATTAAGCAAGGCGAGATCCTTAGGCGAGTTCCTAAGGCGAGATCCTCATATATTATGTGGATCCTCGATGTTCCAGAGAAGGAACAAATTGGGAAGTTTTCGAGTGAAGCTTCTAAAGGTGCAACATGAAGACTACAACATATGAGTTTATGTTTAGGATTTATGTAAGTATTTAATATTGTTTATACGTAATTTGGAACGAAAGGAACCTAAGTATTTTGGTACGTTTTAAATGAAATATGTTAACTGTAATTATAAAAGAGTTTTAACTTGGAAAATCTTTTTAATAAATAAAATGAATTTAATTAATAAATGAAACATAGGATTCTGATTTATTATCCTTGTTTCTCAAGTAAAAGATTTTCCATGTTCCTTGAAACTCTCCCCACGTATTTCTGTTTAACGTACATTTAGTGTTTTGATTTGGTCTCCCTTGTTTCTCTCCAACTATGCCCATGTTACTGAGCAGTAACTGTTAGTGGGTAGTTGAGGAGAACATGGGTACCCAACCCTAAGTAAAACTCTCCTATAAAAGGAGAAGAGTTTTGGCTTTTCAAAACACAACTGATTTCTACAAAATCTATCTTAAAGAGCTTAAACGTTTTAAAAGAATCAGTTGGCAAAATAGAGTGTTCCTTGAGTTCCTTATTATTATAAGCTTTATTACGTACTAGAATCTATCTATCATATTGTATTTTGGGTTTAAGGATTGAGTGATCCTTGAGTGACTTAGAGTTAAGTCAAAGAGAGAAAGAGCGACTAAGAGTTTAGTCAAAGAGAGAAACAGCGACTTAGAGTTAAGTCAAAGAGAAAAGGAGCGACTTAGAGTTAAGTCAGAGAGAGAAAGAGTAGCACAGTAATCGAAGGGGATTGCTGTGGGGAACTCGTGTTCGAGAGGAACTCGAGTTAAATAGTGTATTTGTAATAGAGTTATTGCATTAATACAAAAGAGTAGTGAGGTTCTTCTTGATTAGGGTCAAGAAGGTTCCTCCGTTTTATATCTTTCTTCGCTCATTGTTCTCAGTCTCTTTATTGTTTAAATTCCGCAAGAAACTTACTCAAGTTCCCAAGAAACAATTCACCCCCCTCTTGTCAAGTGTTCCTACTGAACTATCAGTACCCATGCAGCTTCTGGGATTTTTCTTTCGAGGACTATCCTTAGAGAAGGTATTTCTAGCTCGATAGGTTGTAGTGCTTCCATTCCATAGACCAAAAAATGGAGTTGTGCTAGTTGAAGTGCGAAATAAAGTTCGATACCCCCACAATGCGAAGTGCAGCTTCTGGGGCCAGTTTTTGTAATTTGTTGTAATCTTCATGATAATGGTTTTGACATTATTGTTGGAGCTTCGACTGCCCCATTGGTCTGCGGGCGATAAGGTGAAGAGCTGTGATATTGAATTTTGTACTTGGTGAATAGATCTTCACACTCGCCTTGGAAATGGGTTCCCTGATCACTAATGAATACGTGAGGAACACCGTATCTGCATATGATGTTTTCTTGTATAAATTGGGCTACTTGCTTGGAACCCAATATTTTGAATGACCTGGCTTCAACCCGCTTAGTGAAATAATCGATTGCAACCAGTATGAATTCACGACCCCCTGTGCCCGTTGGAGTGACTTTGCCGATGACGTCGATATCCCAAGCTGAGAATGGCCATGGTGATGATTGTGAATATAGCAACGATGGGGGAATGTGCTTCAGGTTCGCATATAGGACATTTCTTGACGAAGAAGTAGAAATCCCGCTCGAGGGTGGTCCAGTAATACTGAGCCCTAATGACTTTGAGAGCCAACATCTTCCCATTCATGTGAGTGCCATAGACCCCGGCATGTACGGTGTCCATGACCTTTTGTGCTTCTTTCTTGTCAACACATCGGAGATTCGGGCCGTTAGGGGACCTCTTGTATAGAATACCGCCTTCTAGGACGAAGTTGGCTGATTGTAAGCGTAAAGCCCTTTGACTTTTGCTTGAAAAATGCGGTGGATATTCGGAATTTTGTAGATACCTTTGAATGTCTGTAAACCAAGGCTCATCTTTGTCAGGCTCGATGTCGTCAATAGCATGGACACATGCTGCTTCTTGACGGGTTTCAATTGTAAGGGGTATTTCATCCATGCCATTTGGAATGTTGATAATTGATGTCAGTTTTGCCAGTGCGTCGGCGAATTGATTCTCCTCTCTTGGGAGGCATGTGTAACGAATTAGCTCTTCCACTTGCTTAGACAGCTTCTCGAGATAGGACTGTTACAGGGCTAAGATTTTGCTTCTGACTTTCCATTTTCCAGAAATTTGATTGATGATTAGGGAGGAATCCCTGTATACTCGAAGTTTCTGGACACCCAATGCTATGGCGGCTTCCAGGCCCATGATGCATGCTTCATATTCGGCCGCATTATTTGTAAGATTGAATTGTAATTTTGCTGAGCTGGGAATATGAGTGCCGTCAGGAGCTACTAGGATTACTCTGACACCACATCCGCTTTGATTAGAGGCACCGTCAAAGTGCATCAACCTACTGTCGTCGCTTGTCATTAGAATTTGCTCATCGGGTAGGTCGTAACTCTCCTCTTCTGCCTCGATGGGACAGTCGGCTAGGAAATCTGAGACTGCTGAACCCTTCATAGATTTTTGTGGAATGTATTTCATATCAAATTCAGCTAACATAACCAACCATCTGGACAGCCGTCCGTTGAGAGCCGATTTTTCGAATAGGTATTTGAGAGGATCTGCTTTGCAAACCACATGCACTGTATGGGAGAGCATGTAGTGTCGGAGTTTCTTTGTGGCCAAAACTAAGGAGATGCTTAATCTTTCGAGTTGAGTATATCTGGTCTCGTACTCGAGTAGCTTCTTGCTTAAATAGTACACGGCATTTTCTTTGCCTTCGATCTCTTGGGCAAGCATGGCCCCTACTGCTGAGTCGGTTGTTGTAAGGTAAAGCCTGAGTGAACACATGGTATTGCTGGCTTTAACACTGGTGGACTTGAAAGATAGTCCTTGATGGTGTCAAATGCATGTTGACAGTCTTCGTCCCATACCTTGGGCTCACTCTTGCGGAGCTTTCGGAACACTGGCTCACAAATCATGGTGAGTTTTGAAATGAATCTGCTGATGTATTGTAATTGCCAAGGAACCCCCAAATTTCTTTCTCATTCGCTGGCGGTTTCATGTCTAGAATGGCCTTGATTTTTAAAGGATCAACCTCGATGCCCCGAGAACTGATGACGTACCCGAGTAACTTGCCTGACGTCACCCCGAATGCGCATTTTTGGGGATTGAGCCTCATATTGTATTTCCTGAGCCTATTGAAGAATTTTCGAAGCATTGTTGTATGCTCATGTCGCTCTTTGGATTTGACGATCATATCATCGACATATACCTCGATTTCTCTGTGAATCATGTCTTTCATAATGGATGTGGTTGTTCTTTGATACGTAGCCCCCGCGTTCTTCAGTCCGAACGGCATAACTGTGTAGCAATATATACCTCACTGAGTGATGAAGGTTGTCTTCTCCATATCTTCCTCTGCCATGGGAATCTGATTGTAGCCTGCGTACCCGTCCATAAAAGAGAGTAAGGCGTGATTTGATGTGTTGTCGACCAAGATGTTGATGTGAGGCTTGGAAAACTGTCTTTAGGACTAGCCCTGTTAAGATCTCTGTAATCAACACACATTCGGACTTTGCCGTCTTTCTTTGGAACTAGGATGACATTTGCAATCCATTCTGGATATTTGGATTTTCGAATAAACCAAGACTCTGGCTGCTTAGAGACTTCTTCTTGAATTTTGAGGGAAACATCCGGTTTCATGCGACGGAGTTTCTGCTTGATGGGCTTTAAACCTGAAATGAGGGGAATTGTATGCCGACCGATGTTTGGATCAACCCCTAGCATATCATTAGGACCATGCGAAGACGTCTACGTACTCTGAAAGTAGCTTGATAAGATCATCCCGCTCTACTTGAGATAGAGTTAAACCAATCTGAACTAGTTTTGGATCATTGTTGTTAGAAAGGTTAACTTTTTCTGTTTCCTCAATTATTGGCGTCCTGTTTTCAAGATTTGCGATAGCTTTTAAAATTTCAAGGTCAGTTTCTATAGAAGCAAAGTCGTTTGGATTAGGAATGTGTTTTGAATTTGGACTTGTAGAGTAGGAGGAAATTGAAGTATTATTGAAATTAGCAATCATTACATCGACAACTTTAACTTGAAGTTCGACCTTTAGAGGCTCTTGATTGATGCAAGACTCTAGCCCTAGACTCTTAAACTCATCACTAGACTCGGATCCAGACTCATCCTCTGACTTGGACTCGCTCATAAATTAGTCTGACCATGAGTCTTGAAAGGAGATTCGGTAGGCGGTGGCAGAGTGGTGCCCAAGAAGCGCCCACGCTTGACATTATATGCCTTGCCATGGGATTCATTTTGGACTCGATGGCTCCTACTTCCGCACTGAACCCCCAAAGGTCTTTGTCATTGTCATCAGAGCTTTGTCAGCTATCTTAGTTCTTGGATGGGATGCTTTCAGAGTAATGATATTTCCTTGGACCTCCATTCAAACTTTCTGATGGAGTGAAGATGGTACAGCTTTGAGGTCGTGGATCCAAGGTCTTCCCAAAAGAAGATTGAAACTTGCTTTGATGTTGAGCACTTGAAAGCTCACTTTGCGCTCAATTGGACCTGTTCGGAGTAGAAGTGTGAGAGTCCCCATTACTTCTCGACGAGTGTTGTCAAAGGCGCGAACACCCTGGGAGGAGCTAGAAAAGTCACTAGGAGTGAAGCCCAAATTTTCAGCAGTGCGAAGAGGGCATACATTGATGGCCGATCCATTATCCACTAGAGTCATGGGGATGATTTTGTCTTTGTATTCGACGGTCAGATAGAGCGCCTTGTGATGGATTGCCCCCTCGGGTGGGAGGTCCTCATTTGTAAAGGTAATCCCTTCTTTCAGATTTGTTAATAACCCGAGCAGTTCGTCCGGAGTGACTTCCGGGGTGATATTCAGCTTGACTAGAGCATTGATCAAAGCAGTGCGATAGTAGAGGAAGCCATGAGTTGCCAGATATTAACCTCTGCTTTTGTACGTTTCAATTGTTTGATCAAGGGATTTTCCTTAGTGAGCGGAGGGATATTAGCTGCCGGTATTGCCCTGTTGACTGGTTCTTGAATTCGGCCGGATCAAGTCATGACCTGAACAATGTTCTATGCCTTAGTGTCCAGGTACCAATCGAGGTTCACAATTTCTTGACATTCATCATCAGAGATGTTCTCGATAGGAGGACAAGTATACATCTTCGTCATTGCTGGCCCATATTCCACATATGTCTTCTTGAGGTAATCCAGTAACAAAACCGGACTCTGAATTTTCATTAGATTGCACATGGTCAAGCGCGGGCCTTTAGTTATGAAAGATTTCCTCTACTTCGAAAGGACTCACAGCATTGAAGAGAGTTTCTTGATTGTCTTCGAGAGCCCTTATGCGAGCCACATCTTCCTCAACACGGCCATAGAGCTCAGCTACAGTAGTTGCCAATGAAGTCATCTTGAATTGTATTTTGAGAGAATGAGTCCGAGCACCTATGTAACACATGACTTGAATTTAGAACTTGGAATTCCCAACACATGGTATGATATACATGCAATGAATGAGACCTAGACTCGACTCTAAGTGCCACTCCGAAGATTCGGGATTTTGGATTTTGTATTTGTATTCGGGGTTTGCGACCCATTGGAATTATTTCGGGGGGATTTCAACCCATTAGGGTTTGTATAGGCATTTGTACTTGTATCGGGACTTACAACCCGTTGGAAATATTTTTGAAAGGAGCTTCATTCTTTTGTGGAGGCTTCCTCCTTGTACTATTTCTAAGGACTTGTAACCCGGTATTAGAACTTGGAATATCGAAAGGGAATCTCGACCCAATTGGATTTTGTATGTTTCCTCCGGGGTTTGCAACCCGTTGGAACTATTTTAGGGGAATTTCAACCCAAAATCGAGTTTGGAATATTTCAAGGGAATTTCAACCTGATCGGAAATATTGAATTTTGTATTATTTCTAGGGATTTTCAACCCGTGGAATTTTTAGGGGAATTTAAACCCGCCAATAGAATTTGGGATATTTTAGGGGAATTTCAACCCGTTGGATTTTGTACTATTTCTAGGGATTTTCATCCCGTTGGAATAGAAATTGAATTTTGTATTATTTCTAGGGAGTTCAACCCATTGGAATTGGCATTGAATTCTGTATTATTTCTAGGGAGTTTCAACCCAAGATAGAATGTGGAATATTTCAAGGGAATTTCAACCCATTAGATTTGTATTTGGAAAAGGAGTTTGGATTATTTCTAGGGATTTTCAACCCAATCGAGATTGAATCTTGTATTATTCCTAGGGAGTTTCAACCCAAAGGTAGAATTTGGAGTTATGGAAATTTGTTCCAGGATTTGCAACCCTTTGGAACTAGTTTAGGGGGATTTCAACCCATTAGGATTTGACATTGAATTTTGTATCTGAGGGCAATGGTAGATAAGAATCTTTGTAATCTTGAAAGTGAGTTCAAAACTTGAGTTTGATTTGGAGTTTGAATTTGGAATTTGAAAATAGGAGTTTTTTTTTATAGAAGATGAGGCTTTGAATTTGGAATTTTAAAGGGCTTGGAATTTTTGGACTTGAAAATCCGGCGTTACGCCGTCATAGGTTTTAGGCATTTGAAATTGGATTTGGAACTTTGATTTTTGAAAGGGTTTTGAATAGAAATTTGAGACTTGAAAATTCGGCATTATGCCGCCATGGATTTGGAAATTTGAGGCCTTGAATATAGTATTGAATTGAAAATCCGGCAATACGCCATCATGGATTTGGAAATTTGAACTTGAGGTTTTGAACATAGAACTTGAGATTTGAAAGTTTGAATTGAAAATCCGGCAACATGACGCCGTTAGATTGAGATTTGAAATTTGAAATTGGAAATTGGACTAGAAAATCTGGCATTATGACGCCGTTGGATTGGAATTTGAATTTGGAATTGGAAATTGGACTTGAAAATCCGGCATTATGACGCCGTTGGATTGGGATTTGAAATTTAGAATTTAAAATTAGACTTGAAAATCAGGAATTATGACGCCCGTTGGATTGGGATTTGAAATTTAGAATTTGAAAGTTTGAATTAAAAATCCGGCATTATGACGCCGTTGGATTGAAATTTGAATTTGGAATTGGAAATTGGACTTGAAAATCCGGCATTATGACGCCGTTGGATTGGGATTTGAAATTTGGAATTTGAAAGTTTGAATTAAAAATCCGGCATTATGACGCCGTTGGATTGGAATTTGAATTTGGAATTGGAAATTGGACTTGAAAATCCGGCATTATGACGCCGTTGGATTGGGATTTGAAATTTGGAATTTTGAAATTTGTGCATGAGGCGTGTTTAGGGGTTTTGAATCATATGGAGTGGCACTCCTAAAAGACCCTAAATCGGCGATTTTAGATGCATGAGGTTTGAATGATGCTCCTAGAGGTTAGGTTTCCTAGTTGGAGGCTAATGGTTTTGGCAAAGCTATAACTTGAGGTTAGCCATTCACGCGTGCAAAGACGCCCACACAATGCACTAACATGGATATGAATGTGACATGCAAAATTCTCAACCTAAGGTCGGTCTAAGTTTTGTATGATGCAAGTGGTCGGCTTTGGGTGTCCAAAGGGTGCTTGACTAAGAGTTGGATACGGCAACAACTGTTTCACCTCCTCAAGGGGGAGGTGTTGGTTGGCGGACGACCTCCATACTTGACGTCAGGAACGTCAAGCAAATGTCAAGTTTCGGTAGGAGTGGAAATGGTTACGCACTTTGGTCAGGAAACGTATGGAGAGTGGCCATTTCGTTGCCCCCGGGGCTATCCCGAATGTAGAACACATTCATTTTGGGCAAGGTAGAAATTCGTTTTTTGCACAAGTATGGTTTTCGAAAATATGCATGCCATGCTTAGAAATTGAAAATTGTACTCGAATATTGTACTTGAAAAGCTCGTTTTTCGACATTCGTTCTCGAGGTTTGGGGGCGTTCTTCGAAATTCAAAATCTGAACTGAACTCCCACTCGAAAACATGGGCAGAATGGGCAGCCAACCACTGGAAGCCACTATGATGAATGCATGCAGCAGCGCCTGGCGCAGGGGCCTGCGCCCAGCGCTACTGCTGGCATCCAGAACTTGAGCGTGGTAGTGGCAAGTTGCTCATGGACTGCTCGCATAATAGAATTGAAAGTTAGAACTCCCCAATGGATTCGCCAGATTGCAGGGGGTTACTTTTCCCACATTGTACAAGGTTTTGTTTTCCCCTGCGGGTTTTGTAGATTTTGAATTTCGAAGGAGTCGCCACCAAACAATATTTAAGGTTCCGGTTTGGAAGGACCAAAGTTGACTCTTGTGGAAAAGGCATTGAGTCTTAGAAACCGAATGGATGAGATTCAGGCAAGGGAACGAATTGCTTATTTTGCGAGCTTTTGAAAGTACATTCGAGTGCAAGACAAGGATCGTTTTCGAATAATCCTAATCATGACACTAAGTTGGTTGAGCATGTACTTTAGAACATAGAAATTGATACTTGTATGTGGTCACTTTGCTTTAAAGTTAATTAATGGAACCTAAGGCCGGTTTGTCCAAGAATTATCTTTGTTAAGCGTGATGTAACCTTTTGTATGTTGTTGAATTTAGCATGTCAGGTGATGAAAGCGATAAACATGTAAAGCACCATCACAAGAATTGAAGGAATTATTGAAATGCGTACAAAACCACATCACCTTAAAATAAGGTGAGTAAAGAGTGCGGAATTGAAATTGCAAAAGTAAAGGTGTCATATTGAAAGTGCGTTATTGAAATGCGATATTAAATTACGGTATTAAAAGTGCGATATTGAAAGTGCGGTATTTAAATGACGATATTCAAATGACATTATTGAAATGACGATATTGATATTTTATTATTGTACTTGAGATCCGAACGCCAAACAACTACTTAATAATAAGTGTGCCCGACACGGATTCAATTCTCTAAAAATCTCAACTTTAGATGAGTTGCTCATCATAAAGTATCCTTGACTTTGATTATTGAAATAGAACTTGAATATTGAACTTGAATATAGAACTTGAATATTGAACTTTGAATATTGAAATTAGGAGTCTTGAATCTTAAAGATTATACCTTTTAATGTTAAAAAGGCCTCACCTTTAATGTGCTCTATAACTTAAAATTGATCCTAGTTTAAGGAAGTGATTACAAACAACCTTAAACGTCATTGAATCTTGAAGATGGGACTTGTATTTGAACATAAAAGATGGATGTTCATATGTTCTAGTTTAGAAAAGGGATTGCACTTTTCATAAACACCCTTGAACTTTTTGAAAAGGTTTGGATTTTGTAAAATTGTATAATTGTTGTAAGGAATACTTTTAAGAATAAAAGCATCAACTTACTAATCATTTTTTAAATCAAAGCTCGAATCTTGTATGGTATTATTGAAAAGGTGCTTGGACAATCATTTGGGAAGAATTTCAAGAATGAAATCTCCCCAAAGATGGCACTTTTGACATGTTTTTCCTAGTTAGTCATGAGCATGAACTCAAATGACCACATCCTTGGAATTGTATTTAGAAATGTAGAAGAGTAGAAAGCATCATAATGATTTGATTAGGGATTCGGAATTACCTATTTAGGATTAGGTTAGCTTGCCGATTAGTGCTCCCAATTGCTTAAATGTTTTTGGATTTAGGATGGAAATTGTAGAATTGAACTTGAATTTTGTATTTGATTTTTGAGAGGAAATTTCGAGATTACGACGATGTATTATCAGTTTGCCTCCTCAAATTCTTAGGAAATGAGGGTTTAACAGGGGATTAAGCGGCTAAAATCCAAAAGCCACCTGCGCATGGCGCAGGCCCAGTGCTTGGCGCTGGTGACGTGGCCCAGAATCCGCCAAAACAAGGACGATGACGCCGTCCTTGATTTTGTTTTGTATTGTTGTACCTTCGTACTATTTGTACGAGTTTGGCACGTAGTGTTTGCTTGGGGGATTAAGGCTTGGTTTACGTCTAAAAACAAGCCGTTTTTTAATTCGGATTTCGTGTTTGTACTCAGTTATACGAGACGAGGCCCGACATGCTCGGTTTTGTGGGTCGGCGCCCGAATTTGGATTGCTTAATGGAATTATGAATGGAAAAGGCCTTGTAAAACCAATGTAGAGGTCCATTGGGTGAGATTGTGTTTGGATTTTGAAATTGATTTTTGAAAATTGAATTTTGTATCGAGTTCCGTAATGGGAACGGGCTTGGGAATTGGACTTTGGACTTTGGATTTTGGATTTTGAAATACACTTTAGCAATTGGGACTTCCCCATGGAGTTTCACCAACCACCTAGTAAGGATAATAGTATCGCCATCATCCCATTAGGGGAGACACAAATTAGGTGTCTACACTATCCATCATTAACCCACTGTGCCACAATAGCTAATTTAAATCTAATCAGAGCTGAACCCAAATAACTCACGGGAAGATCACCTGATCTAACCAATTCAAACGTCATGTTTACTACCCCAACTTAATCGGACCTCTACGTAAACTGTCCAAACGCGTGCCACGAGCGATTGAGAACAAATCCTGCAAATACAATGTAGAACAAATAGCAAAAACAATAATAAAAGACACAAGTGTTTGTGAGGCAATTTAGATTTCCTCCCCTCAAATATTATCGTATTATTAAGTTTCTGCAAAATAATACAATAACCCCTCAATTGATGATTCCTACCACCAATGTATTTACCCTCTTATTTTCTAGTTAGTCCTAAACCCCCTTCTATAGGCTAAACTAGAAACCCGCATTTACTAGAATTATACTTTCTCCCCAAGTGTAAATAATTCTAGAGATTGTTACATACCAAAATATATCTATCTTCCTAATTACAATTCTAATTAAACTCGGAAACAAGATATTAAACCAAACAAGACTTATATTTGACTCCAAGTCTGTTTTCTATTCTTGTCGATTTAACTAAGTTGAGTTTAATTCCTAGCATAAACTTAAACTCTAAGTAATAATTACATGTATGACCATGTTTCATTAGGAGTTGTTAATTGTTACATGGTTTGACTAGTTGTTAGCTCCTAGCTGGTTTAATTAGTTGGTTGAATTAGCTGTTTGTACAAAAGTGTTAGTAAATTTGTTGTTAGTTGTATAATATGTAGAAACCATTAAGAACAATGTCATACTTTATTGTTGGGTACATTGCTTCTTATTATAATAAACAAATAATTACTCCATATATTAATTATTTTTTCTTTTTTTTTTGAAAAACATTGAATAAATAAAACAAATTTATTTTCCCTTCAAACAAAATAAAATATATTTTTTTCAAAAAAAGTATTATTAATTTAATTATATTATAGTATGATTGCAATAGTTTTCAAGTTCTTTAAAATACTAATACGAAGTGTAAAATTTATTACAACAAGAAACGAGTAGCAAAATGGGTGAAAAGAAGGAGTGTGAACAATGTTTTTAGGTGGGAAATAATGTAGCGTGCTAAACTCGGTAAGTGTTGCAGTTTTAGGCATTATTTAGATAAAGTAGTCATTTTACATTCACTTTTTCAAACCTCTAATTGCAAAAAGCTCATATATTGAGTTTTTTTAGAATTAACTTACTTTTTCACCCCAAAACTCTTATAATCAAACACTTTCAATTAACTATTTTTTCCTCAAACCTCTACTAATCAAACACCTCATAGTGTACCAAAAAAATTCCTTAATATACAAAGGTACACGTAACAATTAACGACAATAATTTTTTTTTCTGTTAAAACAACAATAATAATTAAAACATCTTTATTTTGCCGAAACCAAACCATATTATACTTAGGGATGTCAATAAGGCGCGGCGGATGCAGATGTAGGTCCCTCCATCCCCATCCCCACCTAAAATTTTCATCCCCACTCCCACCCCATCACCCATGGCGGATTGGCGGGTACAAAATTCATCCCATCCTCGCTCCAACGGGTATAAATTAAAATCTTATTCCCGCCCCCATACCCGCCTAAGTTTTCTTATTTAGCAAACATTTCCAATTTTCCATGTGTACGGAGTAATGAAAGTTAACTTTAGAAAAAAAAATACCTTATGACTATAGTAACATATATAAACGAAAAAATACCCGTCATAACAAAAAAACTTAAAAATCTCACCTAAATTCATATTATCACCTAGACATGCAAATAAATCCACACTCACCCCATCACCCATGACGGGTATGAAGCGGCGCGAGTGGGGATGGGCCGGGGCGGGCGAGGATGGGGCAGGTCCAACATAAAATCCACACCCGCCCTTTCACCCATGACATGTACGATTTTTATACTCATCTCCGTCCCATTACATGCCAAACCTAACTCCATCCCCACCTATTTGAGACGGATACGAAACAGGTCTCCTACAAAACTCGCTTCACTAACGTCCCTACTTATACAGGTACATAACTAAAATCTCCCCCCACATTCAAATATTCTCTCAAGGTCAAGATATGCACTACTAATCAAATTAAGAAGTTCAATGATTTCGCCTGCATCAAAAAATGATCTCACACGTTATCACTTAATCTGTTAATCATATACACATTCATTATTCATATATAGTGCTCAACTTCCTAGTCCAAGTATTTCTCATTCTCACCTCCAAAAAAAATTAAAGGAAAAAAAACATTACTCTATTTTTTCCCATTCTTCTCATTTTCTCTCTCCTATCGTTTGATTGGATTCGTGAAAAAGAAAAGAAAAATCAACGAAAGGTAGGAACATTAATTACTGTATATAAATTTGAAACATCCCCCTTTAACTTTCTCCCACTTTTAAAACTCCTACGAGATCCGCCATTAATGAGGGTTCAAGCTTTTTTGCATTCTTATGGTTCAAGCTCTTAATTGGCATCTTTTACCGTAAGTTTTTATGCTTTTTGTGATATGGATAATCTATTTTCTGGGTTTTGTTTAGTTTTCCTTTTTCTGTTGAAAATCTAATGCATTTTGTTCTTTTGTTAGTTTTTTTGGTCAGTTTTTTTTTATGTAACTGTAAAAATTAACAAATATTGCTCCGGATTTATGTCAGGTTTTCGTTTTCGTATGTTATTGGTATGAATTTATATGTTTTCTTATGTTATTGAAGTACAAATGTTTTATTGAATGAAGTAGTAATTATTTTTGAATTTTGATGTTTTTGGTTGATTTTTTTAGCAATATAGTTATTGGTCAGCTAAGATTTAATGAAGTATTAATTAGGTTCTTTTGAATGAGATCTTACTTGATTACATTGAACTTAATGGAGAAAAATTAATTGTTTCAATGTTTGGCGCAGATTATGCTACAGTAATATTGAAGAAGTTGCTAAATTAGGAGAAAAAGCTGGTGTTGATTCAAATTTGTGATTGAATATTGGGACCTAAGCTAATAGTGCTAGATTTAGATAAGTTGAATATTGAATCTGATTAGATTCAGTGAATTAAAGGGTTTTGAGGTATTTTCTTTGTTAGATGAGAAGATTTTTGTATGGTGGAGGTTCACCAATGAAAGTGCTTGAAGGAGTATCATTGAACATGGAGAGGAGATGGGCATTTCCTCTTGTGATAACCTCGGTTTTATTTGTATTTCTCTTTGCAACATGCTTCAACATGGGCCTTCTTTCGTCGATCCACACCATTAATAACATTATATCTCATTATTCAAGTTCATCGGCGAACCAAACGAATCCATTGTTTGTTGAATCAGTAGTGTCTCAACCTCCTCCACCACCTGCACTACCTCCACTCCCTCGTTTTGCGTATTTGATTTCAGGGTCTAAGGGTGATTCCCAGAAGCTATGGAGAACGCTGCAGGCGTTGTATCATCCCAGGAATAGATATATTGTTCACTTGGATTTAGAGTCTCCAATGGAGGAGAGGTTGCAGCTTGCTGCACGAATTGATGATGATCCGTTGTTTGCTAAAGTTGGGAATGTGCATATGATCACTAAAGCAAACATGGTCACTTATAGAGGCCCTACCATGGTTTCAACTACACTACATGCTTGTGCTATTCTTCTCAAGAAATATCAAGATTGGGATTGGTTTATCAATCTCAGTGCTTCTGATTATCCTCTAGTCACTCAAGACGGTTAGTTTAATTTGTTCTTAACAAACTGCAATTTATCAAAGTAATGTATTATGGTTATGCGTTTCTTAATTGATCATGTAACTCTGCGCAGATCTCATATACACATTCTCGAAATTGGACCGTAAACTGAACTTTATCGACCATTCCAGCAGGCTAGGTTGGAAAGAGTAAGCTCATTCCTATGTCTATGGATTTATTCATTGTGTTATGCAATTGTACTCATGTATGAATTTGTGCTCCAGGGCTGGGAGGGCTATGCCACTATACGTAGACCCTGGGCTTTACTCACAAAAAAAATCAGATATATTCCGGGTTCAACCAAGGAGAACTATGCCTACATCGTTTAAGTTATTTACTGGTTAGTCTTTCCTTCAATGTCAATACTAGGAATTAGGTACACTTGGTACATTTATACAAAATCAAATCGCGTTCATAAAACTTATCTGTTTACCCTGAAATTATACCATGTTTTTGCATCTTTCTAATGCTTATAAGAATCAATTTTAACTCTATTGCGTCTCTTTTAGTCACTCAACGTCATGTTGCTTGCAGCATACAAACTAGTTGGTATCTTCTAAGATTTTTGAGTCTTTCATAGCCCATGAACATAGACTGGTCAGCAGTGCAATAACAATTCAGTGTATATAGCTGTATGTTACCTTTGGTTAGAGAAATGAGCATATGTGGGCATATACGGGAAATACAGTTTGTTTCTCTGTGTTCTTCAGATGATTTGTATTGTGTCAGTATGTGATATCTAGTGATTTGCAGGTTCGGCATGGATGGTTCTATCACATGATTTTGTTGAATACCTCATTTGGGGATGGGATAACCTACCTAGAACCATGCTTATGTATTACACCAACTTTGTCTCCTCTCCAGAAGGCTATTTCCATACTGTCATCTGCAATGCACCCGAGTTTGCTAAAACAGCAGTTAACCATGATCTCCATTATATTGCTTGGGATACCCCACCAAGACAACACCCACGCACTCTTGGTTTAACTGACACAGAAAAGATGATTGGCAGCAATGCTGCATTTGCCAGGAAATTCAGGCAAGATGATCCAGCATTGGATAAAATAGACAGGGAATTACTTGGGCGTAGAAATGTGAGTGTTACTCCAGGTCGGTGGTGTGGTGGTAAGCCACGTTGTACCAAAGTTAAAAACCCAGACAAGATAAAACCAGGTCCTGGAGCTCAAAGGCTTGGTCAACTTGTATCAAGAGTAAATTCAGCAGAAGCATTTCAAACACGGCAATGTAAATAGATTTATCCTTGCTTGTTTGTTGATATATCTCATTTTGTAAAACCCAGGTGCAGAGATCAGATGTGGTTTTAGGCATATAGGGAGATGAAGCGAAAAAGAGCCATAGGGGGTTATTTACTGAATCCTGAGCTCATATCGACATTCTTTTTGATGACAGTGCAGGTGAATGCTGAATAGGCCTTAGCTGGTTGAGTTATTTTGTCACTGTTGTCAGAGACAGAACTAGGAATATTTTTTTTAGGTTTTTGTAGATTGATGAAACAATACATACACTCAGCTCTCTCTTTAGTCTTTACATTCGAGGCTACATGAGATGAGATGTACGTCCCCTCACCTTCGAAATAAATCCTTGGTACATATGAATGACTTCCTTCAACTTCCATTCAGAGTTGTTTCAAGGTTCAAAAGTGCTATATATTATTGTGCAGCTAGAAGATTACATTTCTTTTGATGTTTGACAACTTTACCATTTACCATCTGGAAATTTTGTTGTAAACTTCTATCCCTTTTTTTGATCATCAATGCAAATTGCAGTTTGTTACAAGGGTAGATATGCAACTGCCTTCAACTTACCTCTGCTAAAATTAATTGTCACGTTATATTTACTTTTAACTACTAACGCTATTCTCTTCGATCACCTGCTTCTTACTGCACTTAGATTATAAGTTTACTTTCTTGCAATAAGGTTAAATCAAATCCAATAAGTTCGAATCAGGTGCAACAAGCTTAATCAAGTGTAATTAATTTCAATAAATTCAGATAAATTCGATTCTAATCTAGTAATACTCCGTAAAACACACCTAAAGTAACCTCGTTTATATTTTATTTGCATTTTCAGACTTTTTTTTTTGGAAAACAAGGTGTAAAAGTCTTCTTTTTTTCCTACAATAGAAGCCACTGAACAAAATTGAACCAATTGAATTTCATTGTTTGCTCCAGAAAGTCATATTGATATTTTTAGTGGAGCAATCTTCAATTAAAGTTTTCTATTTTCTACACCCACTTTCCCAACGCCACGTCTCTTAGGAAAATTAAATAAAAAATGCATTATTTTTATTATTATTAATAATTTTTGTATATAAAAATATACTTGTACTTGTAGATCTGAATTCTCCAAGTGGGGAATAATGGAAGAATATACACATTAATTATGTTACAAATTAAGTAGTTACGTACTAATTGTACATTGTTTATTCTTCTCTTTGACGTGGACTATTCAAATTCAATGTATACTTATACTACGTACTAATACAAGTGTAACCACGTCAATGATTTAACTTTCCATTAATAATCCCAAGTCAAAGTCTATTACCATATTTATTCCACAAATTCATGTCATATCAACGTAATTTCAAATTCATATCAACGTAATTTCATAATCATGTCAAAATAATTTTTGCGCAATATAAGTAATTGATACGAGGTATTCTTTAAGTTAATTTGTTGTGTATATTTTTGTAAAGAGTTTGATAGAGATTAATTAATTGGTTTATAATATTGAATATTCTCTATAGTACCCCTTATGAATAGAGTAAACCTGTTTATCACAACATTTGGACAATATTTAACACATAAACATATTAGAGACAAGTTTTACCGATAGCAACGCAATTCGACGTCCGTTTTTACTGGGAAGATGAGAAATTGTTTGGAGTCCTTTTAACATAATCGTCAAACAAGTTGATTTGTATAATATACATCGTGGTTATGTGGAGACTGGAGAGATGAAGGGTTAACATAGTCGCACAAGTAAGGTCCAAAACGTGAAAGCTACTTAAGAAAATAAGTAAAGTGCTAGTACGTGTACAAGATTAGTACTCCGTAGTAATTAAGATGAAATAACCAAGCAAATACTGAGGCCACGATAGGCTTTTTCTTATTGCTAAACTACCGACTATTATTATTATTATTATTATGGAGAAGAATGAGGATAATGGAGATGATGTGGAATTGTGTAGTGTGTCATTATTATTATTATTATTATTATTATGGGAAACCACCAAAACGTTACAAGCTTAACAAGCTACAAAGATCAAGTAAACTACAAGAAGTTGGTGGGGAGCCGAGATACAATCTGGGCCCCCACCCCTCTAGCTATGGCGAACCCGATCCTGCTGAAAATGTGGGCAGCTGCCCGTGCCCCTATGTCTTGAGCCCTGGAGTACGTCTGGACCCGCTTCAGCAACGAAACAGCCCCTTTCTCTAACTCCCCAAAAGAAGAGAAGGAAAAAGGAAAGAAACCGTAACCCAAAGCCCTACAACGTGCCGCATACTTAACCTGCTTCCGCTGCGCAGCAACCGCCACAACCCGACCCGGAACGAAGTCTAACAACCCAGATTGCGTCATAGGTGAAGACCCAGTCAAGTCAACACACACATCTACACCGCCATCCCAAGAATAAAGCAATATATCTGCAGGACGAAGAGCTCCATCACTCTCACTAGTCAGCCCAACATCAACCTCCTTTCGAGCAGAAATCCCCGACCGATAGCAAATATCCAAAAGGGTATCACGAACAACATTATGCCGATGTTTGATACCCACGATCCCAGCACAAGACACGGCATGATCCCCATAAATATCCCCATCGAAAACCCGAGAGCAAGCAGAACACAGCGTCGAATCAGAGAACAACGGAATACCCAACCGATAGCAAAGAACCGAACGATAAGTCTTACCGTTCATAGTCTGGCCTAAACCCGAGATAGGGACTGCCCGCAACCAAGCTGAGGAGTGATCCCCCTGCTGGGATTTCCAAAGGGCAACATGACGCGAAGATAAGGAGTAGGCGGATACCGCATCAGCAGTAACCTTCGTGAAATATATGTCTGCCAATTTCTTCATGAGAGTGGGGGCAGCGATTTCTTTATATTTATTATTATTATTATTATTATTATACTAGTTTTATTAACGGAACGGTGTGATCGCATGGCTCTGTTATATTTCATATATGCAACTGAGAATAAGGTGTATACTCTATTATATAAAAAAACATATAAACTTGTGTGAGTAAGAAATAGATGATCGATCAATTATGTAACTACTTGCCTAAATAATTAATAATTTTAAAAAAAATATTAAACAGGAGTAGTAAATAATTTAATAACTTAATAAGTAATTAAATAAATAATTATTAGTGAGTAATACTTCAACAAAAAATTACAATAATAATTATTAAAAATATTATTGATTATTATTTAGAAAATTATCATTGACAATTAATAATTATTAATAAAAATTATAAATTAATTAATCATTAATCACCAATAAACAATAAATAAACAACACTTAAAGGTTTGTACTTAATAATTTATATTTTTGAATTAGTAGTATAAACTAATTTATAAGTGGTTACCGTAATACCGTAAATAATAATTTATTTTAGTTAATAATTTATGCATTAATTATTATGCAGTACATATTTTTTTTCATAAAAATGAGTACAAGTCAAAAAATGTCCTCAAATATTATTTTACACCGCCAATAGTTGGCGGTGCCAGTATGAATTCAGTGGGTTCAACTGAAGTCATACTGGCTGGCATTCGAAACAAATCTGGTAGTCTGGAAGAAAAAAACCAAACAAATATATTCAAGTTTAATGCTTTCATATTCATGTTAAAGGAAGATGGCTCACTGAGTCACTGGTATACATCTCACATATAAGGAGTAGTTTCACATTCTTTGGCTTGCGGGTTTGAGCCCTTGCCGAGCCTTTTTTGTATTTTTTTTTCTTTCCAAAAGTTCTCTTCTTGATATTTTTTTGCTCATAAATTTGGACGAAAAGTCAGTTCTTTCGTTTTGTTTTAGGCCTTGAACACACCCACATTATGATTGTATAATAGGATTATAGGACAATGGTATCTGATTTTATTATATTTATGATATTTGTTAATCAAGTTGCGTCAAGTTTGAAAATTCGAACCCATAACGAAAAATTTCTGAAATCGCCACTGCCACCAAAAAGTGATACTAGCAGATATATTTATGAACTATCAATAGTTAAACATGAAACAAAAGCAGTCAACTTAAATCAACCAAGTAAAACAGTCGATAACGAACAACATTTACCAGCATGCCCATGTCAATGGTATTTGTCTTGTCATAAATGGTATGGCTAGCTTGTTCGGCAAATACTATACGTCTTAGTTTCCACCACTCGTTAATCATGGCAAGTCCTTTTCAGCTGTTAAAGTCACGTTATTTTCATTCCATATTTTGGGGCAAAATTGCTACCTCATTTGATATCAACGTTAATTTCCAATAAATCGTAAATTGATTTCTATCAATATTACGGTGTATTGGTCTAGTCAGTGTATATAGGGGTTAAAATCAGTGGATGTGTATTAGTATAAATAATTACTCGTACACATTTGAATTCGTTCTCTTTTATTTACTAGTTATTGGACCTTGTGCTAGCACGCACGATTCCCCAATGTATATAAATTTATTTTGCAGAAATGATATGTAAAAGACGGACGTTTACAAATTTACGTTAAATGCTAAAAAAACAATGCTAAAATTTGATTTGCATGTAATTAATAATATGAAATCATACATAAGTTTATACGGCTCCTTTGACTCCTCAACAATTCGGGAAAATAGCTACAAACTCTTATATAAGGCGGTCTCACAGGAAAGACCGCGTTGTTGGCAACCAAGATGCCAACTAAGTGCGGATGTCGGCTGAGAATTTTTAAATAAATAAATATAAATACATATTTTTCATTATTTTTCATTTCATTTCATTTTCAATCCTAATTTCTGCTCTCTCTCTCCTCCCTCGACCTCTTCGCCCCTCCCTCTCCTCAAAATCTCCATCGCCTTCGGTCATCCTCGCCGCTTCTCACTCTCCTCAAATCTCCGCCTTCCTCTCCACTTCAATGGTTGTAGGCTTTAGGCCACAGCAAGATCCACCGCGGCCATTCTGATTTTTGATCTCGTCGGCGCTGCTCATCAAGATTCGAGAAGGAGGAGAACGGCGAAGGAAGGCGAGGAAGGCGGAGAGCAGAGGCGGCGATTCACCTCCTCACAAAGCTGCGGTGAGCCATTGTGGTATCGGCTTTGGCCTCGACGTTATCGCGGTGGCTGCAACGGGACGGGGAAGCGTGGAGTAGAACGACGAAGGAAAGAGAAGAAGGAGAAGTCGATTATGATGATAAATGGCGAAGGAAACAGGTTTGATTTTGTTTTTGATTAAGTTTTTGTTTAGTTTCGATTGAATTGATTAGGTTTTCCAATCTCCTCTTTTTATTTAGGTTTTTTTGATTTTGATTAGCGATTAGGTTTTTTGTTTTGATCGAATGCTCGCAGCGTCGTGAAGGAGGTTGGGCTTTTGATTCATCAACACCAGTAGATCCATCGTCACCATCGACGAACACCCTCGGATTCATCGACGACGGCCGCAGAACCATAATCTGCTCTCGCTCCTCTTCTTTGTTGCTGCCCATTAATTGTTTCTTTGCGAGGTGGCCGTTGTCGGTGGTGGTGGCCGTTGTGTTTCACAGCCGCGAGGAGAGGAAGGATAAGTCCCTGCCTGTTGCTGGTTCTTTATGCGTGTTGTTTTGTAGTCTACCCTTGTTGTTCGTTTACTTTTAATTAGTTTTATTTCATAACTATTTTGTATTATTGATTTTGTTTTAGTTACTAATAATGTTGTTTTAGTTATGATTTATTTCGTTGTAGTTATGAATAATTTGGGTTTAGTTAAGAAATAAAATGTTTTAGTTATATGGAGTATTGTTTTGCATTTAAGTAATTTTTTTATCCCCTCAAAAAAAAAGTAATTTTTAGTTTAGTTATATTTTTCTTATATTTAGTTAAGAATTATTATGTTTTAGTTTTAGTTATAATTGTGAAATAATGGTCTTCTTAGTGGGATTAATTGCTAGACTAATTTTCTATGTTTTAGTTATGAATTTTTAAGTTTTAGTTACGATTTACTTGGTTTTAGTTATGAATTTTTAAGTTTTAGTTACGATTTACTTGGTTTTAGTTAAGGTTTTTTTAGTTTTAGTTAGGTATTTTTTAGTTTCAATTTAGGCCTTTATTACGTTTTTTCGAGTTTCAGTTATGATTTCACGAGTTTAAGTTATGATTTTCTTGGTTTTAGTTAAGATTTTTTGAGTTTTAGTTATGTATTTTTGAGTTTCAGATAACGAATTTTAGAGTTTTAGTTAAGATACAAAATTTTAAGCATTGAAACCAATTAGTTAAGCAATTGAATCAATTAGTTAATAGATGAAACTAATAAGTTAAGTTTCGGAACCAATTAGTTAAACAATGTAATAAATTAGTAAGTAATGTAACATATTAGTTAAACCATGCAGCCAATTAGTGAAGCACTGAAACCAATTAGTGAAGCACTGGAAGCAATTAGTTATGCACTGGATTTAATTAAGTTAACCACTGGAACTAATTAGTTAAGTTTGAGATTCAATTAGTTAAGCAACGAAACTAATTAGTTATGCAACGAAACCAATTTGTTAAGCAATGAACCAATTAGTTAAGCATCGAAACCAATTAGTTAAGCAATGAACCAATTAGTTAAGCATCGAAACCAATTAGTTAAGCAATGAAATCAATTAGTTAAACATTGCAACTAATTAGTTAAGATTTTATGAGTTTTAGTTAATACCCCAAAAAATTGAAAATTTTAATTTCGAAAAATATCCGAAAAAAAAATTGAATCGAAAAAAAAAATTTAAGCCTTAAATCCAATTAGTTAAGCCTGAAATCTAATTAGTTAAGGTTGAAGCCCAACTAGTTAAGCCTGAATTCCAATTAGTTAAGCCTGAAAAAAATTCAAAAAAATAAATTTCAAAAAAAAAAAATTACATGTTGACGTCAGCACATACACCAACATGGCTGCCAACGGGGCTACTAGCAAGACTGCGAACAAGGCGGTCTTTTCTGTGAGGCGATCTCACACAAAAGTTTCTCAATTTTATAATATTTGTGCCATTGATATTGTAGCATTTCACAAGCAACATTGATAAGAAAGACGAGAATAGGACGGAGGAAAGCTAGGTCTTAAAGAGTGAAGGGAGAAATTCGGTGGAATGAGTTATTAGGTTCCCAACAAAAGGGGAAAAAAGGCTAAAGAGAAAAAAGGAGACACATGGTAGCAATATGACCGAGGGTAGAGCTGTCCCCACACCATTGATAAGAATAAGACAAAAATAAAATGAAGGCACCGCTACAAGAAAAGCTTGCTTGGGCGACGAGTTAGTAATGTTTGGGCGACGGAAATTATATTTGTAGCCCAAAATATAACAAAAGGCGACAACGTATAATTTCGTTGCCCGGAAATCTGATTTTGTGCGACAAGAACATTTTGTTGTAGCCCAACCCATTTTATGGGCGACAATGTAGAAATCCGTTGCCCCAAATTTTGTTTTGGGCCACGAAATTTAATTTTGTTGTCCTTTGACCATGTTTGTGCAACAACTTACCTTTCATATCGTTGTCCATTGTAAATAAATGGCCCAACCAGCAATTTAACTCTCGTTGCCCATACCCAAAAATTGGCGGAAAATAATCCCGCTTCTTATTTCCCACTACTCCACGACCATACTCCAAGCTTCCAAAGGCAAAAACAGAAGTTACAGAACTGTGTATCTCCTCCCTTTTCTTCCCCTCTTTCTCTTCCTGAGGTGAATCCGTGTGTAACTCCTCCGTTTCCTTCCTCTCTTTCTGTTCCTGAGGTGAATCCAAGTGTTACAAGTCTACAACTGTGTTCTTCGATGTTTCTTCTTCACGGAAATCACCAGGTCAATATTTTTTTTTCTGTGCATTTAAAGATAAATTGAGCGCTACAACCCTAAATTAATTCATTTTATTATTTTTCTAAAAATTACAATCTGGGATGTTGGTGGATCGGAGGTGAGGTCGTCTCCGACGCTTCTCTGGGCGAGATCATGAGAGCTCTGGTTTAGATCTCTTCTTACACCGTCTCGGCCCTCGGCATCGCCATTTCCATTGGTATCTCCGTCCTCGGCGCCTCCTGATATTTCCCCATATTTCAGGCCCTTTTTGGGATTTTAAAAATTAATTGAATCTGATTTTTTTATATTTTAGTTTTGTTGCAGGGGAATTTATATTACAGGGAATAGTTTGATCAGTGCGGCAATCAAAGCTCCTACAATCACCCTCAAAAATCTCATCAGGTAAATATGAAATTCTTAAATTTTGTAAATTTGACTCTTGAATTGTTATATTTTTTTGCAAATGGTTGCTGCCTTATTTTTATTATTTATGAACATTATGTTTTGTTATGATGAAAATTTTAGATTATATGACGGATAACTTTGATCTTGTACTGTATTATGTTAGAACCAAACTTGAAATAAGCATGTATAGTTGGTTAATTTACTTTGGGTTGGAGGGGAGAGGGTAAAGAAAAAAACAATTGGATTAGTTCAATCAAAATCGACCTCTTTTGCTAGTGAATCGCAATGCTGGATTTATGAAGAAGGTATTATATATAACGCTTCGTATGTGGTCTTCTCTGTGTTGTTTTCTGCTGCATATGCTCGCACTGTGTGCCGCTGCGCCTCACTCAATTGTGCAGGAGGGATGGGATTTTCTTCTGAGGAGGGTCGACTTTGGGTAAAGTCCTCAGAAGAAAAGAAGATTGAATATTGAATAAAAACAGATTGAATAATAAACAGATTGCATATTGATTTTTAGGCTTCAATGATTATGTCTCTGTTGTGTATTGTATTTGAGAAATAAACAGAAATTTGTGTGCAATTACCATCTACATGTAATTTCTTGTGTGTTCTTGTAGCAAATTCTGCTCTAATGGTCACAACTAGAGCTTCTCCCGAATGCAAGCTCTCTTGTTGACTAGGTCTTCTTAGAAAAGTGTCATAGTAAATGAAATGTTTGTTTGTTTTAGATGTTTGTGCGGTCAGTTTTCATGTTAGAACATAGAAGACATGAGTCAGATTACACTGTCGGCCATATAGAAATCTTTGACTCTAAGGGGGAGGGGGCCGGGAAATCAGGAGATATATTATGATTACAACTTGGAGGCCATATAAAAATTGACATTGACCTCCTTCTCATTATGACCCCAAGCTAGCTGAAAAGAGGCTCCCTACAATGCAAGGTAAGGGATTGGATTGGATGTATGCAACATTATCAATGGAATAATATAATAGAGATGTTTTCATATAACCCTAATCTGATCTGGTATGGTAAAGTATATGTTATCTACTATTCACATTATGTAAGATGCATAGGCACTTAACAAGCCTGTTATTTATTATTCCGTACACTATAAACGATTAGTTAAACAATAGTGAATCTTTGACTCTTGAAATCGACAAGCTTTCAATCAGTTATAGAATTTAGGGTACTATTGATTGATTAATCCTACACGCAAAAGGGAATTATTATTAAAAGCGATATTTGTCTGTTGTCATGAATTTTACAAGTTTCTTAGGTAGATAGGTCACTATCGGTTATGCAAGTCTTTTAGTTAAGTTTATACACATTGCAATGACAAATTTCTAGTTATTATGGATATGATGAAGATACTGACCAATATTTAGTAGAGTTGTTGCGCAAATATTATCTAGCTTTATGATTGGAAGATTAAACAGAATTTGGTCCAATGAAAAAACTAATGTACATTGATTTCTAAAATCTAGCCAGAGAAGAGAAAATTGATGGATCTGGTTGGCAAGAATTGCAGGATACTGTTTCACGGTTTTTATTGTGTTATATATCTTTGATGCATGTCATACCAAAATATAAGTCTGAAGTTACACTACGATTTGTAACTTTTATACCATTGGATGGAATCTTATCATTGATATTTTCTTTTGTCATAAATGGGTTCAATCACATGGTTTTAGGCCTGGTCAGGCGATGATGTTATGGATACGTCTCTATGTTAACAACATCTTGGCTGAATCTTGTGATGATCTGGAAGGTACTGAGCTTGCAAATTGAATCCAGTTCTTTTGTCTCATTGATTTTCCTATTATTTTCTCTAGCTACAAAACAAATTTTCCCTCTCGAAACTTTTTGGCCATGTTTGATATATGAAGCTTTATTGTCACCATTACTTCTAATTGATGTCTCATGGTAAAAAAAACATTCTATCATCTTACAAAAGTATCTTTGAACCATAAATCCATCATTGATATTTCACAGTATAATCCAATACAAATTTGACAAGTTAATGTTTAGATTTAGCAAACTCAAAATCAAACTTGGCTACTTATTTTGTCATGTATGTAATACTCTTTTCATCCTTTTTGACAAGCTCTCTGTTCACAATTTTATTTTTATCCCATAGGTCTGAACAAGGATTTGAGAAAAATGTTCGTTCTACATCTGATGGAACTAAAAGGTGACAAAGGAACTCTCTTATTGTTGCAGTCTTGCAGATACCAATACCATTTACCGTCATCATGCTTTATCTGTTGTTGTGCCAATAAAATTTCTCATTTTTTTCCCTTTCATTGTTTGTTCCAGTTTTGTATAAATATCTCTCAATGATCCTGGAACTCACAGGAGCTTGCATATATTATTCACATTGGAGGATGGACTGGTGATTGAAACAATTATTTTCCCTTGTGATAGAGGAAGAAATGCAGTGTGCGTTTCAAGTCAAGTAGATTGTGCCATGAATTGTCAGTTTTGCTTCAATGGAAGTTAAGCTTCAATCAAGATTAGTTCACAAGTAATTTTGGCGATTGTTCACAAAAGATGTTGGGTCAATTTCCAATGTTGTCTTCATGGTAAGTGTCTTGTTTTGGATAAACTAAATAACTGGTTCTATTTGTTTTGTGGGTTTAGTGTAATGTCTTTATTCTATTGCAAATCACACAAGTACCTAATTTGGCATAATATCTTATCAGGAACAATGGGTCAAGAACATCGTCCTAAATTGTGCGAGGAGCGCCATTTGAAGTATGATCGAGCATTCGAGTTAACCCTATATGAACTCCTTAGACTACTAGTATTAGTTATTTAGTTTATTCCAAACTTTTAGTTTCTATGGCACAATATTTTTTTTATAGATGATTATATATATATAAATATATATATGCATACGATGTTAGAGTGACATTTATGTATCAATTTTATTTTGTTTGGATAAATATGTACTTTTTATTCAAAATTGTTTCTTATGTCAATTTTTTTTCTTTAATTGTTTAGCACATATATGAATAGAGAATAAATCATATATGGAGCTATAATACACATGGGCGACAAAACATGTGTCGCACATTAGCCTTATAATTTGGCATGTGATTTAAACTTGTGCAACAAGAATTTTTGTTGCCCATAATACTATGTGCAATAAGAATTTTTGTTGCACAAAATACTATTAAAAAATTAAGACTCCTTTGGGCGATGAAATCCAAAGGGTCGTTGCACCAAGTGACAATAACAGGCAATGAAAAATAAAATTTGTTGCCCAAATATATCCACTTATGGACGACAAAAATGTATGTCGTTGCACAAAGTCACCTAACATACGGCAACGAAAGTAACCCTTGTCGCACATTTGTTTACACTTTAGGCGACAAATATAAAACTCGTTGCCCAATAGAAGCTTTGGGCAACGACTTTATACGTCGCCAAAAACTCCTTTTGTGCAACGAGATTTGATTTCGACACCCAAATGTATCAAGGGCTTCGAGCCTATAGCAACGACCTTAGACCTGGATAAAATCGTCGCCCCAAACTTAAGGCGACGAATTTCCCTGTTTGGGCGACGACTTTTTCCGTTGCCCAAAACCGTTTTTCTTGTAGTGCACAAAAAGGGGTAGAATAGTAAGTTCACAATTAGGTGAAAAGTAAAAGATGTTCAAGGCTTTATAAGTGTTAGGATACACTATAATTTTTACTGTCATATGAGTAAAATTATACGGAGTACGATTTTTGGTTATCTGATTAAATCGAGTTCGAGTTAAATTAGGTTGTATTATTTCCGGTGGCTTTCGATTACCGGGTTACCTCAAGTCGGGTTATTTTTGGATAGATATAATCGAGTCGGATTGACAACGATTCGGTTGAACATGGATTCGGGTTAATGTTGGTCGGGTTAAATCGGATATTAGGTTATATCAGGTCGGGTCGAATGCGTTTGTTATGGGAAAGTTGATTTTCGGATTGGATGTAGATTCGGTTCGGCTAAATGCAAATATGCTTACGGGTTTCTTGGGGAAGCTAGCGGTTTAGATGAATTCACAGGTTAAATTTGATTTCAGGTCAACATCGGATCAGTCCGAGTCGGATTTGAAATCCATATTATTTGGAGTTCGACGTCAGTTGGTTTCGGTCGATTTTTCTCGGGTCGAAGTCCTTTTCTTACAGCCCTAGTACACGGATCGCATCAGCATGCCCATGGGCAACGAGCAGTGAGCAAGCAAGCCACAACGCTAACGAGAACGCACTGCACAAGGCATGCATGCTAGCACATTGGGTTGTTTGCGAGCGATGGGCGAGCATGCCCATGTTGGGTGGCACATACTGAGAAGCCCATTATCTTGGGCGTGTGAGAGTGTGTTTGTGCTTGTGCTTGAAAGGAACTCCGGTTGCTACGAGGAGTTCCAATCCTTGTAAAATTCGGATTTCTCCGATTCCTACGAGGAGTTCCAATCCTTGTAGAACTCGGATTCCTCTGATACCCTCCTATAAATATGAGTTTAGACCCTCATAACTTATACATGTAATTTAAGTATCTTGCCTACTCTTTGAAGGTGAGAACTAAGCCTAAACACCTACCATGAGCCATTTACTCTAAGCTAGTCTACTTGAGGCGAATCCGAACATACTAATTTGCTTGAAATTTACACATTTGTAGGAGCCATTAAATATTCTTCTACGTACATATTAGTGTTGTTTAGGTGCGTGTAGATTTCATCAGAGAAATTCATATTTCAGTGTCTTTTGTTGCTTGTTTTTTGCAGAGAGATTCTCTCTCCCCATTTTCAGGCCAAGCAAAAGTGAGGCATTGGAATATGGATGTCCCACTAATCCAAGGGTCGGAGAGAAGAACCACATTCACGAGGAATGAGTGTAGCCCCGAGGATTTCTTGTTTCCCTCTCATCACCATTTTCAACGAACTTACATGAAGGAGAGGAGAAGTTAAAATAGAAAGCTCCCATAAATTCAAGTCTGGCCAAGGTCCAAGGAGAACTTATATGCAAAGGAGAAGAGGAGAAGAGAAATGGAGTAGCTAGGGGCACAGTCCTTACACAGACTATGCAACATTTGCACCACCGGGCGGACAAATTAGTTCAAAACTGTATACATTTCAAATAACATAAATTCGTAAGCATGATATCTATTACAATGATCTGAATTGTAAAACAAAAATAATGGATCCAAAACTACATCCATTAATATAAAAATTTTGCAATCACGATCTGGTAGCTCTATTTTTTATAATCTATCTAATATTTATGTCCAAAAACCCTATAAATCTTCACATATTTAATGTAGCTTGTAAATCTTGAATATATACATCATCCTGCACAACAAACAAATCAAGTATGAAATTTTAATTAGAAACTTATTATCAATGAATAAAATCCAAATATAAAAGAAAAATGAAGCTTGGCATGAATGATAAAAGATAAACTTTAAAAATAATGGATAAATGACAACTTTTAAAAATACATGTCTCGTGTGAATTCATCAAGACTCCCATTGTAGACCCTATTACAAAAGTCAGTAACACAAATGATAGTGAACATGGAAAATCCGACAAAGTTTCGTTTAAAATTGAACTATCCAAAAAAATGGACTAATTAAACCCTATTTCAAATCTATATGACAAACAAAGACTTACCACAATATATACCACGGAGTTCTTTGTCACAACGAAAGAATTAGAAAGGTTGGGGTTTCATCATCACAAAATGAAAAAATGACGTTTATTCCACTATATCTCCTACATACTCCAATGGTTCTTAACACTGGGGGTTATATAAAAATCTAAAGCTTGTGCATATACCTTTGTCCGGTGTATCCTTCCTCCAGCTTCTACACTCGGCATGTGTCATGTCAAGAGTGCTAAACATTAAAAGTTAGAGAAAGAAGTTTTTATATATTAACCTATTTGTGTAAAAACTAGGAAAATATGTAAAAAATCATGCAAATATCACATCACAAAAACACAGATCCTACTGAAAAGAAGCTATAATGAATGAAAGACATCAAAACGTGCTGCATGAAGCTATAGTGAAAAGAAAGACATCAAAACGTGTTGCAGCTTTAGTTATGCATTAAAATTATAGGATTTTCCACAACCAGAATAAAACATCTGACATAAATGAATAAGCACTGCAAACTATTGATGATGGAATGATGTTCAAAAGAGAGATTAACACACGCATGGAACCCCAGATCGATAATGGATGATTGTTAGCAAAATAAACAATAGTGAGCCATAATATAATGATCATTCGCCTTCGACATGTAAATATCACTCACCTCGATCTTAGAAAAACGCAGCTACAATTCTGACATGGGCTTTTGATTATTTAACTACCTTCAGTCATGATGTCTCATTTGAAGCAAAAGTAAGCATGAGAAATTAAAATCATCAAAAAATTGACCATGCCCTACAACGAGGAGAGCACTTAACTTGGGATAGATCACTCCTTCATAAATCAGTCACATATAACGTAATGACAGAAGTTATAATCAGTCACGTACATAATAGGTGGTGCACTCATGTATTTCACCAGAAAGTAAAATGAACACAAGCAATATGTCTAATTATCTGGTCAGGCCAATGAACGTAATTTTTTATTTCGATTTATTTCAGATAAAAAATAAGCGAAGAGAAAGCTAAAAAAGAAATGGTTTGATTTGAAAACCTGCTTGAAGAAGGTAATAATAGCAATAACAACGGTGGTGTGTATAGTATTAAGAAGAATAGGATTATCTACGAGTCATGGCACTAGATCCAGATCGCAGTTCTATGTCTTCTTAAGTTTTTCCTTTACCTCATTTTGATTTAGTTCTCAAGTCTTGAATTCCAATCGAGTTTAGAGGTTCCTCTGTCATAACTTAAAGCCATCATATGTTTAATAGAGTGTTATATATGTCACTAGTTTGTTAGTATTTTTGTAATATTACACCTACCGTCGTGTAAGAATGTAACGCCCCGACCTCTAATTCAATAATTAAAGCATAATTAGCAGCGGAATTAACCTAATTGGTCGGGACATTACCAGCCGTAACTTCCTTTTCGGAAATTACAAGGCAAGCATCAATCATAAGCCTTTAAATACTCCAATATATACATAACAATCCTTTATATTACCAAAATGAAAGTACATTACTTACTAAAAGTCTTTAATTAAAATTTTTAAACTATTAGAACAGTAAACATAAACTAGGTGGATAATATTAAAGTGAAACTCCTCGCCACTACTCGTGTCCATCATCCCCCGCAGTACCTAAAACGGAAAACAAAACGGTGAGCCGAAGACTCAGTAACGAACTATTCTAGCAGCGTAAATTCATTTCAATTCATTTTATTTAATAACACAGGGAGAATAGAATAAGTAAAACATTTAATAAAACATCACATTCAATTCATTCATAAACTTTGCAGTTTAACATGCTAGTTGTCGGCAAGTACGAACCGTGAAGAAATTCTCCACTGGGCCTGGGCCCATAAGAGACTGGGCTCATCATCGTAACATGGGCCTGGGCCCTGAGCCTGGGCTCATAAACCATGGGAGCCTGGGCTCATGATCCATGGGTGGACAGGTGTCCGTGGTGCATGCATGACCGATAGATAGGAAGATGGTAGTTTATATACCGCCAGACAAACCAGGTCTTTCACTTTCATTTATCATGTTATATGTAATTTTACCAAGCCTTGGCTTGTATTTCAGTTGAAACAACATAACTCTTTTAGATCATAAAACATCATTTTGATCCTGGGATCAATAAAATATCAATTCTTTCATGGCATCATAATTTTATGAGAAAACTCAATCAAATCATATTATAGGAAACAATTCAATCAAATCATATTTCATCCCACAATCCATAAAACACATCAAAACATTTAATTCATAAATTCAATCATAACGTCATAATTTCATAATACATTTATAAGGGGATTGCGGGTACTAGCAATAGCCGTTACCTCACTTCCACGACTTTGCTAAGGATTTTCGTTGGTTCGTTCGTCCTGAGCTCCGAGTCCAATTTCTTTGAAAATATTAAATAATTGAATTAGTACCAAAATGATAAATAATTTAACTTAATAATTTCGAAACTTTATAATTAACCAAAAAAATATATATAATTTCATAGTTTTAATGAAAATATAATTAAACGTCAATTTTAGTGAAGAATATAATTAATTGAAATTCCAATCGAAATATATATATATATATATATATATATATATATATATATATATATATATATATATATATATATATATATATATATATATATATATATATATATATATATATATATATATTCCTTAATTAATTTACACGAAAATCTTATTTAAATTTTGTCCTTGATAAATCCATTTAGTAACTTATTTTAGTTAAATCGATAATATAATTTAAGATCAATATTTTATAAAATCATAAATTTTATAAGTAATGAATTTTATAAATAACGAGTTTTTAATATAAATAACGAATTTTTAATAAAATTATACTTTCTAAATTTAACCAAAATGTTATTATTAATCGAATTTTCAATCGAAATACATATATATTTTATAATTGATTTCCATGTAAATAATATTAAAAATTCCGTTTTTGTTAATTCAGGCTAAGTAATTTATTTTAGTAAAATCGATATTTGATAATTAAACCTGAAAATAATAACAATTTATTAGTAAATAATTATATCATAAAAATTATTAAAACATAAATATTGCTAAATTTAAAATCTGAAAATTCAGATTGGTCTTACCAAAGGCCCAAATGGTTAGTTGGCCCAATTGTATGAGGGTTTGAGGAGGATTAAAACCAAAATTTAAAATCACAATTTTTTTGGGTTTTGGTTTTTGTTTCTGGGAATGAGTCACGACAGGGGAGGAGGAGAGCACAAGGAAATCGGGAAAAGGGAAACATGAAGAGGGGGAAGAGAGGAGGTGGCGGCTATGCTGGATTGCGTTGGTTAATTCGACGGTGATGGTGGGTGGTTCTCGGCGGCGGAGCAGCGAGAGAGAGAGGGAGTGGAGCACGGTTTTGGGTGAGAAGCAGGGGAGGTTCGGGAGGGGGTGTTTCAGGGCGTTATGGGCGGCGGCAGGGTGGCTTTTGGGGCGGTGGAGATTGGTGTGTGGGTTGGTGATGGTGGTTGTTGGTGGAGTGTGGTAGGGGTGGTGCGGGGCGGCAGAGAAAGAAGAAAACAGGGGAGGGGGGCAAGGGAACGGGGCAGGGGCGTCGCGAAAGGAGGAGAGAGCAGGGGAGGGGATACGGTGAGGTGGTGGTGTTCGGTGGTTCTGGGTGGTCGGGAGATGCGGGGTGGTGGAGTGGTGGTGAGGATGGTGGTGCACGGTGGTTGAGGTGGTTGGTTGGATTGAATCACAGAAAAACAAGGATTGTGATTAAGATTGAGATTGAAATTGTTTTTGGTTTGTTGTTGAAATTCCATCCAAAATTCTGATTATGTACATGAGAAAAGTGATGAACAAGCTAGGAATTGTGCTTGGGGTCCAAGTATCTGCACTTGGACTGAATTATGGGAAAGAAGGAAGGAAGTTGACTTCCTGGTTTGAGCGTGGGGAGCAAGGAAATAAAGCAGACATTTTCATTTTTTTTTTTTTAATAATTTCACAATAATTGGCAAAATTCCGAAATTGTAATTAATTGCTAAAAATAAAAATGTTTAATTAAAATAATTCCTTAAAAATAAATAAATTATCGTTAACGAAAATAAATAATTTCAGTTTATAAATTTATCATTTAAAATAAATCGTAAAAACGATTAAAATAACGAAATTCGATTATTCGTAATTTATTTAAAACGAAATAAAGTTAATAAATATTTTTAATTTTAATAAATCGAGTTTAAAATTCCGGGGTATTACATCCTTACCCCCTTAGAAAAGGTTTCGTTCTCGAAACTGGAGCTCGGTCGAACTAGCCATTCATAGAATCATATAATTCATACTTAATCGTTTTATTCTCTATACAAACATGGCGGAATAATATTATAACACAGTCATTCAAATTACAGATTAGAATTCATACATCTTATCGTTTCTAAACGAATAACTGGGGATAATTCGATCTCATTTGCGCTTCGACTTCCCATGTAGCTTCAGATGTCAAGTGGTTTGCCCACAAGACTTTAACCATTAGAATTACTTTGGTTCTAAGTCGTTTTTCTCTTCGTTCAAGAATTTCAATTGGTTTCTCCTCGTAAGTCAAATCGTTTCGCAACATCAAGGGTTCGTGCGTAATCACATGGCTGGGATCAGGAGCATATTTTCTTAACATCGACACGTGGAACACATTATGCACTTTTTCCAAGTCGGTTGGTAAAGCTAGTCGATATGCTACTGCACCTACTCTTTCTAGTATCTCATATGGCCCGATGTATCTTGGGCTCAACTTTCCCGTTTGACCAAATCTCATTATTCCTTTCGTTGGCGAAATTTTCAAGAACACGTGATCTCCAACCTCAAACTCTAGTGGTCTTCTTCGTTGGTCCGCATAACTCTTTTGCCTACTTTGCGCTGCCATCATTCTTGATTGGATTAAACGAATCTTGTCAGTAGTTTCTTGAATCAACTCTGGTCCTATAACACGTGCCTCATCGATATCACTCCAACATAATGGTGTTCGACATTTCCTTCAATAAAGTGCTTCGTACGGTGCCATACCAATAGTGGCCTGATAACTGTTATTGTACGAAAATTCAACCATAGGCAGAAACTTTTCCCACGTTCCTTGAAAATCCAAAACACAAGCTCTCAACATATCCTCAACAATTTGGTTAGTGCGTTCTGTTTGTCCATCAGTCGTTGGGTGAAATGCGGTACTGAAGTTAAGTTTCGTCCCAAGAGCTTTCTGCAATTCTTTCCAATAGGTTGATTGATACCTCATACCTCGTATCACGATCAGAAACGATCGAACTAGGCACTCCATGCAATCGCACAATAGTGTTCACATATAGTTCAGCAAGTTGATCTAAACTCGAATTGTTCTTCATGGCTAAGAAATGCGCTGACTTTGTTAATCGATCAACAATGACCCAAATAGAATTTATTCCCTTGGTTGATCTTGGTAAACCTATGATAAAATCCATTGAAACTGAATCCCATTTCCATTCTGGCACATCCAGAGCTTGCAACAAACCTGCTGGTCTTTGATGCTCGATCTTGATTCTCTGACATGTCAAACATTTAGCCACATACTCTGCCACTTCTTGCTTCATGTTGCTCCACCAATACACTTGCCTTAAATCCTTATACATCTTATTTCCTCCAGGGTGAATCGAGTATGGTGAACTATGAGCTTCTTCTAAAATTCTCTTTTTCAACTTCTCATCATTAGGCACACATAATCTTCCCTGAAACCTTAATGTGCCATCCCCTTGAATGACAAAACCAGGTGACTTCCCATTTTCCACTTCACTCCTTATTCTTTCTAATTGCAAGTCCTTACATTGCGCTTCCTTAATCTCATCAATCAAAGTTGGTTTCATTACCAACACATTCAAGCAAGCATCTCCTTTGATAAACTCAATTTCCATCTTTTGTAGATCATCTCGGTTGACTCGGGAAAAAGTTAGGATAGAATTTAAGCGAGTCTTCCGACTTAATGCATCTGCAACAACGTTAGCCTTTCCGGGATGGTATTGAATATCAAGGTCATAATCTTTAAGAAGTTCTAACCACCTACGTTGCCTCATGTTGAGTTCTTTTTGGGTGAAAATGTACTTAAGACTCTTATGGTCGGTGAAAATTTGACATGAAGCTCCATACAAATAATGTCTCCAAATCTTAAGGGCGAAAACAACAGCTGCAAGTTCGAGGTCATGGGTAGGGTAATTTTGTTCATGGACTTTGAGTTGGCGTGAAGCATAAGCTATAACGTTTCCGTTTTGCATCAAGACACATCCTAACCCATTCTTGGAAGCATCACTATAGATTACAAATCCGTTAGTTCCAGATGGAAGGGTAAGAATAGGGGCAGTGGTGAGACGTTTCTTAAGTTCTTGAAATGCACATTCACAATCATCATTCCACACAAATTTGGTATTCTTTCTAACTAATCGGGTTATGGGTAAGGCAACCTTAGAAAAATCTTGAACGAATCTTCGATAGTATCCAGCTAAACCCATAAAACTCCGTACTTCGGGTACATTAGTTGGTCTAGACCATTCCACAATTGCTTTTATTTTCTCAGGATCAACAGATACACCTTTCTCTGAGATAATATGTCCTAAAAATGATATTTCCTTAAGCCAGAATTCACATTTCGACAACTTAGCATATAACTGGTTTTCAATCAACATATCTAACACTTTTCTCAGATGCTCCTCGTGTTCCTCATTACTCTTAGAATATACCAAAATATCATCAATGAAAACAACTACAAACTTATCAAGGTATGGTTTGAAAATGCGGTTCATTAAATCCATAAATACGGCTGGTGCATTAGTTAACCCAAAAGGCATCACAACAAACTCATAGTGACCATATCTAGTTCTTAAGGCTGTCTTTGGAATATCCTCAGGTTTAATTCGAAGTTGATGGTAACCTGACCTCAAATCAATCTTAGAAAACACTTTTGCACCTCGACGTTGGTCAAACAAATCATCAATACGGGGTAAGGGATACTTATTCTTAATAGTAATCTTGTTTAACTCTCGATAATCTATGCATAACCTCATAGTTCCGTCCTTTTTCTTCACAAACAAGACAGGGGCTCCCCAAGATGAAACACTAGGTCGAATATATCCTTTTTCAAGTAACTCATCTAATTGTTTCTTTAATTCTTGTAACTCAGCTGGTGCCATTCTATATGGTGCCTTAGAAATAGGGATGGATCCTGGAATTAATTCAATGCTGAAATCTAATTCTCTTGGTGGGGGCATACTAGGTATTTCTTCTGGAAAAACATGGGGGTACTCACAAACAACAGGTATATCGGTAATGGAAGGTCCAGAGGTATTTAAGTCAATAACACTACACAGATAACCAGATAAACCATTCTCAATCATTTTACGTGCTCTCAAAGCATGGACAATTTGAATCATTGGTTTTCTTACTAACTTATGGAATGAAACTCTATCTCCATCTGGCGTTATAAGGGTCACACTTTGCCTCGAACAATTTAGGTTAGCTTCATACTTAGTCAACCAATTCATTCCCAAGATTACATCAAATTCAGATAGGTCAAAAGCTATTAAGTCTGCTCGAAACTCAACTTTCTCTATTACAATAGGGCAATCCTTATACATGGTTCTACATTTCACAATTTCTCCACTAGGAAGGGAAACACTCATAGCATGAAAGTCACAACATGGTTTCAAATTTAAATATTTTGCAAACAATGGAGAAATAAAGGAATGTGAAGCTCCAGAATCAAAAAGAACATGGGCTGGTAAAGAATGGATAGAGAAGGTACCGGTGATAACATTATCATTCTCATCTGCCTCATCACAAAAACTCTTCTAGCTGGCGGTGGTCGGGGTGGGTTGCGGTTTGAACCTCCTGTGTTGTTGTTGTTCCGACCACGATCGTTGTTAGTTGAAACTGGTCCTCTCGTGGTTGGGGTTATCTGCTTCGGACAATCTCTGATGTAATGATCATGGCTCCCACATCGAAAACAAGTGTTCGATCCTACACGACATTCACTCTCGATGTGGCCTCTTCTCCCACATTTGGCACATTCTTGCGCCCTATTATTCTGGTTTCCACGATAACCTTGTCCTTTGTTTCCAACATCGTTCCTCCTTTGATTTCCCTGATAGCCTTGGTTAGGCTTCTTTGCTCCTCCTTGACTCTGGTTTTCATTTCTCCTTTTATACCCAACATTCTTCGCTTCTCGAAGCAGTACCACTCTCTCTACATTAGCTGCAATATCAACCATATCCTGGTATGAAGTAAACCTCTGAGTGGACAACCTATGCTGGTACTTAAGGTGCAGACCTCGCTCGAAACGGTTCATCATGGACTGCTCTGTCGACACCAGGTCTGGTGCAAACCTTGACAACTCCATGAACTTATTTGCGTATTCCAACACGCTCATTGTTCCTTGTTGCAAGTGTAGAAATTCATCTTCTTTTTGTTTCCTCAGGGATGGTGGATAAAACTTGTCTCTCATTAAATTTTGTTGGTCGTTCCAACCAAATCCAGGCCCATTCTTTCGTTCCTTGTTAACTTTCCACAATAATCCTGCTTGACCCGTCAAGTAGAACACTTGGAAATCAACTCTCCATTTCTCAGGGCATTGCAGGGTTTCAAACAACTGATCAATGCGACTTATCCAATCCTCGAACTCAACTGGATCAGGCTTGCCATCATAGGACGGTGGGTTGAGTGACGAAAAGTTCTTGAACATCGTTGCGTTCTCGTTCCTACTAACATCTTTCTTTTTCCGAGAATCATGGACTAATTCGGCCAACATTGCACTCACATTTTCCAATCGTTCCATCCTTTCCTCATGGCCATTAACATGGACATACTCCTCGTGAGTAATGTCGTTATCATCGTGAACATGATGCTCGTTGCGAGCTCCGTTGGTAACATCGTTGATAGCATCAATGGTCGACATTCTGCATAACATATCTTATCAGATTGAAGCGAAATAATAATATAAAATAAACCCTTTGATCCCGTTCCTACACTCACACTCATATTCATTTTAACTTAGCAAGATTTTAGAACATTCTTTTTAACTCATTCCTTAAAATTCTTTACTTCAAGCCTAATGAATTCTATTCGTGCGAAAACCCGTAAGGTTTAGCACTTATGGTCCAGAACCTTTGCTCTGATACCAAACTGTAACGCCCCAACCTCTAATTCAATAATTAAAGCATAATTAGCAGCGGAATTAACCTAATTGGTCGGGACATTACCAGCCATAACTTCCTTTTCGGAAATTACAAGGCAAGCATCAATCATAAGCCTTTAAATACTCCAATATATACATAACAATCCTTTATATTACCAAAATGAAAGTACATTACTTACTAAAAGTCTTTAATTAAAATATTTAAACTATTAGAACCGTAAACATAAACTAGGTGGATAATATTAAAGTGAAACTCCTCGCCACTACTCGTGTCCATCATCCCCCGCAGTACCTAAAACGGAAAACAAAACGGTGAGCCGAAGACTCAGTAACGAACTATTCTAGCAGCGTAAATTCATTTCAATTCATTTTATTTAATAACACAGGGAGAATAGAATAAGTAAAACATTTTATAAAACATCATATTCAATTCATTCATAAACTTTGCAGTTTAACATGCTAGTTGTCGGCAAGTACGAACCGTGAAGAAATTCTCCACTGGGCCTGGGCCCATAAGAGACTGGGCTCATCATTGTAACATGGGCCTGGGCCCTGAGCCTGGGCTCATAAACCATGGGAGCCTGGGCTCATGATCCATGGGTGGACAGGTGTCCGTGGTGCATGCATGACCGATAGATAGGAAGATGGTAGTTTATATACCGCCAGACAAACCAGGTCTTTCACTTTCATTTATCATGTTATATGTAATTTTACCAAGCCTTGGCTTGTATTTCAGTTGAAACAACATAACTCTTTTAGATCATAAAACATCATTTTGATCCCGGGACCAATAAAATATCAATTCTTTCATGGCATCATCATTTTATGAGAAAACTCAATCAAATCATATTATAGGAAACAATTCAATCAAATCATATTTCATCCCACAATCCATAAAACACATCAAAACATTTAATTCATAAATTCAATCATAACGTCATAATTTCATAATACATTTATAAGGGGATTGCGGGTACTAGCAATAGCCGTTACCTCACTTCCACGACTTTGCTAAGGATTTTCGTTGGTTCGTTCGTCCTGAGCTCCGAGTCCAATTTCTTTGAAAATATTAAATAATTGAATTAGTACCAAAATGATAAAGAATTTAACTTAATAATTTCGAAACTTTATAATTAACCAAAAAAAAATATATAATTTCATAGTTTTAATGAAAATATAATTAAACGCCAATTTTAATGAAGAATATAATTAATTGAAATTCCAATCGAAATATATATATTTTCCTTAATTAATTTACACGAAAATCATTTAAATTTTGTCCTTGATAAATCCATTTAGTAACTTATTTTAGTTAAATCGATAATATAATTTAAGATCAATATTTTATAAAATCATAAATTTTATAAGTAATGAATTTTATAAATAACGAGTTTTTAATATAAATAACGAATTTTTAATAAAATTATACTTTCGAAATTTAACGAAAATGTTATTATTAATCGAATTTTCAATCGAAATACATATATATTTTATAATTGATTTCCATGTAAATAATATTAAAAATTCCGTTTTTGTTAATTCAGGCTAAGTAATTTATTTTAGTAAAATCGATATTTGATAATTAAACCTGAAAATAATAACAATTTATTAGTAAATAATTATATCATAAAAATTATTAAAACATAAATATTGCTAAATTTAAAATCTGAAAATTCAGATTGGTCTTACCAAAGGTCCAATGGTTAGTTGTCCCAATTGTATGAGGGTTTGAGGAGGATTAAAACCAAAATTTAAAATCACAATTTTTTTTGGGTTTTGGTTTTTGTTTCTGGGAATGAGTCACGACAGAGGAGGAGGAGAGCACAAGGAAATCGGGAAAAGGGAAACACGAAGAAGGGGAAGAGAGGAGGTGGCGGCTAGGCTGGATTGCGTTGGTTAATTCGACGGTGATGGTGGGTGGTTCTCGGCGGCGGAGCAGCGAGAGAGAGAGGGAGTGGAGCACGGTTTTGGGTGAGAAGCAGGGGAGGTTCGGGAGGGGGTGTTTCAGGGCGTTATGGGCGGCGACAGGGTGGCTTTTGGGGCGGCGGAGATTGGTGTGTGGGTTGGTGATGGTGGTTGTTGGTGGAGTGTGGTAGGGGTGGTGCGGGGCGGCAGAGAAAGAAGATAACAGGGGAGGGGGCAGGGGAACGGGGCAGGGGCGTCGCGAAAGGAGGAGAGATCAGGGGAGGGGATACGGTGAGGTGGTGGTGTTCGGTGGTTCTGGGTGGTCGGGAGATGCGGGGTGGTGGAGTGGTGGTGAGGATGGTGGTGCACGGTGGTTGAGGTGGTTGGTTGGATTGAATCACAGAAAAACAAGTATTGTGATTAAGATTGAGATTGAAATTGTTTTTGGTTTGTTGTTGAAATTCCATCCAAAATTCTGATTATGTACATGAGAAAAGTGATGAACAAGCTAGGAATTGTGCTTGGGGTCCAAGTATCTGCACTTGGACTGAATTATGGGAAAGAAGGAAGGAAGTTGACTTCCTGGTTTGAGCGTGGGGAGCAAGGAAATAAAGCAGACATTTTCATTTTTTTTAATTTTTTTTAATAATTTCACAATAATTGGCAAAATTCAGAAATTGTAATTAATTGCTAAAAATAAAAATGTTTAATTAAAATAATTCCTTAAAAATAAATAAATTATCGTTAACGAAAATAAATAATTTCAGTTTATAAATTTATCGTTTAAAATAAATCGTAAAAACGATTAAAATAACGAAATTCGATTATTCGTAATTTATTTAAAAAGAAATAAAGTTAATAAATATTTTTAATTTTAATAAATCGAGTTTAAAATTCTGGGGTATTACAAAGAACCTTGAACCTACTCCAAACAAAAGCCTGCATCAATATTTGGATCGCCATGTTCTGGGCCAACCTATGCACTGAAATTTATGAACATATTTAATAATCCACATGCTTGCAATCAGACCCAAGGCGCGAAAATGTAATTTTGCCCGGAAAAAAAATAAGGAGAAGAAATAAAAGAAAGCTACATGTCTTTAAAAACTACAAATCGAATATCTTACCAAAGACGCTGACAGTATACACTAACAGGAAAATACCAATAACACTAACATTATGCATAATCACCCAGCTACAAGAGGTTGGTAGAAATATCCTTGCCCATTGCATACCTTCTAACTCCATAGACATACTCATAGCAGCCTCGTGGTTCCCACGTACACTAACAAAAACCTCAAAAACTATTTGCAAAGAAATAGCAATGCTCAAATGCAGACACACCACATACAACAAACTCATGCATATAAAGCTTAACATCCTTACATATACATTCAACACCCATGCAAATACAACAAATCAGAATAAATCACACACAACCGATTATACACCCTGAAAACCCATAGCATGCCAAACTAACTCCAAGAAAGAAATTAGAACAGAATTACACCTAGCCAATGGGGGGGGTACCATCAACCATATTGCATTGTCAAAAGCAATTGATTTAACAAACATAATCGAATTCAGAAATCAGATTATCAAAATTAGAACCATAAGAAAAAGAATAATTAACTGAGTAATTCGAAAACTTAGAAGTCCATTGAGACCCTAGATTAATAGACAAACCCTAAATCAGACTTATGTAATTCTAAAAAGAGACATTGACATACCAAGAAAGGAAAAATTACTTTAAATAATCCAACCTTTCGACGATTTTCCATTAATAATCCAACCTTTCGATTAATATCTAATAATCCAACCTTTGTACCCCATTAACTTTTATTGCACCCAACCGGTCACCAACCTGATACAACAGGTAACTAATACACGTGTCATCTAACCATTCGTTATATAAAAAGTTAAATTTATTTTTTCTTTTTTTTTCCCCTTTCATTCATCCTTCATTCCTTCCTCCCTCTTTCATCCCTCCTGCCCCTTTCATTCAACCTCATCTCCTCTTTACGGAATTCGTAGCCATGGCAAGGAGACGGAAGGCACCGGCGAAGGGTGGCAAGAAGGCGAAGAGTAAAGAGACTCTTGTAGAATCAGTGCGAAGCAAGGGTGTTCGACGGCGGCCGGAGCTGATAATCCGCCCGTGACCAAACGGCTTAGTGGTTCGATCGAACCAATTCCGGAGCTTGATTTTTCTGATTCGGATGATAATATTCTGTCACTAGATGAATCTGAAAGAGTTTTGGTTGAGCAATCAGCAGCGAGGGTACAATTGACGCAGTGGTTGACCGTGATTAACACGTCGAGTGACGCGCGATTTAGGTGGTGCTAGTGGTTCTACTCATGGCGGAAGTGGTTTCCGGCAACAATCAGGTACTCAATGTCAGGCTTTCCTAAGCCTAGTGTTAGAATTGAGTTTGATGATATTGCTGAAGAAGTAGACGATGATTCACCAGTGGCGCCGCCGGAGGTGCGGGGTTGATTGGTGGTAGCAACGATGATGCTCGGCGATGTAAGAAATTCATCTTGGAATTCCGACAACGGTAGTGAAAGCTCCAAATTGTAAAAAAATAAATATAAATTTGATCGAAATTAAACAAGAGATACTCAAATTCATGTGCAATCCCGATAGAATTGCTCAAACATTTGCCTGAAATTATATTTGAACAAGAATCAGAATTTTCCCCCCAATTTGATTTTTGGGACTTCTATAAATCTGGTGTTGGCTTGTGCGAATATGGGCTTCAAGTATTTGAAACAATGATGACAATTCGAAACTCGAAGGTGGTGAATGGCATGGATGATTGACGAACTGGTGAAAATTCATACGGGAAAGACAAAGGAAAGAGACGGAGAAACGAGAGGGGAGGAGTTATTTTTTATTTTTTAAAATAAAAAATAATTATACTGTATTTCCTAAAGTTTTTTAGTTTTTTTTATTAAAAATAAGAGTGACCTTATTAGCAGGTAAACGGTCATATGGGTGTAATAAAAGTTAATGGGGTGTAAAGGTTAGATTATTCGAAAATAATCGAAAGGTTGGATTATTAATGGAAAATCGTCGAAAGGTTGGATTATTTAAAGTAATTTTTCCTACCAAGAAATGGATATTTAATTAACTTTCTTCAACTCCCAATTTGGAGATATAACAAAAATGTTCGAGCCAAAATCTACAAGGAATGAAGTACAACTTCTCTATCCAAGAATTGGTTTATTGGTGTGTAATATATTTAAGCAATTAGGTTTTTTTGGGAGTGTTAGCAGGTTTGAGAACTTGGGGAATGAAACAACAGGCTTCTAAAATTTAATCTTGCTTCATTAAAATGCTTTACTTTATTTACAATTCAAGATTAACAACTACGGGCACATGAAATTCTGAAGGAAAAGTAGAAACAGTTTCGTGAAACTCGCGACAAAACATCTGAAATTCTGGTTATTAGTAGGTAAATAATGCATTTAACTATCAGATTGTACATTTACTTGTCGTTCATTAAGTATTCTAGTAGTGAGATCAGGAACATCAAAACAACAACAGCTAAAACAAAAAATCTTTGTGTCACAATGCAAGCATCTGAGTAGCAGTAGCAACACACAGGTACAAACTTAGAATAACTAACGTGGTTCTTCGCGCAAATTCAGAACTGGATTTCGTCACTTTCTATATGTTGCTTCAAAGGAACGATGATGGAAGATAAAATCTGTTGCTTCAAGGAACGCAGAGGAGGAAGGCGAAAGAGAACAAGGAACGCAGAGGCCTCTAGTGAAGAAGAACGCAAAGCCCTAAACCGTAAAAAGCAGTGAGAGGGAAACCCAAAATAAACGCAATCTGTTGGAAAAAAAATGCGCCCATATGAAATATTTTTAATAAACCTATTTCTTATTTGATTTTATTTTTAATTTTTAACATGTTTTAGATGTTTGACAAAAAAAGCGTTGCAATATCTCATTAAAATATTAAAAAACTAAAAACTGGTGCAATAAAATAGTCATAATATATAAGTGTTGCAATAGCTTTTCTATAGCAACGTTTTTTCAAAGTCAAAGTCTACTAAAATTATTAATTATTTCACTGTTGCAATAGCTATGATATAGCAACGCCAGGAAAACTGTTATCTAAAAGGCGTTGCTATAGCCCTATTTTGTAGTAGTGGAACAACGAGCAGGACGCAGATCAGTGAAAACAATGACGAAAGGAAACCTCCAAACATTATAATATCTATCAACTTTGGCACAAGTAAACCAACTACACAACACCAAAAACCATTAGGACACATACACAAAATGCATTCCGTAGGTTAGACCAAGTTAGATGAGAGAATTAAATAGCCAGCCACTAATTCCTCCCAATATGTATTGAACTCTTAGAACATCCTGCATAACGTACTGAACTTGAGACACCAATAGATATTACAGACATTCATCCAAAATACAACATGAACAAAAAACATCTGAATTCCCTAATTAACCAAATTCCCTAAAGAAACCGTAATTTAGCCCTCAAAACCACACAAAAAACTTCAATTATAATGGGTTAATAACTTAAACAGCGTAATTGTGAAATTTAATACCAGATTTGAAGAGATACATACAACCTAAACTTGTTCTTCTCGCCAATTCAGAAATGTAGTTCGCCAATTTCTCTTTATCCCCAATTCAGATACCCAAAATCCAAATTAGAAACGCCAACCTCCAATTTGCCTGGTTCAAGAAATGATGATGAGGAGGATTCAAAAGAACAACGAGGAGGATGAAAGAAAACGAAGAACGAAGAGGTCGAAACTCCAAAAGAAAGGAAAGTGTTTAGGGTTTTGGTGAGAAAAGAGTCGTGAAATAAGTTTAGAGGAGGGAAACCAAAAATAACGCAAGTACTAAATACAATACAAAAATTCCTAAATGCAAAATTATTTAATGATTGAAAAATAAGTAATAGACAAAAACATCCTTTTAAAATTTTAAAGCCTTCAAAACTAAAGAAAAAAAACGCTTCTACGTTTCAACTGTTTCTCTGGTTTTGCACTATCTTCTTGATTATCTGGTTTTGCACTCTTCTCCTTGATTATCTGGTTTTGCACTCTTCTTCTTGATCCTCTGGTTTTGCTACCTCAAAGTGCAGGATTCGGATAAAGAAATCGAGGCTTGAATAGTACTGCCGGTTTCTATTTCCGGAGACTTAACCATACTTCCGGATAGTTTTTCCGGAGGTCAAGCTAGGCTGCCGGTTTTATGTTCCGGAGGTATGGAAACTTCTCCGGTTAACCTTTCCGGAGGCTTGATGCTAGCGCCAGTCTGAACATCCGGAGGTATGCACTAGTAGAAAAATATTGATTTGAGGCGTCACTTTTATATTGATTTGCGGCGTTTTAGGCGTAGCAGCAAATAGAGTGGCAGCAAATGAATGGTATTGATTTTCGGCGTTTAAAAACGCCTCAAATCAATCATTCATTTGCGGCGTAATTAAGGAAAAACGCCTCAAAATAGTTAAATTGTATGGCGGCGTTTCTACCTGAACGCCTCAAACTTTGGTAAAATGGCGGGAGTTTATACGCCGCGAATAAATAATATTTTTTTTTTAATATATAATATATTTTTTGTATACTCAACAATCCAAAAAATGTAGAACCTGTACTTACGCCACATTTATACAACGTTCAAAAGTGTCATCAACCACCAATAACTTCCAAGACACTTTGATTTTTACATGTAAGTTAACCATCATATATATGTTTACAAAAACAAACCACCTAAATAGTTTCAAGTCGATAATAACTATATGTTTTACACTTCATACGTTACAAATTTGCACCAAAAATATAATAAGGCAATTATATATGATTTGAATAGAAGGAAACATCCACAAAAAGAGATCTATGAAGCGTTAATTATTTACACACAATGTTCGGTGAAGTATGATGCCCATTTGTCTCGTATTTCATCAATTTGCTCATCGGTGAAAGAATCTCCACTTAGTGACGTGCAAACCTAACAAAATAATATATATCATAAGATAAGTTATCTTCGGTTAGATTATCTAAAAAGTTGTTGTCTCCTAGGTCCTCGAACCATGGAAATAATAGTCTTTGAATAGGGATGATGAAAGAGTTCAAAATCCGAAGCATATATTCAACCGCAAGAAAAAACCTAGCCCTTAACACATGCGCACACCAAAGAGGAATAACCCAATAAAAGAATAACTTTAATCTTCACATGGATAAGAATGGAAGGGCAAAGCCCTTAGAATCAAGAACCCTGACAACATGACAACAACAATATTCATGACAATAAAGGAAACAAAAACCGTGTGTCTTTCCATCAATAAAACTTAGTCACAAAAATTACAATTTTGACTTAATATAAACGTCAACGGGGAAGTAAAAAATCATAGTCAGCAAGCTTATCATGAATTAAAAAGCTGATTGCGACAAATAAGACCATAGATGGTAGCAAATTAGACCATTTGCGAACTAAAACTGTAGTAAGTATGACTCTTTAATTCATACTACAATCATTGATTAAATAGCTGGTATATGATGTTGGCCAAGAGGGTATATGCTGGTAGGAAGCTTAGTATTTATGTAATACATAAGACTCATATAATTTGGCCGATAGCAAAGGGTATAAATTTTGAAATCAGGACGTTAGCAAAGAAAACTCATCAAATTACACTGACATCAGTTTGGACGGTAGCAGACAGTAACAGAGGTGACCATGTACCCATGGGTGATTATTTAGTCTAGATTTAAGACAACCTTTTTGTTGTTGGCCTCATATGATGGTATAATGCTGGTGATACTAAATCAAGTCATACCTCTTCTAAAACATCATCATATACTAAGCATAAACTTGCCGCTTAGATTAGGCTAGTAGCAAATTAGCTACGGAGTAACAATTAACAAGTAATCTAGAATTTATTGGGCTATGGAGACAGTGAGTCAGCAATAAATCATATGGTATACTGATAACTCTATAGGCTGGTAAGAGTTTCATGCCGACAGAGGTGTTTAGACTAAGTGTGTAAACTGACAGAGAAATAGAGAATGATCGGGCTAGTATGACACTTAAATCGCAGCCTACCACATAAAAAGAATTACCAATGAAGCATATTTAAAGAATCAACAAATCCATTAATACAATAAAATCAACCAGACCACCGCATCTAGATACTATAACCAGACCACCGCATCTAGATACTATAAGAAATCAAACTGAAATTCACATTTAGAAACTATGAAAAATAACAATACTACAATCACGTAGCATCAAGTGTTGGTATGACATTTCGAGGTTGGTATGGAGTAGGATTTAGCCCTTTGGAGCTGGTAAGATAAAAGCCTAAGTCTACAAAAGTAGGTAGAAAATCTAGGGGATGCTGGTAGCAATGACGCCGTCATGGCATGGTGATTGACTTGTAGGTTATGCAGACAACGAGCTGATAGTAAATCAGATGGTATGGGTATGTCTAAACTTTATACCAACATAGTCTTCCTCCTAAATTCATAACACTGCTGGTAACAATAAATTAATAAAAGGCGTAAATACTAATAGAATTTTAGGCTGGTTATACATGTTGCAAGTTGGAAGTTTATACTGAAGGAAATAATGCCCTTGGTCCAAGTATGCATTCTATGTTAAGTCTAATAAATGCGGTTCAGTATTAATTAACAAGTTAATAATTCAGTGAGATCAAGTGAGCTGAATGCCTAGCTAGAGGCCGCTTCAGTTCAAGTGGAATTAATGATATTAATCCACAGCTTACTCTTGACTGAACCCGTAGGGTCACACAAATAGTACGTAAACGGATCAAGTATTTAATGGCATTAAATACTCCATCTATGAATATTCGGAACCGACGGATCTTGGTTTCAGTGGGAGCTAAGATCGTCACAGGCAAGAAATGAATACTCCGGAAACGATGATATTGCCGGAAACGGAAATATGGATCGTATCGGAAATATGAATATTATCCAAGTCGTAGATGTTGCCGGAAACGGAAACATGGTACGTATCGGAAAATATTGTTGGAAATGGAAATATTACCAGAATCGGAAATATTGCCGGAAACGTAAATATTGTTCGTATCGGAAATAGATTCCGGAAATGGAAATTTAATCGGAAGCGTATCGTACGAATTAGCATCGGACGAGGCCTGCCGGACGAAGGCCCAGCACGAAGCCAGGCCATCGCCCAGCAAGCACGCACGCCACAGCCCAGCGCGCACAAGGCCGCGCATGCGTGGGCCGCGCTGCGTGGGCTGCTGCTCGCATGCGTGGGCAGCCCTTGTGGCTGCCGTGTGTGTGTGAGTTTGAGCTCATGCGAGATTCCTGAATCTGCAAGAGTCAGTGTATGATTAAATGTCTATTCCTATTGGATAAATTGATTAAGTAGAATTCATGTAGAATTCTAATTCCAATTAATTCGCATCCTACTAGGATTACGATTCCTTTTCCATAACTCTATAAATAAAGACCTAGGGGTCATAATTTATATACAAGTTTCAAAGTATTCAAAAGTGAGTTTTTTGAGAGAAAATTAAAACCCATCTTGCCCCAAAAGTGCCGAATTTTCTGAGTACCTTAAGGGCGATTCTAGTTGGTCAATCTTAAGGCGGATCCGGACGTGCTGTGGACTTTCTACGGAGGGACGACACTTGGAGTCCTAAAAGACTTGTTCTTGTTCGGTTCGGGCGCAGCTAGGGAAGGCACGCAACAAAGAGTATGCATCTAAACTATGCTAAATGATTATGTGTAAATAATATGTTTCCTGGGTTAATGGTTGTTTCCGCATGATTTATGTAAATGTCATATGTATCATAACCTAACAGTGGTATCACGAGCCCCTTATTATTTTCATAATCTAAATTGCATGAACATGGTTAAATATTACAAATTTGCAAGAATTAAAAGGGGTGATTAATTTTCGTAATTGTTAATTAATTGCAAATTGCGTTTATTTAATTATATGTACGCAGTTTTTCGGCAGTTTCTTCATTACTCATCCGAATTGAGTGATTTTTGTGTCAATTCCGCATGTAAAAGGCATTCTAAAATTTTGACAAAAATAGTATTTTTCTGCCGAACCCAGAATTCTCAAATTCGAAGCCTAACTATGACTTTTCGAAGGTTTTAGTTTTTCGGATGCAAAATTTCGTAAATTTAAGATGTTAAATTAAATATTTGCGATTCTTGTTGATAAATCTTGAATTTTTGATTGACCTACTGCATATGTTTAACAAGTTTGAATGCCTAGTCTTGTTAATTATGCAATCTAATTTGTAATTATGATTAATTTGTTGAAAATTAGAATAATTTAGAATTAATTTGATTTTCATAATTAATTGTAATTTAATTAGAAACCTATGATTAAAAACCACCATAAAAATTGTAAATTTACGATAAATTTTAAATTTTTATGACCTAGACTTGAATCCATATCAATCGGAAATCAATTGGATAATAAATTTTCGATTTTTCGCCCTAAAATTATGAAATTAATATTATTTATTAATTTGTCATTAATTTTAAATATAAATTTTAAATTTTTATGCGATTCGTTCAAATAACTTGCACGCACGAAGCAATGGACGCTTCGTGTTACCCTTAAGGGGTGTTGTATAATGCGGGCATGCGACGACGAGCAAGGGAGCTCGTCGCCCGTGCGGCACGAATGCAATGAGCAAGGGCGTAGTGCACGAGCGCAAGGCAGCAGCCCTGCCTTGTGTCGTGTGCCACGAGCAATGAACGGATGGGCATGGGCGAGGGGCGAGCCAAGGCAGTCGCGTGTGGGCAGCAAGCGAGCTGCGCCACAGCGCGCGCTGCCTCGCACAACAGCGCGCAACCTCGTGCGCAGCGAGCGCAAGCTCGCGTGCCACGAGCGCTGCGCACAGCATCACTCGCGCGCACAGCGCGCGACGTCGCCCGCCCAGCGAGCGATGTCGCGCACCAGCGAGCGATGGCTCGCGCGCGCGCAGCGAGCGATCTCGCGCGCCAGCGAACGATGGCTCGCGCGCACCAGCGAGCGATGCAGCGCCCCAGCGAGCGATGGCTCGCGCGCACCAGCGAGCGATCTCGCGCACCAGCGAGCGCGGTAACGCGCGCGCGCTGCGAGCGATAGCTCGCGTGCGGTGGGCGCTGTGCGGAGGCTTGCGTATGGGACAGCAGCAGCTATGCAACGAGCGCATGGGCTGCGCGCACATGGCCAGCAATGGCTGTGTGCGTACAGCCCATGGGCGTGCAACGCATAGGATGTTTGCGTTTCGATTAGATCGTTTTTGAATGTTTAATTTGAAAATTTCAGTTCACGTAATTTTAATTGATTTTAAAATTAATAATTTGAATTAATTTCTTGGATTTTAATTTTGAATATTATAATTATAATAAATGGCATTTATTCTAATTATTTTACTAAAATTAAAATCATAAATTAATTTAAATGTGACTGAAATTAAAATTAAATTTTTGGATTCAATTATAAATTTATATGAGCTTTAAATTTTAATTAAATTTGTATGTTTCCGGTTAGACTAGAAATACAATTTTATGTTTAAAATTAGTAAAGCATATGAATTTATTGGTTTGAGTGGGAGTGCTTTTAGTCATAAACTCTTGATTAGGTCTACAAATCCTTAAGGTTAAAACAACTCGATTAGAATTAATAAGGACTGAATAATTGGTAGATTATTGGTGACCTTGATTAATTGCTGCAAATGTTTACGTGATGCATAATGTGTTTTAACTAACCAGCTATGTGGGCCATTCATGATAATGAATGGGTGAATGGTATATATTGTATATGTACTGTTTTGCAGGTTATGAAGTGACTAGTATGGCCCAAATAGGATAGAAAATATGGTCTGCGTACCATTAATTTGAATGTAATTGGTCTAAAGCACCAAAGTTATTTTTCAATTCAAATATGGTCTGCGTACCATCAAATAGTTGTAATTAGTTATAACTTATCCTATTTGAAGAAAATGGTGCCTCCCACGGAGATTTTCAAGACGGACTTTGAAGTCAAAGCTTCAAGATGAAGTCGGGCCATACTAGATCACAAATATCTTATGCATGTTTTAAGTTATTTATTGCTTTAAATATGTCTTAAAATGCATGAGATCAAAAGCTTGATTATGTTGCATGATTAAGGATTTTAGTTCACTTAAAATCTAACCAACATAGTAAGAGCCTTAAGTTCCAAACTTAAAAATTGAGTTAAAAGGTGCCATGCCAAAATATACACTTGCTTGGATATCCTTTACATCAATCTAGTAATAGTTTTCGCTCAGCGAGGTGTTACTTATTGGTCCTAAAGGGGCAAGGTACACAAATAATTGTGAGTACATGTTAGTTTTGGTGAAACTCAACGATATAAGTAAGGAGTCCTTTTATGTCGTGGCAAATTCGATAGGTTTACCTAATAAGTTCTTAGACGTACCTATCAACCAAGAATAGTTTCTAGACTATTAGCAAAAGGCTTTTGCTTACCTAAGATGTTCTAGGATTAAGTCGACAAACTGTGCTTAGTTCTTCAATGATTTTAGGATCTTGGAATCATTTTATTCACACCTGCCGGAACACATAACTTGAATAAAATGCTTAATAAACATTGAATTATGCATGTATGCTAGAATTTAAGTTTATTAAGAGAAACTGTGAATGGTTATTTATTTGTTTATTCTTTTCAATTGTAGTTTTAATATGGCAAACAACAATCAAAACATCATCATGGGTTCTGAGCTTATGGTCAAGCTGAACCTGACAAATTTTCTTGAATGGGAAGCTAAGCTAGTTGAAATAGTCAAACTCAATGGACTTGAGTATGTACTATCACATCCCATGCCAAGCTACTATGCCAGAGACATGACCCCTGAGAGATTTTACGCCTGGGATGCGGATCTCAAAAAGGTTATGAGTCTCATGCTGAACAATATCCCTGATGATTGGGCTAGAAGGTTTGTAGCCTATGAACCTTTTACGCTCATCAAGAATCTGAGGGATATCTGTCGTGGAAGTACGGAGGACAGGGACCTGAACGTCCATGAGTTGATTGAATCAATGTCTGGGCTAAAGGTTAGTTCTCCCAACAGGTGTTATAGGATGGAGGTCCAAGAAACACATGTTCAGCTCCTTCGCACTAAACAGAGGGTAGGCGTCCCACTGAGGTTCCATGTGGATCTTATGTGTTCATATTTTGATCGCCTAAGTCTACTAGGAACACCAATAAGCGAAAGGATGGCAGTCTCTGTCTTGCTCAATTCACTACACAGTGGGTTTGGTCGCTTCAAGCAACAATACCTAAGTGAACCAAGAGAAGAAACAGTTGCAGAATTTATTCACCTTGTCAGAAAGGCTGAAATAGTACTGGACTGTGAAGCCAAAGATTTACTCAAGGCTAGAAAGAGACCATTCAAGAAAGGTGGAAAGTCCAAGGGCAATGCTAAATCAAAGCAGGACAAGTCCACATCAAGCTGTCTTTATTGTGATGGAATAGGCCATTACAAAAGAGAATGTCCAAAGCTAAAGGAAGATCAGAAGAACGGAACAGTCGTTCCATCTTCAGGTATTTTCGTTATAGACTGTATACTTGCTAATTCAACTTCTTGGGTATTAGATACAGGTTGTGGCTCACACTTATGTTCCAATCCACAGGGACTAAGAAGAAGTAGAAAGTTAAGCAAGGGAGAAGTCGACCTACGAGTGGGAAATGGAGCACGGATTGCTGCATTAGCCGTAGGAACTTACTATTTGTCGTTGCCCTCCGGGCTAGTTTTGGAACTGGAAGAATGTTTCCATGTTCCAAGTCTTACTAAAAACATCATTTCAGTTTCTTGCTTAGATGCTAAGGGATTTTCCTTTATAATAAAAGACAATAGTTGTTCGTTTTATTTTAAAGAGATGTTTTATGGATCTGCTAGATTAGTCAATGGACTTTATTTATTAGATCACGACAAACAAGTATATAACATAAATACCAAAAAGGCCAAAAAGGATGATTCAGATCTCACCTATCTGTGGCATTGTCGATTAGGCCATATAAACTTGAAACGCTTAGAAAGACTTCAAAGGGAAGGAATTCTAGAACCATTTGACTTAGAGGATTATGGTAAATGCGAATCATGTTTACTTGGCAAAATGACAAAGCAACCTTTCTCTAAAGTTGGAGAAAGAGCAAATGAACTATTGGGTTTAATCCATACAGATGTATGTGGACCAATGAGTACAAATGCTAGAGGTGGTTTCAGCTACTTTATCACTTTCACTGATGACTTCAGTAGGTATGGTTATGTCTACCTAATGAAGCATAAGTCTGAATCCTTTGACAAATTCAAGGAATTTCAGAGTGAAGTAGAGAATCAATTAGGCAAGAAGATCAAGGCACTGCGATCTGATAGAGGCGGTGAATATCTGAGCTATGAATTTGATGACCATCTGAAAGAATGTGGAATTCTATCAGAATTGACTCCTCCTGGAACACCACAATGGAACGGTGTGTCAGAACGGAGGAACAGAACCTTGCTAGACATGGTCAGGTCAATGATGGGTCAGGCCGAACTTCCATTAGAATTTTGGGGACATGCACTAAATACAGCTGCACTCACTATAAATAGAGCTCCGTCTAAAGCTGTCGAAAAGACTCCATACGAATTATGGTTTGGAAAGCCTCCAAATGTGTCTTTTCTTAAGATTTGGGGATGTGAAGTATACGTCAAACGATTAATTTCAGACAAACTTCATCCAAAATCTGACAAATGTATCCTTGTGGGCTATCCAAAGGAAACAAAGGGGTATTACTTCTACAATACATCTGAGAACAAAGTGTTTGTTGCTCGAGATGGTGTCTTTTTGGAGAAAGATCACATTTCCAAAATGACAAGTGGGAGAAAAGTAGACCTCGAAGAAATTCGAGTCGAACAACAAACTCTAGAGAATGCTCAAGATGACATTCAGGATGAAACTCAGAGATCTTTAGAAGAATCTGGTGAGAATCATGGTCAATCTAGAAATGTTACCCCGCGTAGATCGCAAAGATATAGATCTCAACCGGAAAGGTACTTAGGTATTTTGACGAACGAGAGCTATGACGTTCTATTACTTGAAAGTGATGAACCTGCGACTTACAAGCAAGCTATGACGAGCCCTAGCTCCAAGCAGTGGCAAGAAGCCATGCAATCTGAATTAGACTCCATGTCTGAAAACCAAGTATGGGATTTGGTCGATTTGCCAGATGGCTACCAAGCCATTGGAAGCAAATGGGTTTTCAAACTGAAAAAGGACAAGGATGGGAAACTTGAAGTTTTCAAAGCTAGATTGGTTGCGAAAGGTTACAGGCAAGTCCACGGTGTGGATTACGATGAAACCTTTTCACCAGTTGCAATGCTAAAGTCTATTCGAATAATATTAGCAATCGCTGCATATTACGATTACGAAATATGGCAGATGGATGTCAAAACTGCTTTCTTAAACGGCGTTTTAACAGAAACTGTGTTTATGACACAGCCTGAAGGTTTTGAGGATCCAAAGAATGCTAAAAAGGTATGCAAGCTAAAGAAGTCAATCTACGGATTGAAGCAGGCATCCAGGAGCTGGAATATACGTTTTGATGAAGCAGTCAGTGACTTTGGTTTCATCAAGAACGCGGACGAATCTTGTGTATACAAGAAGGTCAGTGGGAGCAAAATTGCTTTCCTAGTATTATATGTCGACGACATATTGCTTATCGGAAATGACATTCCTATGTTGAACTCTGTCAAGATTTGGCTTGGGAAATGTTTTTCGATGAAGGATCTAGGAGAAGCACAGTACATATTGGGCATCAAGATTTACAGAGATAGATCTAAAAAGATGATTGGACTTAGTCAAAGCACTTATATCAATAAGGTGCTTGATAGGTTCAAGATGGCGGACTCCAAGCGAGGCTACCTACCCATGTCTCATGGAATGACTCTAAGCAAGACTCAGTGCCCAAAAACACTTGATGAGCGTAGACGAATGAATGGGATTCCATATGCATCATTGATTGGTTCAATAATGTATGCTATGATATGTACACGCCCGGATGTTGCGTACGCACTCAGTGCTACGAGCAGATACCAGTCAGACCCAGGAGAGGCGCATTGGACTGCTGCCAAGAATATTCTGAAGTACCTGAAAAGGCACAAAGATGACTTCCTGGTCTATGGTGGAGATGATGAATTAATTGTTAAAGGCTATACGGACGCAAGTTTCCAAACCGACAAAGATGATTTCAGATCACAGTCTGGGTTTGTCTTCTGCCTCAACGGAGGAGCAGTAAGCTGGAAAAGTGCTAAGCAAAGCACCATTGCGGATTCTACAACTGAAGCGGAGTACATTGCTGCACATGAAGCAGCAAAGGAAGCTATATGGCTAAGGAAGTTCATAGGAGAACTTGGTGTAGTCCCCTCCATTAAAGGACCAATAGCCCTGTATTGTGATAATAACGGAGCTATTGCACAGGCAAAAGAGCCTAGACACCACCAGAGAGTCAAGCATGTACTTCGTAGATTTCACCTTCTACGAGAGTTCGTTGAAAGAAAAGAAGTCGAGATAAGCAAAATTGGAACTGATGACAACATATCAGATCCATTAACTAAACCTCTGCCGCAAGCGAAGCACAACTCGCACACTGCAGCTATGGGAATCAAGCATATTGGAGAATGGCTTTGATGTCTCTGTTTAATGTTTTAAAGTTTTAGAGTTTAAATCTTTGTAAAACATTATTGGTTAATCATTCACAATAAATGAAAGGAATTCATTTTTCCATTTAATTTGTGGTTTATTAAATGATGAGTCCCTTCAACTTGACGATATATTCAAGATAGACTGTCAGGACCAGTCCTGTGACTAAGAAATGTCTATCAAGTGAACTTGAATGTCAAAGGTTGAAAATGGTCCCTAGTCGGAGTTTTCTATAAAATTGGACGCATAGAAAACGTTAGACGATTAGAATGCAAGATGACTAGTAGTTCTGTTTCTTGAACTATGTGGACATGGCAATGTCATAATCATTTGCATAGATACTTACTTTGGGAAGACTAGTATCGGACAAGACCTATGAAACTTTACTGTAAGAGATGAAAGTCTGTCATAAGTAAATTTCATTAAATTATTAGACACTAAATCCTCAATACCTGAGTGATTTGAGATTACTTGTTTGAGAACTGGTTGCTTTGACGTTGACCAACCGTCGCACCGTAAAAGGAGGCTATAAAGGCAACGCTCAGGTAATCACCTATCAAACGAAGTCTAATCTCAAGATCGCAAGATTGGGATTGTCCTCCCATAAATCGGGATGAGATGCTTAAAAGTTGTACAAGGCCACTCGGAGAGCTAGAAACTGTGAAATGCATGGCCGTGCTCGGATGAATCATAGGCTATGATTATCTGTTTATTTGATCAGTTGAACTCTGAAACCGAGGAACACCTCTGGACATAATAAGGATGACAACTCTTACCTTATGTTCAAGAGCAAGCATCGAGCGACAAAGGAATTAGGAAATGCACACTTGTCCCTAAGGACAAGTGGGAGACTGAAGGAAATAATGCCCTTGGTCCAAGTATGCATTCTATGTTAAGTCTAATAAATGCGGTTCAGTATTAATTAACAAGTTAATAATTCAGTGAGATCAAGTGAGCTGAATGCCTAGCTAGAGGCCGCTTCAGTTCAAGTGGAATTAATGATATTAATCCACAGCTTACTCTTGACTGAACCCGTAGGGTCACACAAATAGTACGTAAACGGATCAAGTATTTAATGGCATTAAATACTCCATCTATGAATATTCGGAACCGACGGATCTTGGTTTCAGTGGGAGCTAAGATCGTCACAGGCAAGAAATGAATACTCCGGAAACGATGATATTGCCGGAAACGGAAATATGGATCGTATCGGAAATATGAATATTATCCAAGTCGTAGATGTTGCCGGAAACGGAAACATGGTACGTATCGGAAAATATTGTTGGAAATGGAAATATTACCAGAATCGGAAATATTGCCGGAAACGTAAATATTGTTCGTATCGGAAATAGATTCCGGAAATGGAAATTTAATCGGAAGCGTATCGTACGAATTAGCATCGGACGAGGCCTGCCGGACGAAGGCCCAGCACGAAGCCAGGCCATCGCCCAGCAAGCACGCACGCCACAGCCCAGCGCGCACAAGGCCGCGCATGCGTGGGCCGCGCTGCGTGGGCTGCTGCTCGCATGCGTGGGAAGCCCTTGTGGCTGCCGTGTGTGTGTGAGTTTGAGCTCATGCGAGATTCCTGAATCTGCAAGAGTCAGTGTATGATTAAATGTCTATTCCTATTGGATAAATTGATTAAGTAGAATTCATGTAGAATTCTAATTCCAATTAATTCGCATCCTACTAGGATTACGATTCCTTTTCCATAACTCTATAAATAAAGACCTAGGGGTCATAATTTATATACAAGTTTCAAAGTATTCAAAAGTGAGTTTTTTGAGAGAAAATTAAAACCCATCTTGCCCCAAAAGTGCCGAATTTTCTGAGTACCTTAAGGGCGATTCTAGTTGGTCAATCTTAAGGCGGATCCGGACGTGCTGTGGACTTTCTACGGAGGGACGACACTTGGAGTCCTAAAAGACTTGTTCTTGTTCGGTTCGGGCGCAGCTAGGGAAGGCACGCAACAAAGAGTATGCATCTAAACTATGCTAAATGATTATGTGTAAATAATATGTTTCCTGGGTTAATGGTTGTTTCCGCATGATTTATGTAAATGTCATATGTATCATAACCTAACATATACTGTATAAGCTGACATCAAATTATACAAGCTTTTAATCTACAAATCAAACAGACCAAGCCACCAACCAATCCTTAGTTTATCCAGGTTGTGAGCATAAACACTCTCATAGTCATATTTCAATTTAAAAATCCAACCAGTAAATTAATCCCTAGTTCACCATCCTAACCTTCTAACAAAAGAAGAACTCCACTTCTTTGCCAAATGGCCCAAAATTACCCTTATTCAAAGTCAGATATATGGCCGGTAAAGAATTAGTGAATTACTAGGCCGGAACAATTAAAACACTTGTCCCAAACGAGAATTACTAGGCCATATATCAACAAAGTTCATACCATCAAAGTGTAAATTGCCAAACAATGCGAATCATTTGTGCTAGAATCATTTACCAACCATATGAAGGGGCATACCAATTACCAGCCATTGGGATTGATACAAATCATTAATTAATTAATTAATTAATTAAACAAAATAGCCGACAATGAACTAGCTGGTATCACTGTCAAACGGCATGAGGTTGGCTGACAACAAGTTGAAACTAGCAGATAGAAAATTAAGAGATGTTCGCCCGGCTTGCGAAACTTATATTGGTAGCAGATAAGAATGTCTGTATGCGGCATTACCGTAGGATTTCCAAAAGATATAACTAACCGCTTGCTAATAATTCCTTGCTTATTTGTGACAATTTATGCACACACATCATCACAACAAGTACTTTACAGACAGAGCCAAGAACGAATTAGAGGGTATAATGTGACTATCAGACTATGAGTTATGGACTTTCTAATCAGGCCGGTAGCAAATTAGATAATAATTAATCATTTGTTAATAATTCGTTGCTTAAACTTTTTCTTTAACATCAACTTTACATAAACCAGGTAGTTTCAGACTACCCTGGTAACAAAACAATCGGCAATAAGTCAGGTAATCTTAGCCGGTAATAATACAGTCGGGAATGAACCAGGTCATTTCAGTCGGCAATTAACCCAGAAATCAATAAATCCGTCTTATTAACACTTACAGTATGACAGAGAGATTATGACTTAGACTTTGAAGACTCGATGGAACATGTTAAAAACATAACAATTGTGCTTTAGCAAACACACAATGTGCACCATTTTAACTTGTAAAATCATAAACTTATTAGGCACTTATTAATTTCGCCTGGCAAAGGGCCATTAATTAGCTTGCTCAAACTAAATGCCTACTGGTGCACAGCTGCACACTAATGGCAGGTTGGCTATGGAGTAATTAAAATTATAATTAAAGCTATGTCACAAAGAAAATACACACAGACATCATAACGAGAATCTTGCGGAAAGTGCAGTCGGCAATTAATCGGGTAATTTTAATCATGTATGAGCATTGAATTAAAACATCTTAATCGCATAAATAAGGAGAAAGAAATCTTAGCTTTGGTGTCGGTGTTTTGGTGTCACCGCTGTTACCGTAGCAATTCAGCAGCTATTTAATCGGCAATTGATGGTTATGGAAATTCAGCACTTATTCGGCAATTGGTATTGCTTCCAGAATCAGCTAGCTGTTGTTCTGGGCCGGTGTTGCTTCCAGAAATGTCCTATCGGCCAGTGCTACCGCCATCATCGACTAGCCGGTCTAGAAAGGTTAACTGTTGGTAACAGCCCATCAAGTAAATTTGAAGCAATTACAACTAAAAAAAAAAAAAACTTCAATAAAAAAAAGGGGGGCTATTTTTCGATGAAAATACACTTGAATTTTACACCCAATTGATCAAGAACACCCTAATTCAAACAACCCATCAGTCCAATTCGCACGCAAGCATTATAACTATAAAGCAAAACTTTCAATTAAAAAGAGGGTTATTATGAAAGAAATTATACTTGAATTATCAAAAAACCAATCATACCCATAAATAACACCAGTTCGTGTACTCTGTAATGACCGTTTGAACTCCCACATCCTCCAGATTCGCCGCTGCTGGAACTTCTATTAAGAAGGTAAGTGGTATGGTTCCTAGCGAAACATTCATTGTTCTTCGAAATTTACATGTCATTGAATTACTCCAATAATTAATTAACTAATTCGTTAATAAAATAGAAGATAGTTACTAAAAAATTCAATCAGATTAGTTGATAGTTAGATACCACTTGTTGATTTTTGAGTGGGGATGTGATCAATGGGGACGCATCAATACATCATGCCTCTTTATTCTTGACTGGAGATGAGTTTAATGATTTCATGGGGATGAATTGCTTCAATGAACCTGAATTTGATTGGATTAGTGGTAATGGCCACAAATCAAACATGGGTTTTCTCTCTCCCTCTTTCTCATACTGGCTATTATGATTATCAACCCAAATTAGCAATACCACAAAATTCACAAGGGGGAAAAAACAAATTTCACAAAAGCAATTACGAAATTAGATGAATTTTAAAGACAACTAGTTCTATAATTACCACAATTTCGTCCAAATGCCAAAAGAACAATGAAAATTACACAAACCCTAGAAATTAAAACACATAATTACAAAGAAAAATAATCCAATAATTCAGAAATAATTCATGTAAATCGAAAGATGAAAGAGATAGAATAACGTAATTGAATAGAAAAAACGGCAAGAAGGAGAAATGACTGAAGGAGTAGGAGCGAAACTTACCTAGACTAAGCCCGGCGGCCGGAGAACTTGACACAATGGTGTCAGTCACCCGAAAACTTGAACCAACCCCGTGAATCGACGATTTTAGATAGTTTCTCTGATTTTCACATAATTTCAGTACATCATAGACGAGTGTGAAGAGTTTTGTGATTCGCAGTCGAGATGAGTCGATCTGTACCCTTTAGTGAGACGACGGTGGTGGAGATCTGTCCCAAAATCTATTAAAGAGGAGATACTTGGTGGTGAAGAAGAATGAAAGAAGAAGGGAGAAGGGAGAAGGATACAGACACTCAAAAACGGGCATGAAGAAGACAACTGAAGGATAGGAAAGGAAAGGCAAGGGTTACTTTATTAGTTGGCGGCGTAAATATCATTAAACGCCGCTCATTAATAATCACCATGGATTAATGGTGTTATAACGCCGCCAATTAATTCTTTGTCGTTTAATTGGAGGCGTTATCAAATAAACGGCGCTAGCGTGTAGCCGCAAATCAATATTTTTCTACTAGTGATGGAAGGATTTCCAAATCGATGGACAATAAAATACTTCCTTTTTTTTAGATGTTTGACAAAAAAACAGTTGCTATATCCTATCAAAATATTAAAAATTTAAAACTGTTGCAATAAAATAATTATAATATACAATTGTTGTCATAGTGTTTTTATGGCAACGTTTTTCTAAAGTCAATGTCTACTCAAATTAATAGTTTTTTAAATGTTGCAATAGCTATGATATAGCAACGTCAATAAAACTGTTGCATAAAAAGGCATTGCTATAACCCTTTTTTCTTGTAGTGTAATTAAGCGAAGACAACTTCTGATGACAGATATTGGTCCATATCTCTCGTAGAGGTTTATTTTGAATTAGATTTAAATATAGTGAACCCTAGAATGACATATACATAATAATTATATCTAAAGCCTAAAAAAACTATTAGTAAAGTCCTAGAAAACAATAGAATAAGCAAGATACAAGTAAAGGAAGGTTGAATACTAACACTAGTGGTATCACAACAATGTCTCTGCATTTTTAGCATAAATAATAGTTTTAAATTTATTTGATATTTTATTAAACTTAATTTATGATAATAGTAAAAATAACGCGCGACCCAAGTATAATGCAATTGTATATCCGCCACTACGGGGCTCTGAAATTAACCCCAACAATTGCTCAATCACCTAAACAATGCAACACAAAGGTATTTATATGCAAAGAACAACAAACGTTTTAAACTTAAAAACTAGTCGTTGAACATCAAAATTGATATTTTTAAGTGAAGGATATTTGGCGAATTAAGTTTTACAACATGGTTATTTGGTGAATAAAGTTATAAAATTAGGGATACTTCATGAATTTTGTATTTGTGCTAATGGCGCACTAACGACGCGTTAATACGCAGAGCCGACCCTATACATGTCCAAAGTGGGACACATAATAGGCTCCAAGTTCAAAAAGCCCCCAATTGAGTGAAAACATTAAAAAAAATTAATAAAAAAGAATTATTTTCTATAAATAGCAGTACAAATAAAGTTATGAGTCTTATAGCAACTCTTTAAGGGACTGCAACTTTTTCTATGAAACTGCAACTCTTTAAGTGAAATAGACAAAATAAAAAAATTTACAGGGGTCTATTTGTAATATTGACAATTTGACACAAGGCTTCTTATTTACTTGGGGCCGGATCTCATTAAAAGTAGGGATACTTGAGATATTAATATTGAAATAGGAAAATTTTATATATATATTATAAACATTTTGTTATGAAATATAATATGGATGCCCATTATACCCCCATTAGTATTTCCGGAATATTCTAGGGTTCAGTCAAACCCTAACTATTGTATCCTATATATACCCAGTATTATATGGAATAATGAAGACAACCCTACTTTCTCTCTCATCTCTCCTGTTTTATTCACAACACGTTATCAGCACCAAACCCTAGCCGACTGAGCGAACGAGAAATAAATAATCATCTACCATTGAGGTAAGTATTATCACTTTTCTTGTTATCAAATTAGCGACTATTTTTATTTACTGGATTTGATTAATTAAGAAACAACAAGAACTTTTGATTGTGTTTTAATTTGCCGCAAGATGAGTCGGAGACTCGTACAGTTGTTAAGATATGTTAAGATATTAGATATTATTCTGTGAATATTCTGTAGAGTCCTAACTATGGTGAGTTACCTAATGTGTACCTAGGGTTTAGGTAACTGAGTTGTACTATATATACGTATGTTATTAATGAGAATGATACGAGATTACACAATATTTGACATGGTATCATGAGCCTAGGTTAAAAACCCTAGATTTTTTTCCGCAAGAAATTTGAGAGAGTGTAGCCGAGTATTGAGAACAGCGACTTTCTTCGCTTGTTGAGTATTGAGATTAGGAGTTAACAATTCCTTAAGTATCACCATGAGTTCCGATGAGGAGGCACCACCAAAGGTCATCGCCGCCGCCGTCGACCTAGACTACTATCTCGGGTCAGGCGACGGCCCCGGTATTGTTATCACCCCTGTGAAACTGAGAGGAGCATCGAACTACGATGAATGGGCCAAAGCCGTTCGTCGCTCGATGATTTCAAAATTCAAATTTGGTTTTCTTGATGGGTCTGTGAAGGAGCCCATTACGGACGAGACGAAGATGAAACATTGGATTGCGGTCAATTCGATGGTGGTGTCTTGGATCACAAACACCATTGACGAGAGTTTGCGTTCGAATCTGGAGGACTTTGATATTGCTCACGAGTTGTGGAGTCATTTGAGGACGCGGTACTGCGTCGTGTCGGGCACCAGGGTCTGCCATATTAAGATGGCTCTGAGTGGTTGCAAGCAGGGCACGTCTGAGGGCGTCATGGAGTACTATGGCCGCTTGTCGAAGGTATGGAAGGAGTACGTACAGTATGCACGAGTTCCCAGGTGTGTATGTGCGGGTTGTACGTGTAATATAGCGAAGCAGGTGGGGGACATTCACGATGAAGATCGTCTGCACTATTTCCTAATTGGCCTGGATGATCACTATGAAGCCATTCGTGCATAACTGTTAGCACGATCGCCGTTGCCAGGACTCGACGAGGCGTACCAGACGGTTATGAATACCGAGACCATGCACGCCAAGGCTGCGAGAGGTCCGGAGAGTGTCATGGCGTTCAAGGTCGAGACTAAGGCTCGGTCGAGGTCGGGAGATGTCAGTGGCAGATTTTGTGGTCATTGCAATCGTGAGGGTCATGAGGAAGAAACTTGTTATCAGCTGATTGGATTTCCTGAATGGTGGGATGAGAAGAAACGAGGTGGACGAGGGCCTGGTCGAGGAGGCAGGACGTCGATTAGAGGAGGCAGAGTAGCTCGCGGGGCAGCGTCGTCGACCAGTGGTGTCGCTCGTGCCAATGCCGTGAGCAATGCCACAGGAGGGGCGACAACCACTGTGACGAGTGGAGACGGATCGCATGGTGCAGTGACGACAACCAATCATGAGCTTGTTGGGGTGACGAAGGAGCAAGTCCAGCAAATAGTTGACATCTTGTCACGACCTTCAACCAAGTTGCAAGGTAATCTTGATTTACGTTGGATTGTTGACAGTGGGGCATCACGTCATGTGACGGGTGATATTTCAATCCTGAGAAATATCAAGACATCAAGAAATCAACAGGTTGTGTTGCCGGACGGTCAACCTGCAAATTCAAACCAATATGGTTCGGTGGTCTTGGAGGATGGTTTCGTGCTCGATAATGTTCTATTTGTGCCTAAATTGAACTGCAATTTAATTTCTGTAACTCAATTAAGTGACGAATTACATTGTGCTGCTCAATTTACTAACAAAATGTGTGTTCTTCAGGACCGCTCGACGAGGATGGTGATTGGCGTAGGTGATCGACAGGAAGGACTATATTTTTTCCGTGGGGCTCCAAAGGTTCGTTTGCTAGCAGTGGAGTGTGTGGTCGACTTGTGGCATCAACGGATGGGGCATCCGTCGGAAAAAGTGTTGCAGTTACTTCCTCATGTGAGTCATAAGATTAGGAAGAATAAAACAATTTGTGATGTATGTCCGCGGGCGAGACAATGTAGGGAGAGTTTTCCAGTTAGTGTTAGTCGTGCTAGTCGCACATTTGAATTGGTTCATCTTGATTTATGGGGACCCTACAAGACTCCCTCGTCTTGTGGGGCAAAGTATTTTTTTACCATTGTTGACGATTATTCTAGAGGTGTGTGGATTTATTTACTGAATAATAAAATGGAAGTTGCATCGACATTTCTTAATTTTGTTGCCATGATTAAGTGTCAGTTTAATAGATCCCTTCGGGTAGTACGCAGTGATAATGGTACTGAATTCAATTGCTTACAAAATTATTTTCGTCAACATGGGATTCTGTTTGAGTCGTCATGTGTTGGGACGCCCCAACAAAATGGGAGAGTCGAGAGAAAACACCAACATATTTTGAATGTTGGGAGGGCGTTACGTTTTCAAGGAAATCTTCCAATAAAATTTTGGGGGGAATGTATTTTGGCCGCCTGTTACTTGATAAACCGTACACCTACCCCGATACTTGACAATAAAACACCTTATGAGATGTTGTTTGGTAAACCACCATCGTATGTGCCTATCCGAGTGTTTGGGTGTCTGTGTTATGCATATAATCTCCGGTGCAAAGGGGATAAGTTTGAGTCTCGGAGTCGCCGATGTGTGTTTTTGGGTTATCCATTTGGCAGGAAGGGATGGCAACTTTATGATCTAGAGACACATGAGTTCTTCGTCTCATGGGATGTCAAGTTTCATGAAGGGACGTTTCCTTTTGTAGATGAATCAGATGTGTTGCCACCGGTGCATGATGGTCATGGGGGGCTTGACCATTGGAGTTTGGATGAGAGTGGGACTACGGGTCCTGAGACCGTGTCGTCGCCTGCAGGTGATACTGCTGGGGTGTCGCCGCCTACAGGTGATACTGAGGGAGTGTTGTCGCTTCCGGGAGCTGATGAGGGGGTGTCATTGACCAGTGGTGACGACAGGGGAGTGTCGTCGCCTGTGAGGGAGGAACAACAACATGAAACACCTAGTCGAGTGGATTCAGACGTCGTCTCCTCACAGACAGGTGTAGAGGAAACGACGGGTAGTGACGAGAGTGAGACAAGGCAGTGTGTGGAGGATACGGAGTTAGGAAGGGGGAAGCGTGTGAAGTTTCCGTCGACAAAGCTGAAAGACTGTGTGATACATACAATACGGGAAAAATATAGTACTTCCGACAAAACACCTACGGCGTCATCACTCTCAGGTACTCCTTATCCTATCACATATTTTGTTAATTATGAGCGTTTTTCGTCAAAGCACAGGCATTATATAGCAGCATTGCAAGAAGGGCAAGTTCCTAAGAGTTTTAAACAAGCGATGCAGCATGAGGGGTGGCGTCAGGCAATGGCCGCTGAAATCGACGCGTTGGAGGAACAGGGGACATGGACGTTGGAAAATTTACCGGAAGGGAAGAAAGCACTGGGGAGTAAATGGGTGTATACTGAGAAGCGTGATGAGGATGGGAATTTGTTGAGACTGAAGGCTCGATTGGTATGTTTAGGGAATCATCAGGAGGAAGGGTTGGATTATAATGAGACATTTGCTCCCGTCGCGAAGATGGCGACAGTTCGAACTTTCCTAGCTGTCGCAGCTGTCAAACAGTGGGACGTGCATCAGATGGACGTCCATAATGCGTTCTTGCACGGTGACTTGGAGGAAGAGATCTATATGAAGATTCCTCCTGGATTCCAGAAGAATCACTCTGACAAAGTGTGTCGAATGAGAAAGTCGTTGTATGGGTTGAAACAAGCACCTAGATGTTGGTTCCAGAAGTTGTCGACGGCATTGACGCACTATGGATTTCGACAGTCGCTGTCCGATTATTCGCTCTTTACTCTGTCTAAAGGTATGTTGCAGCTGAGTGTGCTCATTTATGTGGACGACATGATTATCGCGGGCAATAACAAGTTTGCGCTTGAGAGTTTTAAGGCATACTTGAAGGAGTGTTTTAAAATGAAAGACCTCGGGGCTCTGAAGTACTTCCTTGGGTTAGAGGTGGCACGAAGTAGTCAAGGGTTCTATGTATGTCAGAGAAAATATGCCCTCGACATCATCTCAGAGGCCGGATTGTTGGGAGCAAAGCCTGTGGACTTTCCCATGGAACAGAATCATAGGTTGGCATTGGCAGACGGGCCAGACCTGTCGGACGGTGAGCAGTATAGGCGTCTGATCGGACGTCTGGTTTATTTGGCTGTCACGCGACCAGACGTTGCCTACTCTGTACATGTCCTATCTCAATTTATGCAAGCACCAAAGGAGGCACATTGGGAAGCAGCTTTGCGAGTAGTGAGATATTTGAAGAAGTGTCCGGGTCAAGGTATACTACTTCGGTCGGACAGTGCGTTGCAGTTGGAGGGGTGGTGCGACTCGGATTGGGCAGGGTGTCCAATGACGCGTCGGTCGGTGACTGGATGGTTTGTGTCACTTGGTATGTCGCCAGTTTCTTGGAAGACCAAGAAACAGCATACTGTTTCTCGGTCGTCTGCTGAGGCAGAATATCGGTCGATGGCAGCTCTGACGTGTGAGTTGAAGTGGTTGAAACAACTACTACGCGACTTGGGGGTGACACACGACCAAGGCATGAGGATGTATTGCGACAGTCAGTCTGCGTTGCATATTGCACAGAATCCGGTGTTCCATGAAAGGACAAAACACATCGAGTCAGATTGTCATTTCATTCGAGATGCAATCAAGGAAGGGATCATCAGTCCGTCGTACGTGTCGACGAAGGTTCAGTTAGCAGATATCTTCACCAAAGCGTTGGGGAAGGCGCAATTTGAGTTTTTTTTGAACAAGATGGGCATTCGAGATCTACATGCTCCACCTTGAGGGGGGATGTTAAGATATGTTAAGATATTAGATATTATTCTGTGAATATTCTGTAGAGTCCTAACTATGGTGAGTTACCTAATGTGTACCTAGGGTTTAGGTAACTGAGTTGTACTATATATACGTATGTTATTAATGAGAATGATACGAGATTACACAATATTTGACAGTTATGTTTTCCGTTTACCGAAATTGAGAAGATGCACAACTAATTTGCCGCATGTTTGTGTATGTTCCTCACCACATACTTTTGTTTATGATTATGTTACTCCGTAATTATTTATCTCATGGCAAAAGTTTAAAGATTTTTGTTTGACTATGCACGTTACTTTGTTTATCTTTATTCCAATTTTTCTTCCAAAGTTTATGGATTATGCCGCACTATACATGACTAATACTATTAAATTGGCAAAAGTGAGATGACTAGAGTCATTGTGATCCTCTAATTGTGAATTTGGTTGAGGGACTCAATATAATATTACTGCAATTGTATTATTTTTGCCGCATTATTCGTGCTAATTATCCGTATGTCAGCTCGTGCAAATTATTTTCAGCACACGTATGATTAATTAAGAAACATGTAAATTAATCCTTTGTATTCACATTGCTTTTGTTTTGTTTTAACTAGTCAAGTATTATACGATGTATCGCATGATTTGGTTAAACATAAGTTTTTTTTAATCAGTTTATTGTTGTAGATGTTCCCCAATTTTCAATATTTTGTATAGTGAGCTATGTCGAATTTTCGAAAACTTGAATTTGCGGCTCTTGATATTAAAACTATTTGTCTTGGGTGGTAGATAATTAAATTCAGCTAGATACAAAAGACACGAGGGTCTTAAAATTTAGTATTTTACTGTAAAAATATCCACAAGTCCTTTGTAATAATCTAAAGGAGAGGTATGACCACCAGAAAACTGTAACATTACCTAAAGTTTGATATGACTGATTAAATTTAAGACTACAAGATTTTAAGTCTGTAAGTGAATATAACTCAGTTATGTTCAGACTTACTTCACAGTTGAATTTATGTGGAAAGAAAATCATTGATGCAAAAAAAAAAAATGATGGAGAAAACCTATTTTAACTTTCACTCAAATAAGTTGTCCTGTAGACACAATACAGTGAAAAGATATTAAGAAATATTTTGAACTTATATCTTGTCTTCTTGTGGCTGAAAAATAAATAAATTAACGAGCTATTGATTAAAAAAATAAAAAAAAAAATAAAAATAATAAAGATTCACGTCCAACTGGTCGTGCTACATTCCCTTAAGCGAATGTGACATCCCATAATGGGAAAGAAAATACCACACAACAAAAGTGGTTGAGGACGTGGTCATGGATACGAATATGATCGAGTTTGAGGCTGAGATAGTTCTCTCAATAACTCATATCCCCACCAGAAGTGGGACAAAGATGTCAACAAACAAGAACAAGATAAAAATGATACTTGACCAATGTATGTTACCGCTATGGAGAAAGAAAAAAAAAAAAAAAAAAGGTATTGGTCTACTAAAACAAGTAGAATTCATAATAGAATTTTACTAGATAATATTGAAGAACTTAAATATGTGGTCTTGCCCTTCCCTGAAGAAAATTATTTATCAAGGGTGTTATATGTTGAAATGCGAATATACCATTGACTGTTGTTTACAAGTCAAAATAGGTTCACGACTTCAGTTTAGACTTTTGACCATTAAAGGCCCGCAGACCTTTTGGAGAAGTACAAGAAAATATGGCCTAGAAAACTATAATAGTTTCTAAATCTTGTTGTCAAGATACCCTACATTTCTTTCATTAAACTAGTGTGGTCCTGCAGACACGATATTTTTGAGAGAGATTTAAGCTAGAGTGTTTTTAAATAGTTATATATTAATTTTTGGTGGATGAGACAATAACGAAATCCTGAAGGAAAGTATTATGATCACGTTCAATTAGGTAAACCATTCCCAGAAGTGAATGAGAAATTGTATGACTAAAGATAGTGAAGATAATGTCAATAGTCATGATCGAGGATGTGAAAGTAAAATATAGTATAATCATGGGTGAATAAATGAGTACAAATGTAATTTCAAAATACACATATACACACCAGAAGTGAGATTGTAAATGATGAAAGCATGTGAAAGTTAATGATGAGAAAATACAAATTTTATATTTTTGGTTGGTTGTAGAGGAAAAATGAACAAATGTTTGGCCCATTACACCAAAGCATGTTGTTGAGCTTTATTAGCACCCATCAAAAGGGAATAAATTGTAGATACACATGGTGTATGAAAATATATGTCTAGTAAACATTGTAGCGCTCTCGAAACCAAATTTATACATGAATACATGCAAGGATTAGTGGGAAATAGCTCTCAACATAATAAAATTAGTAGTATATGATCAAGATTATAATACAATATGTTAAACTTGGTACAAATATTTGATTATGTCTTATTGACTCGCTCTATGAGCATGAGTAATATACTACATTCTGAAGATGTATACTTTTGTGATATGTACCAAAGTTGTAATGGATACTCTTGAAGAGTACAAGCTATCTTCCACAAGTTTTGTTTAGATTGTCTTGCCGTTATAATTGAGACACCAGTTTGTGTCGTTATATCACATCACAATATGTTCAAATTATAGTATTCTATAATTACAGTGATCACTTTGAGAAGATAACCAGCAGTTATCGAATGAAATATTTTATATGATATTATATACGCATGATGTGATAATCCAGGCCATCCGGGTTTAAGAACACCCGTTATGAGAATTTGAAAATTCTTATCAAATAAAATTTTAGGTGCTGACACTCCCTCATATGTTGTATATATATTGAAGGCAGGACAAAATGATGAGGTAGAGTTGTATTTCAATCGAATAGTTATAATGAATCGATTGAGAAAATAAATACAAGAGATATTAATGATTTTGAAAAAATTGTATAATGATAGGTGATTTGAAGTTCACCATGATAGTAAGTGACCTGAAGTTCACCAGAATGATAGTAGGTGACTTGAAGATCACCAATAAGTTTACAAGTATTTTGTGATTGATTTAAGTATCATAAATAAGCATCATAAATCTCTTGATCGGGGCAATCATACGTCAGCACGAAAAGAGAAAATATGAAGAAAACAACTGCATATTATATCTACTCCCCATAATCAATGTTGATCTCCAGAAGAGAACAAAAGTATGTAATATTTATCAAAATACACGTTGAAAAGTGTATTATTTAGTTGGTGAAATTTTTTATGCCCCATAACATATTGAAAATATTTTCCCAACTTAGGGGGAGACGAGCAAGAATAAGTTGGCAAAATTAAAAGATAATAAATTGATCCCCATATGAGTAAGTGTACATGCCAGCTTTATGTCCTCTAAGTATGTTTGGACATAAATATCTATGACTTGATTTTGTTGAATTGTTACATGTTCAAAGGCATAAAGGTGTATGATAGTCATAGTGCTCGATGTTACATATAGTAAGTGTTGAGAAATATATATCTTGCTAATATTTATTTAAATCTCTACACCTGAAGTGTAGATTATATATATGGTTCCAACATAGTGATTATATGAAAATGATGGCAAGATAATGCAGTTGATGATGTTATTGAAAAGAAAGAAAACACTAATATATAGTGTATGAAATACCCTTGAAGTGGTATAGATATCTGAACTATAATAGATGGCCCATGAGAAAAGATGAATGGTACCTATTGAATAAGTATTCAGATATCATTGATGAATAGCATGCGAAGTATATGTTGAAGAATTTTGATGATACCGGTAGATGATGGAACCGAATATAATGCATATGCGAGAAATAATGGGTTTTGAACAGGGGATCGTAAATCTATGTCTATTTCGACGTAGTCATAACTATAATGATTAAATGAGCTCATGGACCTGAAGTCCAACAAGATATGGATTCGAATATCCACACTGTACAGTGTTTTGCATTTTGAGTCTTACATTCATATACATCTGTAGTTAATATGTAAATGCATCATTCATCATACATTTAGTTTGTTTTGTGTTTTATCATGATTGATTTTCATTTATCAAGTTATATATGTTTCAAAATTATTATGATGTCATATATTAATATGCATCCTAAGAATGGTAATACGGATTTGCAACTTTATGAATATTATAAGAGGAGTTTCTTACTCCAATGGGCGAATAGTTGCGAAAGAAGTATATATATAATATTGATTTAATAGCATGTTATGAATCATGCAATAAGAAGAGTTCCTGAAGAACTTATACATGATGTTCTTACACATCTAGCCCTTTAAGTTTTACATATGAATGTCATAACATTGATCAAATATTATCTAAACTCTTGAAGAGTGTTTTTGAACTGTCGTCTCAACCAGTAGTTTGAGTACTTGAGAATTATGAAATATACATATTTATTTACGGAAGAATTCTTGTACAAATATGAGTTGATTCAAAATTTTAAGATAAGAGTATGTAATGTCCTTACATTGAGTTTATTTTATGGTCCAGAAGAACCATAAATTACATTATACCCTTAGTTGGACAGTGATATAATTATTTATCATGTATAATCATGAAAGTATGACTAGAGAAATTTTGATCAACATTGATGATTACTACTACTTATAACCTCCAGAAGAAGGTTTATATATGTCCAATATTTAAGGATACATTTGTAATATTATGTACAAGAAAATATATTTATTTCAGGTATTATTGTCAAAAGTCTGGTGATATAAATACTCACCTAGTGCATACAAGTGAACGTTTCAAAATACAGGATATGTTTTTACATGTGGTGGTATTGCCATTTCTTGGCGTTCCATGAAGCAAACTATTGGAGATACTTCTTCTAATCATGCAGAAATTTTAGCTATCCACGAAGCTAGTCGTGAATGTGTATGGTTAAGGTCTGTAATTCAACATATACGAGAATATTGTGGCATATCCACAGGGAAAGAAGCTCAAACAGTTATGTATGAAGATAATGCAGCATGCATTGCACAGCTCAAGGATGGATACATCAAAGGTGATAGAACAAAGCACATTTTACCAAAATTCTTCTTCACCCATGATCTGCAGAAGAATGGTGATGTACAGGTTCTGCAGATTCGTTCAAGTGAAAATTTGGCAGACCTATTTACCAAAGCGCATCCAACTGCTACTTTCAAGAAATTAGTTTGCCAGATTGGATTGCCTCGTATCAAAGATCTCAAGTTATGTAATCATGAGGGGGAGTAGATGCGCGCTGCACTCTTTTTCCCTTAACCATGGTTTTTTCCCACTGGGTTTTCCTGGTAAGGTTTTTAATGAGGCAGCATCGTTCGCGCATTAGGAAATATTTTATTTTAAGAGAGAAATTTTATTTTTGTATAATGGACATCCAAGGGGGAGTGTTATGAAATATAATATGGATGCCCATTATACCCCCATTAGTATTTCCGGAATATTCTAGGGTTCAGTCAAACCCTAACTATTGTATCCTATATATACCCAGTATTATATGGAATAATGAAGACAACCCTACTTTCTCTCTCATCTCTCCTGTTTTATTCACAACACATTTGAGTATTTGGTGATTTTTTTTCAAAATTGGAGGGCATACCATAAAAAACCGTAATTTTAATCAACACACGAAAGGCTGCCAAAGGCAAAGCACATGTGCTTAGCGGGAAAGAATCACGTACAAATAAATTCATTTAATTCTGGAAGCGCGAATCACAAACATTTCCAAGGGCGCCATATGTTTGGCGGGACTTTTACCGCCACATATTTCCCGCCAAAACCCTCGTTGTTGCCTTCGTTTCAGCTTTATAAACACACATCTATGCTTCAATCCTCAATAACCCTAAATTTCTCTCACTTCTTTCTCCTATCTCTCTTGCGCACCACCTGTTCGACTAAATTACAGTGAGAAAAAAAGAAACCCAGAGCAGTTGCCATGGTAGTCCCTCTTCGACCTGGCAAATTCTACGGCAGCAGCCTTCCTCGGCCCAGGTTCTACACCGATATCAAGTTCAGCGATGAGCGTGTCGATCCACCGGTTTCGGTACTGGACCCACTCATGTCTTGGGCAAACGAGGCTCACTGGTCGATGGGTGGTCTGAGCATGAATCGCCTTCGTCTTCAGGGGAAGATTGAGGGAAATGTGCAGAAGCTGAGGAAGGAGCAAGAGAAGGCTCTAAATAAGAAGATCGAAAATTCAACACCGATTAGCTCATCAAAGAAGGGTGTTGGAATCGGGGGTCGAAGGGGCGGGGATCTGGTTGATTCGCCTCCACCCGCTCCAATTTTGAAGAAGAAGCGAGGGAGGGCGAAGTTGTTGGATGAAGAGGAGGAAGAGTTTGAGGAGGATGAAGAGGACGAGGAGGAGACTGAGATTGAGACTAGAAAAGTGGTGAAGGCCGTGAAGCGAAATGGCGAAATGAAGAAGAGGAGAAGGCTTGTTAGGAAGCTTGGGGATGATTTTGAGTTGGTTGCATCTGAGAATCAGAAAAGTGGGAGGAGTCCTTTGAAGGATCTGAGCAACGGATTGGTTTCTGATACCGGTGTCGCGCTGAGGACTCGCAGCAGGAGATCTATGGTGGTGATGGAAGAGGAGGGTGAAGATGATAATGGCGGAAAGAAGTCAAAGGTCGCCGTCGAAAATGGTAAAGCTAAGAAAGTCTCAGAAAAGAATGTTTCGGTTTCTCCAAAGAAAGTGAGTAAGAAGAATAGGGAAAAGGGCTCTGTTTCACCAAATGGGTCAAGAAGTTCACCAAGATTGAAGCAGAAATCAATTTAGTTAATTGATAATTTACTAATTAGTATGCCTAATTAAGTCTGAAAGAAACTTTAATGTGGTGAGATTTGATGTTTATATGTTAGAGGTAGGAAAAATGAGAGTGGGTTAAGTTATTGCTTCATCTTCTGGTTGTAAGAAGTGTTAAATCTGAAATCTGAAATCTGAAATGAAAAATGGTTAATCAAGTTGTTGGTGGACTAATATTTGATCTTGGTTTACTTAGGTTATATTGGCAGTCACTAGTTATTGCTTCTATTTAGTTAATCGTGCAAATCTGATGGCTACTGCATTTCATCAACTTACCATTTGTTTCCAATATTTGTTGTGAAATATATGTGAATTGGGTGTTTTACTGTTGTGGCCGGCCTATTGCATAGTACGGAGTATATGAATTGGGTGTTTACTGTTTTGTCTGGACTGTTGCATATGAATCGGGTGTTGCAATACATATTAATTGTATGGTGGCTGGTTGATGTTCAAGATATGAATAGAAAAGGTTGAAGGTCTAGGATTTACTTGCATATTTGATATGAACAGCCCTCAAATCTGGTCTAGGATATGAACAGCCCTGGATAATTTTTTATTTTATTTTATTTTGGCTGTATAGACGAAATGACAAATGCAAAGAAATTGTTGTTTAAGATTGAAATCCTAGTTTCATACATTACAGTACATGAATATTTCACTCATTGAATCCTTCAAGTTCCTGATAACAGAAGAATTATTGTTGAAAATCCGGCCTGTATCCAGCACGGCTTTTCTAGAAACAAAATGAAAGCTTAGCATCACAAAATCACTAAATTGGATGACTACTTTGGAGATAAAATAAAAATGTGACCTATAGAAGAGAGGTTATGCAAGGGCTTGTACATGAGATCTTACCCTTCTTTGTGCCTAAAAATTTTATTTACAGCAAATAGTATAATAAGTCTTCACACCCATGACATCTGCTCTGATCTAATACCAAAATTGCTATGGTTAATCTCCCCTTACCAATCATTTGAAAAGTAACCCTGCACGAGTAACTCCAAACCTTCTATACATGTATACTTTGCCAGTTGTGAAAAGTCAAACCATTTCCATCAACTTGATATCCCCAGTGGAGTTTGCAGCTACCAGCATAGATGAATGCCCACGCCAACACACAGAAGAGATGAACTGTGCACTGTCATCTGTTTCATTGCCTGAAAGTGGATCTACACTGCTGAATTTGTATGATAGAGCTGGCATCGGAAAGGCTCTGTGATAAATGAACACCTGTTCACAAGGCATCACACAACCACCATCACGAAACAAATATGATGCACTTGTTGTAATCAAAACATGTTCTATTGCCTGCGTACTGTAGATGGATTCATCAATCTGATTCTTTAATATTACTTGCCTACACATGATCAACATAATCGCCACTACAGACAACTCGGCCTGATGTATTGAAAAATAAACGGGGGAAATTTTCACTTCTTTCAATTTCAATGTAAAATGTGACGGAATGCTAACTTCCACCAATTCCCTTATACTTCTATTTTTCATGCTAATCATTTTCAAACATGGCTTCGTAAGTAGGGTAAATTAGTCGATTCAAATTTCATAATGATTTCTGTATATGTGCGCTTCCTCTAAACTGACATATACAAAGAACAGCGGTCATACACTTCTACATCATAATCTCTGTACTTTATCAAGCAAATAAAGAAATATCAGTTGATAGATTGGAACATCCACATACAAGTAGAATAAGGCCTACAGGGAACTTTTAATAGTAACAAAATATTCCTATTTTCAAATAAGAAAAAAAAAGACTCATGTTGCGAAATACTCCCTCCGTTTTGTTAGTTTACTCACTTTGTAATTTGGCTATTCACACACCCCTCCTTCACACTATCCTTTGTGATTTAAGTAAGGAAACATATAGTGATGTGAGACCTTGTGAAATTCATCTCGATTTATACTTTCAAGATATGAACTTTTATAGTTTACTTATTGCAAATTCAAGATATTAATAGTCGAAATTGTGTGTTGGGAAGCATAAAAGTCAAAATGGCCAGATTTACAAAAGAGGGGTTATATAGAAAGAGTTTTTGTTTTAGAAACTTTTTAATTTTTTTTTAAAAATTTCCAGCAAATCTTCAACTTCCACTATTAGTAACTTTACTCCCTTTTATATGGCTAAAACTCAGTACAGGGCTGGACATGAAACGTATAGCATTTTGCATATAAAAAAAGTAAAAAACTACTAGTTCATGACAGCTTTGTAAAGTGGTATGGGACTAATAAAGAAACAATTCCTATACTTCACTGAATAAGAGAAACTTAAGATATCAAGATAACCTATCCAATTGAGCTTACCTCGTTTGTTTCAGAACCTGTGGCAACGTAACCATCTGATACTGACAGACCTACAAAGTTCTGAAAAACATGAAAAGAATTAGAAGCAAAGAGAAATCCTATAAGCCAGAGGCCAACAGGAATCACATAACAAGTCAAAGTACGCATATTTACAACCATGGTGCATAATATGTACAGTTTTTTTTTTCTTCAAGAAAATCAATATAAAGCCAATAGGTCAAGCACCACGAGAAGGGGACAAAATAAAGAAAAAGAAATAAGGTGCTGGCACCCATTGATGACGGTTATCATTTATCAGTCCAAATAAAAATAAAAATAGAGCAACCATAACAAAGTGTGTAGATGACATCAAGTGAATGTTTACCTTCATATTTGTGTGGCCAGTAAATGACTGAAGAGGGCCCTCAACCACCCGAGATGCACACGATGACACATCCCAAAGCTTGAGGGTACTATCTGTTGAAGCAGATACGAGAGTGGTGGAATCTACAAACTTAATGTAGCTTACTGTTTTGTTGTGCCCGATCAATGTGCACAGAGGTACTTTAGGATTGCGCAGATCATAGTAGTATATTTTATGGTCAGCTGAACCAAAAGCAAGAGAGCGACCAGAATCCATGGGAAACTGAACACAGCATACATTGGCTTTGGTTTTGATGGTCCCGATGCTTGCTCCCTGCAGCAACAATCCATGTGAAAGAAACAAATTATCACAACCCCAAGACATTGACCTTGTAGCAATAGCAATTAGATAACAACAGTACGTTTAGTTTCAAAGCTGACATCCACCAAATGCAGAAAAATTGCCTGATTGATACTCCATAGCTTAACTGAACCGTCATCGCTTCCACTTGCCAATAGTGTTGGATCTGCTGCTGAGAAATCAACTGACCAAACTCTCCTTTCATGCTCTTTCAGTTCCAAAAACACTTGGCTTCTTGCAGCATCCCATACCTGCAAATTTCAACAAATAATTCAGCATGAAACTTTCACAAATCAAACACAATGCTCAAAAAGAGACAACCCACCTGCACTACACCTTCAAAATTACTAGATGCTATCTGGCTTTTGATATAGTTATTCCAACAAATGCTGCTAAGCTTTGAACGACAAGCCATTTCAGTTACAGGATAATGAATATCACGATCTCCGCTGAGGATGGCATCACACTCAAATATTTTGATCTTCTTATTTACCCCAGCAGTTGCAAAAAATTCTCCATCACGATCAAAACCAACAGAGCATACTAAATTGGAAGAGTTTAAGAGATCCCCTTGCTTCACGTCTGCTTTAACATTCAATTTAGTATATGACAGGTACTTGCATAAACCATCAAGGAAGGGGCTAATCCACCCACTTTCTCCATTATTGCACCTATCAGCCCTATGCTCCTTTGATAATGAAACACTTGAAGTTTTTTCAGTTAATACTACAGATCCTCTACTATTGCTGCTAAGCTGAGAATGGCCGCTCACTGGCTTCCCTGACACCCTAGCTGGCCTATGTCTTGTCGAAAGGTAGGCCGTCTCAAGTTTCTTAAAGTTTTTTATCAATCGCGAATTCTTTGAAAGCAAACTTTCCTGATTATGACTTTCACTTTGATCAAAACCAAACTTCACGACGTCATGCATTTGAGTTCCTTGCCTGTTATCATCCGATCCACCCACATTCCTCACTCTTTCATGTTCAGCAGTATTAACTGGAGAGAGATCTGGTGCTGACTGCCGAATCCTCTCTGGGCCCGAGAAAGTGCATCCTTTCTCTTTCAGAATTTTTTGTTTACTTACAATTTCCTCAATATCAGAAGTTACAGAGGAAACAGTATTCTGCAACTTGCCAGCAGCATCCTGTTTGGCCTGTCTCATAAGCACAAGGAACTCGAGCAACAATTCATGATCCTCTATCTTCTCCCTGAGTTCTATAGCAGCTTCACGTTCGTTAAGATCAACCCTAGGTTCATTAAGGAACTCACTTTGCAGCAGCTCACTGACATTTGCACAGAGAGATATTGACTCATCACAAATTTACAACTTCAGAAAGACCAAAATTCATAAGCAGAAACTATTATAGCTAGTACTTCTATGGGGTATTGTTTCTTCATTATTCATGTCCATTCTTCCATACCTATATACGAGTGACACGACAGGGTTCTTGTTGAAAAGAGACTTTTGTTGATTGTTCATTTACTGATTTAAGTTATAGCCTACCACCCCTCCTTTTAAATAAAGAAAAAAATTAGAGGAAATAAGGTAATCACATGAAAACTCCTTTTACATCTTGTTTGACAACCCCTATTAATTTTGGGAGTATGTTAAGCTCTGGATTAACTTTGTGTTGTTCTCGTCAAATTATCATGAAACCATTGGGAAATATAGAACCATGCATATGCTCAAAATGAGCAATGAGAAGCTCCTAACTCTAGTTCTCTATCACAAAATATTACCTCCATTCAAATTATATGCTACTTTTGACTTTAATCTCAGAAGAAAGATTTCATATTACTACTCATCGGAAATTAACTTAGACATGCAAGGAAGGAAGATAAAGAAACAACGTGTTGGACTGATGTCCAATATATTACAATAAGAATTTACATCCCTGAGAAACTAATGGAGAGATAAACTAAGAGGAATAAAGCACAACTAAATTGAATATAAATTGAGCAGAAGCATTTACCCCATTTTTGGCCGACTACAAGGGTCTGGATGCAACAACCATAAGCAAAATGAAGCTTCTTTTGGGCATTTCAGCAAAAGTTGTGGGGGAAGAACTCGATGCCGTAAACTAGACATTGTTCCGCCTTTTTCTTCAACGGAGCTAAACGTGCAAAATAACTGTTCCATCAGATACTTACAACATTAGCTATTTTTTCTCTCTAGGTTTTCAATATACTCCTGCCATCCAGAAAGAATATCCGCATACACTATTTCAGGATTACCAAAAACTGCTGTAACCTTACCTTAAACAGTTATTGTTGATCTTAAAAAGTTATCACCAAATCTTTACTGGTAAAGGTTTATGACAGGACTTATCATTTTCTTAAATTAAGGGATGTGGCGAGTATGGAAATGACCCAACTTTCATAATGGGAAGATCATAACATATGCTCAATTATGAGGGGTCGGAACAATGTGACTACTATTTCTGGATGGAGTGTTATTTATACTCTTTTAAGGCAAGAGGTACAGAAAGGGGAATCAGACAAACAACAAATATTCCAAGGTGAAAATAATATAGCAACCAAAGTTGTTAGGAATGCATTGACAATGTCATGTGAATTACGGACCTCAAATAGAAGAACCCCTAAACGATAAATATCTGAAGCACAGGAGCATTGGGCACCTGCAATCTCCTCTGGGCTAGTATACCAACTTGTCTCCATTAGCAAAAGTTCTTTCATTGGGAAACACTGCTTTTCTCCAGCCTTTCTGCAGCTTCTACTGTCCTTGGTTTCACACCAACCTCTCTCCTCTATGGAAGATAGATTTATTGCCTGGGACTTTGAGCCACTGGCTTCTTGTATAACTTTATGACCCGACCCACTTCTCTGCTCAATCAGATCATTACACAAGGATGAAGATGGTTGTTTGGTTTCAGTATCCTGGCCGTCCTCCAAAGAATCTGATCCCGAGTCTGAACAAGAAGCAGACTCAATGAAGGATACATGGTTGAAGGAAGACATTATAAAACAGGAGGGCCGTACATTATTAATCACAATTCCCTGAGAATGTGCAGTGCTAACAATCTCAACAATCTGCCTAAATATATGCAAAGACTCAATCACATCAACACTACGTTCTGGATTGTCCAGCCACTGCCTCAAGCTGACATCACCCCATTCAATGCTGTGAACTACAGGATCCATTGCTACCTCATCCTCTGAAACTCCAGATGCACCAAACCGGTTCCTGAGATGGTCAAATGCTGAATTGTGCGATGCCTTCCTCCAACTGCCAAATGCTGAATTGTGCGATGCATCAGTTGATAAGCTACGTCTACTTGCCTGGAGGAGCCTCAAATTTCTTTCGGAAGATGCAGAAGTTTCCAATCCTCTTGAACCAGCAGACTTCCGCCAACCAGTGTCAGATGAACCTTCCATTTTCATCTAGTAATCACCTCACCAACCCAACCAAATAAAGTCAGTAACAAGACATTCTCCCAAGGTATGTTGCGAATAGAAGACCCCAAATTAGCATTTATCATCATGTATCTATATACAACTGTCAGCGTTTATCATCAGGTATCTGTTTACAACCGTCTGTTGAAACTCCAGCATATTCTTATTTTGAGCTTGAGCATCATAAAAAGTTATGATATCAACCAATTTGAGATTGTGCAGACCAATTATCCGGTCACCATCTCCCAGAAATCTACTTGAGGTTTAAATCAATATAATATCAAAACCACAGGAATCCATTCTTACAACAATAACTTCTTCACTCCTTCAGTTCACCCACAAAATATAACTAATCCCCGAGAATAAAGTTTACTCAAACATTCCTTCACAAAAGGAAAAGAAAAAACATGTTAGCAAATTATCTTACTAACTATATAGAATTAAACCCAACCACTTGACAAAATGCTGGACTACCTTGACATAAAAACCATATGAAAACATAGAAAATAAACAAAAATATCATAGGCCATTGCTTACGAGTCATGAACAACATGTAAATGTCCATAAGAGTCAAACCCCCAGACTTGCAAAAGTGAAGACAGAAGCATGCCAGAAAATTATCACATTTAACATTCTTTTGACAAAACAGCAAAATCTTATTGCTGGAATCAAGGCAGGCCATAAGGTTAACCTAGAGGATCATGTCATTGATCATACAGTATGATACAATTTTATAACTGTTTTTCATACCCATTAACTCTACCCTTTCCTGGTTCCTTCTGTTACCCCAGAACCATAAACAAAATTTGTACTTGTTTACAAAATTGACATTGCACTCTACAGTAACCGGACACGGCAACTCATATCATACATGGGTAGGTAGTTGTACATGTTTACAAAATTGCATCGCACTATACAATAACCAGACATGGCAACTCATATCATATACGGGTACATATCCAAGTAACGGACTCGGGTATTTCATGAAAAATTCAATGTTCTTGGTCCAGAATAAAGTCTGAGGTAAGTTAATTTGAAGTTAAAGCGAACAGTCCGAGTAACATAATTGACACACACCAATGGGAACTATTGAGAGTACAACTTTCAATTTCAAATCTTAGTACAAAACCACCAGAAACTGACAATTCACCCCAAAAGAAATAATAATAAAATCCAACAAAACAAAAGTCTCATAAATAAATATAGAAACCTTTGATCTTCCTAAAAATACCCATTTAAAGCATAAATCATAAAAATGCAAAAATAATAAAACAAACATAAAATAAATAAAAACCCAGAAAACTCCATCATCAAAATAGTAACATAAACATAAAAGTATTATCATTTCTGCCATTTTACAAAGAAGGGAGAGAAAAAAAAAACACTAACCAGCGTTAAGGTGAGGCATAGAAACTTGAGCAGGTGAAAATGGAATGAGAGTTGAACCTGAAAAGCAAACAAAACGCAAAAAAACATAGACGACACAAAATATAGCAATTTTTGAGTGAAGCTGGGCTGAGCTGAAGAAACAGCAAAGCACCACAGCCTCATAAATTCTTCTGAAGAAAAAAGTGTCAAACAAAATCCTCCAAATAAAACGTGGACCATATATTTTCCACACCACCATATGAAACAAATACTCCGTATTTTTTTATTATATTTTGTATACCATAGTATGCCGTAAATTGACTGGTTATTGTATACAGAGTACATAAATTCTTATTTACAATGGTTGTACAATAAATATTGTATATCAAAGTAAAAGTTAACTCAAAATGTTTAAAAGTTAAACTTATATATATAAAAGTTATCCATTTTTTAATGATAAATTTTTTCATTTTAATAAAAATTATTTCTTCAAAATCACTAATAATGTATAAAATTAATCATTTAACTCTTTAAAATGTTTATCTATCAACGTTTTTTTAACTAATATAAAAGTTAATCAAAACTAGGTTAAAGTTAAAAAAAAATAGGTAAAAGCTATCTTGGTGTACAATAAATTTATTGTACACCTAATGCGCGCAAGACCTTTTGTACAGAGTATCTAAATTTCCTATACAATTTCCCAGATTAGGTTATGGGTGAGATTCAACTTTTTTTTTTTTTTTGGGTCAAGCCGCGGCGGATTCAGGATTGCGGCGGATCCAGGATTTTAGGTTACGGATGGTATAAAAGTAGGCAAATTTGCCAAAAAGAACCTTTTATAAAATTTAAGTTTTGCGAGAAAAAGACCTTATATAATTTTTTTTGTGAAATCACACCTTAATGTAAATTTTTTTGCGATAAATACCTAAAGGAAGTTTCCGGCATTGACTGAGCTTTTCCGGCTATTGACTTGCACGTGAGTAGCATGTGTGACTTAAGTTGGCTGAAGACACTGATTTTCCCGAGTCTTGAATTTTCAAACTTGATTTTGTTTTTAACTTTAGGTCTTAAAGCTTAGAATTTTGGAATAAAATTGGGTGTGGTTAGCAAAATAAAGCCAAACATGCTTCTCACGTGCAAGTCAATGGCCGGTAAAGCGCAGACAATGCCGGGAACTTACTTTGGTTGTCTTTCGCAAGAAAAAATTACATTAAGGTGTGATTTCACAAAAAAAAATTATATAAGGATTTTTCTCGCAATTTTTTTTATATTAAGGTGTGATTTCACAAAAAAATCATATAAGTTAATTCCTTTCTCGCAAAATTTGGTTTATAAAAGATCATTTTTAGCAAATTTGCCATAAAAGTATTAATTGTTACCGTATTATATAAAAAGGCATTGTTATAGTATTGGTATAGAAGTGGGTAACCCATCATTTTTATGGACATGTCTAAGGTGATACTCCTATTGAGTATCACCCTTGCAAATCAATCCTAGCCCTTCATTGTTTTATTTATTTCTCCTTTTTCTTTTTTGTCGAAAATGCTTTTTCTTTTCTTTTATATTTTGGTTTATTAACTTAAAATTAATTTTATTATTTCTGAAATCTTTTAAAAATATTTTGTACCAAAAATAAAAAATCATACTTTGCATTTCTTTCTTAGTTTTGATTCTTTTGACTATTTGAACAAAAAAAAACTGATTAAAATTCTGAAAATAAAAAATTATCATATTTATCAAACCTAAATTCTTGAAAATTATCAAATCCTTCTTATTTCTGGAAAAAAAATTATCTATATTTTTCAGAAATTATTCAAGCATATTAATTGGTAAAAAAATCTGAAAATTATATATAAAAAAAAACTTTCCCAGAGATGAAGATTTCATAGAATCGAGAAGCTCCTAATTGAACAACAACCTTGTCATCTCCGGCACGATTGAGAAAATCAAAAGAAATTTCTGACACAATCGAGAGAGCGAGGAAAGAGGGAGAGAGTTCTGGTAGCGAGCAGAGTTGCTGTAACATGAGTCATTGGGGGTACAGGAAAGGAGTAATCCTGCTCATGTTCAACAATCTCAGTGTGGGTTTCTCCCCATTCGTATTCACCTTCAAAATTTGCAGATACTTCAGATCCCCGTTCGTGAGTGTTGGTGGTGTTGGGCGGCGCCGTGGGTTGCGCACCGAGGAGAGAGATCGTGACTTAGGTTGGATGGTTGGCTGGGCGGAGATCGTGGAGGCAGGGACTGAGGTTGGTTGCTTGGCTGGGCGGACATCGCGGAGGCAGGACGGAGGTTGGAGATTGGATCGGAGGCTGGGCGGCGTGGGGATGCGCAGCGGGGAGATCCGAAATCGCGAAGGAAGAAAGGAGGGCAGAGGGGCGACGTTTGTGAGTTTCTTGTGTGGAGTTGCGTTAATTGCCGGTGGTGGAAGGCTATGGTGGTGGTGGAGGAAAATCAGAAGTTTGTTGGATAAATGATGGTGAGTGTGGTGTAGTTTAATTGAAGGGGTGGTGAAGTTTAACCCACACATTTGAGGCACTAGAGTATTATTATTCCTTCTTGGTTGTTACGCTTTGTTCTCTAACAACCTAAAGAATAAATCAAGCATGTTAATTTACTGATAAATTATACTTTGTATTTAGGTTCTATTAATGCAAAATATACTTAGTAATAAAACTTAAGTATGCATGTGATTTAATATTCTAAAAGTTGAAATACTATGATAATTTATATGTAGTACAAGTAATGCTTTTAAAAAGAATACTGAATAATAAACGAGCTTGTGCTTGAGTGAGTATAATTATAAATAAATCAGCTTGTTCTTGATAAGAATTAAACAAGCTCGTTCAATATAAAACAAATAGATGAGTTGTTAATCAACTTAAACGATTATAGTATAGTTGCAAATGTGGTAAACAATATGTGGTAATGGCCAAGGGCGTAGTTGGTTAGATGCAAATCGTATTTTTGTATTCCGGTAATGACCAATGACGTAGTTGGCAAGATGCAAATTGTTTTTTTTATTTATTATGGTAATTGTAGGGGTTTTTTCCGGTGAATGGTGTTGGATTTTGAATTCCCCTACGTGTTTTGAAAGATTTTGAATTTCGAAGGATTCGCCACCAAACAATATTTAAGGGTCCGGTTTGGAAAGACCATGGTTGACTCTTGTGGATAAGGCATTGAATCTTAGAAACGGATGGGTGAAATCCGGGCAAGGGAACGAGATGCTTATTTTGCGAGCTTTTAGAAATACATTCGAGTGCAAAGGTTTGTTTTCGGATAACCCTAATCATGACACTATGTTGGTTTGAACATGCATTTAGGACATAGAAATTGCTACTTGTATGTGACCACTTTGCTTTAAAGTTAATTAAAGGAATCTAAGGCCGGTTTTTCCAAGAATTATCTTTGTTAAGCGTGATGTGACCGTTTGTATATTGTTGAATTTAGCATGTGAGGTGATGAATGAAATAAACAAGTAAAGCATCATTACAATAAGTAAAGGAATTATTGAAAGTGCGTACAAAACCACATCACCTTAAAATAAGGTGAGTAAAGAGTGCGGAATTGAAATTGCAAGAATAAAGGTGCAATATTGAAATGCGATATTGAAGTGCGATATTGAAATGTGTGTTATTTAAAAAGGTGGGATATTGAAGTGCGTTATTGAAATTGCGGTATTGAAATTGTATTATTGCATTTGAGATCCGAACGCCAAACGACTACTTAATAATAAGTGCGTCCGACACGGATTCAATTATAAAAATCTCAACTTTAAGATGATCGAGTTACTCATCATAAAGTATCTTAGATTTTGGTTATTGAAATTGAACTTGAACATTGAACTTCGATATTGAACTTTGAATATTGAACTTAGGAAGCTTAATGCTTAAAGTCCAAACCTTTTAATGTGAAAAAGATCTCAACTTTAATGTGCTCCACAACTTGACATTGATTCTAGTTGAAGGAAGTGATTACAAACAACCTTAAACATCATGGAATCTTGAAATATGACTTGAATTTGAATCATGAAAGATGAACATTCAGGGCTCTAGTTTAGAAAAGGGATCGCACTTTTCTAAACATCATTGAACTTTTTGAAAAGATTTTGATTTTGTAAAAATGTGTGATTGTTGTAAGTAACACTTTTGAGAGCAAAAGTGTCAACTTTACTAATCGTTTTTGGAATAAAGATTGAATCTTGTATGACATATTTGAAATGGTGTTTTGGAAAATCATTTGGAGAGGGTTTCAAGAGTGAAACCTCCCAAAGATAACACCTTTGGCATAGTTTTTCCTAGTTAATCAAGGGTATGAACCCTAATGATAACATCATTGGATTTTTCATTTAGAAAGGTAGAAGAGTAGAAAGCATTGTGGATTTAAGTAGGGATTCGGAATTACCTATTTAGGATTAGGTTGGCTTTCCTATTAGTGCTCCCAATTGCTTAAGTGCTTGAAATTATGTAGGAAATTGTAGTTTATGATTTGATTTTTGTGTATTTGATTTTGAGAGAGGATTTTAAAATTACGACGATGTGTTAATGATTTGCTGCCCCAAATGCTTAAGAAATGAGGGTTTAAGTAGGGGATTCATCGGCTAAAATACAAAAGCCAGCTGCGCCTAGCGCAGGGCCTGCGCCTGGCGCAGGTGACGTGGCCTAGAATCCGCCAAAGCAAGGACGATGACACCGCCCTTGCCTTTGTCTTGTATAGTTGTACCTTTGTACGGTTTGAACGAAATTGACACGTAGTGATTGCTTGGGGATTAAGGCTTGATTTGCGTCTAAAAACAAGCCGTTTTGTATTTCGATTTCGTGTTTGGCATCGGTTTTACGGGACGGGGCCCGACATGCTCGGTTTTATGGGTCGGCGCCCGAATTTAGGTTGCTTAATGTCATTTTGACTGGAAAAGGCCTTGTAAAGCCAATGGAGAGGTCCATTGGGTGAGATTGTGTTTGGATTTTGAAATTGATTTTTGAAAATTGAATTTTGTACCGAGTTCGGTGATGGGAACGAGCTCGGGAATTGGACTTTGGATTTTGGAATACACTTTAGCAATTGAGACTTCCGCACGGAGTTGCACCAACCACCTAGCTAGGATAATAATATCGTCATCATCCCCATTACGGATGACAAGGGGAATACTTCAATAGCTTTCTTCTCCCCCAAGCTGAGAGGGTGTACGTTAAGGGTGTTTACTAACGTGCGCCACCTTCACCAATGGCGAAGAAGAAGAAGGCTAGCTTGATTGTAACTTCACCAATGGCTTCGGAGGATGTTTCCGCTCAGTCTAACCCTAGAAATGAGTCTCTTTTGGTTCCAGAAGGGGGCCAAAAATCGAACCCAGCTGCTGCAAATAGCGCGACGAACTCTGAGAATGAAGAACTTGTTTACTCCAATCTAGTGCACTCCTCGGCTGGTATGATTCCTAAAGCTCTTCATGACACCATTATTGCTTTGAATCAATCGTTGGGGCTCACTGGGGAGGGGAATTTGATTCCTCAGTGTAGTACGGACTCTGTTTTTCGAAACTCTGGTCATGTGGGTGTTATTGGTCAACCATTGAAGCATCAAGCTTCTCCTAGTGGTTCGAAACAGGTTCCTAAGGAGGGGGGAACTGTTAAGGAACCATGGGTGAATCTATTTGCTGGGGCTAAGCTTGCTTCCAAAGGAGCTCCCCTGGAATTTGTGACACCTTTGGTTAAAGATGGGAAAAAAGTAGCACAACTGCAGCAATCTGAGCTTGCCACTATGGCTGATAAATGGCAAGCTTCTTTAGTTATGTATGTTGTAGGAGAATCACCAACTTTGGCCTCTGTAAGGAGATTTATGGCTGCTGTGTGGAGTGAAGTTTCTACTCCTCAAGTGTTTTTTCATGATGAAGGGTACTTTATCATTAGATTTGAGTGCATTGAGGATAAGAATCGCATTGTTGCAGGGGGTCCTTACACCTTTTATGGTAAGGTTCTCAAAGTGATTCCCTTGTGGGTTAAATTTCCTAATTTGCCTTTGCATTGCTGGGGGAGTGATTCTCTCAGTAGGATCAGTAGTTTGTTGGGGGTTCCCTTGTGTGCTGATGAGTGTACAACAAAGCAGGAGAGAGTTTCATTTGCCAGGGTTTTGATTGAGATGGATATTACTACTGTGTTACCAGACCATGTTTGGATTGAAGATGCTAGGGGAGTTGTGTTCAAACAGGCTGTAGTGTATGATTGGAAACCCCTCTATTGTAAAAAGTGCAATACAGCAGGCCATGATTGTACCAAGCCCTCTAATGTAGCTCCTAAACCAGCTGTAAAGAAGATTTGGGTGGCTAAGCCAACTCAGCAGCATGTTTCAGCCCCACAGCAACAGACAGGGGGGATCCTTACTCCCCATCATGATCCACCTGTAGTTCAAACTAGTGGTCAAGATTGGAACATTGTAACAAGGAGAACTAGGGGACCTAGCAGGATGAGGAATTTGAGCCCTAGTAATCCTTTCACTGTGCTTTCTGGTGATTTGGGATTTAAGGAGATATCTGGAGAAATGGATAGTGATGGTGTGATTGTGCAGAATACCTCACATGAACCTCATGAAGAAGGTTAACTTATGTACTTGGAATGTGAGAGGCTTTAATGATCCTGTTAAAGCTTCTGAGGTAAAGCATCTGTTGCAAGTTAACAATGTTAATATCATTGCTTTATTAGAAACTAGAGTAAAAATAGCTAAATTTCCTAGGTTGTCTTCTAAACTTGGTAGACACTGGAGTTGGGAGAACAATTATAGCTTGAATCCTAGAGGCAGGATCTGGTTGGGTTGGCAACAATCAGAAGTTGATCTGTCAATTCTGCATACTCATGAGCAGTTTTTGCACTGTGTGATTAGGGATAGAACTGGTGATATTTCTTTCTTCTTTACAGCAGTCTATGGTTTGCATACCATTGAAACTAGGAAGGATCTTTGGCACTCCCTTGTGCTGATTCTCCCTAGTGTTGGTTCTCACCCTTGGCTCTTATCTGGTGACTTTAATTCCCTCTTGTCTGACACTGATAGGATTAATGGCTCTCAGGTTTCTATTGCTGAAACCAAAGATTTCAATGAGTTCATTTGGACTGCTGGTCTTTGTCCCCTACAAAGTGTGGGTCACTATTTCTCATGGCATAAAGGTTCTGGTGATGGGAAAACAGCTAGTAGAATTGATTGGGGGCTTGGTAATGCTGGTTGGATCCATAAGTTTAGTGGTGTTCCTGTTCAATATCTCAACTCTTCCATTTCTGACCACTCTCCACTCTTGGTGAACTGTTTACCTGATAAAATGGAGGGAGGCAAACCTTTTAGATTCCTGAATTACCTTGCAGATCATAGTAAGTTTGCTTCTCTGATAGAGAATAGTTGGGGTACCAGAGGGAAAACAGGTTCTGCTATCTTTAGTTTGTGGTCTAATTTGAACCTTGTGAAGCACAAGTTGAAAGCTCTGCATTCTGAAGAGTTTGCTGGCATCAAAGAGAGAATTGAAATGGCTAGATCTCAGCTAGAGATAGTTCAAACCTCTCTTCAAACTACTCCTTCTCCTGAGTTGTTTGAACAAGAGAGAACTTTCACTGATAATTTGAGGAAATGGCTTAGGGTGGATGAAATTTCTTTGAGGCAAAAATCAAGAATTCAATGGCTCCAAGTGGGGGACTCTAATCACCATTTCTTCTTCTCTTCTATCAAGGAAAGGAATAGGCAAAACAGGATTACAGTTCTGTTTGATGATTGTGGAAACAAATTGGTTGAAGCTGATGCTATTCAGGGTGAAATTGTTGGTTTTTATAAAAAATTGCTTGGGTCAGCTGCTCAGTCCTTGCCTGCAGTTCACATTCCTACTTTGAGAAGTGGTAGTACTCTCAGTATTCCTGCTAAACAATGGCTATCCAGAGAGGTAACCACTTTAGAAATTGACCAAGCTCTTAAAGGGATTGGTGATGACAAAGCCCCTGGCCTTGATGGGTTCAATGCTGTTTTCTTTAAAAGAACTTGGCATGTTATTAAGGCTGATGTGTATAAAGCTGTACTTGAAGTTTTCAGAACTAACACTATGCTGCCTCAATTCAACTGTACTTCCATTACTCTTGTCCCTAAGGTTCCTAACCCTTCTAAGGTTAAGGATTTTAGGCCTATAGCTTGCTGTACTGTTATCTATAAGCTAGTGGCAAAGATTCTCACAACCAGGATGCAGAGTGTTATTGGTGATGTTGTGAATGAAGCTCAATCTGGCTTTATTCCTGGCAGGCAAATCTCTGATAATATTCTCCTAGCAACTGAGCTGATCAAAGGTTATACCAGAACTCACATCTCTCCAAGGTGTCTCATAAAGGTGGATTTGAAGAAAGCTTATGATTCCATTGAGTGGTCTTATCTGAAAAGTGTTATGGTGGAACTTGGGTTTCCTGTGTGCTTTGTGAGGTGGGTTTTCACCTGTATCTCTACTGTTTCTTATAGCATTTTGATCAATGGGAAGCCATCACAACCCTTCAGAGCAAAGAAGGGATTGAGACAGGGTGATCCAATGTCTCCATTTCTCTTTGCTATTGGTATGGAATATCTTACAAGACACTTACAACAGCTGCAGAATTTGCCAGATTTCAATTTCCACCCTAAGTGTGAGAAGTTGGCCCTCACACACTTGATGTTTGCTGATGATCTTCTTATGTTCTCAAGAGCTGATACTCTGTCAGTTGAGATGCTTTTTGCTGCTTTCAATAATTTTTCAAGAGCTTCAGGTCTTGAAGCTAATTTGGACAAGAGTAACATTTACATTGGTGGGGTTTCTGCTGCTACCAAAGCTGCTATTCTTGATGCAGTTCATATTCCAGAGGGGCAATTCCCCTTTAGGTATCTTGGTGTTCCACTCTCTACTAAAAAACTGGTTTATAACCAATGCAGAACTTTGATTGACAAGGTGGTGGCTAGAGCTAAGTCTTGGACAGCTAGGCATCTCTCTTATGCTGGTAGACTTCAGCTGGTTCAAGCAATCTTGCTTAGTTTGCAAGCTTTCTGGTGTCAAATCTTTATTTTACCTAAGAAAGTGTTAAAGGAAATCCAGAACTTCTGTAGGATTTTCCTTTGGACTGGTCTTACTGATCCTTCCAAAAGATCCATGGTGGCATGGCACTCTCTTTGTCTTCCTAGAAGTGCTGGTGGGTGGAACCTTAAGGAAATGGGGTTATGGAATAAAGCTGCTGTGTCTAAGCTGCTTTGGGCTCTAACTCACAAAAAAGACAGATTGTGGAGCAGATGGGTTCACACCTATTACATTAAAAACAGGCCTCTTTCCACTCAATGGCCAGCTACAATCTCTTGGTCACTGAGGAAGATTCTGGATTCTCACACTCTGATTGATGATGTTGGTGGATGGGATGCTGTTGTGCAGAAAGGGAAATTCTCCATTAAATTGATGTATAAACATCTCCTTGGTGTTCATGACAAAGTTCCCTGGAAAAGAGTGGTCTGTAATAATAAAGCTTCCCCTAAGAGTGTGTTTATCACTTGGCTTGCACTGTGGAACAGACTTCCCACCAGAGATAGGCTGCTAGCTTGGAAGATTGTCACTGCTAACAGTTGTCCACTTTGCTCAACCATGCCTGAATCTACTGGTCACCTATTTTTTGAGTGCTCATATTCTGCTGCTGTGTGGGGAAAGATCCTTCAACAGTTGCAGTTTCACAGAAATCCTGCTCCATTTGATCAGGAACTTGCTTGGATATTGAAAGCTACTAAAAGAACTGGTGATAGATATAAATTGCTGCTGATGTTCTTCTCTGAAAGTGTTTATGGCATTTGGCTTCAGAGAAATGAGATGGTGTTTAACCAACAATGCAGAAGCCCTGCTGATTTAGTGCATGATATCCAGTTTAGGGTGGCTTGTAGGGCCACTGACAGTCAGAAGCTGCTATGCTGAGTTTGTGTTAGAGGTGTCCTTTTTTGCTAGTGTTTAGCTTTGTGCTTGTTGTTTTTGGTGTTCTGGTGGCTTGTGCCTAACACTGTGCTAGTTCTTTTACTAGCCCTCTCCTTTTGGTAATAAAATAACTTTATTTGCCAAAAAAAAAAAATATCGTCATCATCCCATTAGGGGAGACACGATTTAGGTGTCTACAATAATTACTAAAGATAATTTGGAAATTACCATACCTTCGATCTTTTCGCTTACTTCAATTATAATAATCAAATTAAAAAATAAACCTTTGATATTTTATTCATTTAAGCTCCATGGTTGTTCATTTAAGTTTCACTTTTATATATACATTTAAAACTCAAGTATTATTCATTTAAGCTCACCGTTTATTCATTTTTAAGTTTTATACATTAGTTTTTAATCATTAAGTTCACTTTTTTCTCTTTTTTTTTCCGCTTTTCTCATCAATTTAATTATGAAAATATTAAAGTACTCTTAAATAAATTGACTTTTAATTTTTTTTTTTCACATTTCTACTCCTCCTTTTATTTATTTATTTATAGATTAAATGGTTAATTATAGTACTTTTATGCATTTTAATTCTTATTTTACAAAATAATGACCAATGACGTAGTTGGCTAGATGCAAACTTTATTTGTTTTGTTCTAGTAATAGCCAAAAGGTTATTTGAAAATTACTAACCTCTGGATCTTTTCGTTTACTTCCATTATAATAATCAAATTAAAAAATGTAAAGGAGATTTCAAATCACACAAAGTCCTATGTTAGTGTTTTAGTTGTTTTTGATTAAAAATAAATATTTTTGAAAGAAACACCCGTGGTCACACCTCAAGGAATCAAATGATATTTTTAAAAGAAACACCCGTGGTCACACCGGAATCAAATGAAATGTAACGATTAAGAGCGTATAGTTAAAGATTTAATCTTCACTTTTATATATTTAAAACTCAACTTTTATTCATCGAAGCTCGCCGTTTATTCATTTTCAAGTTTTATACGTTTTAACTGTAATTAATTCAACTCAATGTTTATTTATTCTCAATTTTTATTCATTTTCAATATGTGGTAATGACCAATGACCTAGTTGGCTAGATGCGAACTTTATTTGTTTTTTTCTGGTAATGACCAAAAGGTTATTTGGAAATTACCAACCTTCGATGCATAATAGGTGAGCTTGAAAATGAAAAATAGGTGAGCTTCGATGCATAATGGTTGAGTTTTGTGCAATTTTCAAATAACCCTTTGGTCATTACCAAAACAAAAAAACGAATGACCAAAAGATTATTTGGAAATTACCAACCTTTGGATCTTTTTCGTTTAATTTCTTCCATTATGATAATCCAATTAAAAAAATGTCAAGGAGATTTCAATCACACAAAGTCATATGTTAGTGTTTAAGTTATTTTTGATTAAAAATAAATATTTTTGAAAGAAATACCCATGCATGTTTACACCTCTAGGAATCAAATGAAATGTAACGATTAAGAGCATATAGTTAAAGATTTAAGCTTCAATTTTATATATTTAAAACTCAACGTTTATTCATCGAAACTCGCCGTTTATTCATTTTCAAGTTTTATAGGTTTTGATTTTTATTCATTAAGATCACCGTTTATTCATTCTCAATTTTTTTATTCATTTTCAATATGTGGTAATGGTCAATGGCATAGTTGGCTAGATCCAAACTTTATTTTTTTGTTCTGGTAATGACCAAAAGGTTATTTGGAAATTACCAACCTTCGATGCCTAATGGTTGAATTTTGTGCAATTTCCAAATAACCCTTTGGTCATTACCAAAACAAAAAAACGAATGACCAAAATATCATTTGGAAATTACCAACCTTTGGATCTTTTTTGTTTTCTTCCATTATGATAATCCAATTAAAAAATGTAGGAGATTTCAATCACACAAAGTCATATGTTAGTGTTTAAAGTTGTTTTTGATTAAAAATAAATATTTTTGAAAGGAACACCCATGTTTACACCTCTAGGAATCAAATGAAATGTAAAGATTAAGAGCATATAATTAAAGATTTAAGCTTCAATTTTATATATTTAAAACTCAACGTTTATTCATCGAAGCTCGCCGTTTATTCATTTTCAAGTTTTATACGTTTTGATTTTTATTCATTCAGCTCAACGTTTATTCCTTATGTTTTTATTCATTTTCAATATGTGGTAATGACCAATGATGTAGTTGGCTAGATGCAAACTTTTTTGTTTGTTCTAATAATGACCAAAAGGTTATTTGGAAATTACCAACCTTTGGATCTTTTGGTTTTCTTCCATTAATTATAATAATTAAATTGAAAAATGTAAAGGATATTTCAAATCACACGAAGTCATAAGTTTGTGTTTAAGTTGTTTTTCATTAAAAATAAATATTTTTGAAAGAAACACCCATGGTCACACCTCTAGGAATCAAATGAAATGTTTATTCATTTTCAAGTTTTATACATTTTATTTTTTATTCATTTAGTTTACTTTTTTTATTTCTTTTTTCATCTTTTCTCACCACTTTAATTATGATAATGCTAACATAATCTTAAATAAGTTGAGTTTCAAGTATATAAAATTGAAGCTTAAATGAGTAAACGTGGAGCATAAATGAATAATAGTTGATCTTAAATGAATAAAAGTCGTGCTTAAATGATACTCTTTTATTTTATTTAAAATCATTAACTGTATATTCTTAATCGTTACATTTTATTTAATTCCAATGAATGATTATTTCTTTTAGATTTTTTTTAATCAAACACAATTTAAACACTAACCTATGACTCATGTGATTTAAATCTCCTTTTTTATTATTTAATATGATTATTATAATTGAAAAAAGCTAAAAGATAGAAAGTTTGTTAATTCACAAATTACTTTTGGTCATTCTCAACCATTACATTAATGAGGAAAAAAGTCAAAGTCCTAATATAATGTTGCAAATACTTCAAATTTGTGTGCCAAAGCCTCTAATGTGCACTGGTTAAACTTCACCACTCCCTCAACTAAACTACACCACACTCACCATCTTCTCTTCAAGCCCACATAATAATTTCCTCCAACACCAGCAACCTCAGCTCCACCACCACCGACAACACACCTCACAAACGTTGCCTTCCTCTCTCCTCTTCCCTGCGACACCCCTCTCCATCCTCCTTCGCCCTCATCTCTACCTCTCCCCTCCGCACTCCTCTCTACCTCTGCTCTCTTCCGCCCTCCTCTCTACCTCTTCCCTCCGCCCTCCTCAGCTCCTCTCTACCTCTTCCCTCCGCCCTCCTCAGCTCCTCTCTACCTCCTCCCTCCTCGAATCTCCTCTCTGTGCATCCCCCCACATCCAATCCAATCTCCAACCTCCGTCCAACCTCCGCGACCACCGCCAGCCTCCGGGACTTCCATCAAACTTTGTAGACCTTCTCCGGCGGCTCAACTGGATCAAAAATGTCCCCTCCTTCGTCAACCTCCTGTAGGGGAATACAGTTAAACATATAACATGTGCGGAACATCCCCAAAGCCAGGAAACATGTATAAAGCACAGATTAAACATACTTACTTTTGAAGCGTGTTTTCCCAAGTTTAGTATCAACGAACACGAACAAAGAACTCCAATTTTCGTTTCTCTATTTGGTTCACCGACACGTTCAGATCCGTCTTGGTAATCGTAGATTAGACAATATTCAAGAGTGTTTGCTTTTTCGGGAAGAACATTTTTGAGTAGAGAGCAAAACTGAAACAACGTAATTTCAAAATTAGGTTTAGGGTTGTGGAAAAACTAACTGGTGTGTGGAATATAATCCTAGAGTTATATTTAGTGTAACCGGCCAAGATACAAGGCCTTGCCCGGCCACACTCACACACCGCAAGCCATAGCGCGCGCAGCCCACTGCAGGCCGAAGCCCACATCGCAACCGAGCAGCAGCGATGGGCCATGGGCCTCGCTTTTCTTTCTCGCTGGTTGTTGCTGTCCTTATGCACGCACTTGCATCCACGCAGGCTGGCTTGCTCGCTGCTCGTTGGGCCTTGCGCGCATGTGCGCTTGGCTCGACGGGCCAGCAGCTCCGTTGCGGCTCGTATTCGCGACGGACGCCTTACGGCTATTATTCATCGTATCGTACACGACGAATCACCGTCGTACGATACGATTATTCGTTTCGCCCAGATTACGAATATTCGCGATACGATACACGATTCCGATGCAAGGTCGTATCGTATATTATGTTTTTCCGAACTAATTCCCGAAAAGCTATTAAATGAATTTTCGATTCATTTAATCCGATGATCTATTACATGCCATTGGTGTGACCTTATGGGTTCAGTCAAGAGTAAGCTGTGAGCCTAATATAGATTAGAACTCACTGATCGGAAGCATTGCTCCAGCTAGCTGTTCCGATCACTTGATCTCACTGAATTAATTGTTCGTAATTAGTCTGAACCTTGGTATTAGACTTAATGCACCTTGGGTGAAGGACACATTTCCTTCAGTCTCCCACTTGTCATTCAGACAAGTGTGCATTCACATTCCTTTGTCACTTAGTGTTACTTTCTGAACATAAGGTAAGATCCAAGCCATCCTTATTAGGTCCAGAAGTGTTTCTCGGACTACTGAGCTCAATTGTTAAACTTTTACAGAAGGTTAAGCCTTAACCATTCTGAGCACGGCCATGCATTTTCACAGTATCTAACTCTCCAAGAGGCCTTGTTACACAACAACACCATATCCTATCAAAGATAGGAGGACAATCCATTCTTGCAATCTATGAACACTCACTTCGATTCATAGTACGCCCAATAACTAATTTTATATCCTCCTTTTACGGTGCGACGTTTTGCTAGCATTAGAGAGAACTAATTCTCAAACGAGCAGACATAATCACTCATGTTCTGAGGAATGGTTCTAATCACCATTAATTAGAACTACTTATGACATGACTTTAATCTCTTAAAATGTTCTCATGGTCAATCCGATACAAGATCCAATAAGTATCTATGCAAAAGATTCTGACATCCAGTCAATCTAGTTCAAGAAACCGAACTATAAATCTACTTGCAATCTAGTCTTCATTAGTCATTGGCCGTCCACCTTTCAATGACCTAGATTAGGGATCCTTTGTGACTTCAATATTCAAGTTCACTTATGGATGTTTCTTTGTCGAAGAATCCATCTTGACATCCCATTTGAATGTTTTGAATCACATGGACTTATCATTTAATACTAAACCAAAATTAAATGAATATGAAATAATAAATTTCATAAATATGAAATGGTTAAACCAATTGTTTTAAACACAGATCTAACAGATGTTCTAAAAAAAAACTTAGAAAATCAAAGCCATTCTCCAATATGCTTGATTCCCATGGTTGCTACATGTGCGTTGTGCTTCACTTGTGGCAACGGTTTAGTCAATGGATCCGCGACGTTGTCGTCAGTTCCAACCTTGCAAATCTCGATTTCTTTCCTTTCAACGATCTCACGAAGTATGTGAAATTGCTGCAGTACGTGCTTGGAATTCAAGTGGCTCCTAGGATCCTTTTCCTGGGCAATGGCTCCGCTATTGTCGCAATACAAAGCCATTAGTCCTTTAATGGAGGGGACAACCCCAAGTTCTTCGATGAACTTCCGAATCCAAACAGCTTCCTTTACTGCTTCTGAGGCAACAATGTATTCGGCTTCAGTTGTAGAATCCGCAATAGTGCTTTGCATAGCACTTTTCCAGCTTACTGCTCCTCCATTAAGGCAGAACACAAACCCAGACTGTGATCTGAAATCATCTCTATCGGTTTGAAAGCTTGCGTCCGTATAGCCCTTAATAATCAACTCATCTGTACCACCATGGACCAGAAACTGATCCTTAGTCCTTTTCAGGTACTTTAGGATATTCTTGGCAGCAGTCCAATGCGCCTCACCTGGTTCTGACTGGTACCTGCTCGTTGCACTAAGTGAGAACGAAACATTCGGCCTTGTACAAATCATAGCACATATGATGGATCCAGTAGCCGAAGCGTATGGAATCCCACTCATCTTTCTACGCTCATCAGATGTCTTGGGACACTGAGTCTTGCTTAGATATGTGCTATGTGTCATGGGTAGATGACCTCTCTTGGCTTCCATCATATTGAACCTAGCTAGCACTTTTGTCAATGTAAGTGCTCTGGCTTAGTCCAATCATCCTCTTAGATCTATCTCTATAGATCTTGATTCCCAATATGTAATGTGCCTCTCCTACGTCCTTCATTGAGAAACACTTTCCAAGCCAAGTCTTTACAGACTCCAACATAGGAATGTCGTTTCCAATAAGTAGTATGTCATCTACATACAAGACTAGGAATGCAATTTTACTCCCACTGACCTTCTTGTATACACAAGATTTGTTCTGATTCTTGATGAAGCCAAACTTATTGACTGCTTCATCAAATCGTTTATTCCAACTCATTGATGCCTGCTTTAATCCATAAATGGATTTCTTAAGCTTGCATACCTTTCCTTGGTTCTTTTGATCGACAAAACCCTTCGGCTGCGTCATAAACACAGTCTCTTCAAGAAGACCATTCAAGAAGGCAATTTTGACATCCATTTGCCATATTTCATAGTCATGAAACGCGACAATCGCTAGGATTATCCGAATAGACTTAAGCATAGCGACTGGAGAAAAGGTTTCATCGTAGTCAACGCCGTGAACTTGCTTGTAACCTTTTTCTACCAATCTAGCCTTGTATATGTATACAATTCCATCTTTGTCTTTCTTCAATTTGAAGACCCATTTGCATCCGATAGGTGTAAACCCATCCGGAAAATCTACCAAATCCCAGACTTGATTTTCAGACATGGATTCTATCTCGGATTTCATGGCCTATAACCATTTAGTGGAGCTTGGGCTCGTCATAGCTTGTTTGTAAGTCATAGGTTGATCACTATCTATTATGAGAACTTCCAAGTTTTCAGTCAAGAGGACGCCTGTCCATCTATCTGGCTAAACCTTAGTTCTATTTGACTTACGAGGGACAACAACGTTTTGAGGAACTACTCCCACTAGCTCTTCTAAAGGCCTTGGAGGTTCTTCGCCTTGAACTGCTTCTAAAGAGTTCTTGGTTCGTTGTTCGTCTCGAATCTCTTCGAGGTCTATTATTCTCCCACTTGTCAATTTGGAAATATGATTTCTTTCCTAAAAGACACCGTCACGAGCAACGAATACTTTGTTGTCTGACTTGTTGCAGAAGTAATACCCATTTGTTTCTTTGGATACCCAACAAAGAAACATTTGTCAGATTTTGGTTCGAGCTTGTCCTAAATTAATCGCTTGACATATGCTTCGCAACCCGAAATCTTTAGAAAAGACAACTTTGGAAGTTTCCCAGTTCATAATTCGTATGGAGTCTTTTCAACAGCTTTTGACGGAGCACGATTCAGTGTGAGTTGTGAGTGCTGCTGTTTGAAACGCATGTCCCCAAAATTGTAAAGGAATTTTGGCTTGACCCATCATTGACCTGACCATATCGAGTAAGGTTCTGTTTCTCCGTTCCGACACTCCATTCCATTGAGGTGTCCCCGGAGCAGTCAATTCAGAAAGAATACCGCATATTTTTAGATGGTCATCAAACTCGTGGCTAAGATATTTACCTCCTCGATCTGATCTTAGAGCTTTAATTTTCTTGCCATGTTGATTCTCTACTTCATTTTGAAATTCTCGGAATTTCTCAAACGATTCAGACTTGTGTTTCATTAAGTAAATATAGCCATATCTACCGAAATCGTCCGTAAACGTTATGAAATAGCTGAAATCACCTCTAGCTTTTGTACTCATAGGCCCACATACGTTCGTATGTATTAGCCCTAGTAGTTCTCTTGCTCTTTCTCCCACCTTTGAGAAAGGTCGCTTTGTCATTTTGCCAAGTAAACAAGATTCGCATTGATCAATCTTCTCTAAGTCGAATGATTCTAGAATTCCCTTCCGTTGAAGTAATTCCATGCGCTTTGTGTTTATATGGCCTAATCGACAATGCCACAGATATGTGAGATCGGAATCACCAGTTTTAGCTTTTTTAGTATTTGTGTTATAAATGTGTTTTCTCGTATCTAGAACATAAGACCATTTTCTTGTTGTGCTGAACCATAAAACATTCCATTTAAAGCAAAAGAACAACTATTGTCTTTTAATTGAAAAATAAAACCTTTAGAATCCAAACTTGAAACGGAAATGATGTTTCTGGTGATACTAGGAACATAGTAACAGTTTTCTAGTTCCAAAACAAAACCACTAGGCAAAGAAATAAAATAAGATCCTACGGCTAATGCATCAATCCGTGCTCCATTTCCCACGCGTAGATCCATCTCGCCTTTATCAAGCCTTCTACTTCTCCTTATTCCCTGCGAATTGGAACATAAGTGTGAGCCACAACCAGTATCTAATACCCAAGAAGTAGAATTAGCAAGATTACAATGTATAACATACATACCTGAAGGAGAAGCAACATTTCCGTCCTTCTTCTCTTCCTTTAGTTTAGGGCAATTTCGTTTGTAATGACCAATTTCATTACAATTGAAGCATTGCGATGTTGAAGGAGAAGAATTCTTCCTCATCTTGCTCTTGGAAGGCGCCAGATGCCCTCCAGGAGTGGATGAAGATGTAGCCTTGCTTTTCTTCCCCTTGCATACTTTCTTAAATTTGGTGCACTTCACATTCAAAGGGTCTTGCTTGAACTTAAGGATTCTCTCGAATTTCTCGAGCAATTCCAAAAGTTCACATAATGTGCTCTCTTTCTGATTAAGGAGATAGTGCATCTTAAACCCCTCATAATCCCTATGAAGAGAATTTAGCACCAGTGCAATAGATATTGGCTCTTTGATGGAACCACCAAGTCTCTCAATTGTGAAAAATAATATTCACATGAGACCGAATTGGTGTATTTATGTCCATCTTAGTTGGGTAAATGCACTTTTGTGCCTCTAGAAGCTCGTTCTCTAGACACGACCTGTGTGGGGTAATGATTTTGAGATTGCTCATTGAATTAGCCAATTCATCAACCCTATTGCCACCAGTTTGGCCTTTGGGTTGATACCTCTCACGACATCTATCCCTAAGTTTACTTAGGAGAGCATGAGGCTAAAAAGTAATGAACCTCCCTCTCCAATTTCGGGAATAGACTTTAGGATAAACTCCGAGACAAGGTACTTGTGAATTGCCCAATTTCTGTACCTTTCTGGAGTCATACCCCGCATATAAAAGCTAGGAAAAGGTTGTTCGATGACATAGCGCATGTCATTAACTTTTAAAACTTCTATAAGTTTCCTTTCCCATTCAAGAAAGTTAGTCAAGTTTCACTCGACATCCAGAATTTCCGATGATTTGATTCTTGTTTTGTTTGCGGCCATTTGATTACTACATTTGAAAAGAATTTGCAATAAATAACCATTCATAACTTAATAACTTTAAAATAAATTCTAACATGCAATCATTAAAGCTATTAAACATTTCATTCATGCAAAAGCAAAAACATGGTCCAAAATGAATGAAACGATTCCAAGATCCTAAAAGTCCTAAATCCTTAAGCAGCTTTGGCATGTCTTAAGTCTTTTAAGATTCTAGGTAAGCAAAACCTATTGCTAGTAATCTCCAAATTACTCTTGTTTAATAAATTAATACCATAATTTATCCCATTGCCACAACATATGCCATTGTTGTTTGAGTTAAAACCACAATCAACGTGCTCGTTTGGGACGCCTTACCATCTAAGTCAACTAAAATAACACCTCGCTTTGGCTGAAACCTACTACCTTAGATCCCTAGATTTTTGTAAGTGCTTGATTTGGAAGACAATTTTTAAACTCAATATTACTTTGGACCTAGTTGTTTCTATGTTGGTTCGATTATTTAGTGAATTAAATCTAATAGAGCATACAAACAACATTCATGCATAATATATTTATTCAAGCATGATATATAGTGCAAAAATTAAATTGGTGAACTAGTATGGCCCAAAACTCTTGTCTTGAAGCATCCAATCTTCTTTACCATCTTGTTAGCTTGGCATCGTCTTGAATCTTCATTCAATGCTAACTTAAAGTTCTAAACTTAGAAATACTTGAAATAATAAAATTACATCAAAATTTCAATGGTACGCAGACCATATTTAAAACTTTACTTTCAAAGATAAAACGGTTCGCAGACCGTATTTAACTATCCTAGATTGGTCATACTAGTCACTTGGAGTACGTACATTACATAAAATATACATTCTATGCATTCACCCATTCGTATCCTAAAACGAATGGCCCAATTAAATATGCAAGTATTTACGTGAATTATTTAAAATTCACGTTCACATAAACGCGTCCTAAAAGATTAATCAATTCCAAAATTATTAATCCTTAGAATTTATTCTAATTAAAATTTAATTTAATTAAAATAAAGCGACCTAAGAAAATAATTAAAATAATTATTTCATTTTAATTTCATTAAGCGGCTCCCACTCAAACCAATAATTATTCCGGATAATTAAATATTTAAATTAAACTCATGGCCCGACCCAAGTTAATTAAAATAATTCATTAATTATCCCGTTAGCCATTTTAACGCAAATATCAAATTTTAAAGCCCAACGAAACGAAAATGCCCAAAATTGGGCAATGCGGGCTAGGCTTGCGCCCAGCCCAACACTGCCTCGTGTTGTGTGGCCTACGAGGCCTATGAGCTCGTCGCCCATGCCCCGCAAGCCCTCGCACACACTACCGCAGCTCGTCACTGCTTCGTGGCACTGCTGTGTCGTTGTGATGCTCGACGTTGCGCGCAAGGCAAGGCAGCCTTGCCCCTTGCTTGCTCGCAGCTCGCAAGCCAAGGCTCGCATGCCTTGCTCGCTCACTCGCCCCAGCGCGCGCGGCACGCAGCTCGCTTGCTGCTGCCCGCGTTGCTGTGGCTCGGCTATGGGGAGGCAGCCCGCGTGGCTATGACGAGCCACACGTCCACACACCCCTTTTGTTCGTGCCTTTGGCTCTTGCAAACGGACCAACTAATTAAAAAAAATTCAATTTCACCAACATATTTGCATTTAGTTATTTTTCACAAAATTAACAATTTTTTTTTCGAAAAATAACGACTTTACGATTTAATTAATTTTTAACAACAATCCGATTTTGTTAAATTTATTAAATCTAGGATAACTTTATTCAAATTTTAATGAACGAACAATGTCAACAAAAAATTTGAACATTTTGATAATTGAATCTAAAACTTTAAATCGTTCTAAACATTTAAATTTCAGATTTTTACCAATTTGGTTTAAGTGTTGATTAAAATTAACGAATCTAATCAAAATTTTAATCCATTAATTTTTTAAAAAATGCCACTTTACATGAAATTATATTCCCTTTCCTAATTAACCAAATTTCCAGATCTAAATTATTTAAAAAATCAATTAGCGATCTAAAATTTACGAATATGGGGAAAGCGAAATTAGGGTTTATACTTAACATTTATGGCCGAAAATTTTACCATAATTTTAAAACATACCCAACAGAATTAGGTCAAAATTTCAAACAATTACTAGTAGTTTAGGTCGACCAATTAATTGAAAAACTTTCCGAATTTGTTAATTTTAATTAGTTAATTAACAAAAACGACCAAAAACTCATACTTCGAAGCATGTTTTTGCAATTCCGTTCTCTTGAGTTGATCTTAGAAAATCTTTTTCAATTACATTAGCGTCAGAAAAGTCGAAATTTCGAAACTTTTTGAATTCAGAACTTATTACACGATTCATCCAATAATCCATAATAATTCGAAAAATTCAACAAAAAATCCCAAAATTCGACAGCATACAAAAACAAAATATCATGCTAAAAAATTATTTGAATACATAAGGCTCATGATATCACTGTAGGGGAATACAGTTAAACATATAACATGTGCGGAACATCCCCAAAGCCAAGAAAAATGTATAAAGCACATATTAAGCATACTTACTTTTGAAGCGTGTTTTCCCGAGTTTAGTATCAACGAACACGAACAAAGAACTCCAATTGTCATTCCTCTATTTTGTTCACCGACACGTTCAAATCCGTCTTGATAATCGTAGCTTAGACAATATTCAAGAGTGTTTGCTTTTTCGGGAAGAACAGTTTTGAGTAGAGAGCAAAACTAAAACAACGTGATTTCAGAATTAGGTTTAGGGTTGTGGAAAAACTAACTGGTGTGTGGAATATAACCCTAGAGTTATATTTATTGTAACCGGCCAAGACACAAGGCCTTGACCAGCCACACTCACACACCGCAAGCCATAGCGCGCGCAGCCCACTGCAGGCTGAAGCCCACATCGCAGCCGAGCAGCAGCGATGGGCCATGGGCCTCACTTTTCTTTCTCGCTGGTTGCTGCTGTCCTTATGCGCGCACCGCAGCCACGTCGGGCTGGCTTGCTCGCTGCGCGAGCTCGCTGGCTTGTTGGGCCTTGCGCGCATGCGCGCTTGGCTCGACGGGCCGACAGCTCCGTTGCGGCTCGTATTCGCGACGAACGCCTTACGGCTATTATTCATCGTATCGTACACGACAAATCACCGTCGTAAGATACGATTATTCGTTTCGCCCAGCTTACGAATATTCGCGATACGATATACGATTCCAATGCAAGGTCGTATCGTATATTATGTTTTTCCGAACTAATTCCCGAAAAGCTATTAAATGAATTTCCGATTCATTTAATCCGATGATTTGTTACATGCCATTGGTGTGACCTTATAGGTTCAGTCAAGAGTAAGCTGTGAGCCTAATATAGATTAGAACCCACTGCTCGGAAGCATTGCTCCAGCTAGCTGTTCTGATTACTTGATCTCACTGAATTAATTGTTCGTAATTAATCTGAACCTTGGTATTAGACTTAATGCACCTTGGGTGAAGGACACATTTCCTTCACCTCCAACCTCCAGAGTTTTCAAGTTAACATATTTTTTTTGAATTTTCCTTATTTAATTTGACAATTTTCCTGATTTTTACAAATTTTCAGATTTAATCTTGATAAAGATGACAATTTCTACCAGAATTTAACTGAATATATTTTTTGGGGGAAAAGAAATTAAAAGAAATCACTGAGAAAAAGAAATATATGATATTCAATTTTAGTAAAATAGATTTTTAAAATTTTCTGAAATAATAAAATTAAAGTTAAGTAAATAAATAATAAGAATAAAAGAAAAGAAAAGACATTTAAGGCAAAAAGAAAAAGAAAAAAGTAAATTTTTTTTGAAGGGCTAGGATTTATTTGACTATGGTGATACTGAATAGGAGTATCACCTTAGAATTCTCAAATTTTTATTTACATGATGTTAAATTTGTATAGTTAATTTCACATGCCACAAAGTTCAAACTGATTCAGAATTTTTTGATACTTATCAGTAAAAGTCTAAAAAAATGCACAAAAAATGAAAATAGTAACGATAAAATAATAGTTGAAGGAAATTGTTTTTATCTTGTTAACGTGATTTATTTTATCAAAAAAACGAAGTCCATATATATATTCTATATCTATATACTATAATAAAACACAAGGCAATCATTCTAGTGCTGACAAGTGTCCCTATATAATATTTTTTATTATATTTTTTTCTTCTAAATTTCTACATTTATTTATGGAAAATTAAAGCAAGAGTTTCTATAACAACCCAAATATTACTTCTATAAAAATTAACGGATTTAGTGACAAGTAGTTACACGTGGACTAGATAGTAAAATATAAAAAGTGGAATCAAAAGATCTTTTTGTCATACTTATAATTAACTTGTACGCGATTTAGTTATAAAGATCAATTGATCTTGTACGTGATTTAGTTATAAAGATCAATTTATCTTTATGTACGAAGTATATGATAAAATTGATCAAAATATCTTTTTGCCATTCTTAGAATTAACTGATATTGTTTGAGTTTAAAAATTCTATATATTTGGGATCAATGCATGATAAGAAGAGGGCTAAAAATATTGCATTGATTTTTTTATTTTTTTCGTGTTAGCACCCGGTTCACCCCTAGGGCTAATCCGGATCCGGGGCAAGTTTTGGGTGTATAAGTTCCAGTCCCCTCCCAATTGTTGTTGCGGGGGATCAAACACGTGTCATCTCTACCAAGTTAAGCCCCAATCACCACTGGACCAACAAGCAATTGATAGCAATATTGCATTGATGAATAACTGTATACTGCATATCTATCTATCTATTTATATAATCTACTAAAACACAGGGCAAGTTTTTTCTTTTCTTTTCTTTTCCTTTTCCTTTTCCTTTTCCTTTTCCTTTTCCTTTCCCTTTCCCTTTTTTCTTTTTCTTTTCCTTTTTCCTTTTAAGACAAGGCAAGTTTTTCTAGTTTTTAGGATTTATTCTTGATTCGGGCATAATAAAATTGAAACTTGTAGGTTAGAATGCTTTTATTCCTAATTGGTAGAGGTATGCACGGTTTTGAATGTCTTGGTTCGAGTCTAGGATTTGTAAAAAAGGTAGTCGGTTAGAACTTTGGATAGCATGAGTCTTGAACCCTTAGTTTGTGGTAAGATGGTGTCGTTCTCTCTAGTGACTTGAAGCCGGAGAGGATAGTATTTGCTACCCATATGTGAGGATCTTGTTCTTTCTAGCCCAATTCTCAAACATAAATATTTAGTGGCATGGATCCTTGGCATTGATTTTCTTATATCCCGAATTTGACTTTTTCCTTCCCGAGACCGCGATCGAACTACTTTATGGGACGATAGAGGCATTTCTTTCGGTGACCATTTTTCTTTTTAGATTAGGACATTATTTTTTATTTGAGTCTCATATTTTTGTTTGCATTTGCCTCCTTGCTAGCCATTTGAGCCTTTTCCCTTCATTTATTATAAGCTCATTACAAGCCGATTAGCCTTTGTTTTATTGTCACCCTTAGAAGTGATAGTGAAGCTAGAGTAATTGTGCTTTGTGGTTTTGAATGTTTATGCAAATGATGAGAAATGATGGTTGTTGGTTAGAATGGAAAGTTGGAAGAGTATGATGTATATAGTGAATAAAGAGGCAAGAGAAAAAGCAAAAAAAAAAAGAAGAAAAGTTTAGAAAAAGCCAAAAATAGAGAAAAACAAGGCAAGAGAAAAGTTTCATTTGAAACACAAAAAAAGAGAAAATCAAATCAAGAAAAGTGCAAAAAGAGTATAGTTTAGTTTTATTGTTGAATAAGCTTGGGGGTGCCCCAAATAAGTGGTGTAAATTTGTTTTGGTTCTATTTGCTTGAGTTGAGTTCATTTTGTGCTTCACTTTAGGATTGAGCTCCAAATTCCAAATTTATTCCTCACTCTTACCCCTAGCCTAACATTAAACCATAAAAGCCCTCTTGACCCTTTTGAGTTGAGTCATTGTTGGTGGAGGGAGGAATTGGTCAAATTTATGGAGCATTATTGTCATGCCGAGATGTCGAGTAGCCTTCTTTCCTCTCTTGTAATTCTTGTCTTTTCCGGCGCCTTCGCGGCGTCACGAGAAGCTATCTTTGAAGGTGAATAGGATCTAGAGAGTTGACACGGTAAGATCAGTTGAAGAGGGATATATAAGTGCAATTCCTTAGTTCTCTATGCTTCACACTTGAATCCTTCACTCGACTTAGGACATTGATTAGCGTGCATTCGTTTATCGATTTAGGAATATTTGCATCCTTTTGTGCTCGTTCCATAATAAAAGCCCGATTCTTGGATTTTCGTAGTTTTATTTTGTTTTATTTTCCTTTATTTCCCTTTCTTCTCTTTTCTTTCCTTTTCCTTGGTTTATTTTCCTTTTTAGGTCTTGCCTTGGCCAAATTTTGGAAGAGTTATGGGTTGAACTCTTTGGAAACCCTTGCGAGATCCCACTCGCCCTCATGAGCGATCGTGGGGTTTAAAGAGCTTGTTGCATGTGCTTAAATGCAATCGTGATTCCTACGAAAGTGAGTTAGTGTGCATTCTTGTAGTTCTTATTTTCGTAATTTTGATTTTGAATAAATAAGCTCATTCTCATTCTCCTTCCCGTTTCTCATTCTAGCTTTGCTTGAGGACAAGCAAAAGTTTAGCTTGGGGGAGTTTGATGAGCGGCATTTAGGTCGCTCTTAGCTCAGGATTTTAGTTCATTTTATTAGCATTTTATTATTATTTTTGCTTAGTTTTATCGATTTTAGTTCGTTTATCGTATATTTGCATTAATCGTAATATTTTCTCGTCTTGCGGATATTTTAGTCGTTTTTTCTCTAAACGTGCCTTTTGTGCGCATTCTCATTGCGTAAGGGTCCTTTTGAGCATTGACGTGTTAAATAATGTGTCATTATGCTTGTCGACGAATAATATGTTTTACGATTTGTAAAAATGTTAGACGAATTAATAACATGATTTTCGATTTTTAATAACGTGCTTTACGATTTACTAATTTGCTGTACGACACTTTGTAATGTGCAGCGACGAAGTTTATAATGTGCAGCGAGGCAAGCATAGTTGCTACCCATCAGCCTTGCAGACCGGCTACTGCACACGAACAATAACGGATGCAACAAGCATCCATATCTGCTGTACACGAGCAAGCAAACAGCAGCCCCGTGAGCTCTCCAACACGAGCAGAATAGCAGATTCATAGCAGCTACAACCTTGCAGCATTACATGAGCCTTGCAGCAGCCATAGCAACAACACGAGCCACTGCATCCTTGTCCAGAATAGTAGCTACACACGAGCCAAACTCCAAACAGCAGCAACACATAAAGAACAACAGAACTGCAGGCCGTGTGGGTGCACAGTTCTGCTGTGCGTTCGCACAACCTTGCTTACCCGACCGCAGTCTGTTACCCGAGCGCACACCGACTCAAGTAGCTACTGTTTTTGTTACCTGAGCGCATGGGCTGCTGTGTGGGCGCACAGGCAAGGCTGTGTTGGCGCACAGGCAAGGCTGTGTTGGCGCACAGGCAAGGCTGTGTGGGCGCACAGACCCTTGTGCGTGCGTACGGCTACGCAGAAGTGTCATTTAAAACAGAAATCGCAACATTGTTCCAGCACGTAGATTTTCAGAATTAGAATTAGTTTTCTCAAATTAGTTTTGGCTTAGAGAGAGAAATAGATTAGAGCTTAAATTAGAGGATAGAACTTAGGATTCTTAGCTTAAATTTTCGATTTCTTAGTTAATTCAAACACCAAATTTCAGATTTTCTTCTCTTTAAGTTTGAGTTTAATTCTTCAATTTCAGAATTCTTGTTCTTCAATTTTGGTCCAATTTCAATAATTCAAGGTATAATTCTTACTCTTTTCTTTAATTTGTTCTTTCATTCTTTAATTGCTTCATCAATTTCATTCATGCTTGATTTCATTGTTGAATTTTAAAATTAGTTTCATATTTTGAATTTTGTTCATTTTTCCCTCTATTTTCATGTTTGAATTTTCTGATTTTTGTGAATTCAATTAGTTTCATTGATTTAATTAATTTCATTATTAGGATTAGTTTTATTTTAATCTTAGTCATAATCATGCCTATTGAATAGTTCATAGTCTAGAGATTTGGGTTGAAGCCTTGGATTAGAATTAGGGATTTTGGAGAAAATTTTGTGATTGATTTTGTGATTAAATGGATTAATTGATGTTTGGTTCCATGTCTAGTTAGTTTAGGATTAGCTAACCTAAATTGCTAGAATATTGGAGTGTTTGGCTTCGAATTGGCGCGAGAGCGTGATTCGTTGCTTGCATTACTTTGGCTTGATTTTTCGTTCATAATTTCCTCATCGAGTCTTGATTGTAGCGAGAGCTAGATTAGGATTGGTTGAGTAGTGCTCGTCAAAGCCACAAATTGGTCATTGCATTCATTCGTTAGTCATTAAATATCATGAGCATTTAGGATCTTTGGAACTCCCAATTCAAATTCCATTGCCAATTCCCGAAATCTCTAGAGTTTCTTACTTGTTCATATTTCATATTCTTTTTGATTTCAATAGATTCATACATACATACATACATACATACATACATACATACATACATTTTTTTTTGAGCTAGCTTGTGAATGCAAATAGTTTGAAAAGTCAAATATATCCATTCTCTTGGGACGATCCCTATGCTTACCACTATAGTTAATATAGTCGGTTAGTTTAGGAGTTTGTAAATTTTGTTTGATTGAGCGGTATCCGTCAACGACCGGAAATCGACTCATCAGGTGGATAGTATAATAGGGGATAAACCTTGACAAAACAAGGAATAAAGAAAAAATGGAAGAATTTGAATGAACGGGTTTACGCGAAAAGTGGGAATAAAATTAGTGCATTCTCTAAATAATAATAATAATAATAATAATAATAATAATAATAATAATAATAATAATAATAATAATAATAATAATAATGCAGATTGTGGATGGTGGTGCAGGCTTTGGAAATTTGGCAGTGGCGGTGTGCCACTCTACCTTTTCGGTTGGATGGTTTCGGGGTCTACACCGCGCAGGATTCTTCCGCATATGCTTTTGTTGCCTCGCATCTCCAGTCTCTTGATCTCCTGAACAGACTGCTTGGGCATGGTGGTGACTCTGTTTTGGGCCTTGCTTGTGATTTAGCTTTAAACAGCTTTCGGGATTTGTGTCATTTTGATCCTCTCGATCTCTGCCGTGTGGTACCAGCCCCCCGTTTATGAAAAAGTTGGCTACAGTGTACTTTGATATGGTAGAGAAAAAGATGATGGGACAGCACAACCCGAGTTCCAGAGAAAATGCTATACTCATTAGCAACCGAGCGGCACACTCCTTAGACTTCTTGAGAGCCCTCCCAATTGAGGGGTTAGGGAAGACGATGCACCCAAGACAATTCAGGTGTGTTTTGTGTTATCGGCTTGTGATTCCTATGTTCCCTCCTGACTTTACTTGTCCTTGCTGCTGTTCGAAAATCATAGATCGTTTCGGGGATCACACAGTGCATTGTGGTAATGATGTTGGCCTGAAATTCCGCCATAACTTGGTTCGAGATGTGTTAGGGGATATCTGTTCGCAGGCTGGGGTTGTTGTGCAGAAGGAGGTGCCTTTGGGATTTCTGTCTGAGGAAGGGAGAGATCTCCGTCCTGCAGACCTTCTTGTCTACTCTTGGGACAAAGGGAAAAATGTATGCTTAGATGTCACAGGTATCTCTCCCTTCACCGGGCCAGGGGTTGATGCTTTTGCTCCTGGGGTTGCTGTCGCTAATGCTGTTGCCAGGAAGAAGAAGAAGTATGAAGCGAAGTGCATAGGCAACGAATATGGTTTTATCGCTTTTGCTTTCTCCACCTTTGGAGAACTAGGGAGTGATGCCCTCGAGTTCATGTCTAGGGTCTCACGGGTGGCTCAGATTAACACGACTGTTGCTAACATTCGTTTTTTTCTTTTTCATCGTTTGTGTTTTGCTTTGAATAAGGGTGTCGGAGCCCAATTAGTGGCTAGGCTCCCATCCAACTTTGTGTAATCGCTTCTTTATAATAATAATAATAATAATAATAATAATAATAATAGTAATAATAATAACAAATTTTCCAATAAAAATAATAATAATAACAATAACAACAACAATGTTTTGTCTCAAAAAAATAATAATAAGAATATTATCTAGGATTAAATAATACAGATTATTAAGTATAACGATAAAATTATTGTCCATTGGAAGGAATAAATGTTCTCAAGATGGAACACTTAATATTATAACATAGGTATGTAATGCAAACACTTTATCAATAATGTTGCCTAATTTAAAATAATTCTATTATTTAATTTAATTAGTACCAGGAAAAATTTCTAGCATTTAAGAGTAGAAACATATTTAAGGGTGATCAAGAGTAAAGAAGACTCACTATGTACACTTAATTAATTTTTACGAACTTTAAAAAAAAGTTGGTAGGTAAGGTATGTATTAATCTGGACAATATGATAAGTCGAGCTAATAAGATGGGTGAAGAAGCGAGTGGCAGATATTAGTTAGGCGGGTGGAGCTAGAGAGTGTTGTAAGTGGGGTTTGAGATTTTAAGGGGTAAGGTACGTTTTAATAAAAGTTAACAATTATCAAAATAAAGTATAAGTGACTTTTTAGTTTCTACTTCTATCAATTTTATAATTTTTAAAAACTCAACTTGTCAAATAAGATGTCAAACACAAACTAAATACACACAAATTAGGTGTATATTGCTAAATAAAAATTGAAAGCAGCGTAATCACATCATTTTGAGTTCTACGATTCCGAGTTCTACAATATGGTAATGCAAATAATTTTATTATACCCCCATACAGTCCATGTATACTAAAAGTACTATGATGATTAGTTTGATAATGTGCATAGTAATGAAAATTTATGGAGTGAAATTTTGTGTTATGACAAGTTGTAAATATTAAAGTGTAAAACTTTCGCATCTACTATTTAAATTAATTATTTATAATATGTAACTATATAAATTTAAATGTATGAGGTTTATATCATGACTTATTTATAATTTTAAATTATTGAGAGGTTAATATTTCAATTTTATAAATCGTGCAATTACACGGGTACTATACTAGTATACTACTAATTTAACATGTTTTGATATATACTCAGTATACATCTACATTATTGACTAAGAGAACTATACTGAAATTTACTTCAATATCATAATATTCACAAACATATGAAATTAATTTTTATAATATATAATAAAATATTTTAACATGTTTTAGTAGATATTGAAATTGTTATCTAAAATTTACTAACGCATAACTGTATGTATCTACTATGAACAGACTTTTTATTTAAAAATTGTGTCATATATTTAATGCGAATATGCATATGATGATTTACCTTTGGTGTAATACATGAAGGAGTATTTAACAAGGTTGTCTAAGACTTTCTTATTCCAAATAAATTGTTACCGACATATTAAAATATCAAAATATTAAGACCAATTTGAAGAATTCTTTGTCTGTATTAGAAAAATATAATCCTTACAAATATATATGGTTACCATCAACCCGTTTGACAACTAATATTACATGTCATATATTCACATTTTTTTAAAATTAAAAGTATATCATCAATAACACAATAAAAAAGAATGTTATTATACAAATACGAAAAAAAATCACAATTGATTAGAGATATTAAGTGGGTATGGATACTTATGTGATGGATGAGAATGATAAAGAATTAATTTATATTTTTTCTAACATTTTTATTCAAAAAAAGGTGTAATAAAAATTAAAAGCTTATAATATGAAAAAGACATAACCATCAATGTTTAATTAGCAGACTACATTACTTTTATTCTCTAATACTTTTAAATTATCCATTGTTTAGGAATTTTTATTAGGTATATATATTTATTGAGATTATTAACAACCCATACATAAAGGAATATTCTCAATTCCATGACATTATTATCTTCAGTTTCTCCATAAAATATTTTAAATCACAATTAAAATAATAAAATATGTGAAGCGGGTTCAATGAACATTTTTATCACTACACCAAAATGAGCAATTAACATCACCTCATTGATAGCGTTTATGAAAAAGCGTTGTCATTAGTATCAACAATGCCTAATTGATAGCGTTTATAAAAAAAGCGTTGTCATTATTATCAAATAATAGCATTTATTATTAAAGTGCTGCCAAAATCCCAAATTCTTTACGCTTAAAAAAAAAGATCAACAAAAAAACCCCTAAACCCGGGGGTTTTCCACTTACCCACGAAATAATGGCAGTTGTTTGTTCCCATTTATCAACAAAAAGTTAATTCCCAATTCTACAAAATCCCAAATTTAATCAATCCACACATTTTCGAGCGAGTTACCTTCAATTCAAAATTTGTCCAAGTTTTAAATTTGTTCAGGTCATTTGCGATTTGGCTTCTTCTCCGACAAACCTTTATCAACGGTTGTGATGAAATCTGCCTAGCCTTCTTCTTCTTAAGTTACGATGAAATCTGCTATGAATGATCGATTTTGATTAGTGAGTATGCATTTCTTATTAATTTTCTATTTAATTGTGTGAAATTTGATTTTAATTAGTGAGATGTTCTACTTGATCATTGACGGTGCAACACACTTGGCACTTCATCCACTAGATCGATGTGTCGACCTTCCGCCTCTGAATTTGTCAAAGCCATTATAAAGTATGATATTTTTGTTATATTTTTATTTTTATTCCTATTTCGTCAAATTTTTGTAATTTTGATGTTAAATTTGAGAAATTGCAAGTTCTTAAGGTTTTCTTCAATTTGGTTCAAATCCTTAGAATTGAAACTAATTTATTACGAAATCAGCTGGTTGACACTAAGTAATGAGTATTATTAAATGTGTTACCCTTATTGCATTTGCAAAACCCTTTAATGTTTAGTGATTCTAATAAGTTTTATTTGATAATTTTAGCTGAACATATGACTTGATTTAGTGAACTTATATCGATATTTTAGGTTTTAGTTGGATGGCTTCTAAAAGGATTTTGAAGAATCTCTAGGATAAACAGAAAGATCCCCCTGCTTCCTGAATGTCGGTATAATTTTTATTATAATCTTGTTGAATTGCATTATTATTGATGTTGTGAATTAAATTATGATTTTATATACATACTATGTATGATTCAATTTTTAATAGATAATTTCCTACATTACTGAGGATTTTGGGATGTATGATGTAAACTAGGGCCTAGAGGAGTAGCACATTAGTTGTTGAGGTCTAGTAGTGCCATTTCGACCCTTTTAGTTTCTATGGTGTTTAGGAATTTATGTGATGAAAATCAAATTAATGTAGATACCCTGACAAGCTGTGTGGATTGATCAATGTGGAAGACACTTTAGCCAAAGGCTTTAAAATTCAAGTAGCCTTGTTACTACCTGCCTCTAATGCAACCACCTTTGTTACAAAAGTTCTTATCTGATATTATGAGTTCCAAATGGGATAAAAGGTTCGTTTCGAGTCCAGTGTCATGTATGGTGATCCAGATAACTTGAGGCACCACACCCCTTAGCAGCTTTGTAGCTAGGGACTCTTCCCTCCAAAATCCTTTCATGCTTTCTACTGTTTGTTACTAAACCTGCATCTGATTTGTGCAAAGATGATGTGAGTATGATTATTTATTCTTTTCAGTTTTAATCATATATTTTCATCCTCTACTCTGTAATGCAAAAGGATGGGAGTTAATTTTGTTTGTTGGATTTTTTGGATGCTTATATACTTGGCACTGTTGGAGTGTAAGAGGTATCATTTTGACGTATGCATTGTAACCGATGTTATTGCAGAGTGTTTGTGTTCAAGAATCAGAGGGTTTGAAAGACTTAAACCTAAGAAGAATAAAGGAGGTTCTGAGGGTTCTTGCAGATGAAAAATTAAACAGCAAACCAGCAACTTAGGGCTTGTTCGGTAATGGGGGTATGTTTTAAGTTTTATGTTTTTAAAAAACTCAAAATATATATTGTTTTGGTTTCGTATTTTTCCAAAACCAATATAAAACCATTTTCTTTTCAGTTGAAAGCTACTAGTTTGCGAATTTAATACTCTGTAGAAAACAACAACTTCTTCCCTAATAAAATAAATAAGAAGAATGGAAGATTCATTTAATAAAAGGGGAAAAAAATAGCTTACACAACAACTCAAAACACATAATCTAGAAATAATGATATACAAAAGCAGTGGCCTCCATTTTCTACTTCAGTTTCTTCATTATTTTCTTTCATCAAACAATATCTCCATTCCATCGTATCAAAACTCAACCGTAAAACCCCAACTTTTTCATTTAATTCAAATTGTACTCCACATAGTTTTTAATTCTATACCATGGTTTCAATATTATTTTGACATTGAAACTCCAACCACATATTTGATTGAAAATCAAATAGATGAATGAATAAATTCGAATATGGGTGTCATTTTTTATTTGTATCCAAACAAAATACAATCCAATAAGAATTTTCAGTAAAAGGTTGAACAAGATATTCATGTTAAACTATAAAAAAACATTGAAAGTAATTGATGCCTAGAGAATTGTTGGAGAATAGGAGCGAATCCCATTTGAAATTAAAATAAATATGGAGTATAAGATCAGAGAGGAGGTTGATGTGATGGTTTAGGTTGCCAATTTTCTTTTACACCCATTATAGCTCATGTTTGAGCTTTTGAAAGAGAGAGAAATTACCATATCTAGAAAAGGGAGGAACTGAGAGGAGAGAGAGGAATAGGGTGAGGAGAGAGAAAGAAATGAATCTGATTGTTTTTTTAAAACCAAAATCATGAAATCACTTTTAGTGGTTTCCACCTTTCCGCTCTGGTTTTGCCAAAACAGGAGCAAATTTGTTTTATTAATCTATTTTACCGAACATGTTTCATTCTATTTTTTTGGAAAATAAAACGGAAACTACGAAACCGTCCTGATGCCGAACGTAGACTCAACAATTGGAGAACTCTCACTATTGATTTTCCGAGGTTTGCTTGATTTTTCATACACTAGTTACAAAAGTTTAAACATGGATATAGCTTTATGTAAGTTCCACTTTTGCTGCCACATGAAGGAACCTGTTGTGGAGGATAGTTTAAATCAAACAATATTTTAAAGCTCTTTGCTTGTTGGTTGCTTCATAGTCAAATGGGTATAAAAATCAGTTGCTAGTTCATATAGAGCTTAAATAATCCAAGACAAAAATGCATGTGTATTAGATATTCGATTTGGAGGTTCCTCTCTTGTTTGATTAATAAGAAACTTACTGAATGCGCCTTGTCACAAATTCTTCACTACATCTTTGTAGAAACTGTATTTGGTTGCGAGGAACAAGGACATGTTGATATGTTAGTTGTTTTATTTAGGTTCAAAGCCTTGGTGACCCTTAATCCGGTGTTGTTTGTCACTACAGATTACACTTTCTTTTTTCCCACTTCCCAGTGAACAAATTCTCGGTTGCCAATTAAAGGATTGTATTGTTTTCACTCATGACGCTTCCCTCCTTATTCAGGTATTGAATCGGAGATCCCTAAAGATGATGGAGGGGGATTTACATTTCTAAGATTGAAAGAAATAATCATGCTTTCATGTCAATTTCGTCTTACTCAGGATTTTCCCTTTATCTTTTCTCACTTCCATCTTGGGTTTTACAGGTGCCCCGTAATATCATAGGTATGTAATTAGTAAAGAAAATGAGTTATTGAAGCTGGCATTCATGTTGTATAAAGTGAAAAAAACTGGACTATAAAATAATGGGATCTTTCCCATGGATCAGTATTTAGTTAATTTTTTTTACTACTGCCAACAACCTTCTGTGGATGATAATTCATCAGGAGTCTGACTGAATTGCCAATGTGAATTAAATGTATGTGGGTTCTTTAATAATTCAATGGGTTCTTTTCTAATTCATTCTCAGGTTTTGCATTTAGTAGAACAACTTTGTGTGGCACTAAATGATGAATTTAGGACATATCTTCCTGCTATTCTTCCTTGCTGCATTCAAGTTCTGTGTGATGCAGAAAAATGTAATGATTATACTTATGTTCCAGATATTCTCCACACTCTTAAAGTTTTTGGAGGTGGGATATTTGATTAATAAAGTTCATGTGTTTGCTTGCAGTTTGGTGTGAAAGAAATTTTTCAGGAACTTTTTGTTGTTTGTCGAATGTTATAACATGGAATTATGAAGAAGGAACATTAGATGCACATATGTATTTACTTCTTCCAGCGCTGATCCGTCTGTTAAAAGTAGATGCTTTAGTGGCGATAAGGCGTGCATCTATCAAAACAGTGACTAGATTGATTCCTCGGGTGCAGGTTGTCATCTTATTATTAGAAATCTGTCACTTTTAACTTTCTAATTAACCTCAATCTCATTTGCAGCTAGATGGATAAAAGTAACCGTTTTGTGTATTTTTTTAAACTGATTATTAATTGAAATTTCTTATATCATAGTTTTCTCGACAAAATGACACTGATTTTGGATTATATGGAACTGGATTCATGAGAGGAGATCATCAACCACAAGCATACCTATATTGATGAAGATCTAAAGTTCAAATAATGGTTTAATGATCAAGACCAGATTAATGAAATGAGGACACACTGGGTGTGTCATGTTTTTTTTTCCAATTTGTGACAAAGGATATTGTACATGGTTAAACGCTATGAGATGTTTATTTATGTAATTGAGATATAAAATGGCTTTTGTAGTTTATATTGAATTGTTGTTAATGGATATAAAACATTGTATATTGTTTTATTATGATATTTAAGATATTTATTTTAAATTTCAAGTGTTAGTGTATTAATGTTTAAACAAGATATCAATCAATAAATAGTCACTCATAAAATCAGTATGTTGTTTCTTCTTAATTATACTAAAATAAAATCAGTAATTTGGAGTTCCAATGTCCCTCCCTTACATTGAGCATCTACAACGCTTGTATAGTGAATGCTGCTAAATGAGGTAACTTTAGCGGTGCTTTTAATAAACGCTTTAATTCTTTTAACATCGCCTATAATTAACAGCGCTTAATAAGCGTTGTAATTCATTGAAAAAGGTGTTATTAAAAGGTTATTTTGTTGTAGTGCATGTCTCCACCCTGTTTGGACATGAACGTATAAGTAGTGATTCGACGAATGATGGACATAATTTATATGTCTATTGTCCCTCGTGCCACCCCGTCTGCCTCGTCTCCTGCTCAACTAAACATTTGTATGGGTTTACAGTTAAATACATAAAATGATAGCGGAATAACCCCAAATCCAAGAAGCATGTATAAAGTACAAATCAAGCAATACTTATGTTTGTAGCGTGTTTTCCCTAGTTCAACGAATCATGAACACGAACAAGAACAAGATCCGTCTTGAGATAGATGGCTTAGACGTCACTCAAGATTGTTTGCTTTTGAGATGAACACTTCTAACGAAGGCACAAAGAGAATTAGGGTTTCTCTTGCCCTAGGTTAGAATCAGATTAGGTTACTGTGGAAAACAAAAGGTGTGTTAGGTTATTAAAATAACCTATTAAGTACGTGTGCCAACCGACTAAGCACAGGGCCTAGCCGGCCAGCCACACATACACACACACACACGCATGGGCCTGCACGACATTGGGCCTTGGGCCGCGCCCTTGCCTGTTGCGCGCAGCGCCTGTGCTGATGTGCTCGTGCCAGCGCACACACGAGCAGTCGCGTGGCCTTGGGCCAGCGCTGCTGTGTTGTTGCGGCTATGCACATGCGCCTATGGGCCTCGAGTTCTTCGTGCATTCGGCTCGTGGTCTGCACTGTTAGGTTATGATACATATAATTGAATATAAATCATGCGAAAAAACCATAAATGCCAGGATTCCAAATTAATTGCCACATAACAATTAGCATAATTAGGATGCATACTCTTTGTAGCGTTCCCTCCCTTGCTGCGCCCGAACCGAACAAGAATAAGTCTTTAGGACTCCAAGTGTCGTCCCTCCGTAGAAAGTCCACAGCATGTCCGGATCCGCCTTAAGATTGACTAACTAGAATCGCCCTTAAGGTACTATTATTTTCGGCAATATGGGAAAGTATATGACTGAATTTTTTGCTCAAAATTCTCACCTTTAGAATACTTAAAACTCGTTATAAAATATGAGCATTAGTCATATATTTATAGGCTATGGAAAAAGTAATCGAATCCTACTAGGATACGAATTAATTAAGTAGAATCTTATTAGAACTCTTATTAATTAATTTATCCACTAGGATTAGGAATTTAATCATCAAATGAATCCTATACGTTTTAGGTTTCGTACGGAAACACAAACACTACACGGGCATGACCCACAAGCGTGCAGGCCATGCCCGCGCACAGCCCACACGGCCGCTCGGCCCACGCGAGCTTTGCAGCCTGCTCGCAGCCCACTGCTCGCAGCTACGCTCGCAGCCACGGCCTGCTGGGCCTGGCCTTGCGCTGGGCCTGGCGTGGCCTTGGCTGTTTGTGTGGCGCGCTAGCTTGCTGGACGCGGGCCTGGCTACGTGTTGGGCCTTCGTCTAGCAAGCTCGTCCGATGCTAATTCGTACGACGCGCTTCCGATTAATTTCCCGATTCCGGAATTCATTTCCGATACGAACAATATTTAATATTTCCGATTCCGGAATTAATTTCCGTTTCGAACAAATATTTAATATTTCCGTTTCCGGAATTATTTTCCGATTCCGATAATATTTCCGATTCCGACAATATTTCCGTTTCCGGCAATATTTCAGATTCCGGCAATATTTCCATTTCCGATAATATTTTCCGATACGTACCATGTTTCCGTTTCTGGCAACATCTACGACTTGGATAATATTTATATTTCCGATACGATCCATATTTCCGTTTCCGGCAATATCATCGTTTCCGGAGTATTCATTTATTTGCCTTTGACGATCTCAGCTCCCACTGAAACCAAGATCCATCGATTCCGAATATTCATAGATGGAGTATTTAATGCCATTAAATACTCGATCCGTTTACGTACTATTTGTGTGACCCTACGGGTTCAGTCAAGAGTAAGTTGTGGATTAATATCATTAATCCACTTGAACTGAAGCGGCCTCTAGCTAGACATACAGTTCACTTGATCTCACTGAATTATTAACTTGTATAATTAATACTGAACCGCATTTATTAGACTTACCATTAAATGCATACTTGGACCAAGGGCATTATTTCCTTCATGCACTCCGTCTTGAGTTTAAATTATCGTCCGAAAATTTATTTTTCATGTCGTACGATACGATCCAACGTCGTACGATACCATTATTCGTTTCGCCTAGCCTACGAATATACGCAATACGATATACGATTCTGAACCAACGTTATATCGTATATTTATGTTTTCCGAACTATTTTCCCGAAAAGCTATTAAATGAATTTTTGATTGATTTAATCTGATGATCTGTTACATGCCAATGGTGTGACCTTATAGGTTCAATCAAGAGTAAGTTGTGAGCCTAATTAGGATTAGAACTCACCGATCGGAAGCATTGCTCCAGCCAGCTGTTCCGACCACTTGACCTCACCGAATTAATTGTTCGTAATTAATCTGAACCTTGGTATTTGACTAATGCACATTGGGTGAAAGACATGTTTCCTTCAACATTTATGTTCCTGAGGCCCAAGCACTCAGTTTTTCCTCTGTTTCTTCTCAGGTTTCTGTTCTTCTTTTTGTTTTTGTTTTTGATGTTGATGTTGATATCATCCTCTGTTTCCCCCAGAAGGAGAAAAGAAGGCAAAAGAGAAAGTCTTCTATAGAAGATAAATCTCGTCGGAAGGAGAGGCAAGAAAGGAAAACTTCGCAGCCGAAGGAGAAGCTAAAACCTAGTCTCGAGGTGCTTAAGTTTTTGAAGAAACGACCTCCTCTTTCTGAATCTCGTATTCAACAGGTGATTGCTAAAGATCCTGAACTTGCTGGGGTTGGTGGACGGTATTTGGAGAAGCAAATGGGTCCTCCGAGGAGTCTTAGGAGCTGTATCCCCTTGCCTGGAGAAACGCTTAGGAGCAAGGTGGAGGTTATTCCCTCTACTCCAGTTGATCAGCCCCTTGCTGAGAAGGTGGAAACAATCCCTTCGCCTTTGGAGCCAATTGCCTCTGCTTCTGCCGACGTGATCATTGAGGATGTGACCCATGAAACTTCTCCTCCTCCATGTGCGGGTGCTCAGGCTGCTAATCTTCCTCCTCCAATCTCGGATGAGCAGGCTGCTCCCGAAGGTGGGGGCAGTGCCTGTCATTGATTTGGATGGCGATCAGGAGATCCCTGAGAAGGTTTCGGAGCAGCAAGCCACTGAGGATAAAACACAGGTGGACCCTGGGTCTGCTGAGAGGGAAACACAGGTTGCCATCCATGTGCCTGCCAAGGGAGATGATGCCGTTTTGGAGCCACCCCGCAAGAAGCAGTGGAAGTCCGTGGCGTCAACTTCTATTTCTGCTCTAGAGAGGTTGGCCAACGCCGACCCTTGTGCTGATGTGCCAATGAAGAGGGTGCCTGAAATCGTTCGGGAAATTATGGTTAGATATGCCTCGACTTCCGTCGGCGGTGAGGTACCTCTTACTGACATGGGGTCTGTGGTAGGTCCCAATCCTTCTCGGGCTCAGATGCTCTGAAGTATTCCAGCATTCAGGGTTCCTGGCGAGGAGGAGAGGGACCCTATCCAGATGGCCCAATATCACTTGTCCAAGATAAGAGCTTATTACATTATACTTTGTGTAATGAACATTCTTCATCTTCAGAAATTTAGTCAGTTTTATACTAAGAAGGAAGGAGAAGAGGTTGGAAAATTTTAATACCCATAAAATGGGTGGTGTTCAAAGGAGTTATTCGATGATATTTATTCACAAAGAATAAATCTGCAAATCGTAGAGGTGCGTGACATTTCTCAACTTGTGGTTTTTCCAAAAGCACACATGTCGAGGAGATATAAAATGCACTGGCATCTTCAAATTATGTCCCTAATAAAAGAAAAATTCATCCAACTCCGAAGCTAAGTCCTCTATCTCTTTATGTTTTATACTTTTTACTTTGTCAACATAATAATTTACTTGACTTGATAAAATTTGGTAAAATGCTGGATATTTTTGGAGACTTAATTCGACAGACATTGTCTAATCCTAAGTCATTTTTTCAAGAGCATACACCTCAAATTCTCTATCATGTCCAAAATAAATTATATATTCATATTTGATGAGTATAAGTACGCTCAAATTCGAGCTCAAAATTGTGTAGCCTCCTCCCATACTTTTTTGCATAATCTTGTTTGTCTTAGCATTTATCTGACAATGATAAAGCATATTAGTCGAGCATACTTGCATTATTATATTCACTTGATTTGCCAAAAAGATGAGTAAAGCTCATCATTGGTTAAACAATCGAGTAATGACAAACTTGATGCATTTTTAAGATAATAGTCCATCAAATAGTTATCTTAGCACAACTACATTATACTTACCTTATTTAATACTACTCATACGTCGACCATAGCTCAACTCATGAGTAGAGGGCATGATGAGAATATGTACAAAGAGTAAGAATATAATATTTCTTTAAAATATGAAATCAAGTTTCATTTTTAAACCATGAATATATGTCAAAAAATGCTATTTGCATATATTCATATATACTTATCTGTTGATGTATCACACTATCAAATTTGCAAGTCAACTTCATAACAACAAAATGAACAAAGACTAATGTCAAATTCCTTTTTGTGACAGATCATCTCAGCTAACCAAGGTTGAACCGCTCGGATACTCAGCAAATTCTTGCACAGATCCTCGAATCACAAGAATTTGGAAACCTTAGCATCGGGCATTGCCTTCGGGCAACCGAATTTCATCTTCTTGGATAAACCTGTAAGTTGTTGCCCAGATCTTCATATCACAAGAATGTGTATAAACCTACAGTTCTTGCCCAGATCTTCGGTGCACAAGAACTTGAATAAACCTGCAAGTTCTTGCCTAGATCTTCGGATCACAAGAACTTGGATAAACCCGCAAGTTCTTTCCCAGATCTTCGAATCACAAGAACTTGGATAAACCTGCAAGTTCTTCCTCAGATCTTCAGATCACAAGAACTTGGATAAACCTGCAAATTCTTGTCCAGATCTTTAGATCACAAGATTCTTGCCCAGATCTCCGGATCACAAGAACTTGGATAAACCTGCAAGTTCTTGCCCAGATCTCCGGATCACAAGAACTTGGATAAACCTGCAAGTTCTTGCCCAGATATTCGGATCACAAGAATTTGGATAAACTTTAAAGTTCTTGCCCAGATCCACGGATCACAAGAGATTGGAAATAATTAACTTTGGGCATTGCTTTCGGGCTACTGAAATTAAATCCGCTTGGATTATTAAGCAGGTTCTTGCGCATCTTTGGATCACAAGAACATGGAAATAATTAACTTTCGGCGTTGCTTTCGGGCTACCGAAGTTAAGTCCGCTTGGATAATTAAACAGGTTCTTTCCCAGATCCACGGATCACAAGACCTTGGAGATAATTAAACATTGGCATCGCCTTCGGGCTACCGAAGTTAATATGCTTGGATAATCAAGCAGGTTCTTGCCCAGATCCACGGATCAAAAGAACTTGGAAGTGATTAAAAATCGGCATCGCCTTCGGACTAGCTGGAGCAATGCTTCCGTTCAGTGATTCTAATCTATATTAGGCTTACAGCTTACTCTTGACTGAACCTATAAGGTCACACCAATGGCATGTACCAGATCACCGGATTAAATGAATCGGAAATTAGTTCGGAAAAACATAAATATACGAAATGACGTTGGATCGGAATCGTATATCGTATCGCGAATATTCATAAGCTAGGCGAAACGAATAATCGTATCGTACGACGGTGATTGGTCAAGTACGATACGATAAATAATAGCCGTAAGGCGTTGGTCACGAATACGAGCCGCCACGACATATAATACTAGAAAAGCAATTTTGCTCCCACTGACCTTCTTGTATACACAAGATTCGTCTGCGTTCTTGATGAAACCAAAGTCACTGACTGCTTCATCAAAACGTATATTCCAGCTCCTTGATGCTTGCTTCAATCCGTAGATTGATTTCTTAAGCTTGCATACCTTTTTAGCATTGTTTGGATCCTCAAAACTGTAATACCTCGTATTTTTATAATATTTATAAGTATATTTCATTATATTTATAAAGCATTTTACGATTTTTGGAATTTAATTCGCATTAAAATATTATATTTCCGATTCCGGAATTAATTTCCGTTTCGAACAAATATTTAATATTTCCGTTTCCGGAATTATTTTCCGATTCCGATAATATTTCCGATTCCGACAATATTTCCGATTCCGACAATATTTCCGTTTCCGCCAATATTTCAGATTCCGGCAATATTTCCATTTCCGATAATATTTTCCGATACGTACCATGTTTCTGTTTCCGGCAACATCTACGACTTGGATAATATTTATATTTCCGATACGATCCATATTTCCGTTTCCGGCAATATCATCGTTTCAAAAGTATTCATTTATTTGCCTTTGACGATCTCAGCTCCCACTGAAACCAAGATCCGTCGATTCCGAATATTCATAGATGGAGTATTTAATGCCATTAAATACTTGATCCGTTTACGTACTATTTGTGTGACCTTACGGGTTCAGTCAAGAGTAAGCTGTGGATTAATATCATTAATCCACTTGAACTGAAGCGGCCTCTAGCTAGGCATACAATTCACTTGATCTTACTGAATTATTAAATTGTATAATTAATACTGAACCGCATTTATTAGACTTACCATTAAATGCATACTTGGACCAAGGGCATTATTTCCTTCAGTCTACCACTTGTCCTTAGGGACAAGTGTGCATTTCCTAATTCCTTTGTCGCTCGATGCTTGCTCTTGAACATAAGGTAAGAGTTGTCATCCTTATTATGTCCAGAGGTGTTTCTCGGTTTCAGAGTTCAACTGATCAAATAAACAGATAATCATAGCCTATGTTTCATCTGAGCACGGCCATGCATTTTACAGTTTCTAGCTCTCCGAGTGGCCTTGTACAACTTTCAGCATCTGATCCCGATTTATGGTAGGACAATCCCAATCTTGTAATCTTGAGCTTAGACTTCGTTTGATAGGTGATTACCCGAGCGTTGCCTTTATAGCCTCCTTTTACGGTGCGACGGTTGACAACGTCAAAGTAAGCATTTCTCAAACAAGTAATCTCAAATCACTCAGGTATTGAGGATTAGTGTCTAATAATTTTAATGAAATTTACTTATGACAGATTTTCATCTCTTACAGTCAAGTTTCATAGCTCTGTCCGATACTAGTCTTCCCAAAGTAAGTATCTATGCAAATGATTACGACATTGCCATGTCCACATAGTTCAAGAAACTGAACTACTAGTCATGTTGCATTCTAGTCGTCTAACGTTTTCTATGCGTCCATCTTTATAGAAAACTCCAACCAGGGACCATTTTCAACTTTTGACATTCAAGTTCACTTGATAGACATTTCTTAGTCACAGGACTGGTCCTGACAGTCTATCTTGAATATATCGTCAAATTGAATGGACTCATCATTTAATAAACCACAAATTAAATGGAAAAATGAATTCTATTCATTAATGTGAATGATTAACCAATAATGTTTTACAAAGTTTTAAGATCTAAAACTTTAAAACATTAAATAAGGACATCAAAGCCATTCTCCAACATGCTTGATTCCCATAGCTGCAGTGTGCGAGTTGTGCTTCGCCTGCGGCAGAGGTTTAATCAATGGATCTGAGATGTTGTCATCAGTTCCAATCTTGCTTATCTCGACTTCTTTTCTTTCAACGAACTCTCGTAGAAGGTGAAATCTACGAAGTACATGCTTGACTCTCTGGTGGTGTCTAGGCTCCTTTGCCTGTGCAATAGATCTATTATTATCACAATACAGAGCTATTGGTCCTTTAATGAAGGGGACTACACCAAGTTCACCTATGAACTTCCTTAGCCATATAGCTTCCTTTGCTGCTTCATGTGCAGCAATGTACTCCGCTTCAGTTGTAGAATCCGCAATGGTGCTTTGCTTAGCACTTTTCCAGCTTACTGCACCTCCGTTGAGGCAGAAGACAAACCCAGACAGTGATCTGAAATCATCTTTGTCAGTTTGGAAACTTGCGTCCGTATAGCCTTTAACAATTAATTCATCATCTCCACCACAGACCAGGAAATCATCTTTGTGCCTTTTCAGGTATTTCAGAATGTTCTTGGCAGCAGTCCAATGTGCCTCTCCTGGGTCTGACTGGTATCTGCTCGTAGCACTGAGTGCATACGCAACATCCGGGCGTGTACATATCATAGCATACATTATTGAACCAATCAATGATGCATATGGAATCCCACTCATTCATCTACGCTCATCCAGTGTTTTTCGGCACTGAGTCTTGCTTAGAGTCATTCCATGAGACATGGGTAGGTAGCCTCTCTTGGAGTCTGCCATATTGAACCTTTCAAGCACCTTATTGATATAAGTGCTTTGACTGAGTCCAATCATCTTCTTTGATCTATCTCTGTAAATCTTGATGCCTAGTATGTACTGTGCTTCTCCTAGATCCTTCATCGAAAAACATTTCCCAAGCCAAATCTTGACAGAGTTCAACATAGGAATGTCATTTCCGATAAGTAATATGTCGTCGACATATAATACTAGAAAAGCAATTTTGCTCCCACTGGCCTTCTTGTATGCACAAGATTCTTCTGCGTTCTTGATGAAACCAAAGTCACTGACTGCTTCATCAAAACGTATATTCCAGCTCCTTGATGCTTGCTTCAATCCGTAGATTGATTTCTTAAGCTTGCATACCTTTTTAGCATTCTTTGGATCCTCAAAACCCTCAGGCTGTGTCATAAACACAGTTTCTGTTAAAACGCCGTTTAAGAAAGCGATTTTGACATCCATCTGCCATATTTCGTAATCGTAATATGCAGCGATTGCTAACATTATCCGAATAGACTTTAGCATTGCAACTGGTGAAAAGGTTTCATCGTAATCCACACCGTGGACTTGCTTGTAACCTTTTGCAACCAATCTAGCTTTGAAAACTTCAAGTTTCCCATCCTTGTCCTTTTTCAGTTTGAAAACCAATTTGCTTCTTATGGCTTGGTAGCCATCTGGCAAATCGACCAAATCCCAAACTTGGTTTTCAGACATGGAGTCCAATTCAGATTGTATGGCTTCTTGCCATTGCTTGGAGCTAGGGCTCGTCATAGCTTGTTTGTAAGTCGCAGGTTCATCACTTTCAAGTAATAGAACTTCATAGCTCTCGTTCGTCAAAATACCTAAGTACCTTTCCGGTTGAGATCTATATCTTTGCGATCTACGCAGGATTACATTTCTAGATGGTCCTTGATTCTCACCAGATACTTATAAAGATCTCTGAGTTTCATCCTGAATGTCATCTTGAGCATTCTCTAGAGTTTGTTGTTCGACTCGAATTTCTTCGAGGTCTACTTTTCTCCCACTTGTCATTTTGAAAATGTGATCTCTTTCCAAAAAGATACCATCTCGAGCAACAAACACCTTGTTCTCAGATGTATTGTAGAAGTAATACCCCTTTGTTTCCTTTGGATAGCCCACAAGGATACATTTGTCAGATTTTGGATGAAGTTTGTCTAAAATTAATCGTTTGACGTATACTTCACATCCCAAATCTTAAGAAAAGACACTTTTGGAGGCTTTCCAAACCATAACTCATATGGAGTCTTTTCAACAGCTTTAGACGGAGCTCTATTTATAGTGAGTGCAGCTGTATTTAGTGCATGTCCCCAAAATTCTATTGGAAGTTCGGCCTGACCCATCATTGATCTAACCATGTCTAGCAAGGTTCTATTCCTCCGTTCTGACACACCGTTCCATTGAGGTGTTCCAGGAGGAGTCAATTCTGATAGAATTCCACATTCTTTCAGATGGTCATCAAATTCATAGCTCAGATATTCACCGCCTCTATCAGACCGCAGTGCCTTAATCTTCTTGCCTAATTGATTCTCTACTTCACTCTGAAATTCCTTGAATTTGTCAAAGGATTCAGATTTATGCTTCATTAGGTAGACATAACCATATCTACTGAAGTCATCATTGAAAGTGATAAAGTAGCTAAAACCACCCTTAGCACTTGTACTCATTGGTCCACATACATCTGTATGGATTAAACCCAATAGTTCAGTTGCTCTTTCTCCAACTTTAGAGAAATGTTGCTTTGTCATTTTGCCAAGTAAACATGATTCACACTTACCATAATCCTCTAAGTCAAATAGTTCTAGAATTCCTTCCTTTTGAAGTCTTTCTATGCGTTTCAAGTTAATATGGCCTAATCGACAATGCCACAGATAGGTGAGATCTGAATCATTCTTTTTGGCCTTTTTGGTATTTATGTTATAAACTTGTTTGTCGTGATTTAATAAATAAAGTCCATTGACTAATCTAGCAGATCCATAAAACATTTCTTTAAAATAAAACGAACAACTATTGTCTTTTATTAAAAAGGAAAATCCCTTAGCATCTAAGCAAGAAATAGAAATGATGTTTTTAGTAAGACTTGGAACATGGAAACAATCTTCCAGTTCCAAAACTAGCCCAGAGGGCAACGACAAATAATAAGTTCCTACAGCTAATGCAGCAATCCATGCTCCATTTCCCACTCGTAGGTCGACTTCACCCTTGCTTAATCTTCTACTTCTTATTAGTCCCTGTGAATTGGAACATAAGTGAGCCACAACCTGTATCTAATACCCAAGAAGTTGAATTAGCAAGTATACTGTCTATAACGAAAATACCTGAAGATGGAACGACTGTTCCGTTCTTCTGATCTTCCTTAAGCTTCAAGCAATCTCTCTTCCAATGCCCCTTCTTCTTGCAGTAGAAGCATTCAGATTCAGAAGTGGGTTGGCTCACCTTCTTCTTTTCAAACTTGGTGCCGCCAGTTTGCTTAGTCGGGCCGGCCTTCTTGCCACCTTTCTTAGCATTCCTCTTCTTGCCAGATTTCTTGAACTTGCCCCCACGCACCATAAGCACATCTTGCTTATCACTTTTGAGCGTCTTTTCAGCGGTCTTCAGCATACCGTGAAGCTCAGTGAGCGTCTTGTCCAGACTATTCATACTGTAGTTCAGTTTGAATTGATCATACCCGTTATGAAGAGAATGGAGGATGGTGTCTACAGCCATTTCCTGAGAGAATTTCTGATCCAGCCGACTCATATTCTCAATGAGTCCAATCATTTTGAGAACATGTGGACTTACGGCTCTCCTTTCTTAAGCTTGGTCTCAAGAATTTGCCTATGAGTCTCGAATCTTTCGACTCGAGCTAGATCTTGGAACATGTTCTTTAACTCACTGATGATCGTGAAAGCATCTGAGTTGATGAACGTTTTCTGTAGATCTGCACTCATGGTTGCAAGAATTAGACATTTCACATCCTTGTTGGCATCAATCCAACGATTGAGGGTTGCCTGATCGAGTGACCCCTTCGCCCGCGGCTTCGGGCATCGCCTCTTCCAGGACATACTCCTCTTCTTCCTACATAAGAACTATTTGCAAGTTCCTTTGCCAGTCAAGGAAGTTTTTCCCGTTCAACTTCTCCTTTTCGAGAATTGATCGGATGTTGAATGAATTGTTGTTTGCCATAGTTAAAACTACAATTGAAAAAGAATAAACAAATAAATAACCATTCACAGTTTCTCTTAATAAATTTGAATTCTAGCAAACATGCATAATTTATCATTTATTAAGCATTTTTATTCAAGTTATGTGTTCCGGCAGGTGTGAATAAAATGATTCCAAGATCCTTAAATCATTGAAGAATTAAGCACATTATTTATTTAGACTCAATTCTAAAATATTTTAGGTAAGCAAAGCCTTTGCTAATAGTCTAGAAACTACTCTTGGTTGATAGGTACGTCTAAGAACTTATTAGGTAAACCTATCTCATTTGCCACGACATAAAATGACTCCTTATATCGTTGAGTTTCACCAAAACTAACATGTACTCACAATTATTTGTGTACCTTACCCCTTTAGAATCAATAAGTAACACCTCGCTATGGCGGAAAACTATTACTAATATTGATGTAAAGGTTATCCAAGTAAGTGTTATTTTGGCATGGCACGTTTTAACTCAATTTTAAAGTTTGGAACTTAAGGCTCTTACTATGTTGGTTAGATTTTAAGTGAACTAAAATCCTTAATCATGCAACATAATCAAGCCACAATCTCATGCATAATTAAGACATATTTAAAGCAATAAATAACTTAAAACATGCATAAGATATAAATGTGATCTAGTATGGCCCGACTTCATCTTGAAGCTTCAACTTCAAAGTCCGTCTTGAAAATGGATTGGAAACTCCGTCTTGAATTTCACCATGGGAGGCGCCATTTTTCTTCAAATAGGATCAGCTATAATTTAAACTAGTTACAACTATATGGTGGTACGCAGACCATATTTAAATTGAAAAAACTTTGGTGCATTAGACCAATATTACATTCAAATTAATGGTACGCATACCATATTTACTATCCTATTTGGGCCATACTAGTCACTTCAATAACCTGCAAAACAGTACATATACAATATATACCATTCACCCATTCATTATCATGAATGGCCCACATAGCTGGTTAGTAGAACATGTTATGCATCACATAAATATTTGCAGCAATTAATCAAGGGCACCAATAATCTACCACTTATTCAGTCCTTATTAATTCTAATCAAGTTGTTTTAACCTTAAAGGAATGTAGACCTAATCAAGAGTTTATGACTAAAATGCTCCCACTTAAACAATTAAACTTACATGCTTTACCAATTTTAAACATAAAATGTATTTCCTAGTCTAACCGGAAACATACAAATTTAATTAAAATTTAAAGCTCATATAAATTTATAATTGAATCCTTTTAATTTATTTTCAGTTGAATTAAATGAATTTAAATTAATTCAAGGTTTTAATTTTAGTAAAATAATTAGTATAAATTAAAATTTATAATAATTAGATTATTCAAAATTAAATTCGGAGAAAACAATTTAAATTACGAATTTTAAAAATAATTAAAATCGTTTTCGAACTGAAAATTCAAAATTAAAATTAAAACTAACCAATCGGGTCAAGACAACGCCGTGGGCTTGCGCCCATGCCTCGTCAAGTCCAACAAGCAACAAACCCCTTGTCACTCGATTGATCGTACCGCAAAGCCCAAGCAATAACGTACCAATGCAGCAGGCCCAGCGAGCCACGATTGCGCGCAGCCCACTCGCCCACCGCACTGGCACGCTGCTGGGCAATGCTGCTAACGCTGCCCGCGTGCACGTTGTGCTGCGCTTGTCGCAGCCTTGGCGTGCAGCCTTGGCGTGCTTGCTGGGCGAGGCAACGCACGTTGTGGCGCAACATCCATCGCTGCCCACACGTGCTTGCCTTGCTCGCTACACTGCTCGCCCATCGCCCATCGCTCCACTCGCGTAGCACACAGCCCCTAGGCAGCCATTGCCTTGTGCATGCCACGCTCGTTGCTCACTGCATTCGTACCGCATGGGCGACGAGCTCCCTTGCTCGTTGTCGCATGCCCGCACTATACAACACCCCTTAAGGGTTACACGTAGCTTCCATTGCTTTGTGCGTGCAACTTTTATGAGCGAATTTCATAAAAATTAAAACTTTTTAATTCAAAATTAATGACAAATTAATAAAACATATTAATTTCATAATTTTAGGGCGAAAAATTGAAAATTTATCAATCAATTAATTTCAGATTATCATGGATTCAAATCTAGGTCATAAAAATTTAAAATTTATCATAAATTAACAATTTTTATGGAGGTTTTTAATCATGGATACCTAATTAAATCGTTAATTAATTATGAAATCAAATCAATTCTAAATTATTCGAATTTCAACAAATTAATTACAATTACAAATTAGGTTGTATAATTAACAAGCTTAGGCATTCAAATTTGTTAAACATATACAGTAGGTCAATAAAAAATTCAAGATTTAACAACAAGAATCACAAATATTTAATTTAACATTTTAAAATTACAAACTTTTGCGTCCGAAAAACTAAAACCTCCGAAAAGTCATAGTTAGGCTTCGAATTTGGGAATTCTGGGTTCGGCAGAAAAATAGTTGTTTTGTCAAAATTTTAGAATGCCTTTTACATGCGGAATTGACACAAAAATCACTCGATTTCGTTGAGTAACGAAGAAACTGCCGAAAAACTGCGTACATATAATTAAATAAACGCAATTTGCAATTAATTAACAATTACGAAAATTAATCACCCCTTTTAATTCTATGCAAATTTGTAAAAATTAACCATGTTAAGCAATTATTATGGAATTAATTAGAGGCTCGTGATACCACTGTTAGATTATGATACATATAATTGAATATAAATCATGCGGAAAAACCATAAATGCCAGGTTTCCAAATTAATTGCCACATAACAATTAGCGTAATTAGGATGCATACTCTTTGTAGCGTGCCCTCCCTTGCTGCGCCCGAACCGAACAAGAACAAGTCTTTAGGACTCCAAGTGTCGTCCCTCCGTAGAAAGTCCACATCACGTCCGGATCCGCCTTAAGATTGACTAACTAGAATCGCCCTTAAGGTACTATTATTTTCGGCAATATGGGCAAAGTATATGACTGAATTTTTTGCTCAAAATTCTCACCTTTAGAATACTTAAAACTCGTTATAAAATATGAGCATTAGTCATATATTTATAGGCTATGGAAAAAGTAATCGCATCCTACTAGGATACAAATTAATTAAGTAGAATCTTATTAATTAATTTATCCACTAGGATTAGGAATTTAATCATCAAACGAATCCTATACGTTTTAGGTTTCGTACGGAAACACAAACACTACACGAGCATGACCCACAAGCGTGCAGGCCATGCCCGCGCACAGCCCACACGGCCGCTCAGCCCACGCGAGCTACAAGCCCACGCGAGCTTCGCAGTCTGCTCGCAGCCCACTGCTCGCAGCTACGCTCGCAGCCACGGCCTACTGGGCCTGGCCTTGCGCTGGGCCTGGCGTGGCCTTGGTTGTTTGTATGGCGCGCTAGCTTGCTGGACGCGGGCCTTGCTTCGTGCTGGGCCTTCGTCTAGCAAGCTCGTCCGATGCTAATTCGTACGACGCACTTCCGATTAATTTCCTGATTCCGAAATTCATTTCCGATACGAAAAATATTCAATATTTCCGATTCCGGAATTAATTTCTGTTTCGAACAAATATTTAATATTTCCGTTTCCGGAATTATTTTCCGATTCCGATAATATTTCCGATTCCGACAATATTTCCATTTCCGGCAATATTTCATATTCCGACAATATTTCCATTTTCGATAATATTTTCCGATACGTACCATGTTTCCGTTTCCGGCAAAATCTACGACTTGGATAATATTTATATTTTCGATACGATCCATATTTCCGTTTCCGGCAATATCATCGTTTCCAGAGTATTCATTTATTTGCCTTTGACTCTCTCAGCTACCACTGAAACCAAGATCCGTCGATTCCAAATATTCATAGATGGAGTATTTAATGCCATTAAATACTTTATCCGTTTATGTAATATTTGTGTGACCCTACGGATTCAGTCAAGAGTAAAGTTGTGGATTAATATCATTAATCCACTTGAACTGAAGCGGCCTCTACCTAGGTATACAGTTTACTTGATCTCACTGAATTATTAACTTGTATAATTAATACTGAACCGCATTTATTAGACTTACCATTAAATGTATACTTGGACCAAGGGCATTATTTCCTTCATGCACTCCGTCTTGAGTTTAAATTATTGTCTGACAATTTATTTATCGTGCCGTACGATACGATCCAACGTCGTACGATACGATTATTCGTTTCGCCTAGCATACGAATATACGCAATACGATATACGATTCCGATCCAACGTTATATTGTATATTTATGTTTTCCGAACTATTTTCCCAAAAAGCTATTAAATTAATTTTTGATTCATTTAATCCGATGATCTGTTACATGCCAATGGTGTGAACTTATAGGTTCAGTCAAGAGTAAGTTGTGAGCCTAATTAGGATTAGAACTCACTGATCGGAAGCATTGCTCCAGCCAGCTGTTCCGACCACTTGACCTCACCGAATTAATTGTTCGTAGTTAATCTGAACCTTGGTATTTGACTAATGCACATTGGGTGAAAGACATGTTTCCTTCAACATTTATGTTCCTGAGGCCCAGGTGTTCAGTTTTTCCTCTGTTTCTTCTCAGGTTTCTTTTCTTATTTTTGTTTTTGTTTTTGATGTTGATGTTGATATCATCCTCTGTTTCCCCCAGAAGGAGAAAAGAAGGCAAAAGAGAAAGTCTTCTATAGAAGATAAATCTCGTCGGAAGGAGAGGCAAGAAAGGAAAACTTCGCAGCCGAAGGAGAAGCTAAAACCTAGTCTCGAGGTGCTTAAGTTTTTGAAGAAACGACCTCCTCTTTCTGAATCTCGTATTCAACAGGTGATTGCTGAAGATCCTGACCTTGCTGGGGTTGGTGGACGGTATTTGGAGAAGCAAATGGGTCCTCCGAGGAGTCTTAGGAGCAGTATCCCCTTGCCTGGAGAAAAGCTTAGGAGCAAGGTGGAGGTTATTCCCTCTACTCCAGTTGATCAGCCCCTTACCGAGAAGGTGGACACAATCCCTTCGCCTTTGTAGCCAATTTCCTCTGCTTCTGCCGACGTGATCATTGAGGATGTGACCCATGAAACTTCTCCTCCTTCATGTGCGGGTGCTCAGGCTGCTAATCTTCCTCCTCCAATCTCGGATGAGTAGGCTGCTCCCGAAGGTGGGGCAGTGCCTGTCATTGATTTGGATGGCGATTAGGAGATTCCTGAGAAGGTTTCGGAGCAGCAAGCCACTGAGGATAAAACACAGGTTGACCATGGGTCATCTGAGAGGGAAACACAGGTTACCATCCATGTGCCTGCCGAGGGAGATGATGCCGTTTTGGAGCCACCCCGCAAGAAGTAGTGGAAGTCCGTGGGGTCAACTTCTAATTCTGCTCTAGAGAGGTTGGCCAACGCCGACCCTTGTGCTGATGTGACAATGAAGAGGGTGCCTGAAATCGTTCGAGAAATTATGGTTAGATATGCCTCGACTTCCGTTGGCGGTGAGGTACCTCTTACTGACATGGGGTCTGTGGTAGGTCCCAATCCTTCTCGGGATCAGATGCTCTGAAGTATTCCAGCATTCAGGGTTCCTGGCGAGGAGGAGAGGGATCTTGTCCAGATGGCCCAAAATCACTTGTCCAAAATAAGAGCTTATTACATTATACTTTGTGTAATGAACATTCTTCATCTTCAGAAATTTAGTCAGTTTTATACTAAGAAGGAAGGAGAGGAGGTTGAACAATTTTAATACCCATAAAATGGGTGGTGTTCAAAGGAGTTATTCGATGATATTTATTCACAAAGAATAAATCTGCAAATCATAGAAGTGCGCAACATTTCTCAACTTGTGGTTTTTCCAAAAGCACACATGTCGAGGAGATATAAAATGCACTGGCATCTTCAAATTATGTCCCTAATAAAAGAAAAATTCATCCAACTCCGAAGCTAAGTCCTCTATCTATTTATGTTTTATACTTTTTACTTTGTCAACATAATAATTTACTTGACTTGATAAAATTTGGTAAAATGCTGGATATTTTTGGAGACTTAATTCGACAGACATTGTCTAATCCTAAGTCATTTTTTCAAGAGCATACACCTCAAATTTTCTATCATGTCCAAAAAAATTATATATTCATATTTGATGAGTATAAGTACGCTAAAATTCGAGCTCAAAATTGTGTAGCCTCCTCCCATACTTTTTTGCATAATCTTGTTTGTCTTAGCATTTATCTGACAATGATAAAGCATATTAGTCGAGCATACTTGCATTATTATATTCACTTGATTTGCCAAAAAGACGAGTAAAGCTCATCATTGGTTAAACAATAATCGAGTAATGACAAACTTGATGCATTTTTAAGATAATAGTCCATCAAATAGTTATCTTAGCACAACTACATTATACTTACCTTATCCAATACTACTCATACGTCGACCATAGCTCCACTCATGAGTGGAGGGCATGATGAGAATATGTACAAAAGAGTAAGAATATAATATTTCTTTAAAATATGAAATCAAGTTTCATTTTTAAACCATGAATATATGTCAAAAAATGCTATTTGCATATATATATTTTTGCATATATTCATATATACTTATCTGTTGATGTATCACACTATCAAATTTGCAAGTCAACTTCATAACAACAAAATGAACAAAGACTAATGTCAAATTCCTTTTTGTGACAGATCATCTCAGCTAACCAAGGTTCACCCGCTCGGATACTCAGCAAATTCTTGCACAGATCCTCGAATCACAAGAATTTGGAAACCTTAGCATCGGGCATTGCCTTCGGGCAACCGAATTTCATCTGCTTGGATAAACCTGTAAGTTGTTGCCCAGATCTTCATATCACAAGAATGTGGATAAACCTACAGTTCTTGCCCAGATCTTCGGGGCACAAGAACTTGGATAAACCCGCAAGTTCTTCCTCAGATCTTCAGATCACAAGAACTTGGATAAACCTGCAAATTCTTGCCCAGATCTTCAGATCACAAGATTCTTGCCCAGATCTTCGGATCACAAGAACTTGGATAAACCTGCAAGTTCTTGCCCAGATCTTCGGATCACAAGAACTTGGATAAACCTGCAAGTTCTTGCCCAGATCTTCGGATCACAAGAATTTGGATAAACTTTAAAGTTCTTGCCCAGATCCACGGATCACAAGAGATTGGAAATAATTAACTTTGGGCATTGCTTTCGGGCTACTGAAATTAAATCCGCTTGGATAATTAAGCAGGTTCTTGCGCATTTTCGGATCACAAGAACATGGAAATAATTAACTTTCGGCGTTGCTTTCCGGCCACCGTAGTTAAATCCGCTTGGATAATTAAGCAGGTTCTTTCCCAGATCCACGGATCACAAGACCTTGGAGATAATTAAACATTGGCATCGCCTTCGGGCTACCGAAGTTAATATGCTTGGATAATCAAGCAGATTCTTGCCCAGATCCACGGATCAAAAGAACTTGGAAGTAATTAAAAATCGGCATTGCCTTCGGGCTACCGAAGTTAATCCGCTTGGATAATCACGCAGGTTCTTGCCCAGATCCACGAATCACAAGAACTTGGAATTAATTAAACATCTAAAGGATATGTGTCCTTCACCCAAGGTGCATTAGTCTAATACCAAGGTTCAGATTAATTTCGAACAATTAATTTAGTGAGATCAAGTGATCGGAACAGCTAGCTGGAGCAATGCTTCCGATCAGTGATTCTAATCTATATTAGGCTCGCAGCTTAATCTTGACTGAACCTATAAGGTCACACAATTGGCATGTAACAGATCACCGGATTAAATTAATCGGAAATTCATTTAATAGATTTTCGGAAATTAGTTCGGAAAAACATAAATATACGATATGACGTTGGATCGGAATCGTATATCGTATCGCGAATATTCATAAGCTAATATTCATAAGCTAGGAAAAACGAATAATAGTATCGTACGACGGTGATTCGTCAAGTACGATACGATAAATAATAGCTGTAAGGCGTTGGTCGTGAATACGAGCCGCAACGAAGCTGCAGGCCCATCGAGCCAAGCGCGCATGCGCGCAAGGCCCAACGTGCCAGCAGCTCGCGTGCAGCAAAGCAGCAAGCACGCAAGGCTGGGCGTGCGCGCGCAGGGAGTGCAGCAATGCAGCGAGCAAAGCAGCGACGCCCAAGGCCCACGACTGCGATGCCTGCATGCTGTGTGGGCTTCGGGTGTGCGTGTGTTGTGGCCGGTTGAAGCCTTGTGCCTTGGCCGGTCACATTATAACCTAAGGGTTATAACACACAAACACAACTTATGTTTTTTCAAACCCTAACCTAATTCTAAAAATTACGTACGTTCAGTTTTTCTCTCCGTTCATAACTGTTCTCCCCAAAATCTAAACACTCTTGAGCATTGTCTAAGCTACGAATCTCAAGACGGATTTGAACGTGTCGGTGAACCAAATAGAGGAACGGCGATTGGAGTTGTTTTTTCGTGTTCGTGAATCATAAACTAGGGAAAACTCGCTTCGAATGTAAGTTTTTTTAATCTGTGCTTTATACATGTTTCCTGGCTTTGGGGATTGTTTCGCACATGTTAATATGTATTTAACTATATTCCCCTACAGTGGTATCAGAGACTTATGTATTAAACTACTTTTTAGCATGATTAATATGTTTTTGTATGCTGTCGATTTTTTCGGATTTTTTTTATTGAATTTACGAAATATTGTGGATTATTGGATGAATCGTATAATATGTTATGAAATTTCGATTTTTCTGACCGTAATCTGATTGAAAACAATTTTCTAAGATCAAATCATGTGAAGAGAATCACAAAAACAGGCCTCGAAGTATGAGTTATTGGGCGTTTTTGTTAATTAACGAATTAAATTAACAATTTCGGAAAGTATTTCAATTAATTGCATGACATAAACTACTCGGGATTGATTGAAAATTTTCCCTACTGTTGTTGGGTATATTTTAAAATTATGGTAAAATTTCCGGCCATAAATGTTAAGTATAAACCCTAATTTTATTTTCCCTAAATTTGAAATTTTTAGATCGCAAATTGATTTTTAAAATAATTTAGATCTGGAAATTTGGTTAATTAGGAAAGAGAATATAATTTCATATAAAGTGGCAGTTTTTAAAAATTATTGGATTAAAGTTTTGATTAGATTCGTTAATTTTTATCATCACTTAAACCAAATTGGTAAAAATCTAAAATTTAAATGTTTAGAACGATTTCAAAATTTTGGATTCGATTATTAAAAAAATTTGAATTTTTGTTGAATTGTTCGTTCGTTAATTTTGAATATTGTTCGCCAAGATTTAATAAATTTTGCAAACTTGGATTGTTGTAAAAATTAATTAAATCACCAGCTTGTTATTTTTCAAAAATAAAAACGATTAATTTTGTTGATTTTATGAAAAATAACTAATGCAAATATGGTTTCGTGAAATTAATTTTTTTTAAATTAGTTGGCTCATATGGCACGAGCCAAAGGCACGAGACGAGGGGTGTGCGGTGCGTGTGGCTCGTCGTAGCACATGCGCGCTGCCTCCCCGCACCATGGCGCAGCAACGCGAGGTAGCCAGCAGCGAGCTGGGCGTGCCAGCGCGCGCTGGTCACAGCAGCGAGCAAGGCAGTGCTGCTGCCTTGACTTGCGAGCAAGCAGGAAGCGATGCTGCGTTGGCTTGCGAGCAGCTACGAGCATAACGACGTGCCAGCATCAGCGATGGGTGGCAGTGTGTGCGATGGGCTTTGCAAGTGAGGGGCTCTGCTCCTCGTGGCCTCGTACGGCCACAACGTACTTGTATTGCACAAAAATTTGCATTTTGTTCGTTTGGGCTTTAAATTTAATATTTGCATGAAATGGCTAATGGTGGATAGTTATTTAATTATTTTATTTCACTTGGGCGGGGCCGTGAGTTTAATTAAATATTTAAAATTAAATTATCCGAAATAAAATATTGGTTTGAGTGGGAGCCGCTTAATGAAATTAAAAATGAAATAATTATTTTAATTATTTTTGTAGGGCACTATTATTTTAATTAAATTAAATTTTGATTAGAATAAATTCTAAGGATTAATAATTCGGAATTGATTAATCTTTTAGGACGCGTTTTATGTGAACGTGATTTTTAAATAAATCACGTAAATACTTGCATACTTATATGGGCCATTCGTTTTAGGATACGAATGGATGAATGCATAGAATGTATATTTTATGTAATGTAGGTACTCAAAGTGACTAATATGACCAATCTAGGATAGATTAAATACGGTCTGCGAACCGTTTTATCTTTGAATGTAAAGTTTTAAATATGGTCTGCGTACCATTGAAATTTTGATGTAATTTTTAATTATTTCAAGTATTTCTAGTTTAGAACTTTAAGTTAGCATATTGAATGAAGTTCAAGACGATGCCAAGCTAACAAGGTGGTGAAGAAGATTGGATGCTTCAAGACAAAAGTTTTGGGCCATACTAGTTCACCAAGTTTATTTATGCACTATATATATTGTGAATGAAAGTATATTATGCATGAATGTTGTTTGTATGCTCGATTAGATTTAGTTCACTAAATAATCGAACCAACATAGAAACAACTAGGTCCAAAGTAATATTGAGTTCAAAATTGCCTTCCAAATCAAACACTTACAAAAATCAAGGATCTAACTTAGTAGGTTTCCGCCAAAGCGAGGTGCTATTTTAGTTGACTTAGATGGTAAGGTATCCCAAAGGAACACGTTGATTGTGGCTTTAATTCAAACAACAATGGCATATGTTGTAGCAATGGGATAAATTATGGTATTAATTTATTAACCAAATATAATTTGGAGATTACTAGAAATAGGTTTTGCTTACCTAGAATCTTAAAAGACTTAAGACATGCCAAAGCTGCTTAAGGATTTTGGACTTTTAGGGTCTTAGAATCGTTTCATTCATTTTTGGACCATGTTTTGCTTTTGCATGAATGAAATGCTTAATAGCTTTAATGATTGCATGTTCACATTTATTTCAAAGTTACTAAATATTATGAATGGTTACTTATTGCGAATTCTTTTCAAATGTAGAATGTCTAGAACAACACTCAAAGTAACCGAAATTCTGGATGTAAAAAACCTATGAAACTTTCTTGATTGGGAGAGGAAGCTTCGGCAAGTCCTCAGGTGAAACAACATTGAATATGTTGTTGACAATCCCATCCCCAGCTATTACTCAAAGGATATGACTCCAGAAAAGCACTGTGCGTGGGCGAACCACATGTCGCTAGTGATGAATCTTATTCTTGGCTCAATGCCCAAGGATTGGAGTGCAAGGTTCGTTGCGTATTGGCCATGGGCACTCCTAAGGCATCTTAGGGATATATGTCGTGGTAGATTCCAACATGGTGGTCAACATGTCGACCAAAATGTCTTTGAATTGGTACATTCATTTGGGGATCTAGAGCTTAATGCTCCATTGGGTTGCTGCTTTGACGCCGAAAGACAAAAGGCAAGGGAAAGGGTCATTGATTTTAAAATGACGGTTGGAACACCAATTAAGGCTCATACAAAGGAAATGGTTGGGCTTCTCAACCGCCTTGAGCTACTTGGTGAGCCATTCCCAGATTCTGCAGCTGCGGGAATACTTTTGAATTCTCTTCACCCTGGTTATAAAAAATTCAAGCTACTATATTTCTCCAAGAAAAGGCAAAACACTGTTAGTGAGCTAATCTATTTTCTTAATCAATATGAATTGGACTTTGTAAATGATAAGCAAGCTTCACTAAAAGTAAAGAGTAAGAAAATCAAGAAAAGGGTTCCGGGGAAGATCCAAAGCAAGGGTGTATCTCCATCTACTCCAGGAGGGAAAGTGGCTCCCTCCAAGAAGAAAATGAAGAAGGATCTTTCTCCATCTACATCGCAATGCTTCAATTGTAATGAAATTGGTCATTACAAACGAGATTGCCCTAAACTAAAGTAAGAAAAGAAGGACGAAAACTTCGCTTCTCCTTCAGGTATGTATGTTATACATTGTAATCTTGCTAATTCTACTTCTTGGGTGTTAGATACTGGTTGAGGCTCACACTTATGTTCCGATTCGCAGGGACTAAGTAGAAGTAGAAAGCTTGATTAAGGCGAGATGGATCTACGCGTGGGAAATGGAGCACGGATTGCTGCATTAGCCGTAGGATTTTATTTTATTTCTTTACCTAGTGGTTTTGTTTTGGAACTAGAAAACTGTAACTATGTTCCTAGTATCACCAGAAACATTATTTCCGTTTCAAGTTTGCATTCTAAAGGTTTTAGTTTTCAATTTAAAGACAATAGTTATTCTTTTTCTTTGAATGGAATGTTTTATGGTTCAGCACAACAAGAAAAGGGTCTATATGTGCTAGATACGAGCAAACACATTTATAATATAAATACCAAAAAGGCTAAAACTGGTGATTCCGATCTCACATATCTGTGGCATTGTCGATTAGGCCATATAAACACAAAACGCATGGAAAGACTTCAAAGGAAGGGCATTATAAAATCATTCGACATAGAGAAGATTGATCAATGCGAATCTTGTTTACTTGGAAAAATGACAAAGAGACCTTTCTCAAAGGTGGGAGAAAGAGCAAGCGAACTACTAGGGCTAATACATACGGACATATGTGGGCCTATGATTACGAAAGATAGAGGTGATTTCAGTTATTTCATAATGTTTATGGACGATTTCAGTAGATATGGCTATATTTACTTAATGAAACACAAGTCTGGATCGTTTGAGAAATTCCGAGAATTTCAAAGTGAAGTAGAGAATCAACATGGCAAGAAAATCAAAGCTCTAAGATCAGATCGAGGAGATGAATATCTTAGCCACGAGTTTAATGACCATCTAAAAGAATGCGGTATTCTTTCTGAATTGACTGCTCCGGGGAAACCTCAATGGAATGGAGTGTCCGAACGAAGAAATAGGACCTTACAAGATATGATCAGGCAAATGATGGGTCAAGCCGAACTTCCTTTACAATTTTGGGGACATGCGTTGCAAACAGCAGCACTCACACTGAATCGTGCTCCGTCAAAAGCTGTTGAAAAGACTCCATACGAATTATGGACTGGGAAACTTCCAAAGTTGTCTTTTCTAAAGATTTGGGGTTGCGAAGCATATGTCAAGCGATTAATTTCGGACTAGCTCGAACCAAAATCTGACAAATGTTTCTTCGTTGGGTATCCAAAAGAAACAAAGGGGTATTACTTCTACAACAAGTCAGACAACAAGGTATTCGTTGCTCGTGACGGTGTCTTTTTGGAAAGAAATCATATTTCCAAATTGACAAGTGGGAGAATAATAGACCTCGAAGAGATTCGAGACTAACAACGAACCAAGAACTCTTTGGAAGCAATTCAGGACGAAGAACCTCCAAGGTCTTTAGAAGAGCCAGTGGGAGTAGTTCCTCAAAACGTTGTTGCCCCTCGTAAGTCAAATAGCAATAAGGTACATATTGGACATCAAGATCTATAGGGATAGATCTAAGAGGATGATTGGACTAAGCCAGAGAACTTACATTTACAAAGTGCTAGCTAGGTTCAATATGATGGAAGTCAAGAGAGGCCATCTACCCATGACACATATCTAAGCAAGACTCAGTGTCCCAAGACATCTGATGAGCATAGAATGATGAGTGCAATTCCATACGCTTCGGCTATTGGATCCATCATGTATGCTATGATTTGTACAAGTCAGACCCAGGTGAGGAGCATTGGACTTCTGCCAAGAATATCCTAAAGTACCTGAAAAGGACTAAAGATCAGTTTCTGGTCTATGGTAGTACAGATAAGTTGATTGTTAAAGGCTATACGTGTAGGGGAATACAGTTAAACATACATAACATGTGCGGAACATCCCTTAAGCCAGAAAAGATGTATAAAGCACAGTTTAAGCAAACTTACATTTGAAGCGTGTTTTCCCGAGTATTGTATCAACGAACACGAACAAAGAACTCCATTTGTCGTTCCTCTATTTGGTTCACCGACACGTTCAGATCCGTCTTGATTATTATAGCTTAGACAACGCACAAGATTTTTGCTTTTCGGGATGAATAGTTTTAGCAGAGAGAAAAACTGAAGAACGTAATTTGGGAATTAGGTTTAGGTTAGATGGAAAACTGATGGTGTGCTTGTGGGGAAAAATATAATAACCTAATTATATTAATGATGTAACCGCCTAAGACCAAAGGGCCTTGACTGGCCACATCCCCACGCAAGCAACAACCCGCTCCCAGCCACACTGCAGGCCAAAGCCCACAGCGCGCGCAGCCGAGCAGCATGGGTCTTGGACCTTGCGTACTCGCTGCTGCGATGTTGTGCAGTGATGCGTGTTGTGCCACACCCCGGGCTGGCTTGCATGCTGCGTTGCGAGCTCGTTGGCTCGTTAGGCCTTGCGTGCTTGCGCGCTTGGCTCGACAGGCCGGCAGCTCCGATGCAGCTCGTATTCGCGATGATCGCCTTACGGCTATTATTTATCGTATCGTATACGACGAATCACCGTCGTACAATACGATTATTCGTTGCGCCCAGCTTACGGATATTCGCGATACGATATACGATTCTGACGCAAGGTCGTATCGTATAATACGTTTTCCAAACTAATTCCCGAAAAGCTATTAAATGACTTTCCGATTCATTTAATCTGGTGATTGTGAGGGGGTCGAAAAAGCGCGAGGCTAATGCGTGACCTTGTCCCTCGTGGGTGTGACGATTCTTTTTATTCAATCAAGTGTAATTGGATTTCCTGTGAGTATACACCCAATTGACTAGTAATATAGGAGTCGCCATTCAGTTTTTAACGACAATGAGAAAAACTGACAAAACCCGGTTATCGTGACATAAAGGGAGTGCAATTATGTTTGAACACGACGGCCGTAGGTTCCCTTGTGATCCCTGGTGTGGGGATCTCTCAACATACACCCGCAAGGTAGAGATTGAGGGTTCGGGGGACTGTAACTACCGAGAGGAGTACTTCGCTCGTCGATAACTCCAGAGGCATAATATCCTTACTAGCTCTGCATAAATAATTGAAAGGACATGCGTTAACTATTAAACTAATCTGAGTTGATTTTAGCAATATGCAACATATAATACTAATTCGATCGTGATTATCTGATTTAAATAGCATTAAGGGACCTAGCATGATAATCCGATTTCCCAAAAATATCATATTTGTTAGGCGTGATAGAACAAGCAGATTTAGTTAGTTTAACAGTTCATAAAAAGGGCGAGGAAAGCAGTTAAATCATCGAAAAGGGACACATTACGACGCACCCTTGAGAGGTGCGTCACGGTTCTCAGAAAACTAACCACTTTGACTTTGCTATTTCTCCTTTTTATTTAACGAATCTCAATTATGGGACAGGATACGTTCTGTTCGATTTATGGATCGATTGCGACAGAACGCGTGAACAGTTTCGCAGCGAGAGGCTTAGGCTAAGGGTTGGAGTCAATACTCAGAATATAATTGTGTGTTGTTGTGTCTTCTTTCACGTCGAAATTAGGGGCCTATTTATAGGGAAGAGTTCGTGGAAAGATAGAATTGCAGAGTTCTAATCCACAAAGAATTAGGAAAAAACACGTACCCAGGTATTTTCAGCGCCCAGGCCTGGGCGCCGAAGATTTCGGCGCCCAGCTCTGGGCGTTGAAAATAGGATCCAGGCAATTTCAGCGCCCAGGGCTGGGCGTTGTAATTGCTGTTTGGGCCGTTTCTTTGTCAGTTTCGGATTCCTAGAATCCGTAGTGTTTGAGACTTAATCGAGTCTTTTAGTGCGTATCAATTTCATGACGGAATGCGTCTGGGCCCGTTACGAACTCTAGGCTCGTTAGGATTTTAATTAATACGTAACTCTTATTTCCGAATCATATTAGGAATAGGATTCTCGCAGTTTTCTATCTCATTTAGGATTTATGTTGGAATGCAACACCTAATTCTGACAGGTTTCTATCCTTTATGATTTGCCACTTTTAAAAGCTACCTTTTACGGCAGTTACTATTTTTAGCAGGTTTCCATACATAGCAGGTTTCGGGTGAAATGAAATGGGGAATCGAGATTCGTTTATTTCATAGGAGATGCGTTGTCAAGTGGAGATTTACGTTTTCATCATCGAACCTTTCCCTTGCGGGAATGGGGACAAAAGTAGGTGTCTACAGTTAGCCCCCACTTTGACTGAGTCTTAGAGTAAGACGATGGTCAAAGTATTAGACGGAGTGCGTCACACAAGCCATGGTGTATGTGACCTATTTTGCGAGGGTCTCACGAGCACCCGAGTGATAACATTTGACTTAAGGGTCATCACTTGAAGGGTCGACATATCCCTCACGTGTCATTGGGATTTGTCAACTGATAGTATAGAAACTTCCTCACTTTGTCATTGGAAGGATCTAAAGGTACGTAGAAACTCCCTCACTTTGTCATTGGGAGTAGCTACAGATGTTTTCAAAATTAAAGCTGTAAAGTGTAATTGGGCCTGGCCAAGCCCAATCACGAGGTAAAACGTTTTTAAAGATTCTCATTTTCAGGGCTAGCTAAACGAGAAAACCCCCTTGTTTTTATAGGACGTAAAACGAAGGAAAATCCAGCACATCGTTCTTTTTTGGAAAAACGGAAAACCAATCCTTTAATTTTTGGAAAAAGGGAAAACCGAAAAAGGTTATCGCTGCAGCGACTAAGAACCTGCGCGGTTAGTGACGCAGACCCCGCCCACTGAAGGTGGGCGAGCCTGTCCGCTGAGGGTGGACGCCCCGTCCGATAGAAGTGGACGAATCTGTTTTGATGTTTTGAAAATAAGGACCTACGCGGTTTGTGACGCAGACCCCGCCGGCTGAAGATGGCGAACCTGTCCGCTGAGGGTGGACGCCCCGTCCGATAGAAGTGGACGAATCTTTTTTGAAATTTATTTTGCTTTTTTTTGAAAATAAGGACCTACGTGGTTTGCGCCGTAGACCCCGCCGGCTGAAGATGGCGAACCTGTCCGCTGAGGGTGGACGCCCCGTCCGATAGAAGTGGACGAATCTGTTTTGAAATTTATTTTGCTTTTTTTTTTGAAAATAAGGACCTACGTGGTTTGCGCCGTAGACCCCGCCGGCTGAAGATGGCGAACCTGTCTTAAATTTGAAGATTTTATTTCTTTCGAAAACTGAGGACCTGCGCGGCTAGTGACGCAGACCCCGCCCGCTGAGGGTGGGCGAGCCCTGTCCGCTGAGGGTGGACGTCCCTGAATTCGTTTTCTTTTCGATTTGGGAACTCGCGCGGTTTTGTGACGCGATCTTGCCGACTGAAGATGGGCAAGTTCCTATTTCTTTGGTTCTTTGTGATTTCTTTTGAGAATTTTTTTTATTCATTCTTGCAAGAGCGAATTCTTTCGAGGGGTGTTCGAATTTAGTTGTAACCTGAACGTGGGCTGACAACGTGTTTAGATGGACCATTGTCTCGTGGTCCTCATCTTTCATGGTTTTGAGCTAATCTTTACGGCTCAATTTTGCCACTACCTGGGTCTTTGATTAGGGGACTATGTATAAGTATCAACGGAGACCTTTGTCTTGAGGTCGTAAACCGGTTTTATTGTTTGAGACATCCAAACACGGGACTTCGTACAGCGTAGTCTGGGAATATTGTTTTTAACTTTGCATAATATATTTTCTTTCGAGCCCCCAAGCATTCGTGCTTGATGGTCATTTCTTGTCAAAAAGGTTCCTTGGGGATACGCATTCTGTAATGTCTTTGATCGTGTTTGGGATTGTGCTCGTAAGTGCGAGCGATCTTTATAGTGGTGTGCTACTCTTAACAAAGCCGTGAGGTGCGACTTTAAGTGAAGAAATCGGCAATTTTCAAGCCGAATGAATATGGCAGGGCCCAATAGAAGTTAGAGCCTTTTTGAGCCTGGGTTCATTTTCGGCGCCCAGGCCTGGGCGTTGAAATAATTCACGCCTAGGTGGGGCGTTGAAAGTGTTGTTTGGGCTGGTCTTTTGATGACACAGTTGGCCTCTTGTTCATTCGTTTATTTCACTTGGAAGTTCTATGTATTCTCTTTTCTTTGTTTTTAAAACGTGATGATTTTCTTGAGAAGCCGTAGCCGATTGGTGGACTACGGTGCTTGTCGCTTTGGGGCGATTATTTTAAGGAACTGTTGCTCTTAAGGTGTACAGTTATTGCAATAGTCGGGCGAGTCTATATGGCCCGAGGAACATACCTTGAGGTGTAAGACTTTGATCGCTCTTATATTTTTGAACGTGTTCGTGAATGATGATATGTATGTGCGAACGAGCGTTCATAGAATGGCCGTTGTGTGCGGTCCATTAATCAGTTTGCTTGAATCATTTTTTTTGAGCAATGACTGATTTTGAATAGTTTGCTTAGAAGCTTGATAGGGGTCAGGTCCATTCATGAAGTGGGCTCAAACATCGTGCCCTTTCGATTGTTCAAACATTTGCTTCGAGAGATTTTTTTTTTGCTATGGTTGTTTCGTAGCTTGGAGCCCCCCAAGTATGCATGTTGGGATGCTTCCTTTTGGCGTACGATTTTGTAGGTTCTTTCGAGAAAGATGCCTTGGGGTTCCGCTCGTGTAGGTGCGAGCTATCCCTTCCGTGGTAGGTAATGTCTTGCTACCTTTAATCCTCAATGTAGAAGTCGTGTGGCTTGCATTTTGAATTTGGGCGATAAGTAGTCTTTGCCTCTTTTACACATGCTCTTTGGTCGTGCCCGCATTAGTGCAATATGCCTTATTCTTTTTTTTTTTAGACTTGTACCGTGGGATGGTTAAACTTATGGCGCGACTTAGGCTTGTGTGGCCTAACGGCGTGTATTAGAACATTTCTCCAGGCATTGGGGTATCATTATTATTTTTTGCATTGGAGGACTTCATCACGCCTCGTTCAGGTGTTTGAACAAGCGTAGCACCTTCTGCGTGGGTTTGCACGGCTTATTACTTCGTTCGATGCGAGATTCCATAGGTGTTTCTTTCTTATTTTTATATGTGGGCAAAACTTGGCTAGCAGAAAGATTCAGCGCCCAGGCTGGGGCGTTAAAGATATCGGCGCCCAGCTCTGGGCGTTGAAAATTATCTCTGGGCATATTTTGACAGTTCTTATCTTTGATTTTTTTTTTCTTCGCTTTTGCTTTGGAACGAGGTAGACTGTGTAACGGGCGTTTGTAGGGCGAGCGTTATGTGTAGTAGTTTGATCGGAGTTTTGGTGACTCGCGATTTTCAGTTACCCTTCGTTAGTGGGGTGACTTTATATATTCTAAGTAGTGCTTTAGAATTTGGGAGGGTTTGTAGCCATTCTAAGGTTCGTTTTACACGATTAAAGCTTAGGATTGTGCCCCTATGATGTATGTATAGCATTGGCGTCGAGAATTTGCGATAAAATCGTCATTTTGAGCATTTTTACAGTGTTTTTCTCAAGCCCCCAATTGTAGCTACGGGATTGGCTTGGTGCTATAATGCTTTGCATACATTTTTATGTATTCATGGTGACATGGATCATGAATAGTTTGAACCAGACTCGTTTAGTGCGAGGTACGTTCGAGTAGTGATTTTGCTGCTTCTCTTGTAAATGTCGTTTTGTGCGACATTGCCATGGTCAAGGTAGTCACATGTTGAAGTGTGCCTTGTCCAAAAGCTAGGTGCCTTTCTTTACCCATAATCATATTTGGAAATCTCTTGCAACATTGAGATAAACGCATGCTTAGCTTAAACCAACGACACTTTATTATGTTCGAAGAAGTCTTTAAAAATCATTTGAAAATTATTTAAAATCCGAGTCCTACTGTGTACAATCCGGGGTGTCCTAAGTAGGTTGACTTATAGAAGGGTTCGTACAGGATTACATGAGTGAATCAAAAAATATTGTTACGGTTTTTGGAATGCTGTCTAAGGATTTGCTGGAAGCCGGGGTGCAGGCGTCAAGGTATACTTGTGCCTGTTTGGCATATGCTTTGGGCTTTTAAGGCCATCTTTTCCAGAATTGCAGGAATATAAACCGTTTTCAAATTGACTTAGATTTACTTGGTGTATGTCTGTACAAAAGGTCAAGGTATACTTAGTTCCTTCCCTATCTATTTCAATTTTTTGCCCCCAGTTACTGTTATGTCTTCCCATTAATAATGTTTTCAGATTTCGATTTTAGATGCCCGTGTCATATGTCTGAGTAGGGTGAGCCTTGGTTAAGTGCCAAGTCCTATTGACAATGTCTGATTTTTTTTTAAAGGGGATTCGCGAGCATTTGAGTTACCATGAACGGGTGCCCTGAGCTCGAAGGAACGATGGGGCGACGCCGTAGAACAATCCTCTTTATTGCAAGCTTACTGCCCTTATTACTTGTTGGCGATTATGATTGTGTCTTAGTGGTGAAAGAAGGTCTTTAAGCGAACGACTATGTCTAGTGGTGAAAGAAAGTCTTTAAGTGAGTTAGTTCGCTTTAGGGAGGGTCAAGTCGAGTACTTTAGAGGTCATGGACGCTTGCGTTAGCCCCCATTCAATTAAGGCAGAGTGATCTTTTGAGTCTTGGCTAAGTGCCTAGGAGTGTGTGAAGGAAATAATGCCCTTGGTCCAAGTATGCATTCTATGTTAAGTCTAATAAGTGCGGTTCAGTATTAATTAACAAGTTAATAATTCAGTGAGATCAAGTGAGCTGAATGCCTAGCTAGAGGCCGCTTCAGTTCAAGTGGAATTAATGATATTAATCCACAGCTTACTCTTGACTGAACCCGTAGGGTCACACAAATAGTACGTAAACGGATCAAGTATTTAATGGCATTAAATACTCCATCTATGGATATTCGGAATCGACGGATCTTGGTTTCAGTGGGAGCTGAGATCGTCACAGGCAAGAAATGAATACTCCGGAAACGATGATATTGCCGGAAACGGAAATATGGATCGTATCGGAAATATAAATATTATCCAAGTCGTAGATGTTGCCGGAAACGGAAACATGGTACGTATCGAAAAATATTATCGGAAATGGAAATATTGCCGGAATCGGAAATATTGTCGGAAACGGAAATATTGTCAGAATCGGAAATATTATCGGAATCGGAAAATAATTCCGGAAACGGAAATATTAAATATTTGTTCGAAACGGAAATTAATTCCGGAATCGAAAATATTAAATATTGTTCGTATCGGAAATGAATTCCGGTACCGGGAATTTAATCGGAAGCGTATCGTACGAATAAGCATCGGACGATGCCTGCCGGACGAGTGCCCAGCACGAAGCCAGGCCATCGCCCAGCAAGCCAAGCGCGCCACACGAACAGCCAAGGCCACGCCAGGCCCAGCGCAAGGCCAGGCCCAGCAGGCCATGGCAGCGTGCGCAGCGCGCGCAGCAATGGGCTGCGAGCATTGCTGCAGCTCGCGTGGGCTTGTAGCTCGCGTGGGCCGAGCGGCCGTGTGGGCTGTGCGCGGGCATGGCCTACACGCTTGCGGGTCATGCTCGTGTAGAGTTTGTGTTCACATACGAAACCTAAAGAGTATAGGATTTGTTTAATGATTAAAATTCCTAATCCTAAAAGATAAATTAATTAAATAAGAATTCTACTAAGATTCTAATTTAATTAATTCGTATCCTAGTAGGATTCGATTACTTATTCCATGGTCTATAAATATGAGTTAAGGGCTCATAATTTATATCGAGTATTCAAGTATTCAAAGTGATTTTTGAGAGCAAAAATTCAGTCATATAATTGCCTACAATAGCCGAAAATTCTAAGTACCTTAAGGGCGATCCTAGTTGGTCAAGCTTAAGGCGGATCCGGACGTGCTGTGGACTATCTACGGAGGGACGACACTTGGAGTCCTAAAGACTTGTTCTTGTTCGGTTCGGGCGTAGCTAGGGAGGGCACGCAACAAAGTGTATGCATCTAAACTATGCTAAATGATTATGTGTAAATAATATGCTTTCCTGGCTTTATGGTTTTTCCGCATGATTTATGTTTTGTCATATGAATCATAACCTAACAGTGGTATCACGAGCCTCTTATTATTTTCTTAATCTAAATTGCATAAACATGGTTAAATATTACAAATTTGCAAGAATTAAAAAGGGGTGATTAATTTTCGTAATTGTTAATTAATTGCAAATTGTGTTTATTTAATTATACGTACGCAGTTTTTCGGCAGTTTCTTCGTTACTCATCCAAATCGAGTGATTTTTGTGTCAATTCCGCATGTAAAAGGCATTATAAAATTTTGACAAAAAGATTATTTTTCGGCCGAACCCAGAATTCTCAAATTCGAAGCCTAACTATGACTTTTCGGAGGTTTTAGTTTTTCGAATGCAAAATTTCGTAAATTTAAGATGTTAAATTAAATATTTGCGATTCTTGTTGATAAATCTTGAATTTTTGATTGATCTACTGTATATGTTTAACAAGTTTGAATGCCTAGCCTTGTTAATTATGCAATCTAATTTGTAATTATGATTAATTTGTTGAAAATTGGAATAATTTAGAATTAATTTGATTTTCATAATTAGATACCTATGATTAAAAACCACCATAAAAATTGTAAATTTATGTTAAATTTTAAATTTTTATGACCTAGACTTGAATCCATGTTCATCGGAGATCAATTAAATAATAAATTTTCGATTTTTCGCCCTAAAATTATGAAATTAATATTATTTATTAATTTGTCATTAATTTTGAATATAAATTTTTAATTTTTATGCGACTCGCTCATATAACTTGCACGCACAGAGCAATGGACGCTACGTGTTACCCTTAAGGGGTGTTGTATAGTGCGGGCATGCGACGACGAGCAAGGGAGCTCGTCGCCCATGCGGTACGAATGCAGCGAGCGAGGGCAAGGTGCACGAGCACAAGGCAGCAGCTCTGCCTTGTGTCGTGGGCTGTGAGCAATGGGCGTGTGGGCAGGGGCGAGAGCAAGGCAAGAGCAGTCGCGTGTGGGCAGCAAGCGTGCTGCGCCACAGCGCGCACTGCCTCGCGCAAGCATGCGGAGCCTCGCGCGCAGCGAGCGCAAGCTCGCGTGCCACGAGCGCTACGCACAGCGTCGATGGCTCGCGCGCAGCGAGCGCCAGCTCGCATACTGCTGCCTCGTGCGATGAGCGCAAGCTCGGGTGCGGGAAAGGCAGGCGCGCAGCGAGCGATGGCTCGCATGGATCGACCGGTGGCAAGCGAGCGCAGCGAGCGATAGCTCGCGTGCAGCGCTGGCGCGCGCAGCGAGCACCAGCTCGCGTGCAGCGCTGGCGCGCGCAGCGAGCACCAGCTCGCGTGTTCGATTGATGCCTTGCGATGGTGAGCAGCAGCGATGCGACGCAGCGCATGGGCTGCGCGCACATGGCCAGCGATGGCTGTATGCGTGTGGCCCATGGGCGTGCGTTGCGTGGGATTGTTGCGTTGCGATTAGATCGTTTTGAAATTTTAATTTGAAAATTTCAGTTTACGTAATTTTAATTAATTTTAAAATTAATAATTCAAATTATTTTCTTGGATTTTAATTTTGAATGTTGTAATTATAATAAATTTTATTTATTCTAATTATTTTACTAAAATTAAAATCATGAATTAATTTAAATACGACTGAAATTAAATTAAATTTATGGATTCAATTATAAATTTATATGAGCTTTAAATTTTAATTAAATTTGTATGTTTCCGGTTAGACTAGAAATACATTTTTATGTTTAAAATTAGTAAAGCATATGAATTTATTGGTTTAAGTGGGAGCCCTTTTTTAGTCATAAACTCTTGATTAGGTCTACAAATCCTTAAGGTTAAAACAACTTGATTAGAATTAATAAGGACTGAATAATTTGTAGATTATTGGTGCCCTTGATTAATTGCTGCAAATGTTTATGTGATGCATAATGTGTTTTACTAACCAGCTATGTGGGCCATTCATGATAATGAATGGGTGAATGGTATATATTGTATATGTACTGTTTTGTAGGTTATGAAGTGACTAGTATGGCCCAAATAGGATAGAAAATATGGTCTACGTACCATTAATTTGAATGTAATTGGTCTGAAGTACCAAAGTTGTTTTTCAATTCAAATATGGTCTGCGTACCATCAAATAGTTGTAATTAGTTTTAATTATAGCTTATCCTATTTGAAGAAAATGGTGCCTCCCACGGAGATTTTCAAGACGGACTTTGAAGTTAAAGCTTCAAGATGAAGTCTGGCCATACTAGATCACATTTATCTTATGCATGTTTTAAGTTATTTATTGCTTTTAAATATGTCTTAAAATGCATGAGATCAAAGCTTGATTATGTTGCATGATTAAGGATTTTAGTTCACTTAAAATCTAACCAACATAGTAAGAGCCTTAAGTTCCAAACTTAAAAAAAAAATGAGTTAAAAGGTGCCATGCCAAAATATACACTTGCTTGGATATCCTTTACATCAATCTAGTAATAGTTTTCGCTCAGCGAGGTGTTACTTATTGGTCCTAAAGGGGCAAGGTACACAAATAATTGTGAGTACATGTTAGTTTTGGTGAAACTCAACGATATAAGTAAGGAGTCCTTTTATGTCGTGGCAAAATCGATAGGTTTTCCTAATAAGTTCTTAGACGTACCTATCAACCAAGAATAGTTTCTAGACTATTAGCAAAAGGCTTTTGCTTACCTAAGATGTTTTAGAATTGAGTCGACAAACTGTGCTTAGTTCTTCAATGATTTTAGGATCTTGGAATCATTTTATTCACACCTGCCGGAACACATAACTTGAATAAAATGCTTAATGAACATTGAATTATGCATGTATGCTAGAATTTAAGTTTATTAAGAGAAACTGTGAATGGTTATTTATTTGTTTATTCTTTTCAATTGTAGTTTTAACTATGGCAAACAACAATTCATTCAACATTCGATCAATTCTCGAAAAGGAGAAGTTGAGCGGGAAAAACTTCCTTGACTGGCAAAGGAACTTGCAAATAGTTCTTATGTAGGAAGAAAAGGAGTATGTCCTAGAAGAGGCGATGCCCGAAGCCGCAGGCGACGGGGTCACTCAGGCAGCCCTCAATCGTTGGATTGATGCCAACAAGGATGTGAAATGTCTAATGCTCGCCACCATGAGTGCAGATCTGTAGAAAACGTTCATCAACTCAGATGCTTTCACAATCATCAGTGAGTTGAAGAACATGTTCCAAGATCTGGCTCGAGTCGAAAGATTCGAGACTCATAGGCAAATTCTTGAGACCAAGCTTAAGAAAGGCGAGCCCGTAAGTCCACATGTTCTCAAAATGATTGGACTCATTGAGAATATGAGTCGGCTAGATCAGCAATTTTCTCAGGAAATGGCTATAGACACCATCCTCCATTCTCTTCATAGCGGGTATGATCAGTTCAAACTGAACTACAGTATGAATAGTCTGGACAAAACGCTCACTGAGCTTCACGGTATGCTGAAGACCGCTGAAAAGACGCTCAAAAGTGATAAGCAGGATGTGCTTATGGTGCGTGGGGGCAAGTTCAAGAAATCTGGAAAGAAGAGGAATGCTAAGAAAGGTGGCAACAAGGCCAGCCCAACTAAGCAAACTGGCGGCAACTCTGTAAAGAGGAAGGTCCGTCAACCCACTTCTGAATCCGAATGCTTCTACTGCAAGAAGAAGGGGCATTGGAAGAGAGATTGCTTGAAGCTAAAGGAAGATCAGAAGAACGGAACAGTCGTTCCATCTTCAGGTATTTTCGTTATAGACTGTATACTTGCTAATTCAACTTCTTGGGTATTAGATACAGGTTGTGGCTCACACTTATGTTCCAATCCACAGGGACTAAGAAGAAGTAGAAAGTTAAGCAAGGGAGAAGTCGACCTACGAGTGGGAAATGGAGCACGGATTGCTGCATTAGCTGTAGGAACTTATTATTTGTCGTTGCCCTCCGGGCTAGTTTTGGAACTGGAAGAGTGTTTCCATGTTCCAAGTCTTACTAAAAACATCATTTCTGTTTCTTGCTTAGATGCTAAGGGGTTTTCCTTTTTAATAAAAGACAATAGTTGTTCGTTTTATTTTAAAGAGATGTTTTATGGATCTGCTAGATTAGTCAATGGACTTTATTTATTAGATCACGACAAACAAGTATATAACATAAATACCAAAAAGGCCAAAAAGGATGATTCAGATCTCACCTATCTGTGGCATTGTCGATTAGGCCATATAAACTTGAAACACTTAGAAAGACTTCAAAAGGAAGGAATTCTAGAACCATTTGACTTAGAGGATTATGGTAAATGCGAATCATGTTTACTTGGCAAAACGACAAAGCAACCTTTCTCTAAAGTTGGAGAAAGAGCAAATGAACTATTGGGTTTAATCCATACAGATGTATGTGGACCAATGAGTACAAATGCTAGAGGTGGTTTCAGCTACTTTATCACTTTCACTGATGACTTCAGTAGATATGGTTATGTCTACCTAATGAAGCATAAGTCTGAATCCTTTAACAAATTCAAGGAATTTCAGAGTGAAGTAGAGAATCAATTAGGCAAAAAGATTAAAGCACTGCGGTCTGATAGAGGCGGTGAATATCTGAGCTATGAATTTGATGACCATCTGAAAGAATGTGGAATTCTATTAGAATTGACTCCTCCTGGAACACCACAATGGAACGGTGTGTCGGAACGGAGGAACAGAACCTTGCTAGACATGGTCAGGTCAATGATGGGTCAGGCCAAACTTCCATTAGAATTTTGGGGACATGCACTAAATACAGCTGCACTCACTATAAATAGAGCTCCGTCTAAAGCTGTCGAAAAGACTCCATATGAGTTATGGTTTGGAAAGCCTCCAAATGTGTCTTTTCTTAAATTTGGGGATGTGAAGTATACGTTAAACGATTAATTTCAGACAAACTTCATCCAAAATCTGACAAATGTATCCTTGTGGGCTATCCAAAGGAAACAAAGGGGTATTACTTCTACAATACATCTGAGAACAAGGTGTTTGTTGCTCGAGATGGTGTCTTTTTGGAGAAAGATCACATTTCCAAAATGACAAGTGGGAGAAAAGTAGACCTCGAAGAAATTCGAGTCGAACAACAAACTCTAGAGAATGCTCAAGATGACATTCAGGATGAAACTCAGAGATCTTTAGAAGAATCTGGTGAGAATCATGGTCAATTTAGAAATGTTACCCCGCGTAGATCGCAAAGATATAGATCTCAACCGGAAAGGTACTTAGGTATTTTGACGAACGAGAGCTATGACGTTCTATTACTTGAAAGTGATGAACCTGCGACTTACAAACAAGCTATGACGAGCCCTAGCTCTAAGCAATGGCAAGAAGCCATGCAATCTGAATTAGACTCCATGTCTGAAAACCAAGTATGGGATTTGGTCGATTTGCCAGATGGCTACCAAGCCATTGGAAGCAAATGGGTTTTCAAACTGAAAAAGGACAAGGATGGGAAACTTGAAGTTTTCAAAGCTAGATTGGTTGCAAAGGTTACAGGCAAGTCCACGGTGTGGATTACGATGAAACCTTTTCACCAGTTGCAATGCTAAAGTCTATTCGGATAATGTTAGCAATCGCTGCATATTACGATTACGAAATATGGCAGATGGATGTCAAAACTGCTTTCTTAAACGGCGTTTTCACAGAAACTGTGTTTATGACACAGCCTGAAGGTTTTGAGGATCCAAAGAATGCTAAAAAGGTATGCAAGCTAAAGAAGTCAATCTACGGATTGAAGCAGGCATCCAGGAGCTGGAATATACGTTTTGATGAAGCAGTCAGTGACTTTGGTTTCATCAAGAACGCAGACGAATCTTGTGTATACAAGAAGGTCAGTGGGAGCAAAATTTCTTTCCTAGTATTATATTTCAACGACATATTACTTATCGGAAATGACATCCTATGTTGAACTCTGTCAAGATTTGGCTTGGGAAATGTTTTTCGATGAAAGATCTAGGAGAAGCACAATACATATTGGGCATCAAGATTTACAGAGATAGATCTAAAAGGATGATTGGACTTAGTCAAAGCACTTATATCAATAAGGTGCTTGATAGGTTCAAGATGGCAGACTCCAAGCAAGGCTACCTACCCATGTCTCATGGAATAACTCTAAGCAAGACTCAGTGCCCAAAAACACTTGATGAGCGTAGACGAATGAATGGGATTCCATATGCATCATTGATTGGTTCAATAATGTATGCTATGATATGTACACGCCCGGATGTTGCGTACGCACTCAGTGCTACGAGCAGATACCAGTCAGACCCAGGAGAGGCGCATTGGACTGCTGCCAAGAATATTCTGAAGTACCTGAAAAGGCACAAAGATGACTTCCTGGTCTATGGTGGAGATGATGAATTAATTGTTAAAGGCTATACGGACGCAAGTTTCCAAACCGACAAAGATGATTTCAGATGACAGTCTGGGTTTGTCTTCTGCCTCAACGGAGGTGCAGTAAGCTGGAAAAGTGCTAAGCAAAGCACCATTGCGGATTCTACAACTGAAGCGGAGTACATTGCTGCACATGAAGCAGCAAAGGAAGCTATATGGCTAAGGAAGTTCATAGGTGAACTTGGTGTAGTCCCCTCCATTAAAGGACCAATAGCCCTGTATTGTAATAATAACGGAGCTATTGCACAGGCAAAGGAGCCTAGACACCACCAGAGAGTCAAGCATGTACTTCGTAGATTTCACCTTCTACGAGAGTTCGTTGAAAGAAAAGAAGTCGAGATAAACAAGATTGGAACTGATGACAACATATCAGATCCATTGACTAAACCTCTGCCGCAGGCGAAGCACAACTCGCACACTGCAGCTGTGGGAATCAAGCATATTGGAGAATGGCTTTGATATCCCTGTTTAATGTTTTAAAGTTTTAGAGTTTAAATCTTTGTAAAACATTATTGGTTAATCATTCACAATAAATGAAGAGAATTCATTTTTCCATTTAATTTGTGGTTTATTAAATGATGAGTCCCTTCAATTTGACGATATATTCAAGATAGACTGTCAGGACCAGTCCTGTGACTAAGAAATGTCTATCAAGTGAACTTGAATGTCAAAGGTTGAAAATGGTCCCTAGTCGGAGTTTTCTATAAAATTGGACGCATAGAAAACGTTAGACGATTAGAATGCAAGATGACTAGTAGTTCTGTTTCTAGAACTATGTGGACATGGCAATGTCATAATCATTTGCATAGATACTTACTTTGGGAAGACTAGTATCGGACAAGACCTATGAAACTTTACTGTAAGAGATGAAAATCTGTCATAAGTAAATTTCATTAAAATTATTAGACACTAAATCCTCAATACCTGAGTGATTTGAGATTACTTGTTTTGAGAACTGGTTGCTTTGACGTTGACCAACCGTCGCACCGTAAAAGGAGGCTATAAAGGCAACGCTCAGGTAATCACCTATCAAACGAAGTCTAATCTCAAGATCGCAAGATTGGGTTTGTCCTCCCATAAATCGGGATGAGATGCTTAAAAGTTGTACAAGGCCACTCGGAGAGCTAGAAACTGTGAAATGCATGGCCGTGCTCGGATGAATCATAGGCTATGATTATCTGTCTATTTGATCAGTTGAACTCTGAAACCGAGGAACACCTCTGGACATAATAAGGATGACAACTCTTACCTTATGTTCAAGAGCAAGCATCGAGCGACAAAGGAATTAGGAAATGAACACTTGTCCCTAAGGACAAGTGGGAGACTGAAGGAAATAATGCCCTTGGTCCAAGTATGCATTCTATGTTAAGTCTAATAAGTGCGGTTCAGTATTAATTAACAAGTTAATAATTCAGTGAGATCAAGTGAGCTGAATGCCTAGCTAGAGGCCGCTTCAGTTCAAGTGGAATTAATGATATTAATCCACAGCTTACTCTTGACTGAACCCGTAGGGTCACACAAATAGTACGTAAACGGATCAAGTATTTAATGGCATTAAATACTCCATCTATGGATATTCGGAATCGACGGATCTTGGTTTCAGTGGGAGCTGAGATCGTCACAGGCAAGAAATGAATACTCCGGAAACGATGATATTGCCGGAAACGGAAATATGGATCGTATCGGTATAAATATTATCCAAGTCGTAGATGTTGCCAGAAACGGAAACATGGTACGTATCGAAAAATATTATCGGAAATGGAAATATTGCCGGAATCGGAAATATTGCCGGAAACGGAAATATTGTCAGAATCGGAAATATTATCGGAATCGGAAAATAATTCCGGAAACGGAAATATTAAATATTTGTTCGAAACGGAAATTAATTCCGGAATCGAAAATATTAAATATTGTTCGTATCGGAAATGAATTCCGGAACCGGGAATTTAATCGGAAGCGTATCGTACGAATAAGCATCGGACGAGGCCTGCCGGACGAGGGCCCAGCACGAAGCCAGGCCATCGCCCAACAAGCCAAGCGCGCCACACGAACAGCCAAGGCCACGCCAGGCCCAGCGCAAGGCCAAGCCCAGCAGGCCATGGCAGCGTGCGCAGCGCGCGCAGCAATGGGCTGCGAGCATTGCTGCAGCTCGCGTGGGCTTGTAGCTCGCGTGGGCCGAGCGGCCGTGTGGGCTGTGCGCGGGCATGGCCTACACGCTTGCGGGTCATGCTCGTGTAGAGTTTGTGTTCACATACGAAACCTAAAGAGTATAGGATTTGTTTAATGATTAAAATTCCTAATCCTAAAAGATAAATTAATTAAATAAGAATTCTACTAGGATTCTAATTTAATTAATTTGTATCCTAGTAGGATTCGATTACTTATTCCATGGTCTATAAATATGAGTTAAGGGCTCATAATTTATATCGAGTATTCAAGTATTCAAAGTGATTTTTGAGAGCAAAAATTCAGTCATATAATTGCCTACAATAGCCGAAAATTCTAAGTACCTTAAGGGCGATCCTAGTTGGTCAAGCTTAAGGCGGATCCGGACGTGCTGTGGACTATCTACGGAGGGACGACACTTGGAGTCCTAAAGACTTGTTCTTGTTCGGTTCGGGCGTAGCTAGGGAGGGCACGCAACAAAGTGTATGCATCTAAACTATGCTAAATGATTATGTGTAAATAATATGCTTTCCTGGCTTTATGGTTTTTCCGCATGATTTATGTTTTGTCATATGAATCATAACCTAACAGTGTGAGTGCTCCTTCTGGCAAGGGTACGTGCCCTTATTATTTTTCAATGTGTGCTCATTAATTTGGCATCTTGGTGATTTGGATTCTTCCTTTGACTTAAATTTTTCTTTCGACTTGGGTTGCAAGTAATTAAATTTCAATAAGGGACTTCTATTTTTATTCTTGTTATTCTATAGGCTTTAATATTTTGGCAAATTGGTTGGACCGAATCATGGATTGCCTACGTATCCGCCTTAAATAGATTTAATTTGGAAACAGGTCTTGCGTAGTTCTTAGCCTAGAAAATGGTTTCTTAGAATGCCGATTTTAAACAAGTATGTTCTGAGGTGGAAACATATTATTCGAAACGGTAGAATAAGTGAAGTTTATTATTATGTCCCTTTGCTGCTTTGCCGTAGGCCAAAATTTTGTTTATTTGTTTTATTTTTTTTGAGTACATGTATATTTTTTGGTGGTACGTATATCTGAATACGTGCTGTACCCCTCCAAGTGTTCGTTATTTTTCCGTGCATGTGCGGATAAAATGACGAGCACTTCAGGACAAAATTTGGCGAGCAGAGAGATCCAGCGCCCAGGCTGGGGCGCTAAAGACTTCGGCGCCCAGCTCTGGGCGCTGAAAATGACTTCTGGGCGGATCTTTTTTGGTGCGCTAAATGCTTCTTTTTATTTTTAGACGAATTTTTAAAGGCGCTTTGCAAAGTTTGCTTTTTATTATTTATTATTTTTTGTATTTTTCATTGGTCTTCTTTTTTTTTATTCGTGACTCAAGACGGTTTGAAAGACGGGTTGAAAGAGATAGGATAAGTGGTATAGGTATTAGTCGAGCACGAGGATTTCATCAACTAAGGCCAATGAATAGCATGGGGACAGCTCAAGGGTATAGGAGGTATCCACACAAGTTATATGGTCATTATGCTAATGGTGGCGTAAGAACAGGTTTGGGTTTTGGAAATAATGGGTATGACGCACGTGTCAATGGCCGTGCGTGGTTTGCGGTTGATAACAAGCTAGTTCAAAAACAAGAGTTGAGGTAATGGTTTCTTGGGTTATGGCGATGAGAACATGGATGGGTTAAATGAGCTGCACAGGGACCCCAGAGCGAAGGCGTCTAAGAGCATAAGGATTGGAAAGGGTAGATATCGTAGAATTTTATGATTTGGATTGGTTGACTCAATTCTTTTCCTTCGTTTACTTGACAACATAAATCCTTCAATCAATTTGGGCTAAAAGGTAGATGGTTGTGGTCTTTGAGTCACGAGGCGAGACTGAGTGGGCCTCGTTTGGTAGGCCTATAGTGGACCTTTAATTTTAGTAGGCCTAGGGTGGACCTTTAAATTGTCTTACTTTGCAAGCGTATTTAGTCATTTCTTTAAATGTGCAAATAGCGTAGATTCAAAATGTTATTTTTACCTTATTGAATTTTAACGAAAGAATTACATCGAAATTAATTTTCTGCTTCTTTTCAGATTCCAGTTTCTGGGATTTAATTGGAAGTTGTGATTTAGACTCAAACTTTCATTAATCTTTCTGATTATAACCCGTGTATGAATACAAGGAGGTGGCCTAGACTCAAAATAATGACATGGCGTAAGCCTATAATACTTGACCAAGCGACTCTCAGACTTAGGCTAATTGGACCATATCTTTCGTTGGTTGACACTTTAGATTTTAACCTTTGGGTGTTTATTCGTCATGCGCCATTTTGCTTAATGTTGGCAAGGTAGTTAATTGGGGAGATCGAATTTTTTTTTTTGCAAGACTAGAATCATTAGTGCGGCTTCTCTCTTAGTGTGTATTGCTTTTACCCCAACGGTTGTCTTATGGCATGCCGATTTGGGTATTTTCATGGTTGGTCATGTTGCATTCATGGAAAATCTTTTAGTCCCTACTTAGTAGTATTTCATGGAGTGAGTGACTCGAGAGGACTATGATAGTCGTGACCCAATGTGATTATAAGCCTTGGGGCCATTAATTTTTTCTTTGCCAATGGTATTAACACCTTAGGTTCACCTTGGGGGTTGTGCGACTATGGGGGAATGATTTCCAGAATGTGACCATTTCCATTTTGCAAATACTATAATATATTCTTTTTATTGGTGAGAGAGAGTATTGAGGCCGTGGATTCCTAGCAAGGGATGACAATTACATATGGGTGCTCATTGATTTAAATGTTAGGAAGGGAGACTCAAATATGGTTTAACCTTTTAACTTGCAGAACGACACCAAGCATTAGGACCGATTCTATGGATAAGACAACTAAGACTTAGGATTTGGATTGTATTTTGGCATAGCCTAGTCTAGACTCGGATTTATTTGAACATTTATTTTTTCTGAAGACTTTATTCGAACATTTATTTTTTTGAATACTTCGCCCATGTGACATTCAAGGTTTAATTAGCATGCTCGGCTTTGGTGCCGAACATCGTCGTCGTAGGAGGCCTAACAACGACACAAAGAGTTATTTATTTTTTACAAGTCGCTTTTGAAATCGAGCGATTTTTCATACGCCCTCGTAGCAATTTTTTTTTCACGAAAAGTTTTTTTTTGCTACGTATTTTCTTATGCTTGGGCACCGAGGCTGCTGTGCCTGACCAAAAGGGGCGTGAGAAATTCTGGCGCCCAGCCAGGGGCGTTGAAAATGCGTCCCTGGCTGGTTCTCGTTTTCTGCTTTCGTCTACTTTTGTTTTATGCGACTTAATTTTGCATGCTTGCCTAATAACGTCCTTTACGCGTTGTGCAGCGTTTGTGGGATTCGTTACAGGCCATCCCGAGCGTCGCTTGTTTTTGTGGCGATCGTTCGGGCTTGCGGAACACGTATTTTGGTATAACTCTTTGGCAAATTAGTCTATGAATGTTTGGGCAATTTTTAAGGTCGTTGGTTTTCTAGCATTATTCGTACACACAATCATAACATAGTCACATAGTTCGCTACACATAACTACATTACAAACATGGATTTGAAAATTAAATATGTCACGTAGTTTATGATAGGCTTCTATGGGTAGTACTTGCGCCTGGCTTGGTACCGCTTCTATCGTAGATCCAACACATGCCCCGGTCAAGGTAGTGTCTTCAACAGACGAATTTCGCTCAAGAGGCCAACCCGCAAGTGCAAGCCAAGGGGCATGCAGGCGAGAGGGACCTAATGAGCGAGCGATTGGGTTCGGGATAGGTGTACTACCTGCACGAGTACCGAGTGGGCAACATGCGCGGCGTATGCACCCCCCTATTGGCGAAAAAAGGTATCCTTAGTCCCAACTCCCGAGGGAGCCGAGATTCGTTATGCGGTTCTGCCCGTTCACATTAATATGCTGATTTTCAGGTCGTCCCAACTTGATGGGGAAATAAACACGGGGTAGGATCGTTTCACCCTTCGGCTATTTTGATTACCTACAAGCACGAGTATTTCCTTCACTATCCCCAGTGGAGTCGCCACTGTGAGGGGGTCGAAAAGGCGCGAGGCTAGTGGGTGACCTTGTCCCTCGTGGGTGTGACGATTCTTTTTATTCAATCAAGTGTAATTGGATTTCCTGTGAGTATACACCCAATTGACTAGTAATATAGGAGTCGCCATTCAGTTTTTAACGACAATGAGAAAAACTGACAAAACCCAGTTATCGTGACATAAAGGGAGTGCAATTATGTTTGACCACAACGGTCGTAGGTTCCCTTGTGATCCCTGGTGTGGGGATCTGTCAACATACACCCGCAAGGTAGAGATTGAGGGTTCGGGGGACTGTAACTACCGAGAGGAGTACTTCGCTCGTCGATAACTCCAGAGGCAGGATATCCTTACTAGCTCAGCATAAATAATTGAAAGGACATGCGTTAACTATTAAACTAATCTGAGTTGATTTTAGCAATATGCAACATATAATACTAATTCGATCGTGATTATCTGATTTAAATAGCATTAAGGGACCTAGCATGATAATCCGATTTCCCAAAAATATCATATTTGTTAGGCATGATAGAACAAGCAGATTTAGTTAGTTTAACAGTTCATAAAAAGGGCGAGGAAAGCAGTTAAATCATCGAAAAGGGACACATTACGACGCACCCTTGAGAGGTGCGTCACGGTTCTCAGAAAACTAACCACTTTGACTTTGCTATTTCTCCTTTTTATTTAACGAATCTCAATTATGGGACAGGATACGTTCTGTTCGATTTATGGATCGATTGCGACAGAACGCGTGAACAGTTTCGCAGCGAGAGGCTTAGGCTAAGGGTTGGAGTCAATACTCAGAATATAATTGTGTGTTGGTGTGTCTTCTTTCACGTCGAAATTAGGGGCCTATTTATAGGGAAGAGTTCGTGGAAAGATAGAATTGCAGAGTTCTAATCCACAAAGAATTAGGAAAAAACACGTACCCAGGTATTTTCAGCGCCCAGGCCTGGGCCCCGAAGATTTCGGCGCCCAGCTCTGGGCGTTGAAAATAGGATCCAAGCAATTTCAGCGCCCAAGGCTGGGCGTTGAAATTGCTGTTTGGGCCATTTCTTTGTCAGATTCGGATTCCTAGAATCCGTAGTGTTTGAGACTTAATCGAGTCTTTTAGTGCGTATCAATTTCATGACGGAATGCGTCTGGGCCCGTTACGAACTCTAGGCTCGTTAGGATTTTAATTAATACATAACTCTTATTTCCGAATCATATTAGGAATAGGATTCTCGCAGTTTTCTATCTCATTTAGGATTTATGTTGGAATGCAACACCTAATTCTGACAGGTTTCTATCCTTTATGATTTGCCACTTTTAGAAGCTACCTTTTACGGCAGTTACTATTTTTAGCAGGTTTCCATAAATAGCAGGTTTCGGGTGAAATGAAATGGGGAATCGAGATTCGTTTATTTCATAGGAGATGCGTTGTCAAGTGGAGATTTACGTTTTCATCATCGAACCTTTCCCTTGCGGGAATGGGGACAAAAGTAGGTGTCTACAGTGATCTGTTACATGTCATTGGTGTGACCTTATAGGTTCAGTCAAGAGTAATTAAGTTGTGAGCTTAATATAGATTAGAACTCAATGATCAGAAGCATTTCTCCAGCTAGTTGTTCCGATCACTTGATCTTACTGAATTAATTGTTCGCAATTAATCTGAACCTTGGTATTAGACTTAATGCACCTTGGGTGAAGGACATATTTCCTTTAGTCTCCCACTTGTCATTCAGACAAGTGTGCATTCACATTCCATTATCGCTTAGTGTTACTTGCTGAACATAAGGTAAGATCCAAGCCATCCTTATTAGGTCCAGAAGTGTTTCTCGGATTACAGAGCTCAACTGTTAAACTTTTACAGAAGGTTAAGCCTTAACAATTCTGAGCACGGCCATGCATTTTCACAGTATCTAACTCTCCGAGAGGCCTTGTTACACAACAACACCATATCTTATCAAAGATAGGAGGACAATCCATTCTTGCAATCTATGAACACTCACTTTGATTCATAGTACGCCCAATAACTGCTTTTATAGCCTCCTTTTACGGTGCGACGTTTAGCTAGTATCAAAGCAAACTAATTCTAAAACGAGAAGACATAATCACTCATGTTCCGAGGAATGGTTCTAATCACCATTAATGAGAACTACTTATGACATGACTTTAATCTCTTAAAGTGTTCTCATGGTCAATCCGATACAAGATCCAATAAGTGTCTATGCAAAAGACTCTGACATCCAGTCAATCTAGTTCAAGAAACAGAACTAAAAATCTACTTGCAATCTAATCTTCATTAGTCATTGGTCGTCCACCTTTCAATGACCTAGATTAGGGATCCTTTGTGACTTCAATATTCAAGTTCACTTATGGGTGTTTCTTTGTCGAAGAATCCATCTTGACATCCCATTTGAATGTTCTGAATCACACGGACTTATCATTTAATACTAAACCAAAATTAAATGAATATGAAATAATAAATTTCATAAATATGTACCTTATTTCTATTTGACTTACGAGGGGCAACAACGTTTTGAGGAACTACTCCCACTGGCCCTTCTAAAGACCTTGGAGGTTCTTCGTCCCGAACTTCTTCCAAAGATTTCTTGGTTTGTTGTTCGTCTCGAATCTCTTCGAGGTCTATTATTCTCCCACTTTTCAATTTGGAAATATGATTTCTTTCCAAAAAGACACTGTCACGAGCAACGAATACCTTGTTGTCTGACTTGTTGTAGAAGTAATACCCCTTTGTTTCTTTTGGATACCCAACGAAGAAACATTTGTCAGATTTTGGTTCGAGCTTGTCTGAAATTAATCGCTTGACATATGCTTCGCAGCCCCAAATCTTTAGAAAAGACAACTTTGGAAATTTCCCAGTCCATAATTCGTATGGGGTCTTTTCAACAACTTTTGACGGAGCACGATTCAGTGTGAGTGCTGCTGTTTGCAACGCATGTCCCTAAAATTGTAAAGGAAGTTCGGCTTGACCCATCATTGACCTGACCATATTTTGTAAGGTCCTATTTCTCCGTTCCGACACTCCATTCCATTGAGGTTTCCCCGGAGCACTCAATTCAGAAAGAATACCTCATTCTTTTAGATGGTCATCAAACTCGTGGCTAAGATATTCACCTCCTCGATATGATCTTAGAGCTTTGATTTTCTTGCCATGTTAATTCTCTACTTCATTTTGAAATTCTCGGAATTTCTCAAACGATTCAGACTTGTGTTTCATTAAGTAAATATAGCCATATCTACTGAAATCGTCCGTAAACGTTATGAAATAGCTCAACTCACCTCTAGCTTTCGTACTCATAGGCCCACATACGTCCGTATGCATTAGCCCTAGTAGTTCGCTTGCTCTTTCTCCCACCTTTGAGAAAGGTTGCTTTGTCATTTTGCCAAGTAAATAAGATTCGCATTGATCAATCTTCTCTAAGTCGAATGATTCTAGAATTCCCTTCCGTTGAAGTAATTCCATGTGCTTTGTGTTTATATGGCCTAATCGACAATACCACAGAAATGTGAGATCGGAATCACCAGTTTTAGCCTTTTTAGTATTTATGTTATAAATGTGTTTGCTCGTATCTAGCACATATAGACCATTTTCTTGTTGTGCTGAACCATAAAACATTCCAATCAAAGCAAAAGAACAACTATTGTCTTTAAATTGAAAAATAAAACCTTTAGAATCCAAACTTGAAACGGAAATAATGTTTGTGGTGATACTAGAAACATAGTAACAGTTTTTGTTAGGTTATGATACATATAACTGAATATAAATCATGCGGAAAAACCATAAAAGCCAGGATTCCAAATTAATTTCCACATAATAATTAGCATAATTTAGGATGCATACTCTTTGTAGCGTGCCCTCCCTTGCTGCGCCCGAACCGAACAAGAACAAGTCTTTAGGACTCCAATTGCCGTCCCTCCGTAGAAAGTCCACAGCTCGTCCGGATCCGCCTTAGGTTTAATTAACTAGAATTGCCCCAAAGGTACTATATGTTTTCGGTTTTATGTAGCAAAATAATGACTGAATTTTATGCCTAAAACTCTTATGAATACTTGGAAAACTCGTCCTAAATTGTGAACTATATTCACATATTTATAGGGTATGGAATCGGGTATTGGAATCCTACTAGGAAACTAATTAACTAATCTGAATTTAATTAAAATTCTATTAATTAATTATCTAGTAGATTTTAGGAATTTAATCTTAAACGAATCCTACATGATTTAGGTTTCGTACACAAGCACAAGCACACACGAGCATGACCCGCATGCGCGCAGGCCATGCCCGCGCATACGCAAGGCCCGCAGCAACTACGAGGCCTACGCGTGCTGCCATTGTGCTCGCAGCCTTTGGCGCGCTGGGCCTGGCGTGGCCTTGGGCTACTGTGAGGCGCACTAGGCTTGCTGGCAATGGGCCTGGCTTCGCGCTGGGCCTTCGTCTAGCAAACTCGTCCGATGCTAATTTGTACGACGCGCTTCCGATTAATTTCCCGATTCCGGAATTCATTTCCGATACGAACAATATTTAACATTTCCGATTCCATAATTAATTTCCGTTTCGAACAAATATTTAATATTTCCGTTTCCGGAATTATTTTCCGATTCCGATAATATTTCCGATTCTGACAATATTTCCGTTTCCGGCAATATTTCCGATTCCGGCAATATTTCGATTTCCGATAATATTTTCCGATACGTACCATGTTTCCGTTTCCGGCAACATCTACGACTTGGATAATATTTATATATTTCCGATACGATCCATATTTCCGTTTCCGGCAATATCATCGTTTCCGGAGTATTCATTATTTTGCTTTTGACGATCTCAGCTCCCACTGAAACAAGATCCGTCGATTCCGAATATCCATAGATGGAGTATTTAATGCTATTAAATACTTGATCCGTTCACGTACTATTTGTGTGACCCTACGGGTTCAGTCAAGAGTAAGTTGTGAATTAATATCATTAATCCACTTGAACTGAAGCGGCCTCTAGCTAGGCATACAGTTCACTTGATCTCACTGAATTATTAACTTGTATAATTAATACTGATCCGCATTTATTAGACTTACCATTAAATGCATACTTGGACCAAGGGCATTATTTCCTTCAGTTTTCTAGTTCCAAAACAAAACCACTAGGCAAAGAAATAAAATAAGATCCTACGGCTAATGCAACAATCTGTCCTCCATTTCGCACGCGTAGATCCATCTCGCCTTTATCAAGCCTTCTACTTCTCCTTAGTCCCTGTGAATTGGAACATAAGTGTGAGCCACAACCAGTATCTAATACCCAATAAGTAGAATTAACAAGATTACAATGTATAACATATCTACCTGAAGTAGAAGCAATGTTTCCGTTCTTCTCATCTTCCTTTCTCTTCAAGCAATCCCTCTTCCAATGCCCCTTCTTCTTGCAGTAGAAGAATTCAGAGTCGGCAGGAGAATGAGTCACCCTCTTCTGTTTCCAGAACAAGTGTCGTTGGACTTAGGTGAGGGCGTAGCCTTGCCCTTACCCTTCTTGCCCTTTCCCTTGCCAGATTTCTTGAAATTCTTTCCCTTACGCACCATAAGCACATCGTGCTTATTCTCTTTTACTTGATCTCACTGAATTATTAACTTGTATAATTAATACTGAACCGCATTTATTAGACTTACCATTAAATGCATACTTGGACCAAGGGCATTATTTCCTTCAGTCTCCCACTTGTCCTTAGGGACAAGTGTGCATTTCCTAATTCCTTTGTCACTCGATGCTTTCTCTTGAACATAAGGTAAGATTGTCACCTTATTATGTCCAGAGGTGTTTCTCGGTTTCAGAGTTCAACTGATCAAATAAACAGATAATCATAGCCTATGATTCATCTGAGCACGGCCATGCATTTTACAGTTTCTAGCTCTCCGAGTGGCCTTGTACAACTTTCAGCATCTCATCCCCATTTATGGGAGGACAATCCCAATCTTGCGATCTTGAGATTAGACTTCGTTTGATAGGTGATTACCCGAGCGTTGCCTTTATAGCCTCCTTTTATGGTGCGACGTTTGACAACGTCAAAGTAAGCAGTTCTCAAACAAGTAATCTCAAATCACTCAGGTATTGAGGATTAGTGTCTAATAATTTTAATGAAATTTACTTATGACAGATTTTCATCTCTTACAGTAAAGTTTCATAGGTCTGTCCGATACTAGTCTTCCCTAAGTAAGTATCTATGCAAATGATTGCGACATTGCCATGTCCACATAGTTCAAGAAACAGAACTACTAGTCATCTTGCATTCTAGTCGTCTAACGTTTTCTATGCGTCCATCTTTATAGAAAACTCCGACCAAGGACCATTTTCAACTTTTGACATTCAAGTTCACTTGATAGACATTTCTTAGTCACAGGACTGGTCCTGATAGTCTATCTTGAATATATCGTCAAATTGAAGGGACTCATCATTTAATACTAAACCAAGATTAAATGGAATATGAAAATACATTTCATATATGGTAAATGTTCAACCCCAATGTTTTACAACCATGGGCATCAAACCAATTTTTGAAACAGTTCATGAAATTCAAAGCTATGCTTGATTTCCAGTGCTACAATGTGAGTGTTGTTTCTCACTTGTTGCATAGGTTTAGTTATCATGCTTTGCCAATCTTAATATCCTTTTCATCGAATGTGTTTCGAGATAGGATGATAAGATCTTTTGAGTTTGTTTATTATGTGATCTAGTCTCTCTTACTTCAATAGTGGTTCTACGCATTTTGCAATGAAGAACCATCAAATCAGCAGACATGTGATCCACCCAAGTTCAGTGAAGAACTCTTTAATATAAACAACTCTGTTTCATTGCTTCTTAAGCAATAATTACTTTTACTTCAACTGTATAGGTTGCTAGTGATGCTTTGTTTGGATTTACTTATCCAAGCAGTCCATAGATATGTGGAAGACTTTCCATCTGTATCTCAGAACATAGAAATTAATATTTAATTTCCCACGCAAAAACTCATGGTCTCTAATCCATGTTCCCATTTCAAAACACGATGCTCTTTAGCTCGTCCTTGCCAATGGTTATCTCCAAAGGAATCTTGTTTGATCCTTTGCTAGTGTTTATGCGTGTAGCATCAATATTTAGCATATCTTTATTTCCTTGAATCAAGAACTATTCCTATGTACCTTTTCAAGTACCATAAGTTTTCCTTGATCTCAATCTAGTTGATCTTCACTTAGATCAATTAGAGATTGGTATATGTTCGTCATGCCTAAAGTCATACGATACGTTTTTGGCGATCCCTATATTATATCATACATGATAAATTCTTTTGCAGGATAATTCCCAATTGAATTCTATTCATGTAACTGTAGCTCATCTAGTTTCAGAAGATACTAAATCCAGCTAAATTCTTTGACATATAATATAGGTTAAGAATCTCACTTAGATCCTTTGATGTTTAACTTAGTAAATGCTTATACATTGTTCAAACATCCTTTACTTAGATTTATTCATATGGGTCGAATGTCTCCAATGGAGTCTTTCGTGTTTGATTTAGTAAATGCCATTACTTAATCCAAAACAATATTATAAGATCTTTGTAAATAGATCTTAATACCCAGTATGTACTAAGTTTCGCCATGGTCCATCATTGATGAGTAATTTCAAATCTAAGTCATTAGCACTTGAATGTTATTTCACAATAGAGAGATATGTGTGTGATACACATAGGACCAGTTAAGTTTTATGTACTCCCACTAAACTTCTTATATATGTATAAGAATCATGTACATTTTATGTAACTAAAATACTTATTAGCTTCACTAAAATACAGTTCTAATTCCCAATTGCTTGCTTAAATCTGTACTTAGATTTCATAAGCTAGCTTTCCTTTTCAAGCATCTATTTGGATCCACAAATCCTATGACATACCATGTACATAGTTTACTCCAACATTTGATTGAGGAATACGTTTTGTCATCCAATTGCCATATGTACCAATATGCAATCATTGCTTGAATTATAGACTTGAGCATTAAGATTATGCACGAGGCTTCAACACAATCCATGCCATGACTTTGCTTGTAACCTTTAGAAACTAATCTAGCTTTGTGTGTGAACATAATTCCATGTTTGATGGTTTTTATCCTTAAAACCAATTTGCAACCAATAGGTGTTAACCTATTCTTGCAAATCAACAAATTTTCAATTTTGTCATCAAAACATTGGTTATGTTTTATGGCCTTTAACCATCTAAAACATTGAGTCTATATATGGCCTCTAACCATTTTAGGGAATCTAGGTTTCGTCATAGCTTTCTTACAGGTCACAAGCTCATTAATCTACATAATAATAGTTTGACTGCAAGTTGTAGGTTTCTTCACTATCTAATAGAAGAATCTCATAGCTTCAGTGACCTGAACTCCGTGTTTCTTCGCCATCTAATAGAAGAATCTCATAGTTTCAGTGACTTGAAATCTATGCCTACTTGGGTATAGAACATCAAACAATAGAATATCAATAGCCACTTGAATGTCCTTTGAATATTCCGTTCTCCTTGAAGCACTTGTAAAGTCTTCTAAGAGATGTCTATTCTTTAAAGCCACTTCTAAAGTCCTTAAAGAATACGTGTTCGGATTTTCTAAAGAACTTCGAAAAGCCTCCGGAATGTCCGTTTATGTTTTTTGTTCGCCTCGAAGACTTTCGAGGTCTATTTTCTCCCACTTGTCATTTTGGAAACGAATCTCCAAAAGGACATTATTTCGAGCAAACAAACATTATGTTCTCAAAAATTCGTGGTAGAAACAATACCCTTGTGTCTCATTTGAATAAATCACAATGAAACATATATCTATACTTGGGCCTTAGTTTGTCAAATAACAAACACTAAGCTCCCACTGAGTTTAACAACTCTTTAGATATATATTATGAAAAGATATTCTGAAATTACTTTTCAATAGCTTTGACGAATTTGGTTTAGTTTGGTGGTAGTTGAGCATTTTGTTTTAGAAATTATAGGAAAGTCTTTATGATTCATCATTGATCGAATCAAGAACTAATTGACTTCGATCATTCCAACGTATATATGCCATATCTTATGGAGCTAGATCGTGAAATTACAATACACAATCATTGATGATCATTTTTGGTCTTAAAGTAATCATCGTCATGATCTAACCTAGATCTTTATGATTTCTTGCCAAGTGGATTTTATACTTCTGAATCTTTGAACTAGCCAAATAGATTCAAACTTATATCACTTTGAGTAAATAAACCTATATTCACTCAAATCTATGTGAAATAATAAAGTCATAAAATCTTTCTTTAGCTTTGAACTCTATTGTCTAGGCGTTCTAACAATAGTTCATATCTTTTGTTACTTTCAACAAGTAAGACTAGCTTGTCTTGAATTTATCTAGAAATCAACCAACTTTCAAAAGTCCATAAAAATATAGTTTTTGAATGTTAACTTGTTGACATGGTCTAAGCAACAATGCTAAAGGTTTATGGAACTCAGATCAAGAGATTGATTTGAAACTAGTAAAGTTTTTATTGTTAAAGAGTTGTTTGTTTTAATCAAGCATATTGACTCAACCGATAAATGACCATTTCATTCAAATAAACAAACAAACATTGTTTTTGTTTTTCTTGAATGTGAGTCTTTTTGTGTTTGAAAACAGAAATTTAGGTATGCAGATTATGGAACAAAATAGCCATTAAGTTCCAGCCTTGAAAGGACTTAAAACAAACTAGATGACCCTACAATTAATGTAGCATTGCCATGCTTCATTTCCCACTTGTAGGCCATTTGTGTAGCCTAGCTTCCATTGTTTGAGTTATTACCGAAGTAAGAACCTCAAGCGGTATGTGATACCAAGGAAGTTTGATTGCTAGGTCACTTCTCTTTAAACATAAACTTATAGGTAGAAATGGAATCGTAAATTCCTTTCCTTTGTTCCTTGTTTTCCTATTTCTTGTACCCTTTCTTATAGTCTTAAGAATTGACTTCTCTAGTGTTGACTTTTATACTTTGTTAGACATGTCTAATGTCACTCCAACAAGGTTCTTACCATTTTATTTATGTTGAATATTTTGCTTCAACTAGATGATCTTACCAGAAGCTTCTAAAGTTCTCTAAGCATCGATCTATTCGAATGTCTAGGGACTAGACTCATTCGAGAATCAAATGGACAAAGATATTAGGTTGTTAACCATTGGTAAAGCTGAGCGTTTAAACTCAATGCTTTATGATCTCAAAACTACATTGTATTTTGAATTCACAAGCACCAATCGGCTTGCCATTCGAATTTGATACTCGAAAACAACCATAAAAGTCGCTAAAAGAAACGTACATTTTAAATTGCTCACTTTCTCTCATTTCCGTGAATTGTTCTTGGATTCACTACCAATCGAGGAAAATTATTGTTACCTTTCTAAAAGGATTTATTGCGGTGCAAGATATTTAATTATAAACAATAATCAAAACATACATTGAAGCATGCAAAGTCTAAACATTTATCATGAGCAATAACTTGAAAATTAAAGCAATCATGCAATTTAAACAAGTCATTAGCATTTTATTCGAGTTTATTGTTCCGGCAGGTGTGAATAAAATGAATCCAAGATCCTTAAATCATTGAAGAATTAAGCACATTATGTATTTAGACTCAATTCTAAAATATTTTAGGTAAGCAAATCCTTTGCTAATAGTCTAGAAACTACTCTTGGTTGATAGGCACGTCTAAGAACTTATTAGGTAAACCAATCCCGTTTGCCACGACATAAAAGGACTCCTTACTTATATCGTTGAGTTTCACCAAAACTAACATGTACTCACAATTATTTGTGTACCTTACCCCTTTAGAATCAATAAGTAACACCTCTCTATGGCGGAAAACTATTACTAAGATTGATGTAAAGGTTATCCAAGTAAGTGTTATTTTGGCATGGCACCTTTTAACTCAATTTTAAAGTTTGGAACTTAAGGCTCTTACTATATTGGTTAGATTTTAAGTGAACTAAAATCCTTAATCATGCAACACAATCAAGCCACAATCTCATGCATAATTAAGACATATTTAAAGCAATAAATAACTTAAAACATGCATAAGATATATAAATGTGATCTAGTATGGCCCGACTTCATCTTGAAGCTTCAACTTCAAAGTCCGTCTTGAAAATGGATTGGAAACTCCGTCTTGAATTTCACCATGGGAGGCGCCATTTTCTTCAAATAGGATAAGCTATAATTAAACTAATTACAACTATTTGATGGTACGCAGACCATATTTAAATTAAAAACTTTGGTGCATTAGACCAATTTTACATTCAAATTAATGGTACGCATACCATATTTTCTATCCTATTTGGGCCATACTAGTCACTTTTCAATAACCTGCAAAACAGTACATATACAATATATACCATTCACCCATTCATCATCATGAATGGCCCACATAGCTGGTTAGTAGAACATATTATGCATCACATAAACATTTGCAGCAATTAATCAAGGGTTCCAATCATCTACTAATTATTCAATCCTTATTAATTCTAATCAAGTTGTTTTAACCTTAAAGGAATGTAGACCTAATCAAGAGTTTATGACTAAAATGCTCCCACTTAAACCAATAAATTTACATGCTTTACTAATTTATACATAAATTGTATTTCCTAGTCTAACCGGAAACATACAAATTTAATTAAAATTTAAAGCTCATATAAATTTATAATTGAATCCTTTAATTTATTTTCAGTTGAATTAATTAAATGAATTTAAATTTATTAAAGGTTTTAATTTTAGTAAAATAATTAGTATAAATTAGAATTTATAATAATTAGATTATTCAAAATTAAATTCCGAGAAAACAATTTAAATTACGAATTTTAAAGTTAATTAAAATCGTTTCCGAACTGAAAATTGAAAATTAAATTCAAAACGCATCAATCGTAACAAGACGAGGCACTTGGGCTTGCGCCCAAGCCCCATCGAGTCATGAGGCAGCAGCGCCCCATCGACTGAATGCTCGGCAACACACGAGCAGGCCACACGCATCGCAGCCAGCCTAGGCCACGCTGCGCGCAGCCCGCCTTGCTCAATGCTACTGGTCTGCTCGCTGGGCGAGGCAACGCGCACTGTGGCGCAGCTCGCTCGCTGCCCACACGCGACTGCTCGCATGGCTCACACCTTGCCCATCGCCCATCGAGTCACACACGCCCAGCACAATTGCCTCGCGCGCGCTCCTCTTGCTTGTCGCTCGCTGCATTCTTACCGCATGGGCAACGAGCTCCTTTGCTCGTCGTCGCATGCCCGCACTATACAACACCCCTTAGGGTAACACGTAGCGTCCTTTGCTTTGTGCGTGCAACAATCATGAGCGAATTTCATAAAAATTAAAACTTTTTAATTCAAATTTAATGACAAATTAATAAAACATATTAATTTCATAAATTTAGGGAGAAAAATCGAAAATCTATTAATCAATTAATTTCCGATTATCATGGATTTAAATCTAGGTCATAAAATTTAAAATTTATCATAAATTAACAATTTTTATGGTGGTTTTTAATCATGGATACCTAATTAAATCGTCAATTAATTATGAAAATCAAATCAAATTCTAAATTATTCGAATTTCAACAAATTAATTACAATTACAAATTAGGTTGTATAATTAACAAGCTTAGGCATTCAAATTTGTTAAACATATACAGTAGGTCAATCAAAGATTCAAGATTTAACAACAAGAAGCGCAAATATTTAATTTAACATCTTAAAAATTACAAACTTTGCGTTCGAAAAACTAAAACCTCCGAAAAGTCATAGTTAGGCTTCGAATTTGGGAATTCTGGGTTAGGCCAAAAAAATTCTTTTGGACAAAATTTTAGAATGCCTTTTACATGCAGAATTGACACAAAAATCACTCGATTTCGTTGAGTAACGAATAAACTGCCGAAAAAACTGCGTACATATAATTAAATAAACGCAAATTTACAATTAATTACAATTACGAAGTTAATCACCCCTTTTAATTCCTTGCAAATTTATAAAATTTAACCATGTTAAGCAATTATTATGGAATTAATTAGAGGCTCTTGATACCACTGTTAGGTTATGATACATATAATTGAATATAAATCATGCGGAAAAACCATAAAAGCCAGGATTCCAAATTAATTTCCACATAATAATTAGCATAATTTAGGATGCATACTCTTTGTAGCGTGCCCTCCCTTGTTGCGCCCGAACCGAACAAGAACAAGTCTTTAGGACTCCAATTGCCGTCCCTCCGTAGAAAGTCCACAGCTCGTCCGGATCCGCCTTAGGTTTAATTAACTAGAATTGCCCCAAAGGTACTATATGTTTTCGGTTTTATGTAGCAAAATAATGACTGAATTTTATGCCTAAAACCCTTATGAATACTTGGAAAACTCGTCCTAAATTGTGAACTATATTCACATATTTATAGGGTATGGAATCGGGTATTGGAATCCTACTAGGAAACTAATTAACTAAACTGAATTTAATTAAAAATCTATTAATTAATTATCTAGTAGATTTTAGGAATTTAATCTTAAACGAATCCTACATGATTTAGGTTTCGTACACAAGCACAAGCACACACGAGCATTACCCGCATGCGTGCAGGCCATGCCCGCGCATACGCAAGGCCCGCGGCAACTACGAGGCCCACGCGTGCTGCCATTGTGCTCGCAGCCTTTGGCGCGCTGGGCCTGGCGTGGCCTTGGGCTGCTGTGAGACGCGCTAGGCTTACTGGACGTGGGCCTGGCTTCGCGTTGGGCCTTCGTCTAGCAAGCTCGTCCGATGCTAATTCGTACGACGCGCTTCCGATTAATTTCCCGATTCCGGAATTCATTTCCGATACGAACAACATTTAACATTCCGATTCCGGAATTAATTTCCGTTTCGAACAAATATTTAATATTTCCGTTTCCGGAATTATTTTCGATTCCGATAATATTTCCGATTCTGACAATATTTCCGTTTCCGGCAATATTTCCGATTCCGGCAATATTTCCATTTCCAATAATATTTTCCGATATGTACCATGTTTCCGTTTCCGGCAACTTCTACGACTTGGATAATATTTATATATTTCCGATACGATCCATATTTTCGTTTCCGGCAATATCATCGTTTCCGGAGTATTCATTATTTTGCTTTTGACGATCTCAGCTCCCACTGAAACCAAGATCCGTCGATTCCGAATATCCATAGATGAAGTATTTAATGCTATTAAATACTTGATCCGTTTACGTACTATTTGTGTGACCCTACGGGTTCAGTCAAGAGTAAGTTGTGGATTAATATCATTAATCCACTTGAACTGAAGCGGCCTCTAGCTATGCATACAGTTCACTTGATCTCACTGAATTATTAACTTGTATAATTAATACTGATCCGCATTTATTAGACTTACCATTAAATGCATACTTGGACCAAGGGCATTATTTCCTTCAGTTTTCTAGTTCCAAAACAAAACCACTAGGCAAAGAAATAAAATAAGATCCTACGGCTAATGCAGCAATCTGTGCTCCATTTCGCACGCGTAGATCCATCTCGCCTTTATCAAGCCTTCTACTTCTCCTTAGTCCCTGCGAATTGGAACATAAGTGTGAGCCACAACCAGTATCTAATACCCAATAAGTAGAATTAGCAAGATTACAATGTATAACATATATACCTGAAGTAGAAGCAACGTTACCGTTCTTCTTATCTTCCTTTCTCTTCAAGCAATCCCTCTTCCAATGCCCCTTCTTCTAGTAGTAGAAGCATTCAGAGTCGGCAGGAGAACGAGTCACCCTCTTCTGTTTCCAGAACTGATGTCGTTGGACTTAGGTGAGGGCGTAGCCTTTCCCTTACCCTTCTTGCCCTTTCCCTTGCCAGATTTCTTGAAATTCTTTCCCTTACGCACCATAAGCACGTCGTGCTTATTCTCTTGCTTGAGCGTCTTTTTAGCGGTCTTCAGCATACCGTGAAGCTTAGTAAGAGTTTTCTCCATACTGTTCATGTTGTAATTTAACTTGAACTGATCATATCCACTATGAAGCGAATGGAGAATGATGTCAATAGCCATCTCATTTGAGACGTCAGAATCTAGAGCTATCATGTTCTCAAAGAGTCCAATCATTTTGAGCACATGTGGGCTCACTGGTTCTCCTTTCTTGAGCTTAGTCTCAAGGATGAACCTCTGAGTCTCGAATCTTTTGATTCTGGCTTGGTCCTGAAACATGTTCTTCAACTCCGAGATGATTTGGTAAGCATCCGAGTTAATGAACGTTTTCTGAAGTTCAGGATTCATGGATGCACGCATCACACATTTGACATCCCTGTTGGCCTAGATCCAACGGTTAAGGGCAGCTTGAGTCACCTCCGGCCCGGCGGCCTCTGGTAACTCTTCCTCTAGGACATATTCTTTTTCCTCATGCATTAGAACTATTTGCATGTTCCTTTTCAAGTCGAGGAAATTGTTGTCGTTCAGCTTCTCTTTGTCGAGAATTGAACGCAGTTTGAATGTGTTGTTATTGTTTGTGGCCATTTGATTACTACATTTGAAAAGAATTCGTAATAAATAACCATTCATAACTTAATAACTTTAAAATAATTGCTAGCATGCAATCATTAAAGATATTAAATATTTCATTCATGCAAAAGCAAAAACATGGTCCAAAATGAATGAAACGATTCCAAGGCCCTAAAAGTCCTAAATCCTTAAGCAGCTTTGGCATGTCTTAAGTAGTTTAAGATTCTAGGTAAGCAAAACCTATTGCTAGTAATCTCGAAATTACTCTTGGTTAATAAATTAATACCCTAATTTATCCTATTGCCACAACATAATGCCATTTTTGTTTAAGTTGAAACCACAATCAACGTGCTCCTTTGGGACGCCTTACCATCTAAGTCAACTAATATAGCACCTCGCTTTGGCGTAAACCTACTACGTTAGATCCTTAGATTTTTGTAAGTGCTTGATTTGGAAGGAAACTTTTGAACTAAATATTTCTTTGGACCTAGTTGTTTCTATGTTGGTTCGATTATTTAGCGTAAATCTAATCGAGTCATACAAACAACCTATTCATGCATAATATACATTCATTCAAGCATAATATATACATAGTGCATAAATAAATTGGTGAACTAGTATGGCCCAAAACTTCTTGTCTTGAAGCATCCAATCTTCTTCACCATCTTGTTAGCTTGGCATCGTCTTGAATCTTTATTTAATGCTAACTTAAAGTTCTAAACTAGAAATAATAAAATAACATCAAAATTTCCATGGTTCGCAGACCATATTTAAAAATTTACATTCAAAGATAGAACGGTTCGCAGACCGTTTAACTATCCTAAAATGGCCATACTAGTCACTTGGAGTACCTGCATTACATAACATATACATTCTATGCATTCACCCATTCGTATGCTAAAACGAACGGCCCATTTAATTATGCAAGTATTTACGTGAATTAATTAAAATTCACGTTCACATAAACGCATCCTAAAAGATTAATCAATTTCCAAATTATTAATCCTTAGACTTTATTCTAATTAAAATTGAATTTAATTAAAATAATGCGACCTACGAAAATAATTAAAATAATTATTTCATTTTTAATTTCATTTAGTGGATCCCACTCAAACCAATAATTATTCCGGATAATTAAATATTTAAATATTAAATTAAACTCACGGCCCGGCCCAAGTTAAATAAAATAATTATTAATTATCCCGTTAGCCAATTTTAATGCAAACATAAAATTCAAGCCCAACAAAACAAAAAAAATTGTTCGAGTGCAATGCGGGCTAGTCTTGCGCCCAAACCCAGCAATGCAGGTTGTGTGGCCTACGAGGCACACGATCAACTGCCCATGCCCCGCAGCCAACGCCCACGTACCGCAGCTCTCGCTGCCCCATGTGCATGTTGTGCTCGACGCTGGGCAAGGCATGGCAGCCTTGCTTTCTCGCAGCTCGCAAGCCATGGCGTGCCTGCCTTGCTTGCCCCTTTCCTTGCCCAGCGCGCGCGCGGCACCCTGCACGCTTGCTGCTGCCAGCGTCGCTGCGGCTCGGCACAGGCGTGGCAGCCCGCATGGCTCGACGAGCCAACGTCTACCCCACCCTCGAGTTCGTGCCTTTGGTTCGTGCCTACGGACCAACTAATTAAAAAAAAAATTCATGAACATTTGCATTAAGTTATTTTTCACAAAATTTACGATTTTTATTTTCGAAATATAACGTTTTTACGATTTAATTAATTTAACAACAATCCAATTTCGTTAAAATTATTAAATCAAGGCTAAAATTATTCAAATTTTAAGAACCAACAATTTCAACTGAAAATTTGAACTTTTAAATAATCGAATCTAAAACTTTAAATCGTTCTAAACATTTAAATTTCAGATCTTTACGAATTTGATTTAAGTGTCGATTAAAATTAACGAAACTATTCAAAATTTTAATCCAATAATTTTTAAAATTCGCCACTGAACATGAAATTATATTCCCTTTCCCAATTAACCAAATTACTAGATCCAAATTATTTAAAAAATCAATTAGCGATCTAAAATTTACGAATTTGGGGAAAGCAGAATTAGGGTTTATACTTATCAAAAACGGCTGAAATATTTACCATAATTAAATACCCAACAGCATTGTGTCAAATTTTCAATCAATTCCGAGTAGTTTAGCTCGACCAATTAATTGAAAAACTTTCCGAATTTATTAATTTTAACACGAAAATTAACAAAAACGCCCAAAAACACATACTCCGAGGTCTGTTTTTGCATTTCCGTTCACGTCAATTGATCTTAGAAAATCGTTTTCAATCAGATTAGGGTCAGAAAAGTCGAAAATACGAATATTTTTGAATTCATAACCTATTACGCAATTCATCGATCCAATAATTCATAATAATTCCGAAAATTCACCAAAATTCCAAAAAATTCGACAACCAGCAAAAACAATAAATCATGCTAAAAAATGCTTTGAATACATAAGGCTCATGATACCACTGTAGGGGAATACAGTTAAACATACATAACATGTGCGGAACATCCCCAAAGCCAGGAAACTAAAGCACAATTTAAGCAAAATTACATTCGAAGCGTGTTTTCCCGAATATTGTATCAACGAACACGGACAAAGAACTCCACTTGTCGTTCCTCTATTTGGTTCACCAACCCGTTCAGATCCGTCTTGATTATTGTAGCTTAGACAAAGCACAAGATTTTTGCTTTTCGCGATGAACAGTTTTTGCAGAGAGAAAAATTGAAGAACGTAATTTGGGAATTAGGTTTAGGTTAGATGGAAAACTGATTGTGTGCTTGTGGGGAAAAATATAATAACCTAATTATATTAATGATGTAACCGGCCAAGACCAAAGGGCCTTGACCGGCCACATCCCCACGCAAGCAACAACCCGCGCCCAGCCACACTACAGGCCGAAGCCCACATCGCGCGCAGCCGAGCAGCATGGGCCGTGGTCCTTGCGTGCTCGCTGCTGCGATGTTGTGCGGTGATGCGCGTTGTGCCACGCCCCAGGCTGGCTTGCTTGCTGCATTGCGAGCTCGCTGGCTCGATGGGCCTTGCGCGCTTGGCTCGACGGGCCGACAGCTCCGATGCGGCTCGTATTCGCGACGATCGCCTTACGACAATTATTTATCATATCGTATACGACGAATCACCGTCATACGATATGATTATTTGTTTCGCCCAGCTTACGAATATTCGCGATATGATATACGATTCTGACGCAAGGTCGTATTGTATAATATGTTTTCCAAACTAATTCCCGAAAAGCTATTAAATGAATTTCCGATTCATTTAATCCGGTGATATGTTACATGTCATTGGTGTGACCTTATAGGTTAAGTCAAGAGTAAGTTGTGAGCTTAATATAGATTAGAACTCACTGATCGGAAGCATTGCTCCAGCTAGCTGTTCCAATCACTTGATCTTACTGAATTAATTGTTTGCAACTAATCTGAACCTTGGTATTAGACTTAATGCACCTTGGGTGAAGGACATATTTCCTTCAATACGGATACAAGCTTTCAAACCGACAGAGATGATTTCAGATCACAGTCTGGTTTTGTGTTCTGCCTCAATGGCGGAGCAGTAAGCTTGAAAAGTGCTAAGCAAAGCACTATTGCGGATTCTACAACTGAAGCCGAGTACATTGCTGCCTCAGAAGAAGCAAAAGAAGTTGTTTGGATTCGGAAGTTCATCGAAGAACTTGGGGTTGTCCCCTCCATTAAAGGACCAATGGCTTTGTATTGCAACAATAGCGGAGCCATTGCCCAGGCAAAGGAGCCTAGGAGCCACCAGAAGTCCAAGCACGTACTGCGGCGATTTCACATACTTCGAGAAATCGTTGAAAGGAAAGAAATTGAGATTTGCAAGGTTGGAACTGACGACAACGTCGCGGATCCATTGACTAAACCGTTGCCACAAGTGAAGCACAACGCACATGTAGCAACTATGGGAATCAAGCATGTTGGAGACTGGCTTTGATTTTCTAATTTTTGTTTTAGAACATCTGTTAGATCTGTGTTAAAAACAATTGGTTTAACCATTTCATATTTATGAAATTCTTTATTTCATATTCATTTAATTTGGTTTTAGTATTACATGAAAAGTCCAAGTGATTCAAAACATTCAAATGGGATGTCAAGATGGATTCTTCGACAAAGAAACACCCGTAAGTGAACTTGAATATTGAAGTCACATAGGATCCCTAATCCAGGTCATTGAAAGGTGGACGACCAATGACTAATGAAGATTAGATTGCAAGTAGATTTGTAGTTCGGTTTCTTGAACTAGATTGACTGGATGTCAGAATCTTTTGCATAGATACTTATTGAATCTTGTATCGGATTGACCATGATAACACTTTAAGAGATTAAAGTCATGTCATAAGCAGTTCTCATTAATGGTGATTAGAACCATTCCTCAGAACATGAGTAATTATGATTTCTCGTTTGAGAATTAGTTCGCTCTAATGCTCGCAAAACGTCGCACCGTAAAAGGTGGCTATAAAAAGAGTTATTGGACGTACTATGAATCAAAGTGAGTGTTCATAGATTGCAAGAATGGATTGTCCTCCTATCTTTGATAGGATATGGTGTTTTTGTGTAACAAGGACTATCAGATAGTTAGATACTGTGAAAATGCATGGCCGTGCTCGGTATGGTTAAGGCTTAACCTTTTGTAAAAGTTTAACAGTTGAACTCAGTAATCCGATAAACACTTATGGACCTAATAAAGATGGCTTGAATCTTACCTTATGTTCAGCAAGTAACCCTCAGCGACAAAGGAATGTGAATGCACACTTGTCTTAATGACAAGTGGGAGACTGAAGGATATGTGTCCTTCACCCAAGGTGCATTAGTCTAATACCAAGGTTTAGATTAATTACGAACAATTAATTCAGTCAGATCAAGTGATCGGAACAGCTAGCTGGAGCAATTCTTCTGATCAGTGAGTTAATTTACATTAGGCTCACAGCTTACTCTTGACTGAACCTATAAGATCACACCAATGGCATGTAATAGATCACCGGATTAAATGAATCGGAAATTCATTTAATACCTTTTCGGGAATTAGTTCGGAAAAACATAAATATACGATATGACGTTGGATCGGAATCGAATATCGTATCGCGAATATTCGTAAGCTAGGCGAAACGAACAATCGTATCGTACGACGGTGATTCGTCAAGTACGATACGATAAATAATAGTCGTAAGGCGTTGGTCGCCAATACGAGCCGCAACGAAGCTGCCGGCCCATCGAGCCAAGCGCGCATGCGCGCAAGGCCCAACGAGCCAACAACTCGCGTGTAGCAAGCATCCAGCCCGCAAGGCTCGGCGTATGCGAGCAGGTAGTGCAGCAATGCAACGAGCAAAGCAGCGAAGCCCAAGGCCCACGACTGCGATGCCCGCATGCTATGTGGGCTTCGGGTGTGCGTGTGTTGTGGCCGGTTGAGGCCTTGTGCCTTGGCCGGTCACATTATAACCTAAGGGTTATAACACAAAACACAACTTATGTTTTTTCAAACCCTAACCTAATTCTAAAAATTATGTACGTTCAGTTTTGCTCTCCGTTAATAACTGTTCTTCCCAAAAGCTAAACACTCTTGAGCATTGTCTAAGATACGAATCTCAAGACGGATCTGGACGTGTCGGTGAACCAAATAGAGGAACGACAATTGGAGTTTTTTATTCGTGTTTGTGAATCATAAACTAGGGAAAACACGCTTCGAATGTAAGTTTGCTTAATCTGTGCTTTATACACGTTTCCTGGCTTTGGGGATTGTTCCGCACATGTTAATATGTATTAAACTGTATTCCCCTACAACATCGGTATCGTCTTTGGCCTACCGAAGTTAATCCGCTTGGATAATCAAGAACTTGGAAGAAATTAGCATCATCTACTACCTTTGGGCTAGCAAGTTCTTAAAACAGATTCTCGAATTTGTCTCAAGTGCAAATTCAAATCTAAAGTGGCTTTAAGATCCGAGGGTAAATGTAATGCCCCGACTTCTAATCAATTTTATTAAGTTAATTAATCTATAATTAGCAGCGGAATCCTAGTTTAGTCGGCGCGTCACATGCCGTACCTCTCTATTGAGAGATATAAGGTGCATAATTCAATATTAATCTACACAAAGATTAATGAAACAGAAGACTAGTGATGTTAACTAAATCGTCATAATACAAACCAAATTTCTTACAAATTAAAGTTAGAGTTTTAGTACAATAATTAACTAGTGAAGCTCGCTTATTAAACTGAGTAACCTTGCTTTAACTGATACACCCTCACACTAATTCATCTCGCTGTCCTTCTTCATTACCTAAAACCAAAAGCAACATCATGAGCCGAGGCCCAGTAACAACTGCCCTAACAATGTAAATTCATTTCAATTCATTGTATTTGCAAACAAAAGGAGAGTAGAATATCGTAAGAACTTTTTGCAAATCATTTCATAAATTCCTTTGCAATTCAAGATAAACAAATAAAATAACATAATAGTTTTCCATTATATTATTAAAATATTCATTCATGGTTACTGGCAAGTATGAGCATAATGTAGGACGTCTCCCACCAGATCATACCATCATAATAACACAGAAAAAGATGTTATCCATCAAGGGGTATCGGGGTACGAGGGTACGTGCACGACCATAATCAGAATAAGAATCAGAACGGAATAGATCAAATACTGCCAGAACCTTGTCTTTCACTTTTCATTATCATGTTTTGTTTCTTATTCATGTGTTGACAGAATAACGTTTCATAATCATAAATCATGCATCGTAAAACTCATTAAAATCATTCATACTGTCATAAAATCATTATTGAAATCAAAAGGCATCCCACAATCCAATCAAGAATTATATCGTAAACATGGTTGTAAATCATAAAGCATTTCTCAAATTCATAAATCATTTCCATAAACGCATTTGCGAAGGGGATTGTGGGTGTTAGCTATAGATGTTACCTCAACATGCAACTAATAATCCTTACTCCTTAACTCTGATAGAACGTTCTAGCTTGTTGATCTCCGAGAAATGAATCTTGTAATATAGGAAATTAATCACGATGCTAGTAATTATTTGAACTCGATCATTAAAGCTTATTGAAGTACGCACCCTTAGCTTTTAAATATTTCTTTCATTAAAACACTTTGAGAATATATATATATATATATATATATATATATATATATATATATATATATATATATATATATATAAAGCCGCTCAGCCCGTGATTTTTGCGTAAATTTTGCATTCCATTTTTGCCATTTTCTAAGTTGTTAATTACAGTTTAGTGTTTAGGGAGTAGTTAAATATCCCGGACCTTTTTTTTTTGAGGGAACCTGTTTTTTTTTTCATCCTTGGATAGATAAATTTGCCAATATATTATTTCACCATTAAATATCTTTAATTTTGTATTTGTAAAAATTAAAAGTTGAAATTATAAAAATATGTATTGTGGCTAATCCAACAACATTTTACATAATAACATTTTATTATTATAATTGGTAAAAATTCAAGTCAAACTTAGTATGTATATATGATAAAAAAAATGTAATTTTTGCGTAAATTTTGCATTCCATTTTTGCCCTTTTCTAAGTTGTTAATTACAGTTTAGTGTTTAGGGAGTAGTTAAATATCCCGGACCTTTTTTTTTTTTTTTTTTGAGGGAACCTATTTTTTTTTTTTCATCCTTGGATCAATAAATTTGCCAATATATTATTTCACCATTAAATATCTTTAATTTTGTATTTGTAAAAATTAAAAGTTGGAATTATAAAAATATGTATTGTGGCTAATCCAACAACATTTTACATAATAACATTTTATTATTATAATTGGTAAAAATTCAAGTCAAACTTAGTATGTATATATGATAAAAAAAATGTTTTGAGATGATAGGGTTTAATAGGCTGCTAGCTCCGATACCATGATAAGTTTGTTAGGTTATCAAATTCCTTGATTTGTATTGCTTCACACTTTTTGTGTTATATAGTACAAAATAGATGCGGGCTTCCTAAGTTAAATACAATAAATACAAACTTAACCTACAAAGCCCATTACACAATAGATATGCCTTAATAATATATTATATATACGAAGTATATAATGTCACAGTCAAAGGGATGCAACTTGCAAGTAAACAAAAACAGAGGGAGTAATTGTTTTCACAAATACTCCCTCCTTGACTCCGTCCCAATTTAATTCTTCACACTTTCCGTTTCTAGTGTCTCATTCTAATATTTACAATTAGAATCTTTGCTTTTATATTGTAGCATAAAAGTCTCCTAATCTATACTATATATTAAAATGAGTTTATAAAGTAGTTTATGTGCCATATGGTGCGCTGCTTATGGGTATTTCATATGTACTCCGTAAATGTCATTTATTAAAAATTTAGAAATGGAGCATGTATAACTGTATAAGGCTTGAACCCCTTACCTCACTTTTAGATAATGAAGTCTTCACCACTTAGCTATAACATGTTATATGCTATCATTGCAAAAACAAATACTAATAAATGTAATAAAAGGCGAATTGATTAATAATATTTTCAAATAAGAATAATACAAATTTTACTAATGTAGTAACCCGGGCGTCGCCCGGGCCTAAACACTAATATATATATATATATATATATATATATATATATATATATATATATATATATATATATATATATATATAAGAAAATGAACATACATTAACTCCTTAAATACTTTAAAGTAGTTACTCCTATTATGTTTGCAAAATATGACCTTAATTACTTTAGTTTTTAAACATATATTCTTGTTAAACTTTTCATGAAAATTGTTTAGCTTATTATAAATATAATCCATAATAATAATTAAAGTAATAACGAATAATCCATTTTATTTACATCGAATGAAATAGGAAAATTTTATTTTCTTGTTGATGATAATAATAATAATAATAATAATAATAATAATAACAACAACATTATTAGAATTTATATTTTAATACCAACAATTTTATTAAAGTAACTCAAATCGTAACAAAATAATTGGAACATTAAGAATTAAAACAAGGTTAGAGCCGCTTCTCCCCTCTCCCCCTCTTTTCTCTCACTTTTTAGGGTTTACAAATTTAGGGTTTTCTATGTGGTGTAGTAAGTATCTTTATGGTGGATTTGATTGTTTCAGTGTAGTAAGTACCCCTATGGTGGGTTTGTTTTTAGTTAAGTTTTGTGTGTTAGTTTAGTTCAGGTTATTTCTTTGGTAAAGATTTATGCGGGATTGAAGATGATGTCAATCTTTCGACTACAATCAGACGAATCAGACGAAAATCATATTTGTCACGGCTACAATAGATCTATAGACCCCCTTGTCAATGAAGGCTGTAAATCACAACGATATAAAAGAGGGTATACAGAATGTTTGATATACTACGATCATATATAGCTATGGTGAAAGGAAGTTTTTATTTGATTCGATTTTTATGTATTTGTTAGATTTAAATCTTTATGTAGATGTCGTATGACTTTTTATCAATGAATTAATTTGTTTATAAAAAAAAAACAGAAATGACAATGGAAGTAATAAAATTATACTCAAAATAGCAATACATAAATAAATAAGGTATTTATAAAATAAAAATAGGCCAACTTACTCTTTAATGGGTCAAGGAAATAAAAGAGCATGGACTTTTTATGAAGCTCATGAGACAGGGATTCTGTTTAGAAAAATAAATGACCACACTTTGGTCTTGAGCAATCCGAAGCACGAAATGGGAGAAAAAGCAGAGGAGAGGAAGAGAAGGAGGAGCTGCATGAGATGGTTGTGGAGCTGGTGCTGTGCGGAGATGCAGGTGATTCGCGGCGCCATGGAGGGCGGCACTGCAGGTGGTCGTGGAGGAGAGAAAAAAAAGGCGAGAAATAGAGGGAGATGAGGGAAGCAAACGCGAGGGAGAGAAGGTAGCAGGGAAGGGAAGAGCGACGGAAGAAGATGAAGAAGGGAGGAGGAGATAGGGTTGCAGGGTGGCGCGGTTGGGTGGTGGAGCTGCTGGAGTCGGTGCAGCAAGGCGGAGGAGAGGAAGGGGACACGAGAGGGAGAAGATGAGGGAGCTGCGAGAGAGGGAGGCATGGGAAGGGGAAACACCACGGAAGGGGAAGGGGGAGGGCGGCGAGTAGAGGGTGAAGGAAGGAGGAGAAAGGGCAGAGAGGTGGGTGGGTGGCTGGGCCACGAAGGTGCGTCGACCGAGGTGGCGGGGAAAAAAGAAGGGGATTTTAATTGATTTTTCTTGAATTAAATTTGCTGAAATTTGAGGTGAGTATAACATTGAATTCGTGAACTGAAATGGGTAAATTCCTCCTCTATTTATAGATGAATTGAGATGAAAAATCATAATAATTTCTCCAATTCAATTGGTTGTTCAAGGAGGTGCTTCTTGTTAGACCTGGCAAACGGGTCGTTTGGATCGGATTCGGGTCGAGTCCATTTGGGTCGGGTCATTTTGGGTTATTTTTTCTTGGGTCGGTTTCTGGTTATTTCGGTTTTTTATAATTGGGTCGGTTCTGGTTGGGGTCAAAATACCGGGTCAAAATCGGATCGGATCAATATCGGATCGGATCGTATCAGATCGGTTCATATCGGATCGGGTTTTTCGGGTTATATCGGGTTTTTCGGGTTATATCGAGCTTTTCGGGTTGGATCAGATTTTTCGGGTTTCGAGTTTTGATCAGCTTATTTATCTTTAGTTTTGATGGTCATACATTATTATTGTTTATTTATTATATTATTATTATTACAAAAAAAATTAAGGGTTTAGACTTAAGCGTATACGGTTTGAAGGTGAATGGTTTATGGTATGAGAGTTATAGTAAACAATAACTTAAAGGTTACATTTTCAAATTTTTACAAGTGATAAAGTAGGCGATTCTAGTCCTAGTTCTACTATTAATTTGTGGTCGAGAAAATGAGATTTGAGACATGTACAAATATAATACTCCCTAATAAATTATCATGATTTAGTAAAATAAGTACTTAACTAGTATAGAGACCAAACGTTGGGATTACTTCAAGGAAAAAATATCGTTATAAATGAAATTTATGGTTGCTATTTGATTCTTTTTATTAAGTCGCTTTATTGTATTGCCATTTATCTTCTTTTATGTAATAAAATGAGGACTTGTAATGTGATATACTTAGATAGCCCCCAATTTCAGATCGCAGATATTTGTACCAATATCTTTCATTGGTACTATTTGAAGATTTTCGGGACAGTGTTAGCGTACGATTACCTCCCGCTTCGACTGTATGTGGATGAAATGAATGAGATTCTATGGTTATATAATGCCACAATATTATACAATACACACGGATTTTGTGCATTTATATATTGATATCCAGTATTGTGTTATAGTGTCATAGTATAATAATAATAATAATAATAATAATAATAATAATAATAACAATAATAATAATAATAATAAAGAAGTAAATAATTATCCTATGAAAAGCTAAAAAATCTTATATTATATTTAAATTAATTGGTAAATTTGAGTTGTTCTTCAGTTCGGATCGGTTTTAGATTTTCGGTTCGGATCGGTTCAGGTTGATTTAAAATTTACAGTTATTTTCGGTTCGGGTTAATTCGGTTTCGGGTGAAGATCGGTTCGGGTATTTCGGTTCGGGTCGTTCGGGTATCGGGTCATTTCAGGTCAAATTACTTACGAGTCGGTTTCGGTTTCGGGTCGGGTCTATTCGGTTTTCGGGTTAATTTCTGATCGTCGTTTCGGATCAATTTCGGGTTACAGATCGGATCAATCGGGTCGGTTTTTTGGGTCCGGGTCAGTTTTGCCAGGTCTACTTCTTGTGGAGGAGAAAATTGATAATGGTGTTTAATTAGATTTCATACACATGGAAGGAGAAGATGAAAATGTCAGTGATTTGAAGGAAGCTTCTATGGATGGTGTGGTAAATTAATTATCATCATGGCATTGAAGAGATAAAGATGATGGAGATGAAGATGATGATGCGTGATGTTGGTGATGATGAAGATGATGGAGTTTTCCTTTTTCTATTTTGGTCTATTTGCTGATTTAGGTAAATCACGTGGTGACATGGGCTTGTAAGGATTATTTTGTTGGTCTTGAGTAGTATGGACCCAATCAATAAGTTTTTAGAAAAAAAATTGGAAACACACACGTGAAAAATTCTCTCTCGAAATTTCGCGCATCTCTCACCTTTGTTGTGAGTTCTAGGGTTTTTGTTTCTTCAATCATCCAGGTTCTTCACCTAATCCCTCAATTTTCTTCCCAATCTCTTTTATTTGAGTGTTAATTACGTGTGAGATAGTGATAATCCTCTTGCCACTTGTTATCTCATGCAAGTAGCCATTTCTCACTCTATCTTTTTCTTTTTTTTCCGATAATTTTTTTTAATCTTCTTAAATAAACTTTTCATCTGGTGGGGGTTTTTTTACCTCTGTTTTCTCTGTCTCTTTCACAAATTCTCTTCATCATCTTTTCTGAGTTCTACTATTTTCAATTAGCTATGCCTCCTAGAGGGCAGCAAATCAAATGGAGACACCATAGGGTGGGAGTATTGATTTCACCGCCTGCGTCGCATCTTTTGGGATCACCAATTAATTGGGATGGTTCTGTAATTGGTAAATTCTATGGTCCTGGTTCACCTCCGTTGTCGGTGGTGCAACACGTCGCTGATTCTCAATGGGTAAAAAGGGGTCCAATTCAGGTGCTTAAATTAGGGTTGTACTTTGTGTTTTTGTGTTCAAATTTCATGGATAGAGAAGCTTTTCTTCGAATTCAAACAACAGTCATGGATGGATCGTTGATTTCATTTAGGCGAGGTCATGATGAAGTGGTGCCCCATTTACTGAATTTTGATAAAGCAAAGATATGGGTTAAGGTTCATGGACTCCCCCTTCGTTTTTTCAATTATCAGTGGGGGGTGCAAGCTCTGAAACACGTGGGAGTCATTGAAGAAATTGATGGAGGTAATCAAGATGTCCCTCCAGAATCTGAAATAAGAGCACTGATGACCATCGATCTCTCCCACCCTCTTATTCCAGGTTGTTTCTTACCCTTATCTTCTGATCAAGCTGTTTGGGTTAACTTTCGTTATGAAGGCATTTTTAAATTCTGTAAAAAATGTGGGGTGGTTGGGCATTACACTAGTAATTGTATTGTCACTGATTATGCTGCTAGTAGGAAGATTGGGGATTACTTTGATAGGCTAGAAGCTCTTGGCTCTACAATTATGCATGGTTCGATTCATCAACCTTTTTATTCCAATTCAATCCAAGGTCTTTCAGATAGGTTTTCGAACCGTAATTCTAAGTTGAACTTGCTAAATTATCAATGGTGGGAGAACCGGATCCTTACCAGTTCAATGAGGGAGGGGGTGATGATGATATGGGAGGAGATGATAATGATTATGGTAATGGTTATGGGGGTTTTGGGGGAGGTAATCTAGGGGGAAATAATAACAGTAACCTTTCTCCTCAAAGTTCTGGTAATGAATCAGAGGCAACTTATCATCCTGCTTCAGAACATCTTTCAGAAGAGGGGGAGGATGACAATAAAAGTAATCAATTTGAGAGAAGTTCATCTCCAAGGCAAAATGGGTTTTATGACCCGCGTTTGATTCATCAGGGAGGTAGAATATTCTCAGGTGTAATTCAGATTAATGATGATACTAATGTCAATGCTCAGGCTCGTAATTATTTGGAGCCAATTCCTCTAATTGGTTCTCCAAGTAACAATAGTGGGGGTACTTTCAGAGTGTCAGCTCCTCCGTTTGAAGAGAGCAATACAGGGTTGCAACATGGTTTTTCGTTTAGATTTGGTAGGGGAAATGCAGTGTTTGAAAGAGGGGAACCATCTAGACCTCCTGGTCAGAATCAAGGTGTTTATATTGGTGGTATGTCAGCTGTGCAGAATCAAGGTGATAATCTTGCTGGTGGGTCAGCTGTGCAGGGTTCTGAGGCTCAAGTGGTGATTAACCACGTTTTGATTAAACCTCCTATAATCCCTGATATTTTGAAGAAACAGGAACCAGTGCATGATTTGAAATCTCATTTTCATGTGTCTCAAAGGCAAACTGATCCATCTCAAAACTTTGTTGAGGGCAAGCCAAAAATCTTTTATGATGGAGTTTTCCATTCCATTCCAAGTCCAAGAAGAGGTTATATAGACTCTCCTCCGATTCCAGTTATTATTAACAAACCTGGCAGCTTCTCTGCGTGTATGATATCTCGAGGTTTGGGGGATAATATACCTTCTCCTGTGGTTATCCCCCCTGCTGGTGATATGGGTTGTAAACAGAAAGCAGCTCTTGTGGTCAGTGATTATTCATCGAGTGATCCTTCTACTTCAAGGGTGGATATTTCAAGCTGTAATTCGACTACAAAATCCATTACTTCAAGTCTAGCAACAAAGTTCGAAGCAATTTGGCCTAAGAAACGTTCGAGGCCAGGTGGTTATGAAAGTGAAAGGGGAAGTTCGGTTCATGTTTTACCTTCTCACCGTTGATACTGACTGGCAACACAAGAGAAGGAAGCTAAGGTTACAGAAACTTGAATTAAAGGGAGGCTTTAATAGATGGTCTAGGAAGAGCAATGTGCCTGTTTTGTACTCAAAATGTATCTCAGATGTGGAAGTTGCTAGAGGTTTGGAGATTGAGGTGCAGGAAGACATTATTAAGTTACTTCATGGCAGCAATACCAGCAAAAGAAAGAGGGGTAAAATGCAAAGCGTTCCAGTTCCAAGCAAGAAGGGTCGTAGGTGCATTGTTGATAGAATCCAATTTCAGCCTATTTCGAAGTATCCTATGAATCAGTCAGGTTCAGTTGGTTCAGGTTTTTCTTATTCTGTTACTCAAGCGAAGGCAGGGCCTTCTTCCACTAAGTGAAATCTATATGCTGGAATTGTAGGGGGTTAAATGACATCCTAACTCCTAAGTTACCGTATATATTTTGGCTTCTTCGCGCTCAATCCCCTAAGTTTTTGTTTTTGTCAGAGACAAAGATGTCTGTCTCAAATGCTGTAAATCTGTTTAAGAATACTAACCCAAGCTTTTGTAGTGGTGTAGATTCGATAGGCAGTAGTGGAGGTTTGCTTGTATTAGGATGGTGTAATCTTGATGTAAGTTGTGTTCTTAGTTCTCCTAATTATGTAGTTTGTAAAATCAATGAAGTTAATGGAAATGTGTACTATGTGACTTTTCTTTATGGTTCGCCTTCCCTAGATGATAGACAGAATGTTTGGGATGGTTTGTTAGAAATTCTTGCTTTGTATCCTAAAAGTTTAATATTAGGGGATATAAATCAAGTTGAATACTTTCAGGATAAATTAGGAGGTAGAAAACAGATTGAGGGGTGGGATTCTTTTAATCACTTCCGTTTACAAAGTAATCTTCTCGAAGTTCCTTTTTCGGGACCAAGATTTACGTGGTCCAATAAGAGAGAAGATATCAATCTTATTTTGGAACGACTTGATAGAGGTTATATGTCGAATGAATGGTTTATTGATTTTCCGGATAGTAAAATCACTAATCAACCTTTCATTGCTTCAGACCATTCAGCGATTGTTTTTGACAATGAGAGTAGTAATTTCAAGAAATTTCGGCCTTATCAAATTGAAAATTGGTGTCTTCAATTTGCCGAGGTCTGTAAGCTAGTGGATGAGGTTTGGATCAAGGTTCCCCTATGTTTTTACTCTCTAGGAAGCTTGCTACGCTTAGACTTAAGATTAAATCCTGGTGTCTTAAAAACAAAAAGTGTTGGGGTGTTAACTGGAAAGATCTAAGTGAAAAGCTATCAGCAACAGGCATGAGAGTAATAAGGTTAAATCATGCGAAGGATTACATAGAGGAAGTAAACTCGGCTTTTTCAGAGGCTTCTATCAAAGTACAATTTTGGAAACAACGTATGAAAGAAAGATGGATCAAAGATGGAGACATTCCATCAACTTTGCTCTACTCTAGAGTGAAAGTGAGGCAGAAAAAGAACGAGATTTTAGCTCTCAAAGACCAGAATGGGGTGTTGGTTGAGGGACATCATGAGGTTCAAAGGTTGGTAATTAATAACCTTAAAGAGATTTTCAAAAGCGATTATGTGCTACCAACAAATGAAGATATTGAAATGGTAATCAGGGAGTTAGGATTGCCACAAATTTCAAATGATCAAATTTGTCATCTTGAAAAGGATTTTTCGGACTTAGAAATTAGGGATGTTATGTTCTCTATGGGGGATTCGAAATCACCAGGGCCAGATGGGTTTACTGCGGCTTTTTTCAAAAAACATTGGATTATAGTTGGACTTTCGGTTTGTGAAGCGGTTCGGAGTTTCTTCTCTACAGGATACCTGCTTAAAGAATGGAATCACTCAATATTGGTTATGATTCCGAAGAGAGATTTGCCAGAAGAGACAAGTCATCTAAGACCGATAAGTCTGTGTAATACGGTCTACAAATGTGCTTCTAAATGTTTGGTGTCGAGACTAAAGTCAATTCTTCCAACCATTATCTCGCCTTTTCAACATGCCTTTATCTCGGGGCGTTTTATGGCAGATAACATATTGTTGAGTCATGAGGTGATTGAGAAAATTAACTGTCATCGAAGAGGTGGAAGTTATTTGGCATCTCTAAAAATAGATATGAGCAAGGCATATGATAGAGTGCATTGGGACTTCCTTATTCAAGTTCTTAGGGGTTACGATTTTCCACAGCATTGGTTAAGACTAATTCATCAATGTATATCTAAGGTTTCCTATAAAATTTTAATCAATGGACAAACTTCAGACAAGTTTAGGCCTGGTTGTGGAATTCGTCAAGGAGATCCGTTATCCCCATTTCTGTTTCTCTTCTGCATGGATATTTTATCAAGAATGTTACAACTAGGAAATGACCTGAAGCAGTTTAAAGGTATTAGTTTATCGAGAGGAAGCCCGCAGTTGACTCACCTGTTCTTTGCGGACGATGCACTTCTTTTTTTCAATGCAACAAAGGAAAGTTGTGGTGTAATTGCTTCCATACTACAGAGATTTTGTGGAATCTCAGGTCAACAACTTAACTTGCAGAAATCCCTTTTAAAAGTAAGTCCTAATACGCCAGTACAGGTTAAACTTCTTTTTAAAGATATCTTGAAGATGGACTTGGTTCAGAATTCGGGAACACATTTAGGGGTGCCAATAGATTTGGAGGGGAAAAAACACTCTAATTTCCAATTCATTGTCGATAAGGTTGCAGGTAAGATTTCAGCTTGGAATTCTTGCAATCTCTCTCAATCTCAGAAGTTAGTATTGATTAACTCCATTCTTCTGGCTATGGCATCTCATGTGTTTAGTTGTATGGAGGTACCTTTGTCAGTTACATCAAAGCTGGACTCTATTATTACTAGGTTCTTTTGGGCAGGGATAGATGGTAAAGGACTTCATTGGGTGAAAAGAAGTACTTTGTAGTTGCCTCGAGGTCTTGGGGGTTTGGGTGTTCGCAGTGCTTCTTGCTTGAATAAAGCTTTACTTATGCGACAAGTTTGGCGTTTAAATAACAATCCTCAATCTTTGCTGGATGGAGAGTTCGTTAAGCAGTTCTTGAACCCTATTAAGACTGGAGTTAATGCTTCATTACTTGGTCGTCGACTTTCTTGGGGTATGAGAGGGTTGGGTAGGGCTTCAAACCTCATTCTACAAGGTTGTATTTGGAAAGTAGGTAATGGGAAATCCATTATTGCAGGGAGGGACAATTGGGTAAATGGAAATATCCCCATTTTTAAGTCAAATGTTTCCCTTAGGAATGCTAAAGACTGGAAAGTACATCACTTTATTCTACCTTCAGGGGGAGGATGGAATCATGAGAAGATTAATTCAAATTTTGAGTTTTCGGATGCTAAAAGTATAGTAGGGATGGAGCTACCGTCTTCAGATTCGAAAGATTTCCTTTATTGGAAATTTCAAAAGTCAGGTAAGTTTACAGTGAAGTCAGCCTACGCTATGCTGGCTTTAGAAAACTTAAAAGACAATGGACTTAATTCTCAGGCTACTTTCTTCAAGATGCTATGGTCTATGAACCTCCTTCCGAAATGGAAGTTGTTTATCTGGAAATTACTTTATAATGGGATTTCTACTAAGGCTAATCTAGAGAGGAGAGGAATCCATGTGTCCACAAGTTGCGAGGTGTGTAATACAGCAGATGAAGATTCTCAACATCTTTTCCGTTTCTGCTATTTTGCACGTGATGTTTGGAGGCGTGGTTCACTCGCTATCCATTCAAATTTCAACGAAACTATGTCTTTTCAGGAATGGTTTCTGTTTTATATCCGACTTTTTCACCGTCAGGATGGTATCAATAGTCCAAGGATTGTTTATTTTGTTAGTACACTTTGGAGCTTATGGTTGACTAGGAACAAAAGAGTATTCAGGGGGGAAGTTTTTAATACCTCGGGAGTTAATAACCTTATTCAACTAGGGTTGGAGCAGCATGCAATTCTGCTTAAAAATCATTCTCTCCATTTAGGTTTTCTCCATCCACCAGAGGATGATCCTATCTATCCGCTTGGCTTCACTAGAGAAATTTTGGCTGGTATCTAAACTGAAGATCCAACTTCTATTATTCTGATCGATGGTTCCTGGTTTAAGACCACAAAGAATTCAGGTATGGGATGGTGTTTGGAAAATGATCTGGTTTCCTGTGATCGAATTATAGGAGGAGCGCAACCTGGTACAACAATTTCGGCACTCCAGACTGAGGTTTTAGCGTGTCTCTTAAGTTTGCGGTGGGCTTGTCAAGCTGGACTTAGGAGAGTTACAATTTTCACGGATTCCCACCGTCTGGTTGAGCTTCTTCGATCGACAGAGGTTATGGATATTCATCTAATCTGGACACTTGCTGAAATTAAATAAGTAGGAAATACCTTTCACTGGTGTTGCATTAACAAGGTGGATAGATCAAGAATTGAACAAGCACACTTGCTGGCAAAGGCGGCTTCTACAACTCTTTTTTCCTTTTGCAATTTTCCTTAGTTTGTTTGTTTGAGCTTATGTCAAAAAAAAAAAAAAAAATAAGTTTATAGAAAATAAATTGCTTATATAAAATTATTATGATTTTAAAATCGTAATTTTATAAATGAATATTAGAAAGTAATTAAACTTAAATCATAATAACTTTAAAGTCAATAACGAATATAAGTTTCGCTTATAAAAATATTAAAATCGCTTTAAAATCGTAACTTAGTAAATTGGTAGATTTTAGTAAAAATAATCAGAACTTATAATCCAGAACATTTTAATTTCAATAATATAATTAAAATAATCGAAAGAATAAATAGAAATGAAATTTTCTTTACTGAAACGAAATTTTAAAAGTTCAAATTAAGACCTTTTTAAAGCTAATAAAACTTTTTGTTATTAATAAAATATGTTTTGAAATACGGGGTATTACAGTAAAACCCGATGACAAGATCCGAAGATAAAATTCGAGCCGAGGATAAAATCCAAAGCTAAATTCCGCGCTAAAGGGATACAATTCCAAGCTGAAATCGACTTTCACTTGGGCGTGATCAAAATCAAAACCCAACCCATTTTTCAAATAGAATTGGGTCTGTGGGGCATGTTGTTTGGGTGCTTAAATAGGCATACCATTTTAGCCCAAAAGCTAATAAAACACATGGCCTAATATCACTCATAAGGCTTCAAAGGCCCAACAGAGCACTATATATACCCCTCATGAGCCAAGTTAAATGATGTCATTCTCTAACCCTAGAGAAACCACCCATCTCTCTCTCTCTCTCCCCCGAAATACTCTCATTTTACACAGCAATTGTAATGACTTGAGCGTCGGAGGCTCCGCCTCGGGGACCCCCTCAGGCACCGTACGTGGCTGGAACTCAAGACACCAAGAACGCTCATACCATCGTTTCAACCCCGAAATATCATATAAGTAAACTTACGAGGATTTAATTACATCTATAATGGGATCTTTTACCAAAACGGCTACTTTGACGAATTTATTTACCAAAACGGCTAATTTTAAATTCTAATTCCCATATTAGCTAAAAGTTTACCTTTTAAAGCAAAAACCAATAAAACGGTTATGTTTTTTTTTTAAATATAGTGAACCGTCTAGGAATTTTTTTTATTTTTTGGGAAGTTGGTCAACATCGCGACTTCTACTTTTCCAACTCAATTAACAGGGAGTAATCGACATCCTTAAATCCTTATGTTTTCCTAATGAAGGTTTTAAGAGTAAAATTAATAAGTATATAATTTTCTTTCTCTTTATTTAATTTTTTTTTCATGTTTAATTACATTCAATTATTTACTTGTAGTGATTAGGGAGTTCTCAATTTTCAACTTTTGATATATACTAGAAGCAAACAAGAGAAAGCATATCTTAGATTATCTTTTATTCAATTATATACTCGATTTTATGAAGTTCTTAAAATTGATAAATACGTAATATTATTTTTCATTGGAAATCTTATGGAATTTTTTATATTTATTAACGGTAATCAATTATTACATAGGTTAAATAGCCCTACATATATTCTTTGCGCTCACCACGAGCATATGTATGGCCAAGATTCTCTACAAAGTAAACACGGTTGGTAAGTATTCCACTTTATTATAAAACCTCTTATCGCTTGTGCAATATTATTTGTAAATAACTAATATTTAAACCCATAAAATATTATACGTACAAATTCTTAAAAAAAAAAAAATCAGACCGGTTCACTGATTTGGCCTTAAAGAAAAAATTGTCATTTTGGTAAATCAAATTTAGCTAGTTTGGGAATTAAATTTTAAAAGTAGCCGTTTTGGTAAATAAATGTGTCAAAGTAGCCAATTTGATAAAAGATCCTCTATAATGCCCTTCTTTTTATATACTTATATAAAATATTTATCTATGCCCGCGATCAAATATCAAAACGTATAAGTTTATCATAAGTGTAAGAATAAAAGACAAAGATGAGTAACTCCATATATAAATAATACGTAGGTCGTTTTGCTAATTAGGGATGTAACCCTGAAACTAGCGTATAATGTGAAAAAGATAACTTGGAAACAATGTGGAAATTTTAAAATAAAACGAAGAAATCAACAAATCACAAAAACACGTACTAGTCTTAGTTAATGTTGCCGCAAGTTTTCCTAATTCCACCTTGGTCTCCTATGAGGACCTCAACAGCTTGCAGCTTAATCATGACTTGTGCAGTTCTAATGTCAAACAATGCACGATTTTGGGACAACTTGGTAACGATGGTAGAACTTGCAGGATCACGGGACAATGCTTGGTCGACTGCGAGAAGTCCCCGGTTTCCGAGGAGCTCGCCATAGAAACGGTTGTTCAATGTGTTGTTGTTGGTTGAATCTTGGTTTAGAGGAGTAGTGTTGTTGGTGATTGGGCTTTGTGGACAAGTTTGCTTTAGCTGTCTAACAAGGCTTGGGTCCATCTCCGAGTCGAATTGGGCTGTGCCTTGGTAAAGTCTGTCTTGGAAGAAATTACAGTGTGCAATTCCAACAGCGTGATAGCCTAAAATTTTAAAAATGTAACTTTATTATAGAGTGGAATTTTAAAATTGTAACGTTATTATATATGTAAGCTCAAGTTAATTCATGAATATTTATTGATCGTGACAATATGCTAACCATCGAGTCACAACTCACAACTAATTCTACAAGTATTAACTATTAAGTAGTAAGATACTGACCTAAAAGGACAACCATTTCTTCTAAGGTGAAGTTTTTGGCAGCGAAAACAGCAGCAGCTTCGTCAACGGTCATGGAAGGATTTGGAAGTTGAACATCTGCGGCGTTGGATACAAGTCCATCCTTTCGTCCTGTTTCTACCGGATAGTCCAGTCCTCCTCCCTGTTTGTTTGTTTGTTTGTTTGTTTAATAATGTCTTAATAATACGTACTAACAGATCGATCGAGTACCTAGAGATTAATTGAAAAACTAGCTATTCGTATAGTATTTACCAGTTTAATAAGAACTTTAGTAGCAACCGCAATAATGTCAGCACAAGAGACGACACCAGGACATTCTGATTCGAGGGCGGCCTTCAATCTTTCGATAAATTCATAACCCCTGACGCTGAGATTAGCCTCTGCTGTCTTCTCTGTCGATGGACCGTCGACAAGGATGGATGCATCACAACCCTTCACATGATTCAAATTCAAATTCAAATTCAAATTCAAATTCAAATATATAGCACAATTAGTCACATTAATCAACCTATACTACATATGATATTTCTAATGAAATAATTCGCTATGATATATAGTTAGCATCAAAAAGATCATTAACATGACAAATCAAGCTTCATCATATAGTTTAATCTCAAAATAAAGGGCTAGAGAAAACACTATCCTAACCTATATTTACTTAAATTTTCCTTTTCAAGACCATCTGCCATAAACAAATGGCCGGTCAGACAAACAGGGCTCGTTCCGTATAACTACTGGTTCCTAGTTTTTTGTTTTTTGTTTATCGGTTTCTAGTTCTTGGATTTTTGGCTTTTTGGTTTTAAAAGTCATATGATTTAGATTGAATCATAAACTTAAAAAATAGTCATACTTATAGTAATCATGTTTATTTTGAAAACTGACAACAAAAAACTAGAAATTACTTTGTGGTTTTCATATTTTGTAAAAAACAGAACACTGTAAACAAAAATGATACCGAACGGACCCTAAACTATTTAATTTGTTTGATTTATAGTACTTGGCTTGGCAGATAAAAATCTACGGGACCGTATTTTACAAGAATTTATACAAAAGAATGTCGTTTATCATGATAATACAAAAGAATCTCTTTTATAGGAAGTGTTGATTTAATTGCCTTGTAGCCTAAAGGTATAGTTGGAATTAGAAAAGAGTAAGGGATTCTAATGAGCCGAGTCGAGCTCGAGTTTAGCTAAGCACGACTCGAACTCAAAAACTTATAGCCAAGCTCGACTCGAAAACTCGCGAGCTTAAAATTTTCAAACTCGAATCGAATTCAAAAACTAAAGCCAAACTCGAACTCGACTCGAAATCGGCTCGAAATTAGCTCGAAAACTCAAACTCGAGCTCAAAAACTAAACTCAAGCTCGAGCTCAAAACCCGATTTGAAAATCCAAAATTGAGCTCAAACTCGACTTGAATCACGTTCAAATCTTATAAAAAATAAGTTTATACCCCAAATCATTATATCCATTAGCCCAAATGAAAGCCCAATGGAAGTGATTTGTACACTTTCACACTCAAAGAGTAATACTTATAACCCTTTCCTTCTTTCCTCCCTCACTTATTTATCAATGTGGGACAAAGATAATATAACCTTTCTTTCTTTCCTCCCTCACTTATTTACCTATGTGGGACAAAATGAATATAATTATTTCCTTCTTTCCTCCCTCATCTATATACCAATGTTGGAGTAACTATAGAAATTTTTTTGGCTGCCAAATAGTGTAATTTAAATGGACGATTTCGATTTTTTTTTTTTTGTCCTTAATAATTTAGTCATCCATTTTAGGAAGAAAAAAAACAAGTATATTTTTTAAGGAACAAAAAAACATAAAATGATGAATAAAAATGATAAAATAAAAAATTTCTATTTTAATAAAATATTAATATATATATATATATATATATATATATATATATATATATATATATATATAATTCGAGCTTCTCGAGCTTTTCGAGTCGAGTATCAAGTTGCTCGACTCGTTAAATTTTCGAGTCGATCTCGAGCTCGAGTCGAGCTGATTCGAGTCGAGTTTTGACCGAGCTTTGACCGAGTCGGGTTCGAGTAGCTCGCGAGTTCGCTGAGCTCATAAGCACCCCTAGTTCAAAAGACGATAAATAATATACGCGACTGCCAACGGTCTAACGTCAAACATAATTAGCGTGAAAGATCGATCGAGTAGAAAAAAGGAGCTTACATGGACAAAACAATCATGGAACTGGAGACGAAGAAGGGCAGGAAGAATGGTAGGATCCTTTTTAAACTCTTGTTCAACTAGAAATTCGATGATGACTTCAACATTGGAATCACATTTATCATTGTAGAAACCAACTACCAAACCAGAACCAGAAGGAGTCCACGGATATGATGAAAATGGACTAGGAGCAGGAGCAAGCCCGGCCGCCGGAGATTGCGCCGGAGTTTCACTTGTTTTTGTTGGCTTTGAATTTTGTTTTGAAAAGGGATTACGTAAATTCACCTTTAAGCCAAATGCACCACATTCAGCCAATGGACTTGATATCAACATTAACCCTAGGGTTACCATGACTAACCCAAAATTTGTAGGAAACTTCATTTTTTTTTGGCTTTTTGGTTTTTATTTTTTTTATTTTTTTTGGAGCTCCTCCGAAAAATAAAAAAGATAGGTAAAATGCTTTAATTTGGAGGAAGATGATGTTTTTGTATGGTGTAATGCATGCAATTTATATATGATGGTAAAGAAAGAATTATAATTTCCAAAAAAAGAAAGTGGCATGCACGACTCTCACAATTCATGTTGTATTAGACGTGCAATGGAGTAACATAATAAGAGGGTCATGGCTTTGTGTTCTTCCACTTCTTATTTTGTTTGTCTTCTATGAATATGATGCATAAATTTACTACTAATTGATGTTGACTTGTGGATGATTCATACAATGTATCGAACAAATAAGATTATGAAGGTTTAAATATCTTAAGAAATATTTTTTAGATCTTAAGCTTGAAAATTTTAATTAAAGAACCGATTGACTCATTTATATTCTTTGACCTATTGCTTACCTAAATTTTCAAACCAAGAAAAAACTAAAAATGGATTGCCTATTCGGAACCCCATTTATAATAAGATTACATCTACCGAAAATTTAATAATGAATTTTTTTTATTGACAAAGTAATCCTTGGATGCACACCCTCACATTTTCCTTTTACGTATATCATCTGGCCGGGTGCGGGGGGTGGGGGGGGGGGGGATCTGGAAGGGTACACCATATGACATAAAAACACCCTTTAGACTTTGTTTGGGTTTGCGGAAAACGTTTAAAATGAAAAATGCGCAATTCCAAATTAGTTATCCTTTGTTTGGTTCCTTACAAGAAAATTCATAGAAAAAAGGGAAATATATAAGAGTAGATGAGAGGATGGATGAAATTAGAGAGATGAGAGGGAGCTACGTAATTAAGGAGGAAAAAATGAAAAAGTGGTTTTTCCTTCCGTTCAAATGGAAAATGTGTTTTCAAACCTTGAAAAAATTATTGGAAAATTGTTCACTTCTTGCCATACCAAACAACGTAAAATAATTGAAAAGAAGAAAATTCTTTTGGATGATGAAGGAGATAGAATGATCAAAAGACGAAAACCATAATGGCATAAATAGGATCAGAGCCTCCTTTTACCTTTAAATAATAAATATCGCCACATGATCGTATTGTAAAGGCTTTTACTCAATTCCACTTGCATGGACCCGATCCACCATATAATTAGTGTGGACTAGGGTAATTATGTAATTTTATAGCACTAATTAGGATGATTTCATGTGATCTGAAAAAACAGAAAACGCGCAATCCAATTTGAACGAAACCTTAAAATCTCTCTCTCCTCTATCTTCTCTCTCCTCCAGTACCTTCTCTCTCCTTCAGCTTCAACAGTGGAGGACGATTTAATCGATTTGAATATCGATTTAAATCGCGCAATAGAAGAAAAATTGTATAATTACGAAGGTAATATTCTAATCCTATTAACTACGAAGAATCATAGTAACTACTCCGTATTAAACTGATTGCGTGATTTTATTTTTTAGAAAATTTAGAGAATCATCGAAATTTATACGATGTTGAAAATGAAAGCATATCTCAGCAAGTTATGGTTGTAGATCATTGTATTGAAGAAGGTATGATATAGTATCTCTTAATATGTATATAGCAACTCTTACGTTGATATAGTTATCCTATTATGTAATATAAGTTACTATAATAGTGTACAAACATTTTAATATTATAATTACTAATATATGTTACATAGTTACTAACAATATAGTAACTCTTTCTTTCAGATAGTTATTCTTAATTACACTGTAATAGGTACTCTAAAAGTCGTACTAAAACTTTAAATTTATAATCATGAATATATGTGGTTAAGTTTCTGCTTAAATCATATAGTAACTCTAATAAATAATATAGTAACTATTTTGTTAACATATCGTTATTCTTAAATGTAATATACGGAGTAGTAACTATATTTACAGTAGAATAACTATAACATATAAACATGAACTATATTAACTGTAGTGTAACTATAACATATAAACAATAACTATAGTAAGTGTAGAATAACTATAACATATAAACAGTAACTATTTATATAGTTTCTGTAATCCTATATAGTATTAAAGTAGTGAAAACATTTGTATCTGTACAGGTTCAATAATACATACAATTGATACAAAACACATAATCTTATTGTAACTATTTGTATTCTATAGTTACTTTTATTTACTTATAGTAACCATTTGTATCATATAGTTACCCTCATTTAAATGGAAAATTTGGTAATATTAATCCAACCTTTGGCCGATTTTCTTTTATTAATCCCACCTACGACATATTTTTTTAATAATCTCACCTTTACTACCCAACAACTTTTATTGGGCTTAAGTGATCGAAAATCGGTGAAAAAGTCAACGAGATGGTGATGAATTGATGATAATGACTGAATATATCGAGAGAGGGTACTTCCACGTAGAGACATATTACCGTCTACAACAAGTTTATTACCTGTTAGGCCCAATAAAAGTCGTTGGGTAGTAAAGGTGGGATTATTAAAAAATATGTCGTAGGTGGACATAATAAAAAAAAATCGGCCAAAGGTTGGATTAATATTACCAAATTTTCCTAAAATATAGTAACTCTTTGTATTCTAATAATTACCCTTCTCTACATATATATATCTATTTATATTATATAGTTACTCTTCTTTACATATAGTAACTATTTCTTTCATATAGTTATTTTTATAATGTTATAGGTACTCTAATAGTCGTATTGTAACTTTAAATTTATAATCATGAATATATATGGTTAAGTTTATGCTTAAATCATATAGTAAGTCTAATAAATCTAATAGTCGTATTGTAACTTTAAATTTATAATCATGAATATATATGGTTAAGTTTATGCTTAAATCATATAGTAAGTCTAATAAATCAAATAGTAACTCTTTTGTTAACATAGTTATTCTTGCATGTAATATACGAAGTAGTAACTATATTTACAGTAGAGTAACTATAACATATAAACAAGGACTGTATTAACTGTAGAGTAACTATAACATATAAACAATAACTATAGTAAGTGTAGAATAGCTATAACATATAAACAGTAACTATTTATATAGTTACTGTAATCCTATATAGTATTCTTAAAATAGTGAAAACATTTATCTCTATACAGGTTCAATAATACATACAATTGATACAAACCACATAATCTTAGGGAATTCAAATCATGAACAACAACAAAAGATTGATAAATAACTAGCTGACTGTTTAATTGGAGAAGCAAGGAAAACAACTAATGAAATTTTGACATATATTGCCAACATGCTGCTATTATCGGGTTTAGTGTACGAAAAGGAAAGAATAGATATAAAGAAGAATCCATTGTTATTAATGAAAAATACTTCTACTTCTCTGCTGATGGAATAAGAGACCCTAAGAAAGAACTCAAAATTAAAGATGATCAATCAGATACAAAGAAAAAAGGAAGTAAAAGGAGAGTGTTGATAACAAGAACAAAATGTGAAGTTCAAGTATTTGCAAAGAAGAATGAAAATGGAGATTTTGATATTGAAAAGCATGTAGTGCTTCATAATCATCCATTAACAAGAGAAATAAGTAATTATCTCCATCGATCTGAACGACAAATGACATAGCCTAAACAAGAAGCTATTGCAGCAATGTCATAATGTAGTCTAAGATCAATGAAGTCAAACAATACAAATCCAAAATACTATGATAAGAAGAGCTAATCCAAATGGCCTAGAACAAAATTTAGACATATACTATGAAAAGTGTTGAAACAATACACATACTATGATTCTAAATCTAACCTTAAAAGAAGGTTCCATCATTTTAATTTTTGAAGCTAACAAAACAAATCTCTACATAAGATGATCATCAACAGAGAACAGGCATTCTAGTGCGGAACTCTCTCTCAGTTGTAGACCTGATGCCACTCGGGTCAGGAATGGTTTCTTCTTCATCTTGTTCAATGCCTACCTTAGGAGGGTAGCCTTGTTGCCGAGTTACAATCCACTGGTCAATGACTCCGCAATTAATAGCATATTTTACACTAGAATGCCTCTTTGAGATAATGGACTAATGATAATGATATTCATATAAAATTCCAAGCAAACATCATGTACATAAACACTAGTTATACTATTAAAAATAAAAGTTTGTAAATAATATCTGTTATAAATTTTTATTGGATGAAAATTTCAAACTCAATATACCATTGAGCTCAACTCAAAATCACACAAGCTCGGATACAATATATTATATATCTGACGGTCAGATGCAAACTTACACTACACGCAATTAAAGCATATACAATTACTTTAGGCCAACTACCTTAAGTTGCTTGAATGTGAATGTCGTCTAGATCATTAACTTCTCAAATAGTAAAAATACAAGCCGGAAACAAACTTTATCTCAGCTAGTACTAGTTGTGAGTTGTGACCCTTAATTGACTTTACTACAAACTTTCCTAATTTGTCCTTCATCACCGAGGAGGACGTCTAGAGCTTGCAATTTAATCATAGCACTTACAAATTTAGTATTGAATAAGGCAGGATTTCGGGCAAATTGTAGAACGAATCCTCTAGTTTGAGGATCACGTGCTAGTTCTTGGTCTATCTTTAGGATTCCTCGTCGCTTAAGAATTTGATCATAGAAAGAGTTGTCAAATATGTTTGAGCTTTGTGGATTTTGATCAAGAAAGGTGAAGTTGTTTGCTATGGGGCCTTGAGGACAAGTAGGCATTAATTGTCGACGAAGGTTTGGATCCATGTTCGGATCGAATTCGAATGTTCCTTGGTACAAACGATCTTGGAAGAAAATGCATTGTGAAATTCCGACAGTATGTGCACCTGTTTCATGGAGATAGAATTATTTAAGCACCAGGTCGTACGAAGCATGATGCATGCTCCGAATTTCATATAAAATTCAAAGTAAAGAACATTTTATTTGGAGGGAAAGTAAAGAAAATAACTCATCTTCATACTATGACATATTTAGAACAATTTTAACATCTTTGGTAGTTCCAATGCTTAGAGAAAATTGTATAAGGTATCATTTTTACATACGTTGTATAATATATGAAAATTTTAAAAATAAAGTTACTAACTCAAGGAGAAAAGGACGTACCAAAAAGTGCTACCATTTCTTCTGGAGTAAAGTTTTTATCACCAAAGGCTACAATACTTTGTGTGACTGGCCCAAATGGGTTTGGAAACCTCACATCCTGGGCTTCTGAGATAAGCCCATCTTTTCGCCCTGTTAGTACAAAATATTCTGGCCCGCCACCCTGTTTAGAGAGAGAGATCCATAAAAAGATTAAATAAGTTTCAAAATCAAAACGTTAGGCATAAGATAAAGTGAACATTTAATGAAAAATAAGCAGGACTAATTTAAGAGCATGCATTATTTACCAGCTTGATAAGCTCTTTAGTAGCAATAGCGATTATGTCAGCACAAGAGACGACACCTGGGCATTCTTCTTCTACTACATCCTTTAAAGCGTCAATAAACTCGTACCCCCTAACACTTAAATTTGGACCAGCAACTTTCTCACTCGAAGGTCCATCAATTAAAATCGATGCATCGCATCCCTTTTATCAAAATTCAACATAAAAATTAGTTCCATAACTAATCATAACCAATATTGTGAATTAACCTAAAATAAACATGCTCATAAATGAACAGTGTACAATAATAAAAAAAACGGACGTCAACTTTTAAGTAATGTAACATACAAAGGTATTACTTACATGGACGAAACAATCATGAAATTGCATGCGAAGAAGGGCGGGTAGAAGAGTTGGATCTTTGCGAAAATGTTGTTGAATTAGAGATGTAATGGTGGCCTCGATATCCAAAATATGATTAGGACATAAACCTTTATAGAAGGCTACTTGCAAACCAAAAGGTCTAGATGGATTGGAAGAATTTGTGTTTGAAGGAATAGATGGACTTATAGATGGACTTATAGATGGAGAAGGAGCATTGATGGGAGGATTAGATGCACTAATTGATGGAGTGGGAGCATTCGTTGGAGGATTAGAAGGACTTATTGATGGAGTGGGCGGAGTATTTATGGGAGGACTAGAAGGACTGATAGATGGAGTTAGAGCATTTGTCGGACTATTAAGGGGAGGACTAAAAGGACTTATAGATGGAACATGAGCATTTGTTGGAGTATTAATGGGAGTAATAGGAGGACTTATTGATAGAGTTGGAGCGTGTGTGGGAGTATTAATGGGAGTATTAATGGGAGGAATAGAAGGAATAATTGATGGAGAAGGAGCATTCATAAAAGGGCTTATCGAAGTGTTAGAGGGATTTAAATGAGGAGTAGATGGAGTTATTGAAGGTGTTAAAGGATCCGTGGTAGGTGTTAGAGGAGAAGGCGAAGGAATATTTGAAGGGTGAGGAGAATTAAAAGGAGTCATTGAAGGAGAGAAAGAATGAGTAGGAGGATCAATAGGAGTACTAGTAGTCGAAGGATTAGCAGAAGACATGGGAGTATTAGAAGAAGAGCTAGTCGGGCTTAATGAAGGAGAAAAAGAATTTATAAATTGAGTTGGTGAAGGGGATAAAACACTAGTTGAAGGATTACTAGATGGCCATGGGTTTATTTGAGGTGTTGGAGGGTTAAGAATTTGAGTAGGACGTCGACTTATTGAAGGGGAGAAGTGATTATTTGTATGATGATCGATATCTGCTGGAGGATTTGTAGGAGAAATAGGGCTAATTGAAGGGGAAGGGGTATTTATAAAAGGAGTAGGGGGAGGACTAGAAGGAATTGAAGGAGGATTAAAATGATTTGAAGGAGCACTGTAAGAATTGGTTGGAGGATTAGGAATGTTTGTTGACTGTGACGGTGGACTTGTGCCATAAATTGACGGGTACGTGTTTGGAGCCGGAGGAGAGCTTGTCAAAGGACTATAATAAGGACTACTTCCTCGCCTTTCTCGTTGATTATACGTATACGACCGATGCTTTGCACGACTACTCTTTCGCAACCCAACTGAACCATGTGGCTTCCTCTGGTACTCAATTATCACACCGTATCGGTATCGATTGCGTGTATGCTCATAACCTTCTGATGTATCAACAATACCGTCAGATTTATTTCGACCACCAAATTTTGATCGCCTTTCATACAAACCAAATCCATGGGATTTATTTTTATTGCCACGGTGGCCCAATTTAGAGCGTTTTACACCCAATTTGGAGCCATGAGATTCATCGACATTCCCCAAAACCAAGATAAGCCAAATGGTTAGTGCCTTAAGTAATGTACTACAACTTGCAACACTCATAACTTTGTGGAACGTATTTAAGAAAATATCAAAGAACAAGTGTGGTTTCTTGCATTCAACATACAACACTTATATATGGATAGTAAGAGGAAACATACTACATTAATTTATTAACTATTCAACGTAATGTACCGTATTACGTCGTTGGCTACTAGAATCATGCACTAACGTGGAAGATCCTTTTTGTCCCTATGCACTGTAACTAGGAACTATGCATTGTTCAAATCATATATTACAAATTAATTATACTCGATCACGAGAATATCTTATAATAAACAAGACGATAATCATAGGATCAATTTTCATTTAAGTGTCAATTATTCGCTTCACATACAAGTATGGGTTAATATAGTACTACTGTAATACTCGTAATACAGTAATACCGTAATATTGTATATTTTGTTATATCCAAAAACGTTTTTTTTATGTCTACCTGTTTGTGAGGAGTCATACCCATCAGCGTGCCCCCTGGCCGGGTTTGAGGTTTGAGTTTAGAAATTGAAATTATCTTAACCAAACGCAAGGTATAGCTTCACCCTTTAAAACTCATACCTCATACAAAAAATCCGTGAACCAAGCACACCCTTAATAAGTCAAACTTGCATACCAACACGTGTAAATTGTGCGTAGAAAAATGCTCCATATAGTACGTATTCAACGTTGTAATCCGGGGAATCGCCCGGAGCAAATACTAATTTTATAATGATAAGTCTATTGACAATCGAATACTAATCCGAATTGACTCTACTCCAAATTAACCGGATTAAATTTTCACCCGAAATTAACCTGAATCAATCCGACCCAAACGACTCATGTGCCACCTTTAGTACAATTATAGAGGCCTATATCCGTTTATAATAGGGTCACTTTTGGATAAAATGATTTTCGTATGTCAAATCTATAATGATACATAATTGCATGAAAAAAATATAATCCTTACGTCGATCGAGCTAAAAAAATTAGCTAGTTGCTACAATATTTAGTTGTCATAGTTCTACGTGTTGGATTCTAAATGGTACATATGGGCGTCACGTAGACCATGCGCGCGTCATCAAAATATTTTTACTGTCACTGCAATATTTTTACAACTAGTTTATGGCCCGTGCAACGCACGACTACTAATAAAACAATTTATTATTTTAATAGTAATTAAAAGACTTGTGATATTAGGAAACATGAAAGTAAAAAGGATATATGAAAAAGTATAAAAATTCAAAGTTGTGTAAAAAAAAATATTCAAATGAACTAAATTTGCATATTACTATACAAAGTTAAAAATTATAGTCGTTTACTTGTATGTAGAACGATCTAACAACGTTAACCAAACCCGAATGACTCAAGACTAATTTTCGAAAAGACCCGAGTATAACCGAGTTAGTCAAATACAACATATTTTGAATTGAGTAAAATCTTGATAAATAAACATATATGTTAGTCTACTTACCATGTATTATTATTTTAATTAACATTCTTACTTACCAGTTACCATGTATTATATTATTAATAGTAGACTAACATTAGAAATTCATTTATCAATATTTTTTATATTTCTTATCAGATTAAAAAGTTATACTAATACATAAATAAAATTATATCATAAAGGAAAAAATAATATTGATTTAGCTTTCCTCCAATAATATATTATGCAGTAAACATCTATGGTAATTAAAATATATTTTTATCTTAGTTTCCTAAAAACTTAATGTAAAAATAAAAAATATTTTGGCGGGAAAAAATCGCACCAGGAGATGACACGTGTCATTCCTGGTGTCTCTTTTAGTATATAGTAATAGATGAAAATATGTAAATAAGGTAGTCCATACCAATAAGGAAACAAATATTTCCTATTAAAATCATAAATATTTTTTTGAAATAAAAATTTACATTATTAATTTGTAAATTAGAATATTAAGATTTTCCTACCTTTTACATAAGATGTATAATAGGTTATGCGTAATATAAATTAAATATTTTAGTTTCCAATTTAAATCGTGACACATAAACATATTATGTAATCATTATAACATAACTTAAAAATCACAAGTTGCGACCTTTATTATTTTCGAATTAGTTATAGCATGTAGATTATCATCAAAGACATACGTTAGTATATTGTAAAGTTTAATATTTATTTGATTAGGGAAAATATTTCTAAAGTCAATTTCATTTCTAATTTGAACATTCATGTGCTCCGTCGATTATTATCAAATTCTTCATATGACTTCATGTAACATCTACTTAATTTCTACTTTATATTGGTGTATTTTTTATTTTTACTTTTTCAAGGGAACATAAACCTCAGTTCGTAAAAATTGTTTTCACTCACTATTTGCACGGAGTTCAATTCAACACTTAATTATTTATATACGGAGTAACCAATTTCGTATGAGAAAAATTTATCAAAAGTTGATAGTGTTTCGATGTACTCCATATATATTACTGAGAATTCATCGTTATAGTTTTTATAATTTGGACACATATTTTAAAGTGTAGAGAACTTTCATGAATTGAGGTATTATATGATAAGCATAGGTGTATTTTCGAGTTGACTATTAAATTAAAATAATTGCTCTTTGAATGCAGAAGGTATATTATCAATATATGCGTGTTCTTTGACAAAACATTATTGTTTCAAAGTTGACTTATATTAATAATCCCACCGCTAATAATGTTATTAAATTATTCATACTTAATCATACGAAGGACAATGAATTTTTCACGTAACATTCTTAATCACTTTGAAATTCGTACTCTTAAGAGTCTTTAACATTCTTATCAGTCTAATTATACATTACGCCATAATTCTTCATATCTGATACGTAGTATTTGAAAATATTTAGCTATTAATAATGCATGACATATGTTCTAAATTACTTTTGGTGAATAAAGACATACGTAGTGTGTTACAACCAATACTAGCTATTTCCCTGCCCATATGTTGTTTGTTTGTATTTTTTGAGCACATAATGCAAAAAAAAATAGCAATGTTTTTTTTTTTTTTTTAATTTTTTTTTTTAACACAATAACGGAGATATATTATATATTAAACATAGTGATTACAAAATGGGCTCACATCCCAAAAACTTTCGGCTCATCTAATAACTTTCGAATCTACATTGCTAAGAGTACCCAAACAAACTAAACAACAAAAGGTGTCCCAACCCACATTGTGAAGCCCACATTCTTAACATCCAAATTGGGGAACAAACCAAACCCACTAACTAACCCGTTTTCGAACTGTCTTCCCCATCCTCCACACACATCTTGCTCTTCCTTTTGATATCACTTGCTGTTAGCTAGGGTAATCGTTGCAGGTAATGTGCCAAACATAATTTGTGTTGTGGTGACTGCTGAAGTTGGAACAGGCGAAGAGATGGTATCCAAATTGATAACTGCACGTTCTCCTTGGTCATCTTGTTGTGTATCCACGCTTGATAGCTGCCGTTTACTCATTCTCTCAAGATCTCCTTCATAGGCTACCCTTGTGAAAGGGGGTGGGTTTAAGAACATTTTTTGTCCCACCGGCATGGAAAGAGCATATTGCGCTAGACAATGAACCACTTTGTTACTTGCTCGTGGAATGTGCTTGAATACCAGAGATTTAAACCGCGTTGTAAGGCATGAAACATCATTAATCACAAGTGATAACTGTTAGGGGGGAAAATACCCTCTTGGTGACGTGGGCATACGTGGCAAGCATTGCATACGTGGCTGCCAACAAGACGCAAGGTGGCATTATTCGAACGGTATTCCCAACTGCTGGGCTCAAAACGAACGTTACAAACCCTTGATGAAGCCGGCCTTCATTACGCATTTATTATCTAATTATGAGCAATTAAGCATTAACGTTACACTCTTGTTGTAAATGCCTATAAAATGGCTTAGTCTTGTCTATTTTACATACATGATTTCCAAGCAATAAACCTACGATTATCTTATGCTATTACAACTTGCTCTCACCATTTTCAATTATCTAGCTCGATCGATTGTTAGCACCTTCATCAAGGCAAGTTCGTCTCTAAGTCGAATTTGTCCAAAACAATTTGGCGTCCACCGTGGGGCTAACAATCAAAAACAGCTTGATAATACCATTCCAATCACCATGGCCGGAAACACTAGCTCATCCGACGACATTACTCGTCGCTTCGAAGCCATGGAGCAGCGCATCAACATCCTCCAAAAGGAAAACGAAGCATTGCACTCCCAAGTCAGGTCCACCGCCTCCATCGCCACCGGATCCAGGTTCCAGTACCGACGAGACACCTCCGGGCTGAGCCGCCGCTTGGATCTTGATGCTGCTCCAGATCACCCCCTCCATGTGCCCTTTGGCGAACCTGGGGGTCCTGTTCTCCAGCAGATCCGCGAATTCGATCCATTGCCGAGTCAGCCCCGCTCTAACCCGAGTTGGCTTCCCCCACCTCCAACTCAACCATCTTCTGCAGGTACATCGGCGACAGCCGTCGCCACGACAGCTGCCCAGGTCACCCCATCTCAAGTCGGCATGACGACATCCACCACGGTGTCGGTCCCCGCCTCTGTTCCAGCGTCTCGCCCGTTACCTCCCCAAATGGTAACCATGTCGATGCCTCTATCCGCTACGCTTCCGGCACAAGGATCAGCGCCAGTAGCTCAGATGCCATGGGACCAGTTCTTCTCTCAGCAAGCCGTCCAACCTGTCGTTAACGTTGTCACTTCGGCGCCAGGAGCACCTCCCCAGTTGATGGCAGTTCCTCTGGCCAGCCAGGCGCCACAAGCAGCGTTACCAAACGCCCTAATGCGACCTGACTCTTCTCGAAACTATTCTCCATACACTCCTCTTAACAGGTCAGTCGATGCGGTTAGTCACGGTTTCGTAACTCCTTTCCCTTACGTTGCAGGTACCCACGCTACTCAAGGAACGCCCCCTTACATACAACAAGTGGTGCCGCAGTTCACTCCCCATCAACCTCATGGTGTATATCCTCAAAACACCTATTATCAACATCTCCAAGCCAGCCTGCCCGAAACTTTCAGCCCACTCGTCCCGGTGCTCAACAGCATCTGCGAGGACACCAATCACCAACTCCAACAAATCATGACCATGAAAAACAAAATCCCAGGAGTGCCAACACCAATCAAAGAAGCCAGCCTAGACAGTTATGCCGACTCGCCGTATGCCGATCCCATTGATGCAATAGACATCCCGAAGCGATTCAGTCCACCCAATATGCCTATGTATGACGGAACGTCCGATCCAAGCGAGCATATCTTGACCTATAAACAACGGATGATGACCATTCCAGTTCCCAAACACATGAGAGAAGCCAGCCTTTGCAAGGGGTTCGGTTCAACATTGGTTTGGCCCGCCTTGAAGTGGTTGACTAGCCTGCCAAATGGGTGCATTACCTCTTTTGCTCACCTCGACAACATGTTCAACCAACACTTTGCTAGCAGCAGGTGTTTAGAGAAGCAAACAAGCGACTTATACCGAGTAATCCAACGTCCTGACGAACCCCTGAAGGATTACATAGCCCGGTTCATCAGGGAGAAGGTGACCGTTCCTGAATGCGATGTCTCGACAGCTATCGAAGCGTTCAGGCAAGGATTGTATGGCGAAACCGACCTCTGGAGGGATCTAATCAAATACCCCTGCAAGACGTTCAAAGACGCTCAAGCCAAAGCAATGGCCCAAGTAAGGTTGGACGAGACTCTCCATTCTCGGAAAGGGGGCAATGACTACTCAAAGACGGAAAGACGATTGACCTATCCCAAGAGAAGCAATGATCGCCCTGCTCCTTATTTCCGAACTCAACACGTAGCAGTGGTGGAAGATGACGACGACTCCGACTGGAAGAATAGCCCGGACCTGCCTCCGAAAATTAACGAATATTCTTTTTGTGTTAACACTGTAGGTCTGATGAACCATCTTTCAAAGATGGGGAAAGCAGTGCAATGGCCGCCGAAGTCTAGCAAACCCGAGTCGAAGAAGGATCCCTCAAAGTGGTGCGATTTCCACGCCGACATCGGTCACACAACCAACGACTGCGTTGCGTTGAGGAGAGAAGTAGCCTACCTGCTGAAAAATGGTTACCTCAAGGACGTCATGTCAGATAAAGCTCGTGGCGTTGTCAACAAAGACAACTCTAACTCTCCATCTCGACCTCCTCCACCTCCCCCTCATACTAAAACTTGAATTTCATTGCTGGAGGTTCTGACATTTGTGGTTTAACTTATTCTGCAGCGAAGAGACACGCCTGAGAAAATGAGATAAATAGGCCAGTCCGAGCCGTAGCCGCCAAATACCTAACCCTATCTTTTGATGAATCTGATGCAGGGGACATCTCGGACAAACATCACGACGGCTTGGTAATATCTATTCCCGTTGGAAACTGCATGATCAAACGAGTCCTTGTCGACAATGGTAGCTCAACTAACGTGATGATGCTCGAAGCCCTCAAGGAGATGGGGCTCAACCCAGACACAGATGTCGTCAAAAAATCCACCGTGCTAATAGGGTTTAGTGGCGAAGCAAAAACCACCTTCGGAGAAGTTACCCTACCTGTTTACGCAGAAGGAATCAACCAACAGGTAAAGTTTTGTGTTATTGATTGCCCTTCATCTTACAACATTATTTTGTGCAGGCCCTGGATTCACGACATGAAGGCCATCCCTTCGACATATCACCAAACCATCAAGTTCCCGACTCGATGGGGGGTTCAAGAAATCAAAGGGGATCAGCAAGAATCCAAAGAATGTTACAAGGCGGCCCTAAAACCATCGGCCACAAATAAATCCTCATTATAGCAATTACAGTCCAATTCCGAACCAGCAAGCTACGAAGAGCCCAAATCTGAACAACTCGACGAGATCATCTTGGATCCTGCTAAGCCAGAACAGGTCGTTTTCATTGGATGTGATGTACCCGACGACATCAGGTCGGAACTTGTTACATTCCTCAAAGCCAACGCGGACTGCTTCGTATGGTCACATGAAGATATGCCAGGCATCAGCCCAGACGTCATCACTCACAAACTCAGTGTCGACCCCCGACATAAGCCCGTCAAACAAAAGCGGCGGAAATTCGCTCTAGAACGCAACCAAATTATCAACGATGAAGTTCAACAACTACTAGATACAGGAAAGATCAGGGAAGTAAAATACCCAGACTGGTTGGCCAATGTCGTCGTAGTCAGAAAAAAGAATGGGAAATGGCGAGTGTGCATAGATTTAACCGACATCAACAAAGCATGCCCTAAAGATTGTTTTCCCCTACCCCACATCGACGCCATGGTTGATGCTACTGCGGGACATGAGATGCTTACATTCATGGACGCGTTCAGTGGATACAACCAGATTTTGATGCACCCAGAAGATCAAGAGAAAACTGCTTTCATCACGGAGCGGGGAACTTATTGTTACAAGGTCATGCCGTTCGGTTTAAGGAACGCAGGCGCCACCTATCAGCGCCTAGTCAACAAAATGTTCAGAAAACAGCTGGGCGACACAATGGAAGTCTACATCAACGACATGCTTGTAAAATCCAAGAAAGCCTCGGATCACATCACGCATCTCCAACAAGCCTTCGACGTGTTGCGAGAGTACAACATGAAGCTCAACCCCACCAAATGCTAGTTCGAAGTCTCTACTGCGGGACACGAGATGCTCACATTCATGGACGCGTTCAGTGGCTACAACCAGATTTTGATGCACCTAGAAGATCAAGAGAAAATCGCCTTCATCACGGAGCGGGGAACTTATTGTTACAAGGTCATGCCGTTCGGATTAAGGAACGCAGGCGCCACCTATCAGCGCCTAGTAAACAAAATGTTCAGAAAACAGTTGGGCAACACAATGGAAGTCTACATGACGACATGCTTGTGAAATCCAAGAAAGCTTTGGATCACATCACGCATCTTCAGCAAGCCTTTGACGTGTTGCGAGAGTACAACATGAAACTCAACCCCACCAAATGTTCGTTCGGAGTCTCTTTCGGAAAATTGCTAGGTTACATGGTTATTCAAAGAGGCATCGAAGCTAGTCCTGATCAGATCCGCGCAATCATCAACCTACAATCACCTCGAAACCAGAAGGACGTACAAAAATTAGCAGGCAGAGTGGCTGCCCTCAACCACTTCATCTCTAGGTCGTCCGACAAGTGCAAATTGTTCTACGACATCCTCAGGAAGAATGAGAAGTTCAGCTGGACTGACCGACACGAAGCCGCATTGCAGCAACTCAAGCAATACCTGTCAAACCTCACGTTACTGTCCAAACCAAAAAACAACGAAGTGCTACAAGTATACCTCGCAGTTACAGAGTCGACCATCAGTGCAGTGTTAGTACGGGAAGAAGACGGAAAGCAATTACCTGTTTATTACATCAGTAAGTCTTTGCTTAGCGCCGAAACAAGGTACTCTCATCTGGAAAAACTTGTGCTTGCACTAGTTGTTGCTTCCGTTAAATTACGTCCTTATTTTGAATGCCATCCCGTTATTGTTAGAACTAACTATCCCATGAAGTCAATCATGAGGAAACCCGAGTTGTCTGGCAGGATGTCCAAATGGGCAATACAATTAGGTTGTTATGACATCAGGTGTGAACCTCGCACCGCCATCAAGTCGCAAGCCCTAGCCGATTTTGTGGCTGACTTCAGCCCGAGCCTCCAACTCGAAGTCGATCGTGAAGTCAACATATTAACCGACAGTGGATCCTCATCAACATGGACTTTACACACCGACGACTCCTCAAATATACGGGGGACAGGCCTCGGCATCGTGCTAAAATCGCCACAAGGGGACACTATAGTACAGTCTGTCTGTTGCGAGTTCAAAGCCACCAACAAAGAGGCGGAGTACGAAGGTTTGATCCTGCGATTATCATTAGCACTCGACATGAACATCCGCCGACTTGAGGTACGTTGTGACTCTTTATTGATTATCAGTCAGATTAATGGTTCGTATGCAGCAAAGGACTCGAAGATGCAGGCCTACTTGGAAATAGCAAAAAGGCTCGTGAACAAGTTTGACTCATGCACCTTACAACAGATACCAAGAGATCAAAACACCCAGGCCGACGCCTTAGCCAATCTCGACTCAAACATCAAACCTAAACTCACCTCCATCCCCGTAGTCCACCTAATGTATCCGGCCATCACCAAAGATAACCTACCCATCACTGAGCAGTCTCAACCTACTCAAACGCCTTCATGGCACGATCCCTACATACACTAGCTCAAACACAATACCATCCCACCTGGAGTCACCCACGAAAAGTCCTTCCGCATGAAAGCCTCTAGATTCATCCTCATCCATGGAGTATTGTTCAGAAAATCGGTTGCAGGACCATACCTGAGATGCCTAGATCATGACGAGATCGAGTCGACATTGCGCAACATACACGATGGTGAGTGTGGAAACCACGCCGGAGGAAGAAGCTTGGCCCACAAAACCCTGACCATGGGATATTTCTGGCCCACCATGAAGAAGGATGCTATCACCTTTGGTAAGAAGTGCGACTCCTGCCAGCGGTTCGCATCCATCTCTCACCAACCTTGTGAAGTACTCCACCCTATCTTGTCCCCTTGGCCCTTCATGAAATGGGGGATGGACATAGTGGGACCTTTACCACAAGCATCAGGGCAGCGCGTCTTCATGTTGGCAATGACTGACTACTTCTCCAAATGGATCGAAGCAGAAGCTTTCAAGCGAGTTCGAGATACTAAAGTCATCTCGTTCATCAAGAGAAATATCCTTAGTCGGTTCGGCATCCCTTCCGAGATCGTCTGCGACAACGGTTCTCAGTTTATCAGCAACAAAACCAAGGAATTCTGCAGTAGATATAACATCACCTTGCACACCTCAACACCAAGATATCCTCAAGAAAACGGCCAAGCCGAGTCAAGCAACAATATCATCATCAACAACCTCAAAAAGCGCCTCGATGACGCCAAAGGAAGATGGGCAGACGAGTTACCTATGATCCTTTGGGCCGACAGGACGACACCCAAGACGGCGACCAATCACACTCCTTTCTCCTTAGTCTTCGGTTGCGAGGCAGTCATTCCTCCCGAAGTCGAGCTCCCCACAGAAAGAAGTAGTTTCATGGCTCCAGGAATGAACGACTCAGTCTTGACTTACGACATCGATACTATTGACGAACTCAGAGAAGTAGCGTTGGTTAGGATGGCGTCCTACCAACAAGCAGTTGCAAACAGCTACAACAAGAATGTGAGGGTTCGAGTATTTCAGCAGGGAGATTGGGTCCTACGCAAGGTCTTCCCAAACAAAAAGGATCCTCGACACAGCAAATTGGCCCCGACATGGGAAGGTCCCTACCAGATCGTGAGACGAACAGGACATGGTGCATACGAGTTGGTCGACAAAGATGGCACACCCATCCCAAGAAGTTGGAATGCGACACACCTAAAACTGTACCATTTCTGAACACTCGGATAATTTTTTCTTTCTAGTTTTTCCTAACGCAACAGGCATGACATATTACGAAGTCGGGAACATCTCGAACTATATACACTTATAAGTAACAAGAAGTTAAGTTCCTCTCCTCTATCTTTTTTCCTTTCCTCCTTATATGTTATCACCATTACTGACTTAGGCATCGGAGGGTCGTTGGCTCCACCAACGGCCAATCCTCATGCCATCATCTTGTTTTGCAGACAACACCGTGACGACATCATAAGTATACACTTAGGAGGAATAACGAACATAAAGACTCGACTCGACTTCGTCCCGTATTTCTCCTTGAACTCTTTCTTTCTTTTTTCTCCTTGTCGTAATTTCCTCTCATTTTCATGTCGCTCCATACTGACTTAAGCATCGGAGGCCGTTGGCTCCACCAACTGCCAATCCTCACGCTTTGCTGTGTTGACAGTATGATGCCCACAAGGTGACGGATTCGACAAGAGGAGAAAAGACGAAATGAAGTGTACAACATAACATACAGGAAAGCAACATGATTGTATAAATTACATATTACAAGTCTTACAAAATACAAAATACAATTTAGGCCATTACAAAAACGCCTGGTACACTATAATGTACATTACATACATAATGGAATACAGATCTACATTTTCTACAGCATACATTTCTTGCAGGTTCCCCTTTGACAGGCTGGAGGCGTCACCAAAGTCGAACTCGAGGTATGTGCCCAACCTGCAAAATAAAAAACCAAACCAAAGCACATTTTTTCCAAACACAAAGCAAGCAACACAGAATTCACAAACCACAAATATTTACATGACCTGCCCCCTTGGACAAGCCCAAAAACATCCAAAAGACTGCCGCCCTCAAGGCGAAACACAGCCACAAATATCTTCTCGACCTTCCCAAAGGCCGAACACACAAAATATTGTTTAAAACAAACCATTGTTTAACAAACACAACATTAAAATTTTAAATTTTTTGAGGGGGGGGGGGACAGAACTACTCCTGATGGTCTGCTGGGCATGCATTCTCCCCTTGTTCGCCATCGCCTGGTGCCGCCATCGTCTCGACATTGGGGTTGGTTGCAGTTGCACCCTCCTCAACGTCTTCTTCATCGCTAACGGCACCAGGGGGGATATAGTCCTCGGGGAATGCAGTGTTGAACTGAGCAATGTCTTCGTCAGGAGTCTAGTTCACATGTTTGCCTGCCTTGAACTCCTCCATCATCTCGGCCTTCATTTTCCAAGTGTAGTAACCAGCTGTGAGGGGGTCGAAAAAGCGCGAGGCTAATGCGTGACCTTGTCCCTCGTGGGTGTGACGATTCTTTTTATTCAATCAAGTGTAATTGGATTTCCTGTGAGTATACACCCAATTGACTAGTAATATAGGAGTCGCCATTCAGTTTTTAACGACAATGAGAAAAACTGACAAAACCCGGTTATCGTGACATAAAGGGAGTGCAATTATGTTTGACCACGACGGCCGTAGGTTCCCTTGTGATCCCTGGTGTGGGGATCTCTCAATATACATCCGCAAGGTAGAGATTGAGGGTTCGGGGGACTGTAACTATCGAGAGGAGTAATTCGCTCGTCGATAACTCCAGAGGCAGGATATCCTTACTAGCTCAGCATAAATAATTGAAGGGACATGCGTTAACTATTAAACTAATCTGAGTTGATTTTAGCAATATGCAACATATAATACTAATTCGATCGTGATTATCTGATTTAAATAACATTAAGGGACCTAGCATGATAATCCGATTTCCCAAAAATATTGTATTTGTTAGGCGTGATAGAACAATCATATTAGGTTAGTTTAACAGTTCATAAAAAGGGCGAGGAAAGCAGTTAAATCATCGAAAAGGGACACATCACGACGCACCCTTGAGAGGTGCGTCACGGTTCTCAGAAAACTAACAACTTTGACTTTACTATTTCTCCTTTTATTTAACGAATCTCAATTATGGGACAGGATACGTTCTGTTCGATTTATGGATCGATTGCGATAGAACGCGTGAACAGTTTCGCAGCGAGAGGCTTAGGCTAAGGGGTTTAGAGTCAATACTCAGAATATATTATGTGTTGTTGTGTGTTCTTTCACGTCGAAACTAGGGGCCTATTTATAGGGAAGAGTTCGTGGAAAGATAGAATTGCAGAGTTCTAATCCATAAAGAATTAGGAAAAAAACACGTCCCAGGTAATTTCGGCGCCCAGCTCTGGGCGTCAAAGATTTCGGCGCCCTGGGCTGGGCGTTGAAAATAGAGATCCATGCAATTTCAGCGCCCAGGGCTGGGCGTCAAAGATTTCGGCGCCCAGCTCTGGGCGTTGAAAGTGATGTCTGGGCCGAATTCTTTGTCAGATTCGGATTCCTGAAATCCGTAGAGTTTGAGATTAATTCGAGTCTTTTAGCGCGTATTAATTTTGTGACGGAATGCGTCTGGGCCCGTTACGAACTCTAGGTTTGTTAGGATTTTAATTAATACGTAACTCTTATTTCCGAACCCTATTAGGAATAGGATTCTCGCAGTTTTCTATCTCATTTAGGATTTATGTTGGAGTGCAACACCTAATTCTGACAGGTTTCTATCCTTTATGTTTTGCCACTTTTAGAAGCTACCTTTTACGGCAATTACTTTTTAGTAGGTTTCCATAAATAGCAGGTTTCGGGTGAAATGAAATGGGGAATCGAGATTCGTTTATTTTATAGGAGATGCGTTGTCAAGTGGAGTTTTTATGCTTTCATCGTCGAACCTTTCCCTTGCGGGAACGGGGACAAAAGTAGGTGTCTACAGTTAGCCCCCACTTTGACTGAGTCTTGGAGTAAGACGATGGTCAAAGTATTAGACGGAGTGTGTCACACAGGCCATGGTGTATGTGACCTATTTTGCGAGGGTCTCACGAGCCCCCGAGTGATAACATTTGACTTAAGGGTCATCACTTGAAGTGTCGACATATCCCTCACGTGTCATTGGGATTTGTCAACTGATAGTATAGAAACTTCCTCACTTTGTCATTGGAAGGATCTAAAGATGCGTAGAAACTCCCTCACTTTGTCACTGGGAGTAGCTACAAAGTTTTTCGAAATCAAAGCTATAAAGTGTAATTGGGCCTGGCCAAGCCCAATCACGAGGTAAAACGTTTTTAAAGATTCTCATTTTCAGGGCTAGCTAAACGAGAAAACCCCCTTGTTTTTATAGGACGTAAAACGAAGGAAAATCCAACACATCGTTCTTTTTTGGAAAAAACGAAAAACCAATCCTTTAATTTTTAGAAAAAGGGAAAACCGATCCTTTAATTTTCGGAAAAAGGGAAAACCGATCCTTTGATTTTCGGAAAAAGGGAAAACCGATCCTTTGATTTTCGGAAAAAGGGAAAACTGATCCTTTGATTTTCGGAAAAAGGGAAAATCGATCCTTTGATTTTCGGAAAAAGGGAAAACCGATCCTTTAATTTTCGGAAAAAGGGAAAACCGATAAAAGTTATCGCTGCAGCGACTAAGGACCTGCGCTGTTAGTGACGCAGACCCCGCCCGCTGAAGGTGGGCGAGCCTGTCCGCTGAGGGTGGACCCCCCGTCCGATAGAAGTGGACGAATCTGTTTTGATGTTTTTGAAAATAAGGACCTACGCGGTTTGTGACGTAGACCCCGCCGGCTGAAGATGGCGAGCCTGTCCGCTGAGGGTGGACCCCCCGTCCGATAGAAGTGGACGAATCGGTTTTGAAATTTTATTTTGTTTTTTTTGAAAATAAGGACCTACGTGGTTTGCGCCGTAGACCCCGCCGGATGAAGATGGCGAGCCTATTTTAAATTTGAAGACTTTATTCTTCAAAAACTGAGGACCTGCGCGGCTTTGTGACGCAGACCCCGCCCGCTGAGGGTGGGCGAGCCCATTTTGAATTTCTTATTTTGCCTATGTAGAAGGGCTTTTGTGATTACAACCTGTTGGTGGGCCGTAATATTTCCTGATTAGATGTGTCTTATAAGTGGGTCCACACTGTGTATATTTTTGTTTAACAATATATTTTTTGAGATATCCAAACACGGGACTTCGTACAGCGTAGTCTGGGAATATTGTTTTTACTTTGCATAATATATATTTTCTTTCGAGCCCCAAGCATTCGTGCTTGACGGTCATTTCTTGTCAAAGAGGTTCCTTGGGGATACGCATTCTGTAATGTCCTTGATCGTGTTTGGGATTGTGCTCGTAAGTGCGAGCGATCTTTGTAGTGGTGTGCTACTTTGAAAAAAGCCGTGAGGTGCGACTTTCGGCAATTTTCAAGTCGAATGAGTATGGCAGGGCCCAATAGAAGTTAGGGCCTTTTTTTGAGCCTGGGTTCATTTTCGGCGCCCAAGCCTGGGCTTTGAAATAATTCACGCCCAGGTGGGGCGTTGAAATAATTCACGCCCAGGTGGGGCGTTGAAAGTGTTGTTTGGGCTGGTCTTTTGATGACACAGTTGGCCTCTTGTTCATTCGTTTATTTCACTTGGAAGTTCTATGTATTCTCTTTTCTTTTGTTTTTTTCTTTGTTTTTAGAACGTGATGATTTCTTGAGAAGCCGTAGCCGATTGGTGGACTACGGTGCTTGTCGCTTTGGGGCGATTGTTTTAAGGAACTGTTGCTCTTTAAGGCGTGCAGTTACTGCAACAGTTGGGCGAGTCTATATGGCCCGAGGAACATACCTTGAGGCGTAAGACTTTGATCGCTCTTGTGTATATATTTTTTTTCTTTTGAATGCGTTCGTGAATGATGATATGTATGTGCGAACGAGTGTTCATAGAATGGCCGTTGTGTGCGGTCCATTAATCAGTTTGCTTGAAAATCTTTTTGAGCAACGACTGATTTTGAATAGTTTGTTTAGAAGCTTGATAGGGTTCAGGTTCAGGCCCATTCATGAAGTGGACTCAAACATCGTACCCTTTCGATTATTCAAACATTTGTTTCGAGATTTTTTTATTTTTCTATGGTTGTTTCGTAGCTTGGAGCCCCCAAGTATGCATGTTGGGATGCTTCCTTTTGGCGTACGATTTTTGTAGGTTCTTTCGGGAAATATGCCTTGGGGTTCCGCTCGTGTAGGTGCGAGCTATCCCTTTCGTGGTAGGTAATATTTTGCTACCTTTAATCCTTAATGTAGAAGTCGTGTGGCTTGCATTTTGAATTTGGGCGATAAGTAGTCTTTGCCTCTTTTACACGTGCTCTTGGTCGTGCCTACATTAGTGCAATGTGCCTTACCCTTTTTTTAGACTTGTACTGCGGGATTGCAACGCAGGCTTTGTATGGCCTAACGGCGTGTCTTAGAACATTCCTCCAAGTGTTGGGATATCATTATTTGGAGTACTTCATCGTGCTGAATCGTTCAGGTGCTCGAACAAGTGTAGCACCTTCTGCGTGGGTTTGCACGGCTTACTACTTCGTTCGATGCGATGATTCACAGGTGTTTCTTTCTTGTTTTTGTATCTGGGCAAAACTTGGCTAGCAGAAAGATTCAGCACCCAGGCTGGGGCGTTAAAGATATCGGCGCCCAGCTCTGGGCGTTGAAAATGATTTCTGGGCAGAACTTTGACAGTTTTTTTGATTTTTTTTTTCTTTCGCTTTTGCTTTGGAACGATGTAGACTGTGTAACGGGCGCTTTATAGGGCGAGCGTTATGTGCAGTGGTTTGATCGGAGTTTTGGTGACTCGCGATTTTCAGTTACCCTTGTTAGTGGGGTGACTTTATATATTCTAAGTAGTGCTTTAGAATTTGGGAGGGGTTGTAGCCATTCTAAAGTTCTTTTTACACGATTAAAGCTTAGGATTGTGCCCCTATGATGTATGTATAGCATTAGCGTCGAGAATTTGCGATAAAATCGTCATTCCGAGCATTTTTAGAGTGTTTTTCTCAAGCCCCCAATTGTAGCTATGGGATTGGCTTGGTGCTATAATGCTTTGCATACGCTTTTTACGCATTCATGGTGACACGAATCATGAATAGTTTGAACCAGACTCGTTTAGTGCGAGGTACGTTCGAGTAGTGATCTGCTGCTTCTCTTGTAGATGTCGTATTGTGCGACATTTCCATGGTCAAGGTAGTCACATGTTGAAGTGTGCCTTGCTCAAAAGCTAGGTGCCTTTCTTTACCCATAATTATATTTAGAAATATCTTTGACTCACTTGCAAAACGCATACTTAGATTAAACCAACGACTCTTTATTATGTTCGAAGAAGTCTTTGAAAATTATTTGGAAATTATTTAAAATCCGAATCCTGCTGTGTACAATCCGAGGTGTCCTAAGTAGGCTGACTTATAGAAGGGTTCGTACAGAATCACATGAGTGAATCAAAATACTGTTACGATTTTTGGAATGCTGTCTAAGGATTTGCTGGAAGCCAGGGTGCAGGCGTCAAGATATTACTTGTGCCCGTGTGGCACATGCTTTGGGCTTTTAGGGCCATCTTCTCCAGAATTGCGGGAATATAAACCGTTTTCAAATTGACTTAGATTTACTTGGTGTATGTCTGTACAAAAGGTCAAGGTATACTTAGTTCTTTCCCTAGCTCTTTCATTTCAATTTTTAGCCCCTAGTTGCTGTTGTGTCTTCCCTTTAATGATACTTTTAGATTTCGATTTTAGAGGCCCGTGTCATATGTCTAAGTAGGGTGAGCCTTGGTTAAGTGCCAAGTCCTATTGAAAATGTCTTATTTTTTTCACAGGGGATTAGCAAGCATTTGAATTATCATGGACGGGTGCCCTGAGTTCGAAGGAACGATGGGGCGACTCCGTAGAACAATCCTCTTTATTGCAAGCTTACTGCCTTTATTACTTGTTGGCGATTATGACTGTGTCTAGTGGTAAAAGAAGGTCTTAAAGCGAACGACTATGTCTAGTTGTGAAAGAAAGTCTTTAAGTGAGTTAGTTCGCTTTAGGGAGGGTCAAGTCGAGTACTTTAGAGGTCATGGACGCTTGCGTTAGCCCCCATTCAATTGAGGCAGAGTGATCTTTTTAGTCTTGCCTAAGTGCCTAGGATTGTGAGTGCTCTTTCTGGCAAGGGTACGTACCCTTATTATTTTTCGACGTGCGCTCATTAATTTTGGCATCTTGATGACTTGGATTCTTTTTCGTGCTTTCAATTTTTCTTTCGACTTGGGTTGCAAGTAATTAAATTTCAATAAGGGACTTCTATTTTTTATTCTTGTTTTTCTATAGGCTTTAATATTTTTGTCAAATTGGTTGGACCGAATCATGGATTGCCTACGTATCCGCCTTAAATAGATTTAATTTGGAATCAGGTCTTGCGTAGTTCTTAGCCTAGAAAATGGTTTCTTAGAATGCCGATTTTAAACAAGTACGTTCCGAGGTGGAAACATATTATTTGAAATGGTAGAATAAGTGAAGTTTATTATTATTTTAATCTGCTGCCTTGCCGTAAGCCAAAAATTTGTTTTATACATTTTTTTGAGGTACATGTGTTTTTTTTTTGGTGGTATGTATGTCTGAATACGTGTTGTACCCCCCCAAGTGTTCGTTATTTTTCCGTGTATGTGCGGATAAAATGACGAGCACTTCTGGACAATATTTGGCGAGCAGAGAGAATCAGCGCCCAGGCTGGGGCGTTAAAGATTTCGGCGCCCAGCTGTGGGCGCTGAAAATTATTTCTGGGCGGATCTTTTTGGTGCGCTAAATGCTTCTTTTCTTTTTAGACTAACTTTAGAGGCGCTTTGAAAAGTTTCCTTTTTATTATTCACATTTTTTATTTTTACGTTGAGCGTAGAATGTACTCTTCATTTGTCTCTTTTTATTTGTGACTCAAGACGGCTTGAAAGATGGGTTGAATGAGATAGGATAAGTTGTATAGGTATTATTCGAGCATGAGGATTACATCAACCAAGGCCAATGAATAGCATGGGGACGGCTCAAGGGTATATCAACGGGATGTATCCAAACGAGTTATATGGTCATTATGCCAACGGTGGTGTAAGAGCAGGTTTGGACTTTGGAGATGATGGGCACGACGCACGTGTTAATGGCCGTGCGTGGTTTGCGGTTGATAACAAGTTCAAAAACAAGAGTTGAGGTAATGGTTTCTTGGGTTATGGCAACGAGAACATGGATGGGTTAAATGAGCTGCACAGGGACCCCAGAGCGAAGGTGTCTAAGAGCATAAGGATTGGAAAGGGTAGACATCGTAGAATTTTATGATTTGGATTGGTTGACTCAATTCTTTTCCTTCGTTTACTTGGGTAAAATTCGCACTTTGGGAGGTACGGGCTAAGTATTTCGTGGCTCGCTCTTTTCGCTCTCCCTTTTCTCTTTCTATTTTTTCCTTTTGCTTGGGATTTCTCCCCAACATAAATCTTTCAATCAATTTTTTATTTGGGCTAAAAGGTAGATGGTTGTGGTCTTTGAGTCACGAGGCGAGACTGAGTGAGCCTCGTTTGGTAGGCCTACAGTGGGCCTTTTAATTTTAGTAGGCCTAGGGTGGACCTTTTAAATTGTTTTACTTTGCAAGCGTATTAAGTCGTTTCTTAAAATGTGCGAATAGCGTAGATTCAAAATGTTATTTTTACCTTATTGAAATTTAATGAAAGAATTACATCGAAAATAATTTTTTTTGCTTCTTTTCAGATTCCAGTTTTACGGGATTTAATTGGAAGTTGTGATTTAGACTCGAACTTTTATTAATTTTCCGATTATAACCCGTGTATGAATATAAGGAGGTGGCCTAGACTCAAAATAGTGACGTGGCGTAAGCCTATAACACTTGACCAAGCGACTCTCAGACTTAGGATAATTGGACCATAATTTTCGTTGGTTGACACTTCAGATTTTAACCCTTGGGTGTTCATTTGTCATGCGCCATTTTGCTTAATGTTGGCAAGGTATTTAGTTGGGGAGATCGAATTTTTATTTTTGTAAGACTAGAATCATTAGTGCGGCTTCTCTCTTAATGTGTATTGCTTTACCCCAATGGTAGCCTTATGGTATGCCGATTTGGGTATTTTCATGGTTGGTCATGTTGCATTCGTGGAAAATCTTTTAGTCCGTACTTAGTAGTATTTCAAGGAGTGAGTGACTCGAGAGGACTATGATAGTCGTGACCCAATGTGATCCTAAGCCTTGAGGCTATTAATTTTTTGCTAACGGTATTGACACCTTAGGTTCACTTTGGGGTTTGTGCGACTATGGGGGAATGATTTTCAGAATGTGACCGTTTCCATTTTGCAAATACTATAATATATTCCTTTTATTGGTGAGAGAGAGTATTGATGCCGTGGATTCCTAGCAAGGGATGACAATTATATATGGGTGCTCATTGATTTAAATGTTAGGAAGGGAGACTCAATATGGTTTAACCTTTTAACTTGCAGAACGACACCAAGTATTAGGACTGATTCTAACTAAGACTTAGGATTTAGATTGTACTTCGGCATAGCCTAGTCTAGACTCGGATTTATTTATTTTCTATTTGAACATTTATTTTTTCTTGAAGACTTTATTCGAACATTTTTTTTTGAATACTTCGCCCATGTGACATTCATAATTATTAGCATGTTCGGTTTTTAGTGCCGAGCATTGTCGTCGTAGGAGGCCTAACAACGACGCAAAGAGTTATTAATTTTTTACGAGTCGCCTTTTGAAATCGAGTGCTTTTCTTACGCCCTCGTAGCAATTCTTTTGATGAGCATTTTTTGTGCTACGTACTTTCTTTTTGCTTGGGCACCGAGGCTGCTGCGCCTGACCAAAAAGCGAAGCAGCAACTTCAGCGCCCAGCAGTGGGCGTGAGAAATTTTGGCGCCCAGCCAGGGGCGTTGAAAATGCGTCCCTGGCTGGTTCTCGTTTTCTGTTTTTTGTTTATGCGACTTCGATTTGCGTGCTTGCCTAATAACGTCCTTTACGGGTAACAGCGTTTGTGGGATTCGTTACAGGCCATCCCGAGCGTCGCTTAATTTGTGGCGATCATTCGGGTTTGCGGAACACGTGTTTCGGTATAACTCTTTGGCAAATTAGTCTATGAATGTTTGGGCAATTTTTAAGGTCATTGGTTTTCTAGGATAGTTTGTCACACACAATCACATATTTCGCTACACATAACTACATTACAAACATGGATTTGAAAATTAAATATGCCACGTAGTTTATGATAGGCTTCTATGGGTAGTATTTGCGCCTGGCTTGGTACCGCTTCTATCGTAGATCCAACACATGCCCCGGTCGAGGTAGTGTCTTCAACAGACGAATTTCGTTCAAGAGGCTAACTCGCAAGTGCAAGCCAAGGGGGTAGGCAGGCGAGGGGGACCTAATGGGCGAGCGATTGGGTTCGGGATAGGTGTACTACATGCACAAGTACCGAGTGGGAAACATGCGCGGCGTATGCACCCCCCTATTGGCGAAAAAAGGTATCCTTAGTCCCAACTCCCGAGGGAGCCGAGATTCGTTATGATGTTCTGTCCGTTCACATTAATATGCTGATTTTCAGGTCGTCCCAACTTGATGGGGAAATAAACGCGGGGTAGGATCGTTTCACCCTTCGGCTATTTTGATTACCTACAAGCACGAGTATTTCCTTCAATATCCCCAGCGGAGTCGCCACTGTGAGGGGGTCGAAAAAGCGCGAGGCTAATGCGTGACCTTGTCCCTCGTGGGTGTGACGATTCTTTTTATTCAATCAAGTGTAATTGGATTTCCTGTGAGTATACACCCAATTGACTAGTAATATAGGAGTCGCCATTCAGTTTTTAACGACAATGAGAAAAACTGACAAAACCCGGTTATTGTGACATAAAGGGAGTGCAATTATGTTTGACCACGACGACCGTAGGTTCCCTTGTGATCCCTGGTGTGGGGATCTCTCAATATACACCCGCAAGGTAGAGATTGAGGGTTCGGGGGACTGTAACTACCGAGAGGAGTAATTCGCTCGTCGATAACTCCAGAGGCAGGATATCCTTACTAGCTCAGCATAAATAAGTGAAGGGACATGCGTTAACTATTAAACTAATCTGAGTTGATTTTAGCAATATGCAACATATAATACTAATTCGATCGTGATTATCTGATTTAAATAACATTAAGGGACCTAGCATGATAATCCGATTTCCCAAAAATATTGTATTTGTTAGGCGTGATAGAACAATCATATTAGGTTAGTTTAACAGTTCATAAAAAGGGCGAGGAAAGCAGGTAAATCATCGAAATGGGACACATCACGACGCACCCTTGAGAGGTGCGTCACGGTTCTCAGAAAACTAACCACTTTGACTTTGCTATTTCTCCTTTTATTTAACGAATCTCAATTATGGGACAGGATACGTTCTGTTCGATTTATGGATCGATTGCGACAGAACGCGTGAACAGTTTCGCAGCGAGAGGCTTAGGCTAAGGGGTTTAGAGTCAATACTCAGAATATATTATGTGTTGTTGTGTGTTCTTTCACGTCGAAACTAGGGGCCTATTTATAGGGAAGAGTTCGTGGAAAGATAGAATTGCAGAGTTCTAATCCATAAAGAATTAGGAAAAAACACGTCCCAGGTAATTTCGGCGCCCAGCTCTGGGCGTCAAAGATTTCGGCGCCAAGGGCTGGGCGTTGAAAATAGAGATCCATGCAATTTCAGCGCCCAGGGCTGGGCGTCAAAGATTTCGGCGCCGGGCTCTGGGCGTTGAAAGTGATGTCTGGGCCGAATTCTTTGTCAGATTCGGATTCCTGAAATCCGTAGAGTTTGAGATTAATTCGAGTCTTTTAGCGCGTATTAATTTTGTGACGGAATGCGCCTGGGCCCGTTACGAACCCTAGGTTCGTTAGGATTTTAATTAATACGTAACTCTTATTTCCGAACCCTATTAGGAATAGGATTCTCGCAGTTTTCTATCTCATTTAGGATTTATGTTGGAGTGCAACACCTAATTCTGACAGGTTTCTATCCTTTATGTTTTGCCACTTTTAGAAGCTACCTTTTACGGCAATTACTTTTTAGCAGGTTTCCATAAATAGCAGGTTTCGGGTGAAATGAAATGGGGAATCAAGATTCGTTTATTTTATAGGAGATGCGTTGTCAAGTGGAGTTTTTATGCTTTCATCATCGGACCTTTCCCTTGCGGGAACGGGGACAAAAGTAGGTGTCTACACCAGCACACTCGTAAATCCTCGCCTTGACTTTGGAGAGAGACGTCTTCAGCTCGTCGACCTCAGCAACCAGCGTCTCCTTCTCGGCGTTCAACTGTGCGACCTCAGCAGCCCCTTTCTCTTGACTCACCTGCAGCGCCTCAGCTCTTACCGTCGCCTCCTTGGCCACACCGCCAAGACGACCAGCTTCCTGCTTTGCCTTCTTCATGTCATTTTTCAGTTTTACTATTTGATCTTCTAACATGATGACATGATGACGTGTGGCTAGAGCAGATTGCAGGGCCTATGTGAAAGCAAATTATTTAAAGTCACTAAAATGACGAGATGAGGATGGAGGAGGCGAAGAAAATAAGAAGGAAAAGCAAACACATACCCTCCATGCATCCGAGACGCTCTCGACAGTTGCAGCTACTGGGGACAAAGATTCCTGGCGCTCCCGGCTTGACGTCATCCAGAGGCGGTCGACTTCAGGCCAAAGCTGAACTCGTGGCGCATCTGCCGACCCATAGTCGTCAGGGAACTCCACTGCAAGCTTCCTCTTCCGAGATGGAGGCGGCAGCTTTTTCTCAGCAGGCAGAAGCGAGCTGGTCTCCCCCGTCACCGTGGCATCAGTTGAAGCCTTTGGCGGCTTCAGTGGTGACAACACAGTGATGAGTTTGGCTCGAGACACACTTCCCAGTGACTCCAGCCTCTTCCTCAGCAATGCATCCGCAGATGGGGCCTTGCCAGAGCGTGTCGATGGGCCAGTACCTGTTGACAACATTTGTTTGACGACTCAGTCTCGTCACAGCAGTTGTAATTTGTATTTTGTATTGAAAAGGGCGACGAACCCAAAAAAAATGTAAACTAACCCTAATCCATGTTTACCTGTTGATGTCGACATGTTCGCAGGTTCGGAAACTTCTTCTTCTTGAGAAGGTTCTTCGCGTTCGAACTTGAGGCCGATGAAAGCTCTGTCCTTTAGAGGGACCCCCAACAGCACAGCAGTCTTTTCTATGGCTTCGGCACCGACACCAACTGTGTCGAAAGATGCACCTACAAAAACACAAAAGTGAGACAAAGTCAAATCAACAAGCCCAAAAAACACCAAAAAACAAACAAAATACCTCTAGCCATCAACTCCCCCGTCAAGAAGTCGGAGTCGGGCCCTAAACTAGCCAACTCCACAAAAAAGAACCGACCCATCCACCCGCGGTCGTTCCACTTGTCTGCACCAAGAAGAGCCTCCCTGTCGTCCTTGACATGCAGCAAGTACCTACCAGCCCCATAATTTTGGACCTTGTATGTGTAAACAAGGTCCTCAACCCGGAATTCCATGTCCAGTTTTCCGGCCAGATGGTCGACCAAGTACATTACCCTCCAGACCTGCGGCATCAGTTGCGCCGGCGGCACCTCCAGTGCCCTTAGAACTCCTCGCACCAGTGGCGAGAAGGGATAAGTATACCCAATTCTGAAGGGATACTCGTAGAAGCACACCCAGCCGTCCGATACCCAATCGGCCCGTTCGTCGGGCTGCGGCAAACGAATTACCGCCGACGGAGGAAAACCACACTCCTCCCTGAGCGCCTCCACATCCTGCTTCCCCCAAGTGGCCGGCCGAGCATTCTTTCTGTCCAGAATGTGGGTAGGGCTGAAAATTGGCCCCCCAACCAGATCGCACTCCACCACCACTCTCTTGTTCTTCGCGCGGGTGGATTTCGTTCCCATTCGTTGCGACATAGAGAAAATCGAAGAAAGAAAGAAGGAAAGAAGAAGATGGAAGCCGAGCAGTTACCTGAAAAAGGAGAGAGAAAGAGCGCCGATCGTTTTTTCTGGGAAAGAGAAGAGAGAGATTACAGAAGTGATTGCGGATGGATGGAAGCGCAGTCCTATTTATTAGCGCAGATGGACGGTTGGCTTCTCTAAGGCAAGAGTCATCATGATTCTAACGCCGTCAGTGTTGGGGAGGTTAAGAGGCGGTTTCCATTTTCCTTCCGTGAAACCCATTTTTCCTTTTTGAACTTCCCGGAATAAATTCAAAATGGGTTTGGGGACAATTGTTAGGGGGGAAAATACCCTCTTGGTGACGTGGGCATACGTGGCAAGCATTGCATACGTGGTTGCCAACAAGACGCAAGGTGGCATTATTCGAACGGTATTCCCAACTGCTGGGCTCAAAACGAACGTTACAAACCCTTGATGAAGCCGACCTTCATTACGCATTTATTATCTAATTATGAGCAATTAAGCATAGACGTTACACTCTTGTTGTAAATGCCTATAAAATGGCTTAGTCTTGTCTATTTTACATACATGATTTCCAAGCAATAAACCTACGATTATCTTATGCTATTACAACTTGCTCTCACCATTTTCAATTATCTAGCTCGATCGATTGTTAGCACCTTCATCAAGGCAAGTTCGTCTCTAAGTCGAATTTGTCCAAAACAATAACTCATGATGATAGGAGTCATCCAACGGTTTCTAGTATCCTGATAATGGAAAGTGCATCAATTTCTATTTCCAGGTTCTGAATATCATAATCCACTGCCATCGTTAAACCTTCACGGACCGCATAGAGCTCAGCAGCTAAAGGAGTAATTGCATCGATCTTGCTAGAAAACCCCATGTACCAATTCCCTGAGACACCTCTGAACACCCCCCTCTCCCTGATTCATTGATCCTTTGCCAACTACCATTAACATTAAGCTTCAAGAAATCATAAGCAGGAGGACTCCAGGGAATTTGAGGAAGCTTTGGAATTTGAGTCTCTTGACCCTGCATAATTTTTTTAGTAGAAATATAGTCAACATAAAAAGAGTTATAAACCGAGAATGACTTCTTCAATTTCTGCTCAAAAACTGCATTATTTCTGGAAATGCAAATAGGCCACATAGCAACACAGAAAAGAACTTTCCAATCCTTATCCTGTGATAAATTAAATATGAGCCAATCCTTCCAAGTCAAGCTAAAAAAAGATCTGAAATTAAAATTTCAGTTAGTTCTTAATCTTTGAAAAATAAAACTCCACAAAATCCCTGATTCCCAACAATCTCTAAAAAGATGAATGTGGCTTTCTGATACAAACCTGCATCTTATAAATGGAAGGTGGACAAGTTGGAGAAATAAGAGGGAGGAAAGTGGAAAGGTGTTTGGAAACTGGCAATATTTCATTCCTGCAGTTTCATAACAACATTTTATATTTAAAAGGCACTTTTATTTTCCATATTAATTTCCAATTAAAAGGACCAGTGGGTGGGCTATGCGTATCCGAACGAGTGAGGAGAAAATAAGCTGACTTTAAAGGAAATAATTCCCTTGTTCCAAGTCTGCATTTAATGCTAAGTCTAATAAATGCGTTTCATTATTAATTAAGTTAATAATTCAGTGAGATCAAGTCAACTGAATGCCTAGCTAGAGGCCGCTCCAGTTCAAGTGGAATTAATAATATTAATCCACAACTTACTCTTGACTGAACCCGTAGGGTCACACAAATAGTACGTGAACGGATCAAGTATTTAAGTGAATATATTGTAGGAGAACACAGTTAAAAACATATAAACGCAGCGGAATAATCCTTAAAGCCAGAAACCATGTATAAGGTACAGATTTCGCAGACTTACTTTTGTAGCGTGTTTTCCCTAGATTCAACGTACCACGAACATGAATAAGAACTCCAGATGTCGTTCCTCTACTTGGTTAACCGACACGTTCAGATCAGTCTTTCGATCGACGACTTAGAAGTAACTCAAGATATTTTGGCTTTTAGGGAAGAACAGTTTGAACGGAGACTCAAAAGAGATTAGGGTTTCTCTTTTGATTTAGGTTAAACTGAATTACGTAGAATGATAAATTGAAAAAACATAATGATAAGGGGAGGTGTTATAACCCTTAGGTTATAACATGACCGGCCAAAGCACAAGGCCTTAGGCCGACCATCTCTCTAGCACAAGCCCACGAGCACGTGCGCAGCAACACACAGCCGTGGGCCTTGGGCCTCGTTGTTTGTGCGCTGCCGCTGCTGCTGTCCCGCGCGCACCCAGCCGTAGGCCATGGGCCTTGCTCTCGCGCTGGCGAGCTGCTGCGCTCGTTGGGCCTTACGCGCTTGCGCGCTAGGCTCGACGGGCCGGCAACTTTGCCTTGCTCGTATCCCTGACCAATGCCTTACGGCTATTGTTTATTGTATAATACTTGACGAATCACCGTCGTATGATACGATTATTTGTTTTTCCTAGCTTACTAATGTACGAGATACGATATACGATTCCGATCCAACGTCATATCGTATATTTATGTTTTTTCGAACTAGTTCCGGAAAAGCTATTAAATGAATTTCAGATTCATTTAATCCGATGATCTGTTACATGCCATTGGTGTGATCTTATAGGTTCAGTCAAGAGTAAGCTGTGAGCCTAATATAGATTAGAACTCACTGTTCGGAAGCATTGCTCCAGCCAGCTGTTCTGATCACTTGATCTCACTGAATTAATTGTTAGTAATTAATCTGAACCTTGGTATTAGACTAATGCACCTTGGGTGAAGGACATATTTCCTTCAGTCTCCCACTTGTGATTCAGACAAGTGTGCATTCACATTCCTTTGTCGCTTAGTGTTACTTACTGGACATAAGGTAAGATCCAAGCCATCCTTATTAGGTCCAAAAGTGTTTCTCAGATTACTGAGTGCAGCTGTTCAAATTTTACAGAAGGTTAAGCCTTAACCATTATGAGCACGGCCATGCATTTTCACAGTATCTAACACTCCGAGAGGCCTTGTTCCACAACAACACCATATCATATCAAAGATAGTAGGAAAATCCAGTCTTGCAATCTATGAATTCTCACTTTGATTCATAGTACGCCCAATAACTGCTTTTATAGTCTCCTTTTACGGTGCGACGTTTAGGGAGCATCAAAGCGAACTATTCAAACGAGCAATCATAATTACTCCTGTTTTGAGGAACAGTTCTAATCACCATTAATGAGAACTACTTATGACATGACTTTAATCTCTTAAAGTGTTCTCATGGTCAATCCGATACAAGATCCAAAAAGTATCTATGCAAAAGATCTTTGACATCCAGTCAATCTAGTTCAAGAAACCGAACTACAAATCTACTTGCAATCTAATCTTCATTAATCATTTGTCGTCCACCTTTCAATGACCTGGGTTAGGGATCCTTTGTGACTTCAATATTCAAGTTCACTTATGGGTGTTTCTTTGTCAAAGAATCCATCTTGACATCCCATTTGAATGTTTTGAATCACTTGGACTTTTCTGTAGTATTATCACTATATAAAGGTTCAATGTGGTAAAAACAAGTTGTAACTGATTGATATACTAATTTGGTACAATTAGTATATGTTTTTAGGATGAGTTTAAGACTCTTAATGAAGTTTCAAGTGTAAAGATTGAATTTCACCTATATGAACATAAAGAGTGGTGCCGCTCTTAGCAAAAGTATGATTAACTTTTGGAGATGTTCATGAAGACCAAGATGAACACATGGCCATAATGGTGCTACCAGTTTTATGAACGTATCTTGTAATAGAATTGTGTGTGTAATATTTCCGGTTATGACATTAGAAATTATGGCTCAAATGCTGTATGCCGCCATTAATTTCGTTGTACTTTGAAAGATTACACTAAGTGAAGGTCCAAATCGAAAGATACCTTCATTTATGCATATTTCTGTTGGATTATATTAGACACCATATTTTAAAGACTAGTGGGGGATTGTTAGAGTAGTCTTTAAGAATGGTGAGTTTTTGTTGTTGGGAATTGTCCCACATTGATAGAATGAAGATGGAAAGAGTCGTTTATATTAGTAGACCACCTCTTATGTTTGAATAGAAGTGGGCCTACTAGTTGGGCTAGTGTGTGCTTTGGGCTTGGGAGTGCTTGTGGTAGGCTATTAATATTACTATATATATATATTAATAGTCAAGATTAACACTTAGCACTTATTAAGAGTATTAGTTAATAATTAATCACGCTTTTTGGTTAATCACGCAATTAGTGGTTAATTAACTTCCTCTTAATCTTATCTCTTTATTTTGAACAGTTACGTTGTTTCAAGTCAGTTTATCTGGCTATTTATATTACTAACTGTTCTCATTAATCTCTATCTTCTTCTCTTCCTCTCTATCTCTAAAACTGCTTCTATATTAATATGTAGATTATTGCTTTGCTATAATTAATCTCAGTTTAGGAAAATCTTGTAAGTATCTTAGCCGGTAACCCATAACAAGAAAAGTGGGGGCTAATATTACTTTAAGGACAGTGATTATCACGGCCCTAATTCTTCGTCCCATAAATTATATCTAACAATTCTAAGATTTGTTCCTTACAGGAACATGCTTGACTTCTTTACAAGAACTTCCTTACATTAACTTGCTTGACTGTTCCTTACAAGAACTTGCTTGACTATTCCTTACAGGAACTTACTTCGATAGATCACTAAGAAAGTCAAGGGAGTAAAGTTACCTTTTCATTGCCATCTTTTGAGAAGTATGACAAAATTAAAAAAAAAGATATTTCGTATAGTGAAAGGACACTATTGGGACGTTCTCTATTTATGCAAGGAGGGCTTAAGCTTTGGGTAGTGATAATATCTTTTTCATGCTAGTGTTATTGCATGTTGATTTAAATATAAAAAAAAGCTAAATATTTGTCAAAATGGATTAATTTGAAAGCTCAAATCAGAGAAGAAAAATCAGGCCAAGATAGAAAAAATAAGACTAAATCAGACCAGAAAATACAAACACTCTCGTAGAATGTATTCAGACAATATCAAATTAAACCAGGAAGAGTTGTAACGGAATAGAGCAGAAACTAGAAAAATCAGATCAGACCATGTGAAGATAACAAAGTCGTAGTACATACAGAAGTTGAGACTATACAAAAGAAGGAGACAACTTAAACACACTTCTTTTCGTTTGAGGGGACCTTATACACAGTTAAGCTTATTACCGTTGTCTTTATTATTAGGGTTATATCTCTCTATATATAAGCTTATAAGGACCTTATACATTATTATTAGGGTTGTCTCTCTCTCTCTATATATACATTATTAGACACTAGTAGAAAAACCCCCTTTTGCAGCCCCCTTGTTGCAGCGTACAAAGATTAATACGCTTCAACAACCTGTAGGTCAACGCGGGTCAAACCCTTTAAAGGGTTATTGCAGCGTACAAATTAATTTCCCCCTGCAAAAGAGTTTGTTGCAGCGTACATAGTAAAAGCCCCCTGCAATAGACCTTTTATTTTGCAGCGTACATAGTAAAAGCCCCCTGCAATAGCCCGGGTAAAAAATTAGTTTGCTGCAATATTGGTTTTTCTTTTCTTTCCTCTCTATCCTCCTCTCTATCCTTTTCTTTCCTCCTACGAAATTCACTGACGAGTCCCTCCTCCTACGAACTTCCTCAGTCCCTCCTCCTCCTACGAACTTCCTCAGTCCCTCCTCCTCCTACGAACTTCGTTTCTTCATGATTTCCTCTCTCCTTCCTGCAGTTATGCTCTCAACCTCTCACCATATGTACTAGGTAAGTTCTTCAAATTTTACATCTTCTTTTTCTCTGTAGAATTTGAATTTATACAAGTTGTTCCATTATTGGCTTAGTGACTAAAAATTTTCGATGAATTTAATTGTATATTAGGGTTTTCTTTTCTATAATTTGGGGCTGAATTTGATTTTTAGAATTTTCGATTTTTTTAGGGTTTTTGGTGTTTCAGATTCGCTTCTCTCAATTTCTGCATTGTCTAGGGTCTTGGTATTTTAAATTCGAATTTTAGGGGTTTTAGTTGTTTCAAATTCCTACCTTCTGTCAATTTACGAATTTTCTAAGTCTAGGTACTTTTAGGGGTTTTTGTTGTTCAGATTTTATCTTCTTTTGATATCTGAAAATTCTTTTCCTGCTCTTAAGATTCGCAGCAACCTGAAGATTCATGATGTCTTTTTCTGCTCACAATTCCTATACAACTTTTCTGGGGTGAAAACTAACTTTTCAATGTTGTTTTGTTGTTGTTCAGAACACTAACAAGTATGGATTTGACAGGTCAGCTAACTGGAGACCTGGATTCATTGTCTGAACTGCAGATTCTGTAGGTTTTCATAACTTTTTAACCACATTATACATGTAATGCATCTGAAATATGCCCATGTTCAATCGAACAAGTTGATAGGCTTGAAGGTATTTTACTTGTCCTGTTGAGATTCTGATTCATTCTCTTTAATTAATGCAGTGATATATCCTTCTATAAAGGGATTACAGGTTCACTTCCAACGACTATCGGAAAACTGTCAAAGCTTACAACCTTGTAATAAACCTTAAGTAGTTCTCTGAGTAAATTCTCATGCATTCACACACAATTCCACTGCTGTTCTCTGCTAACTACACCCAATTTTCTGTTGGGATATTTTACGGGGGAAATGGTTTGACATAATTACAGTTTAGCTTTTGGTCTCTACCTTAAGCACCTTGTATTCATGTAACCACTAACCTTACAATGATTGTTAAATGCGGCATTTGAACATGTTGGTCACATTAATAACTCATGGAATAAATGTGTACATGTTGAATTATTAAAAAAGCTATGGGTTTGATGTTGCACAAAGTAGGAATTAAATGATACACATGAATTACAATATACACACTTCATGAAATCTCTTCTTATCTTTTCTCCATTTTATCTGCAAGAACTCTTGAATTGTTTCAGTTTTGAGTTGAAAATGGATCTAACTCAGAGTTCGGCCTCCAAAAGATGATGGCCATATTTGATTCTTCATTCTTGATCTCTTTTTTTCTTTTCTGGTTGAATTCTTGATCCTTTTATTGTACCAGTGTTGTTGATATTGGTGCTTGATATTACTTCGTAGATAGCCTTAGTTATAGGCTTAAGAAATATAAATATGAAGCATTAGGTCACGTGTAATTTAGTCGAGAGTCCTAGTGGTGGATATTTTCCAGAGGATATCTCCACAATAAAAGTTGTTTGTTTGATTCTCTTATTGAGCTTTATTTAGACTTTCTAGCTCGCTTTTTTAATTGTATTTTTCTGATTTAGTGTCTTAGGAGGGTTCACTATCCCTTTTCTGTATTCAGTCTGTGAAAATTTGATTTGGATTTGAACAGATATTTGTCTGTCTAAACCTGGTTCGTTGGCTGATCACTGACCTGCTCCCTGTTCCCAAAATGCAACACTCTGTCTCACTGTTGGTCTGGATGCCTGGTATTGATTTCTTGGCTCCTTTCTTGCCTTGGCCTGCAAGAAAAAACATATTTTTGAGGAAATAGATAAAATACAGATCTAGCTGCTACTCTTGCAATTGACTGAATTTTGTTAGTTTTTGTTTCTTCGTTGATAAATGTGGTTGGTGAATTTAATTTAGTGATGGGTTTTACTTGAAATTGCAAATAAAAATCAAGGTAAAAGTCTTAGGAACTATTGTGTTTATGCAGGTCGTCATAGCAGATGAGTCGCATTATTTGAAGAATGCTCAAGCAAAGAGGACATTTGCCTCTCTTCCGGTTATAGAGGTCCTCTCTATCTCTCTGAGCTGCATCTTTTCTCCCTGGGTGTGTTCTCTTTCTACAGTTTTTGACCTATAAAACTTCTCCGTGCAATTTCAGAAAGCGCAGTATGCAATTGAGATTCGTATTAACATGAATCTGGCGCAAAGCGTATGAAGATAATTGGAGTGATGGGCCTGAAGACTTGACAGGTCATTCTCGGTTTGGAGTCAGCTTGATCACCTCTTGCTGCTTGCAGTATAGTACAACTTTGATTGGTATGCTTTCTACTGTAATCGGCTTTAAAGTACGAGTAGACTGCTTTTGAAGTTTGCTAAAGATTATCTGTAGAACTTTGTTATTAAATCATTGTATTGGCTACAAAATCTCCAAAAAGAAATACACTCTGAAGAAGCAGGTTTGTATATCCCATAGCAGTTGAATGTGATTCTATGGAATAAATATAAGAGAACCTGATTAATTGTGAGTGTCTGCCTTGTCATTCTCAGTGCGTTCATTAGAAAAATATTAAGCAACTTTGAGCATTGCATTTATCCTCCTTTTCACAGATAAAGAAGTTGAAGTGCTCATACGTCTTGTAGTAGGAGAGTTGAGAGATCTCCAGAACTTTGGTTGACTTACTGGTGTTGAGGTATACTCATGGTCTCTTGTTTTTTTTCCTGAAAGCTCTTGTTTTTTTGGTGTCTCTCTTGCTGTAGCTCCTATGTTGTCGATTCTGCCATGTTTTTCGATTCTTCTATCCTCTTTACTTCTTCTAGCTTCAGTTCTCCAATTTTTCTCTCCACTAGTGCAGTTTTTATGTTGATCTCTCTCTCACTGGCCTTTAATGCTTCTACCCATGCATGAGCTGCTGACACTTTCTTGTCAGCAATCTCTCGAGCTCCGGCCGCACATCCAGTTAAATAATCATACTCCTATTTTGATTTCGCCTTTTCCTCAGAAGCATTCTGTTACTGATTCTTTTTTAGCTCAAGATGTTTTTGAGAAAGCACATTTGCTGAATAACTTATGGTTAGCCTGTGAGCATTTTAGCTCTTTAGATTGCCATGATTCTCATAAGGTTCCTATCCGTTTGCGCGCTAGCAGATCAAACTACAGTCTTTTCACTTATTTAGTGACCATTTCTTTAATGCTTTAAAATATGTTGGTGCTGTCATTATGAGATGATAATGGCTTTGTAATGATTCTGTATCTAGTATGCATTTCCTGGTTTGTCAAACAGGTTTATTTTGCAGATTGGCTGAATTTAAATTTAATTTCCTCATCTTCTTTAGATTGGAGGTCACCATACCCAAGAAGATTTTTCAGTGAGAGGCAAGGAGAACCCAAGGACAAGGTTCAAATTTATACCTGGATGGATGCTACACTTAGAGAGATGACTGATCTCGTATGTTTGCAAACCTGAACTCCGCATTATTATTCATCATTTTTATCTCCTGTCTTCCCTCACTCGTATCCACAGGTTTCATGTGTGTGATATTGGTTGTTATTACCTTCAGGTGAAAGAAGTATCTCCAGCTGCCAGAAGACGAGATGCAAAATTGTCATTTGCAGTTGTATATCCTGATAAAAATGGGCGTATGCAAGTAAAGAAGGTATATTCTAAATACCCTAAGCCAGATCATCATAATAGTCTGTCTTTGCTTCCAGACTTCCCATTTCTCAATTTAGATCAGTCAGTACAAAGTGGGACTGTCGTTATTTTTTCATAATCACAAACAAAGCAGCATGAATCTCAATGCTGACTGTTAGATTCTCATACTCAGCAAAGATCCCCTACCATAAACATATCATTATCACACCAAAAACAAAAAAAAGTTAAATGAGGGAGAAAACAATCAGCACTTACTGTGCATGCTATTCTAGGATAATTTTTTCATTCATTATACCTGAAGATTGAGGTCTTCATACAGAGATTTCACAACACCAACATTTGCTGGATCTGTTTTCCCGTAGTACCAACATTTGCTAAAATGACATTTTCCTTACTTTTGATTCGTATTCTAGACTGTTAGGACATTGTCATTAGTTGTTTGAATGTAAAAATGTGACATTTAATTTGCATTTAATCTAATGCTTAATTTTTATTTTTATTTTTGTAAAGGTATATACTCCGAGGAATGCGCCTTATGCTAGTGAGGAAATTGATGTGGTTCGTGAGCAATGGGCTAAGGTTTTTACCAGCAAGTATTTGTTATTGGCATGAGCGCTTGATCGAGTTGGTTTAGATGTTATAGAACAATCTTTTATATTAAAATGTATGCGTTCGTTGAAATTGGAACATACATATATTTAATTGTATGTGGTACGTACACTTTGGTTTTGGGATATATACAAAACTCCAGTTGTTGTTTTTATATTTGTTATACAGGTTGCGTTATTCTATTATTGTTTTGACAGGTTTCTATATTTGGTGCAAGGCACTCTAGGTATCCCTAAACAAAATTAGAATTTTCCCGCCAAAAGTGCTTTGTTGCAGCGTACATATATATTGTACGCTGCAACAAGGGAAAAAAATTTCGCAAAATTCCAGACTTGTTACAGCGTACAAATAAATGTACGCTGCAAAAAGTTGAGTCTTTTGCAGCGAACATATATCCAAATTTTTGCCAATTTTTTGGCACTTGTTGCAGCGTACATACATATGTATGCTGCAAAAAACCACTTTTAGCAGCGAACATTGTACGCTGCAACAAGTTCAGACTTGTTGCAGGCCCCCCAGTCGCAGCATACGATGTACGCTGCAACAGGGGTCTAAAAGCCCGCTGCAATAAGGGTTTTTTCTACTAGTGAGAATAGAATCCCATTCTATTCGTTCGAGAGAGACAACCCCGTTGTGTGTTTACTAATCTGCCTCTGTCTCACTGAAAGTAGTCAGACCAAAAGAGAAGGAAAAATGGTAATTGTATTAATGTGTTTGATTAATTAGCTACAAAACAGATAGAAGAGTATAAATACAAACTAATGAGGGAGCTAAACTAACTTCCTACAAATGCCGACAAACAACATATTTGTGGGTATACCAAAGTGATATTACCCTTGTACCCTTATATTTATTTACAACTCCCATACTCTCCCCTCAAGCTGGACTGATCAAGAACAAGCTTGGACATCAAAGTGTAGTGATGTGCAGAAGGCAGTGCCTTTGTGAGCAAATCAGCATGTTGTTGTGCACTTGAAACATGTACTGTGTCAACAAAACCTTCTTCAACCTGTTCTCTAACATAGTGATAGTCTCGCTTAATGTGTTTAGTACGCTCATGGAATGCGGGATTATGTGCTAAAAACTTGGATGAACTGTTGTCACAGAACAAAGGCACGGGTTTCTGAACATTTATCTTCAGATCTTCTAATAGGCCTGCAACCCAAACCATTTCACTTGTTGTGCTTGACATACTTCTGTATTCAGCTTCTGTTGAAGATTTACTCACTGTCTTTTGCTTCTTTGTCTTCCAAGACACTAGATTATCTCCCAAATACACACAATAAGCACTTAGAGATCTACTAGAGAATTGGCAACCACTCCAATCAGCATCTGAATAAGCATTTAGATCAAGTGAAGAGAACGCAGAATAAAACAAACCAATATCCACAGTAGTCTTCAAGTATCTCACTATATATATGATGTGCGGCTCTCAAGTGAGGTTCTCTTGGACAACTCAAAAATTGAGACAAATGTTGAACCGCATAAGACAAGTCAGGCCTCGTAATACTGAGATATAAGAGTCTGCCAATTAATCTTCTGTAATCTTCTGGGTTTGTAAGTACCTCACCAACATCAGTTGAAAGCTTGAGACCCATAGGTAGAGGAGTAGAAAGACCAGGACTATTATCTAAACCAAAAGAATTGATAATGTCTTTGATATACTTCTTCTGAGATATAAGAGTTCCATCATTTGTCCTCATTACTTCAATCCCCAAAAAGTACTTCAATAGCCCCAAATCTTTGATAGTGAAAGCTACATGCAACTGTTTCTTCACTTCTTCTATTTGACTTTGATTTGTCCCAGTAAGGAGCATATCGTAAACATATATGAGTATGACAGTGAATTCTTCATTTTGTGTTCTGGTAAATGTTTTGGGCAAATTTGACTTAGAGACGAGCTTGCCTTGATGAAGGTGCTAACAATCGATCGAGCTAGATAATTGAAAATGGTGAGAGCAAGTTGTAATAGCATAAGATAATCGTAGGTTTATTGCTTGGAAAATCATGTATGTAAAATAGACAAGACTAAGACATTTTATAGGCTTTTACAACAAGAATGTAACGTTTATAGAATAATTGCTCGTAATTAGGTAATAAATACGTAATGAAGGCCGACTTCATCAAGGGTTTGTAACGTCCGTTTTGAGCCCAGCAGTTGGGAATACCGTTTGAATAATGCCACCTTGCGCCTTGTTGGCATCCACGTAAGCAATGCTTGCCACGTATGCCAATGTCACCAAGAGGGTATTTTTCCCCCTAGCAATTGTCCCCAAACCCATTTTGAATTTATTCCGGGAAGTTCAAAAAAGGAGAAATGGGTTTCACGGAAGGAAAAACGAAAACCGCCTCTTAACCTCCCCAACACTGACGGCGTTAGGATCATTATGAATTTTACCTTGGAGAAGCCAACCGTCCATCTGCGCCAATAAATAGGTTTGCGCTTCCAACCATCCGCAATCACTTCTGCAATCTCTCTCTTCTCTTTCCCAGAAAAAAAAACGATCGGCGCTCTTTCTCTCTCCTTCTTTCAGGTAACTGCTCGGCTTCCATATTCTTCTCTTCTTCTTTCTTTCTTTGATTCCTTCTATGTCGCAACGAATGGGGACGAAATCCACCCGTGCGAAGAACAAGAGAGTGGTGGTGGAGTGCGATCTGGTTGAGGGGCCGATTTTCAGCCCTACCCACATTCTAGACAGGAAGAATGCTCGGCCGGCCACTTGGGGGAAGCAGGATGTGGAGGCGCTCAGGGAGGAGTGTGGTTTTCCTCCGTCGGGGGTAATTCGCTTGCCGCAGCCCGACGAACGGGCCGATTGGGTATCGGACGGCTGGGTGTGCTTCTATGAGTATCCCTTCAGAATTGGGTATACTTATCCCTTCTCGCCACTGGTGCGAGGAGTTCTAAGGGCACTGGCTGTGCCGCCAGCGCAACTGATGCCGCAGGTCTGGAGGGTAATGTACTTGGTCGACCATCTGGCCGGCAAACTGGACATGGAATTTCGGGTTGAGGACCTTGTTTACACCTACAAGATCCAAAATTATGGGGCTGGTAGGTACTTGCTGCATGTCAAGGATGTCAGGGAGGCTCTTCTTGGTGCGGACAAGTCGAACGACCGCGGGTGGATGGGTCGGTTCTTTTTTGTGGAGTTGGCTAGTTTGGGGCCCGACTCCGACTTCTTGACGGGGGAGTGGATGGCTAGAGGTATTTTGTTTGTTTTTGGTGTTTTTTGGGCTTGTTGATTTGACTTTGTCTCACTTTTGTGTTTTTGTAGGTGCATCTTTCGACACAGTTGGTGTCGGTGCCGAAGCCATAGAAAAGACTGTTGTGCTGTTGGGGGTCCCTCTAAAGGACAGAGCTTTCATCGGCCTCAAGTTCGAACGCGAGGAGCCTTCTCAAGAAGAAGAAGTTTCTGAACCTACGGACATGTCGACATCAACAGGTAAACATGGATTAGGGTTAGTTTACATTCTATTTGGGTTCGTCGCCCTTTTCAATACGAAATACAATTTACAATTGCTGTGACGAGACTGAGTCGTCAAATAAATGCTATCAACAGGTACTGGCCCGTCGACACACTCTGGCAAGGCCCCATCTGCGGATGCATTGCTGAGAAAGAGGCTGGAGTCACTGGGAAGTGTGTCTCGAGCCAAACCCATCACTGTGTTGTCACCACCGAGGCCGCCAAAGGCTTCAACTGACACCACGGTGACGGGGGAAACCAGCTCGCTTCTGCCTGCTGAGAAAAAGCTGCCGCCTTCGTCTCAGAAGAGGAAGCTTGCAGTGGAGTTCCCTGACGACTACGGGTCGGCAGATGCGCCACGGGTTCAGCTTTGGCCTGAAGTCGACCGCTCTGGATGCCGTCAAGCCGGGATCGCCAGGAATCTTTGTCCCCAGTAGCTGCAACTGTCGAGAGTGTCTCGGATGCATGGAGGGTATGTGTTTGCTCTTTCTTTTTTATTTTCTTCGCCTCTTCCATCCTCATCTCATCACTCTTAAACACTCTTAAATGATTTGCTTTCGCACAGGCCCTGCAATCTGCTCTAGCCACACGTCATCATGTCATCATGTTAGAAGATCAAATAGTAAAACTGAAAAATGAAATGAAGAAGGCAAAGCAGGAGGCTGGTCGTCTTGGCGGTGTGGCCAAGGAGGCGACAACAAGGGCTGAGGCGCTGCAGGTGAGTCAAGAGAAGGGGGCTGCTGAGGTCGCACAGTTGAACGCTGAGAAGGAGACGCTGGTTGCTGAGGTCGACGAGCTGAAGACGTCTCTCTCCAAAGTCAAGGCGAGGATTTACGAGTGTGCTGGTTACTACACTTGGAAAATGAAGGCCGAGATGATGGAGGAGTTCAAGGCGGGCAAACATGTGAACTGGACTCCTGACGAAGACATTGCTCAGTTCAACACTGCATTCCCCGAGGACTATATCCCCCCTGGTGCCGTTAGCGATGAAGAAGACGTCGAGGAGGGTGCAACTGCAACCAGCCCCAATGTCGAGACGATGGCGGCACCAGGCGATGGCGAACAAGGGGAGAATGCAGGCCCAGCAGACCATCAGGAGTGGTTCTGTCCCCCCTCCTTAAAAAATTTAAAATTTGAATGTTTGTGTTTGTTACACAATGGCTTTTTTTTAAACAATGTTTTGTGTGTTCGGCCTTTGGGAAGGTCGAAAACATATTTGTGGCTGTGTTTCGCCTTGAAGGCGGCAGTCTTTTGAATGTTTTTGGGCTTGTCCAAGGGGGCAAGTCATGCAAATATTTGTGGTTTGCGAATTCTGTGTTGCTTGCTTTGTTTTTGGAAAAATGTGTTTGGCTTGGTGTTTTGTTTTGCAGGTTGGGCACATACCTAGAGTTCGACTTTGGTGACGCCTCCAGCCTGTCAAAGGGGAACCTGCAAGAAATGTATGCTGTAGAAAAAATGTAGATCTGTATTCCATTATGTATGTAGTGTACATTGTAGTGTACCAGGCGTTTTTATAATGCCCTAAATTGTGTTTTGTAGTTTGTAAGATTTGTAATATGCAATGTATACAAGCATTTTTGAATAAAAGAACATTGTTTTCCTTTCACTTCGTTTTTCTAAACATGCGTGCACAATTTCGACTTTTGTTTTCCTGTATGCTGTGTTGTACACTTTGCTTCATCTGTTTTCTCCTTGTCGAATCCGTCACCATGTAGGCACCATACTGTCAACACAGCAGAGCGTGAGGATTGGCCGTTGGTGGAGCCAACGGCCCTCCGATGCTTAAGTCAGTATGGAGCAACATAAAAATGAGAGGAAATTACGACAAGGAAAAAAAAAGAAAGAAAGAGTTCAAGGAGAAATACGGGACGAAGTCGAGTCGAGTCTTTATGTTCGTTATTACTCCTAAGTGTATACTTATGATGTTGCCACGGTGTTGTCTGCAAAACAAGACGATGGCGTGAGGGTTGGCCGTTGGTGGAGCCAACGACCCTCCGATGCCTAAGTCAGTAATGGTGATAACATACAAGGAGGAAAGAAAAAGAAAAAAAAAAGATAGAGGAGAGGAACTTAACTTCTTGTTACTTATAAGTGTATATAGTTCGAGATGTTCTCGACTTCGTAATACGTCATGCCCACTCTGTCTCGGGGGTATCGACATAATGGTGATGAATTCTAGAGTACCTGTTGTGTTAGAAAAACTAGAAAGCAAAAATTATTCGATTGTTCATAAATGGTATAGTTTTAGGTGTGTCGCATTCCAACTTCTTGGGATGGGTGTGCCGTCTTTGTCGACCAACTCGTATGCGCCATGTCCTGTTCGTCTCACGATCTGGTAGGGACCTTCCCATGTCGGGGCCAATTTGCCGTGTCGAGGATCCTTTTTGTTTGGGAAGACCTTGCGCAGAACCCAATCTCCCTGCTGAAATATCCGAACCCTCACATTCTTGTTGTAGCTGTTCGCGACGGCTTGTTGGTAGGAGGCCATCCTGACTAGTGCCGCTTCCCTAAGTTCGTCAACAGTATCGATGTCGTAAGCCAAGACTGAGTCGTTCATTCCCGGAGCCATGAAACTGCTTCTTGCTGTGGGGAGTTCGACTTCGGGAGGGATGACTGCCTCGCAATCGAAGACCAAGGAGAAAGGAGTGTGGTTGGTTGCCGTCTTTGGCGTCGTCCTGTCGGCCCAAAGGATCATAGGTAACTCTTCTGCCCATCTTCCTTTGGCGTCATCGAGGCGTTTCTTGAGGTTATTGATGATGATTTTGTTACTTGACTCGGCTTGGCCATTTGCTCGAGGATATCTTGGTGTTGAGGTGTGCAAGGTGATGTTATACCTACTGCAGAATTCTTTGGTTTTGTTGCTGATGAACTGAGAACCATTGTCGCAGACGATCTCGGAAGGGATACCGAACCGACTAAGGATATTTCGTTTGATGAACGAGATGACTTCGGTATCTCGAACTCGCTTGAAAGCTTATGCTTCGATCTATTTGGAGAAGTAATCAGTCATTGCCAACATGAAGACGCGTTGTCCTGACGCTTGTGGTAAGGGACCTACTATGTCCATCCCCCATTTCGTGAAGGGCCAAGGGGACAAGATAGGATGGAGTACTTCACAAGGTTGATGAGAGATGGACGCGAACCGTTGGCAGGAGTCGTACTTCTTAGCAAAGGTGATTGCGTCTTTTTTCATGGTGGGCCAGAAATATCCCATGGTAAGGGTTTTGTGGGCTAAGCTTCTTCCTCCGGCGTGGTTTCCACATTCTCCATCATGTATGTTGCGCAATGTCGACTCAATCTCGTCATGATCAAGGCATCTCAGGTACGGTCCTGCAACCGACTTTCTGAACAATACCCCATGGATTAGGATAAATCTGGAGGCTTTCATGCGGAAGGCTTTTTCGTGGGTGACTCCAGGTGGGGTAGTGTTGTGTTTAAGCCAGTGTATATAAGGGTCGCGCCATGAGGGCATTTGAGTAGGTTGAGACTGTTCGGTGATGGGTAGGTTATCTTTGGTGATGGCTGGATACATTAAGTGGACTACGGGGATGGAGGTGAGTTTAGGTTTGATGTTTGAGCCAAGATTGGCTAAGGCGTCAGCCTGGGTGTTTTGGTCTCTTGGTATTTGTTGTAAGGTGCATGAGTCGAACTTGTTCACGAGCATTTTTGCTATTTCCAAGTAGGCCTGCATCTTTGAGTCCTTCGCTGCATACGAACCGTTAATCTGGCTGATAATTAATAAAGAATCGCAACGTACCTTAAGTCGGCGGATATTCATGTCGAGTGCTAATGACAACCCCAAGATCAAAGCTTCGTACTCTGCTTCGTTGTTGGTAGCTTTGAACTCGCAACAGACGGATTGTACTATGGTGTCCCATTGTGGCGACTTTAGCACGATGCCGAGGCCTGACCCCCGTATGTTGGAGGAGCCGTCAGTATGTAGGGTCCATGTTGACGAAGATCCATTGTTGGTCAGTGTGTTGACTTCGTGATCGACTTCGTGTTGGAGGCTCGGGCTGAAGTCAGCCACAAAATCAGCCAGGGCTTGCGACTTGATGGCTGTGCGAGGTTCGTACCGGATGTCGTAACAACCTAATTGTATAGCCCATTTGGACATCCTGCCAGACAACTCGGGTTTCCTCATGATTGACTTCATGGGATAGTTAGTTCTAACAGTGATAGGATGACATTCAAAATAAGGACGCAATTTAACTGAAGCAACGACTAAAGCAAGGAAAAGTTTTTCGAGATGAGAGTACCTTGTTTCGGCGCTAAGTAAGGACTTACTGACGTAATAAACAGGTAGCTGCTTTCCGTCTTCTTCCCGTACTAACACTGCACTGATGGTCGACTCTGTAACTGCGAGGTATACTTGTAGCACTTCATTGTTTTTTGGTTTGGACAGTAACGGGGGGTTTGACAGGTATTGCTTGAGTTGCTGTAATGCGGCTTCGTGTCGGTCAGTCCAGCTGAACTTCTCATTCTTCTTGAGGATGTCGTAGAACAATTTGCACTTGTCGGACGACCTAGAGATGAAGCGGTTGAGGGCAGCCACTCTGCCTGCTAATTTTTGTACGTCCTTCTTGTTTCGAGGTCATTGTAGGTTGATGATTGCGCGGATCTGATCAGGACTAGCTTCGATGCCTCTTTGAATAACCATGTAACCTAGGAATTTTCCGGAAGAGACTCCGAACGAACATTTGGTGGGGTTGAGTTTCATGTTGTACTCTCGCAACACGTCAAAGGCTTGCTGAAGATGCGTGATGTGATCCGAAGCTTTCTTGGATTTCACAAGCATGTCGTCATGTAGACTTCCATTGTGTTGCCCAGCTGTTTTCTGAACATTTTGTTTACTAGGCGCTGATAGGTGGCGCCTGCGTTCCTTAATCCGAACGGCATGACCTTGTAACAATAAGTTCCCCGCTCCGTGATGAAGGCGATTTTCTCTTGATCTTCTGGGTGCATCAAAATCTGGTTGTAGCCACTGAACGCGTCCATGAATGTGAGCATCTCGTGTCCCGCAGTAGCATCAACCATGGCGTCGATGTGGGGTAAGGGAAAAGAATCTTTAGGGCATGCTTTGTTGATGTCGGTGAAATCTATGCACACTCGCCATTTCCCATTCTTTTTTCTGACTATGACGACATTGGCCAACCAGTCTGGGTATTTTACTTCCCTGATCTTTCCTGTATCTAGTAGCTGCTGAACTTCATCGTTGATAATTTGGTTGCGTTCTGGAGCGAACTTCCGCCGTTTTTGTTTGACGGGCTTATGTCGGGGGTCGACACTGAGTTTGTGAGTGATGACGTCTGGGCTGATGCCTGGCATATCTTCATGTGACCATGCGAAGCAATCCGCGTTGGCTTTAAGAAATGTAATAAGCTCCGACCTGATGTCTTCGGCTACATCGCATCCAATAAAGACGACCTGTTCTGGTTTCGTAGGATCCAAAATGATCTCGCCGAGTTGTTCAGATTTGGGTTCTTCGTAGCTTGCTGGTTCGGAATTGGACTGTAATTGCTATAATGAGGATTTATTTGTGGCGATGGCTTTAGGGCCGCCTTATAGCATTCTTTGGACTCTTGTGGTCTCCTTTGATTTCTTGAACCCCCCATCGAGTCGGGAACTTGATGGTTGCGTGATATGTCGAAGGGATGGCCTTCATGTCGTGGATCCAGGGCCTGCCCAAAATAATGTTGTAAGATGAAGGGCAGTCAATAACACAGAATTTACCTGTTGGTTGATCCCTTGTGCGTAAACGGGTAGGGTAACTTCTCCGAAGGTGGTTTTTGCTTCGCCACTGAACCTATTAGCACAGTGGATTTTTTGACGACGTCTGTGTCTGGGTTGAGCCCCATCCCCTTGAGGGCGTCGAGCATCATCACGTTAGTTGAGCTGCCATTGTCGACAAGGACTCGTTTGATCATGCAGTTTCCAACAGGAATAGATATCACCAAGCCGTCGTGATGTTTGTCCGAGATCTCCCCTGCATTAGATTCATCAAAAGATATAGGGGTTAGGTATTTGGCGGCTACAGCTCGGACTGGTCTGTCTATCTCGTTTTCTCGGGCGTGTCTCTTCGCTGCAGAATAAGTTAAACCACAAAAGTCAGAACCTCCAGCAATGAAATTCACAGTTTTAGTATCAGGGGGAGGTGGAGGAGGTCGAGATGGAGAGTTAGAGTTGTCTTTGTTGACAACCCCACGAGCTTTATCTGACATGACGTCCTTGAGGTAACCATTTTTCAGCAGGTAGGCTACTTCTCTCCTCAACGCGACGCAATCGTTGGTTGTGTGACCGATGTCGGCATGGAAATCACACCATTTAGAGGGATCCTTCTTCGACTCGGGTTTGCTAGACTTCGGCGGCCATTGCACTGCTTTCCCCATCTGCAAGAGGTGGTTCATCAGACCTACAGTGTCAACACAGAAAGAATATTCGTTAATTTTTGGAGGTAGATCCGGGCTGTTCTTCCAGTCGGAGTCGTCGTCTTCCACCACCACTGCTACATGTTGAGGTCGGGAATAAGGAGCAGGGCGGTCGTTGGTCCTCTTGGGGTAGGGCAACCGTCTTTCCGTCTTTGAGTAGTGATTGCCCCCTTTCCGAGAATGGAGAGTTTCTTCCAACCTAACTTGGGCCATTACTTTGGCTTGAGCGTCTTCGAACGTCTTGCATGGGTATTTGATTAAATCCCTCCAGAGGTTGGTTTCGCCATATAATCCCTGTCTGAACGCTTCGATGGCTGTCGGGACATCACATTCAGGAACAGTCACCTTCTCCCTGATGAACCGGGCTATATAATCCTTCAGGGGTTCGTCAGGACGTTGGAGGTGAGCAAAAGAGGTAATGCATCCATTTGGCAGGCTAGTCAACCACTTCAAGGCGGGCCCAACCAATGTCGAATCGAACCCTTTGCAAAGGCTGGCTTCTCTCATGTGCTTGGGAACTGGAATGGTCATCATCCGCTGCTTGTAGGTCAAGATGTGCTCTCTGGGGTCGGTCGTCCCGTCGTACATGGGCATGTTGGGTGGGCTAAATCGTTTCGGGACGTCTATTGCATCAATGGGATCAGCATATGGGGAGTCGGCATAACTATCTAGGCTAGCTTCTTTGATTGGTGTTGGTACACCAGGAATTTTGTTTATCATGGTCATGATTTGTTGGAGTTGGTGATTGGTGTTCTCACAGATGCTGTTGAGCACCGGGACGAGGGGGCTAAATGTTTCGGGAAGGCTGGCTTGGAGATGTTGATAATAGGTACTCTGCGGGTATACGCCATGAGGTTGGTGAGGAGTGAACTGCGGCACCACTTGTTGCATGTAAGGGGGCGTTCCTTGAGTAGCGTGGGTACCTGCAACATAAGGGAAAGGAGTTACGAAACCGTGACTAACCGGAGCGACTGACCTGTTAAGAGGAGTATATGGAGAGTAGTTTCGAGAGGAGTCGGGGCGCATTTGGGCATTGGCATTGGGAAACGCTGCTTGCGACGCCTGGCGGGCTAAAGGGACCGTCATCAACTGGGGAGGTTCCCCTGGCGCCGAAGTGACCAGGTTGACAACAGGTTGGACGACTTGCTGAGAGAAGAGTTGATCCCATGGCATTTGAATCGCTGGCGTTGGTCACCATTGGCGTTGGTCACCATTTGAATCGCTGGAAACGTAACAGGCAGGGGCATTGACATGGTCACCATTGGGGGAGGCAACGGACGAGACACCGGAGCGGAGGCGGGAGCCTTCACCATTGTGGATGTCGTCATGCCGACCTGAGGTGGGGTTACCCGGGCAGCCGTCGAGGTGACAACTGTTGCCGATGTACCTGCAGAAGATGGTTGAGTTGGAGGCGGGGGAAGCCAACTCGGGTTAGAACGGGGTTGATTCGGTAATGGATCGAATTCGCGGATCTGCTGGAGAACAGGACCCCCAGGTTCGCCAAAGGGTACATGGAGGGGGTGATCTGGAGCGGCGTCAAGATCTAAGCGGCGGTTTAACCCGGAGGTGTCTCGTCGGTACTGGAACCTGGATCCGGTGGCGATGGAGGTAGTGGACCTAACTTGAGAGTGCAACTGTGAGGGGGTCGAAAAAGCACGAGGCTAATGCGTGACCTTGTCCCTCGTGGGTGTGACGTTTCTTTTTGTCAAATCAAGTGTAATTGGATTTCCTGTGAGCTTACACCCAATTGACTAGTAATATAGGAGTCGCCATTCAGTTTTTAACGACAATGAGAAAAACTGACAAAACCTGGTTATCGTGACATAAAGGGAGTGCAATTATGTTTGACCACGACGGCCGTAGGTTCCCTTGTGATCCCTGGTGTGGGGATCTCTCAACATACACCCGCAAGGGTTTTGGGGACTGTAACTACCGAGAGGAGTACTCGCTCTTCGTTAACTCCAGAGGCAGGATATCCTTACTAGCTCAGCATAAATAATTGAAGGGACATGCGTTAACTATCAAACCAATCTGAGTTGATTTTAACAATATGCAACATATAGTACTAGATCGAACGCGATTATCTGATTTAGATTGTTTTAAGGGACCTAGCATGATAATCCAATTTCCCAACATATTATCTTTATTAGGCGTGATAGAACAATCAGATTTAATTAGTTTAACAGTTTATAAAAGGGCGAGGAAAGCAATTAAACCATGGAAGAGGGACACATTACGACGCACCCTTGAGAGGTGCATCACGGTTCTCAGAAAACTAACCACTTTGACTTTGCTATTTCTCCTTTTATTTAACGAATCTCAAATTATAGGACAGGAACGTTCTGTTCGATTTTTGGATCGATTGCGACAGAACGCGTGATCAGTTTTGCAGCGTGAGGCTTAGGCTTAGGGGTTTAGAGTCAATACTCAGAATAATAATTGTGTGTTGTCTTTTTCACGTCGAACTTAGGGCCCTATTTATAGAAAAGAATTCGTGGAAAGATAGAATTGTAGAACTCTAATCCACGAGGAATTAGGAAAGAACACGTCCCAGGTAATTTCAGCGCCCAGGGCTGGGCGTTGAAAATAGGGTCTGGGACGTTTCTTTGTCAGATTCGTATTCTTAGAATCCGGAGTGTATGAGACTTTAATCGAGTCTTTTAGTGCGTATCAATTTTAGGATGGAATGCATTTGGGCCCGTTACGAACTCTAGGCTCGTTAGGATTTTTAAATAATACGTAACTCTTATTTTCGAATCGTATTAGGAATATGATTCTCTCGCAATTTCTATCTCATTTAGGATTTATGTTGGAGTGCAACACTTAATTCTGACAGGTTTCTATCTTTTATGACTTGCCACTTTTAACAACTACGCATTACGACAGTTACTATTTTTAGCAGGTTTCCATAAATAGCATGTTTCTATAAATAGCAGGTTTCGGGTGAAATAAAAAGGGGATTGAGATCCGTCATTTTATAGGAGATGCGTTGTCAAGTGGAGATTTATGTTCTCATCATCGAACCTTCCCTTTCGGGAATGGGGACAAAAGTAGGTGTCTACAGTTAGCCCCCACTTTGACTGAGTCTTGGAGTAAGACGATGGTCAAAGTATTAGACGGAGTGCGTCACACAAGTCATGGTGACCTGCTTTTGCGAGGGTCTCACGAGCCCCCGAGTGATAACATTTGACTTAAGGGTCATCACTTGAAGTGTCGATATATCCCTCACGTGTCATTGGGATTTGTCAACGGATAGTATAGAAACTCCCTCACTTTGTCATGGGAAGTATCTAAAGAGACGTAGAAACTCCCTCACTTTGTCATTGGGAGTAGCTACAGATGTTTTTCGAAATCAAAGCTATAAAGTGTAATTGGGCCTGGCCAAACCCAATCACGAGGTAAAAATGTTTTTAAAGATTCTCATTTTCAGGGTTAGCTAAACGAGAAAACCCCCTTGTTTTTATGGGACGTAAAACGAAGGAAAATCTTGCACATCGTTCTTTTTTGGAAAAAACGGAAAACCAATCCTTTAATTTTTGGAAAAAGGGAAAACCGATCCTTTAATTTTTGGAAAAAGGGAAAACCGAAAAAGTTATCTCTGCAGCGACTAAGGACCTGCGCGGTTAGTGGCGCAGACCCCGCCGGCTAAAGATGGCGAGCCTGTCCGCTAAGGGTGGACACCCCGTCCGATAGAAGTGGACGAATCTGTTTTGAAGTTTGTTTGTTTTTTTTTGAAAATAAGGACCTACGCTGCTTGTGACGTAGACCCTGCCGGCTAAAGATGACTAGCCTGTCCGCTAAGGGTGGACACCCCGTCCGATAGAAGTGGACGAATCTTTTTTGAAGTTTTGAAAATAAGGATCTACGCGGTTAGTGACGTAGACCCCGCTGGCTGAAGATGGCGAGCCTGTTTGTGTTTTGAAGATCTCATTTTTTTGAAAACTGAGGACCTGCGCGGTTAGTGACGCAGACCCCGCCGGCTGAAGATGGCGAGCCTGTTTTTGTTTTGAAGATTTTATATTTTTTTCATTTTCGAAAACTGAGGACCTGCGCGGCTAGTGACGCAGGCCCCGCCCGGTGAAGGTGGGCGAGCCCTGTCCGCTGAGGGTGGACGTCCCTGGATTTGTTTTTTCAATTTGGAACTCGCGTGGTTCGTGACGCGATCTTGCCCGCTGAAGATGGGCAAGTTCCTATTTCTTTTGTTCATCGTGATTTCTTTTGAGAATTTCTTTTCTTATTCATTCTCGCAGGAGCGAATTCTTTCGAGGGATGCTCGGATTTAGTTACAACCTGAATGTGGGTTGACAACGTGCTTAGACGGACCATTGTCTTGCGGTCATCATCTTTCATGGTTTTTGAGGTAGTCTTTACGGCTCAATTTTTCCACTACCTGGGTCCTTGATTAGGGGACTATGTATAAGTATCAACGGAGACTTTTGTCTTCAGGTCGTAATCCGGTTTTATCTTTTGAGTTTATCCAAACACGGGACTTCGTACAGCGTAGTCTGGGAATATTGTTTTAACTTTGCATACTCTCTTTTGAAATATATATTTTCTTTCGAGCCCCCAAGCATTCGTGCTTGACGGTCATTTCTTGTCAAATAGGTTCCTTGGGGGTATGCATTTTGTAATGTCCTTGATCGTGTTTGGGGATCGTGCTCGTAAGTGCGAGCGATCTTTGAAGTGGTATGCTACTTTGATGAAGTCGTGGAGTGCGACTTTCAGTAAAGAAATCGGCAATTTTCGAGTCGAATGGATACGACAAGGCCCTATAGCAGTCAGGGCTTCTTTCGGGTCTGGGATCATTTTCGGCGCCCAGGCCTGGGCGTTGAAATAATTCACGCCCTAGTTTGGGCGTTAAAAATGTTGTTTGGGCTGGTGTTTTGATGACACAGTTGGCCTCTTTTTTTACTTGGAAATTCTACGTATTCTCTTCTCTTTTGTTTTTTTCCTTTTTTTTTGGAACGTAGAATTTTGGAGATCGCAATGAGTTGGGCTGATTTTCAGCGCCCAGGGCTGGGCGTCGGAATATCTGGCGCCTGGTCCTGGGCGTTGAAAGTGCGTCCCAGGCAGGACTCTCTCGTGATGCTTTCTCGAGAAGCCGTAGCCGATTGGTGGACTACGGTGTTTGTCGCTCTTTAAGGCGTACAGTTATTGCAATAGTCGGGCGAGTCTATATGGCCCGAGGAACATACCTTGAGGCATAAGACTTTGATCGCTCTTGTTGTTATTTTGAACGTATATATTTTTTTCTTTTGAACGTGTTCGTGAATGTTTGATACTTAGAATGTATGTGCGAACGAGCGTTCATAGAATGGCCGTTGCGTGCGGTCCATTAATCTTTTCGCTTGAATCAATTTTTTTTTTTTTTGAGCAATGACTGATGTTGAATAGTTTGCTAAGAAGCTTGATAGGGTTCATGCCCATTCATGAAGTGGGCTCAAACATCGTGCCATTTTTTATCGTTCAAACATTTGCTTTGAGATTTTTTATTTTGCTATGGTCGTTTCGTAGCTTGGAGCCCCCAAGTATGCATGTTGGGATGCTTCCTTTTGGCGTACGATTTTTGTAGGTTCTTTCGAGAAAGATGCCTTGGGGTTTCGCTCGTGTAGGTGCGAGCTATCGGTAATGTTTTGCTACCTTTAATCCTTAATGTAGAAGTCGTGGGGCTTGCATTTTGAATTTGGGCGATAAGTAGTCTTTGCCTCTTACTCTTGGTCGTGTCCGCATTAGTGCAATATGCCTTACTCTTTTTACTTAGACTTGTACCGTGGGATGGTTGAACTTTTGGTGCGACGTAGGCTTGTGTGGCCTAACAGCGTGTCTTAGAACATTCCTCCAGGTGTTGGGATATCATTATTATTTTTGCATTGGAGTACTTCATAACGTCTCGTTCAGGTGCTCGAACAAGTGTAGCATCTTCTTGCGCGGGTGCGCACGACTCATTACTTCGTTCGATGCGAGGATTCATGGATGTTTTTTTTGTTTTTATACCTGGGCAAATTTGGCAAGCCGAAAGAATCAGCGCCCAGGCTGGGGCGTTAAAGATATCGGCGCCCAGCTCTGGGCGTTGAAAATGATTTCTGGGCAGAATTTGACAGTTTTTTTTGTATCCTTGATTTTTCTTTTGCTTTTGCTTTGGAACGACGTAGACTGTGTAACGGGTGCTTGTAGGGCGAGCATTATGTTCCGTAGTTTGATCGGAGTTTTGGTGACTCGCGATTTTCAGTTACCCTTGTTAGTGGGGTGATTTTATAGATTCTAAGTAGTGCTTTAGAATTTGGGAGGGGTTGTAGCCATTCTAAGGTTCGTTTTGCACGATTAAACCTTAGGATTGTGCCGCTATTACGTGTGTATAGTATTAGCATCGAGAATTTGCGCTAAAATGGTCATTTCGAGCATTTTTAGAGTGTTTTTCTCAAGCCCCCAATTGTAGCTACGGGATTGACTTGGTGCTATAATGCTTGGCATACATTTTTATGCATTCATGGTGACATGGATCATGAATAGTTTGAACCAGACTCGTTTAGTGCAAGGTACGTTCGAGTAGTGATTTGCTACTTCTCTTGTAAATGTCGTATTGTACGACATTGCCATGGTCAAGGTAGTCACATGTTGAAGTGTGCCTTGACCAAAAGCTAGGTGCCTTTCTTTACCCATAATCATATTTAGAAAAATTTTGACTCACTTGCAACATCGAGATAAACGTATACTTAGCTTAAACCAACGACACTTTATTATGTTCGAAGAAGTCTTTGAAAATTATTTGAAATCCGAGTCCTACTGTGTACAATCCAAGGTGTGCCAAGTAGGTTGACTTATAGAAGGGTTCGTACAGGATTACATGAGTGGATCAAAATACTGTTACGATTTTTGGAATGCTGTCTAAGGATTTGCTAGAGGCCAGGGTGCAGGCGTCAAGATATTACTTGTGCCCGTGTGGCACATGCTTTGGGCTTTTAGGGCCATCTTTTCCAGAACCGCGGGAATATAAACCGTTTTTCAAATTGACTTAGATTTACTTGGTGTATGTCTGTACAAAAGGTCAAGGTATACTTAGTTCTTTTCCCTAGCTCTTTCATTTCAATTTTTAGCCCCCAGTTGCTGTTATGTCTTCCCATTAATGATGCTTTCAGATTTCGATTTTAGATGCCCGTGTCATATGTCTGAGTAGGGTGAGCCTTGGTTAAGTGCCAAGTCCTATTGACAATGTCTGATTTTTTTCAAAGGGGATTCGCAAGCATTTGAATGGACGGATACCCTGAGTTCGAATGAACGATGGGCGATGCCGTAGAACAATCCTCTTTATTGCAAGCTTACTGCCTTTACTACTTGTTGGCGATTATGACTGTGTCTAGTGGTGAAAGAAGGTCTTTAAGAGAACGACTATGTCTGGTGGTGAAAGAAGGTCTTTAAGTGAGTTAGTTCTCTTTAGGGAGGGCCAAGTCGAGTGCTTTAGAGGTCATGGACGCTTGCGCTAGCCCCCATTCAATTGAGGCAAAGCGATCTTTTGAGTCTTGGCTAAGTGCCTAGGAGTGTGAGTGCTCCTTCTGGCAAGGGTACGTGCCCTTATTATTTTTCGATGTGTGCTCGTTTTGGCATTTTGATGACTTGGATTCTTTGACTTAAATTTTTCTTTCGACTTGGGTTGCAAGTAATTAAATTTCAATAAGGGACTCTATTATTTATTCTTGTTATTCTATAGGCTTTAATATTTTTGCAAATTGGTTGGACCGAATCATGGATTGCCTACGTATCCGCCTTAAATAGATTTAATTTGGAATCAGGTCTTGCGTAGTTCTTAGCTTAGAAAATGGTTTCTTAGAATGCCGATTTTAAACAAGTACCTTATGAGGTGGAAACATATTATTTAAAACGGTAGAATAAGTGAAGTTTATTATTATTTTAATTTGTTGCTTTGCCGTAAGCCCAAAAATTTGTTTTATATTTTTTTTAAGTACATGTATTTTTTTTTGGTGGTACGTATATCTGAATACGTGTTGTACCCCTCCAAGTGTTCGCTATTTTTCCGTGCATGTGCGGATAAATTGACGAGCACTTTTGGACAAAATTTGGCAAGTAGAGAGATTCAGCGCCCAGGCTGGGGCGTTAAAGATTTCGGCGCCCAGCTGTGGGCGCTGAAAATGATTTCTGGGCGGATCTTTTTTGGTGCGTTAAATGCTTCTTTTTCTTTTTAGACTAACTTTAGAGGCGCTTTGCAAAGTTCCTTTTTTATTATTCACATTTTATTTTTTATTTTTTTCTTACGTTGAGCGTAGAATGTACTTTTCATTTGTCTCTTTTTTTTTTTTTTTTTTTTGCAACTCAAGACGGCTTGAAAGATGGGTTGAATAATATAGGATAATTTGTATAGGTATTGGTCAAGCATGAGGATTACATCTGCTAGGACTCACAAGTTGCAGCCTCAAGCTGGTGTCATGAGTTTACATCAACCAAGGCCAATGAGTAGCACGGGGACGGCTCAAGGGTATATCAACAGGATGTATCCAAACAAGTTATATGGTCATTATGCTAATGGTGGTGTAAGAGCAGGTTTGTGCTTTGGAAATAATGAGTATGACGCACGTGTCAATGACCGTGCGTGGTTTGCAGTTGACAATAAGTTCAAGAACAAGAGTCGAGGTAATGGTTTTTTGGGTTATGGCAATGAGAACATGGATGGGTTAAATGAGCTGAACAGGGGCCCCAGAGCGAAGGCGTCTAAGAACATAAGGATTGGAAAGGGTAGACATCGTAGAATTTTATGATTTGGATTGGTTGACTCAATTCTTTTCCTTCGTTTACTTGGGTAAATTTCGCACTTTGGGAGGTACGGGCTAAGTATTTCATGGCTCGCTCTTTTCGCTCTCCCTTTTCTCTTTCTATTTTTTCATTTTTCTTGGGATTCTCCCCAACATAAATCCTTCAATTTTTTTTATTTGGGCTAAAAGGTAAATGGTTGTGGTCTTTGAGTCACGAGGCGAGACTGAGTGAGCCTCGTTTGGTAGGCCTATAGTGGACCTTTAACTTTAGTAGGCCTAGGGTGGACCTTTAACTTTAGTAGGCCTAGGGTGGACCTTTAAATTGTCTTACTTTGCAAGCGTATTTAGTCATTTCTTAAAATTTGCAAATAGCGTAGATTCAAAATGTTGCTTCTACCTTATTGAAATTTAACGAAAGAATTACATCGAAAATAATTTTTTTTGCTTCTTTTCAGATTCCAGTTTCCGGGATTAGACTGGAAGTTGTGATTTAGACTCGAACTTTCATTAATTTTTTTTGATTATAACCCGTGTATGAATACAAGGAGGTGGTCTAGACTCAAAATAATGACGTGGCGTAAGCCTATAATACTTGACCCAGCAACTTTCAGGTTTAGACTTATTGGACCATAACTTTCGTTTGGTTGACACTTTAGATTTTAACCCTTGGGTGTTCATTTTTCATGCGCCCTTTATCTTAATGTTGGCAAGGTAGTTAGTTGGGGAGATCGAATTTTTATTTTTGCAAGACTAGAATCATTAGTGCGGCTTCCTCTTAGTGTGTATTGCTTTACCCCAATGGTAGCCTTATGGCATGCCGATTTGGGTATCTTCATGGTTCGTCATGTTGCATTCATGGAAAATCTTTTAGTCCGTACTTAGGAATATTTCAAGGAGCGAGTGACTCGAGAGGACTATGATAGTCGTGACCCAATGTGATCATAAGCCTTGAGGCCATTAATTTTTGCTAATGGTATTGACACCTTAGGTTCACCTTGGGGGTTGTGCGACTATGGGGGAATGATTTTCAGAATGTGACTGTTTCCATTTGGCAAATACTTGAATTACGTAATATATTCTTTTTATTGGTGAGAGAGGGTATTGAGGCCGTAGATTCTTAGCAAGGGATGACAATTACATATGGGTGCTTATTGATTTAAATGTTAGGAAGGGAGACTCAATATGGTTTAACCTTTTAACTTGCAGAACGACACCAAGCATTAGGACCGATTCTATGGATAAGACAACTAAGACTTAGGATTTAGATTGTACTTTGGCATAGCCTAGTCTAGACTAGGATTTATTTTTTATTCGAACATTATTTTTCCTTGAAGACTCTATTTGAACATTATTTTTTGAATACTTTGCCCATGTGACATTCATAATTATTAGCATGCTCGGTTTTGGAAATGAACATTGTCGTCGTAGGAGGCCTAACAACGACACAAAGAGTTATTTATATACATTTTTTGGTCGCTTTAAGAATCAAGTGCTTTTCATACGCCCTTGCAGCAATTTTTTACGAATGGTTTTTCTTTGCTACATACTTTTTGCGCGGGCACCGAGGCTGCTGCGCCTGACCAAAAGGCCAGGCAACAACTTCAGCGCCCAGCGTAGGGCGTGAGAAATTTTAACGCCCAGCCAGGGGCGTTGAAAATGCGTCCCTGGCTGGTTCTCGTTTTCTGTTTACGTCTACTTTTGTTACTTGCGACTTTGATTTAGCGTGCTTGCCTAATAACGTCCTTACGCGTTGTGCAGCGTTTGTGGGATTCGTTACAGGCCATCCCGAGCGTCGCTTATTTTTGTGGCGATCGTTCGGGTTTGCGGAACACGTATTTCGGTATAACTCTTTGGCTAATTGGTTTATGAATGTTCGGGCAATTTTTAAGGTCGTTGGTTTTCTAACATTGTTTGTCACACACAATCACATATTTCGCTACACATAACTAACATTACATCATGAGGCAATAATAATATGTCATGTAGTTTATGATAGGCTTCTATGGGTAGTATTTGCGCCAGGCTTGGTATCGCTTCTATCGCAGATCCAGCACATGCCCCGGTCGAGGTAGTGCCTTCAACAGACGAATTTCGCCCAAGAGGCCAATCACGATGTAAGCCAAGGGGGCATGCACCAATGAGAGGGACCTAATGGGCGAGCGATTGGGTTTGGGACGGGTGTACTACTAGCGAAAGTGCCGAGTGGACAACATTCGAAGCGTACCCCGGTTGGCGATGGGTATCCTTAGTCCTAACTCCATGAGGGAGCCAAGATTCGTTATGCGGTTCTGTCCGTTCACATTAATATGCTGATTTTCAGGTCGTCCCAACTTAATGGGGAAATAAACGTGGGGTAGGATCGTTTTACCCTTCGGCTATTTTGATTACCTACAAGCACGAGTATTTCCTTCACTATCCCCAGTGGAGTCGCCACTGTGAGGGGGTCGAAAAAGCACGAGGCTAATGCGTGACCTTGTCCCTCGTGGGTGTGACGTTTCTTTTTGTCAAATCAAGTGTAATTGGATTTCCTGTGAGCTTACACCCAATTGACTAGTAATATAGGAGTCGCCATTCAGTTTTTAACGACAATGAGAAAAACTGACAAAATCCGGTTATCGTGACATAAAGGAAGTGCAATTATGTTTGACCACGACGGCCGTAGGTTCCCTTGTGATCCCTGGTGTGGGGATCTCTCAACATACACCCGCAAGGTAGAGATTGAGGGTTCGGGGGACTGTAACTACCGAGAGGAGTACTCGCTCTTCGATAACTCCAGAGGCAGGATATCCTTACTAGCTCAGCATAAATAATTGAAGGGACATGCGTTAACTATCAAACTAATATGAGTTGATTTTAACAATATGAAACATATAGTACTAGATCGAACGCGATTATCTGATTTAGATTGTTTTAAGGGACCTAGCATGATAATCCAATTTCCCAACATATTATCTTTATTAGGCGTGATAGAACAATCATATTTAATTAGTTTAACAGTTTCTAAAAGGGCGAGGAAAGCAATTAAACCATGGAAGAGGGACACATTACGACGCACCCTTGAGAGGTGCGTCACGGTTCTCAGAACACTAACCACTTTGACTTTGCTATTTCTCCTTTTATTTAACGAATCTCAAATTATAGGACAGGATACGTTCTGTTCGATTTTTGGATCGATTGCGACAGAACGCGTGATCAGTTTTGCAGCGTGAGGCTTAGGCTTAGGGGTTTAGAGTCAATACTCAGAATAATAATTGTGTGTTGTCTTTTTCAAGTCGAACTTAGGGCCCTATTTATAGAAAAGAATTCGTGGAAAGATAGAATTGTAGAACTCTAATCCACGAGGAATTAGGAAAGAACACGTCCCAGGTAATTTCAGCGCCCAGGGCTGGGCGTTGAAAATAGGGTCTGGGCCGTTTCTTTGTCAGATTCGGATTCTTAGAATCCGGAGTGTATGAGACTTTAATCGAGTCTTTTAGTGCGTATCAATTTTATGATGGAATGCATCTAGGCCCGTTACGAACTCTACGCTCGTTAGGATTTTTAATTAATACGTAACTCTTATTTTCGAATCGTATTAGGAATAGGATTCTCTCGCAATTTCTATATCATTTAGGATTTATGTTGGAGTGCAACACCTAATTCTGACAGGTTTCTATCTTTTATGACTTGTCACTTTTAACAACTACCCATTACGACAGTTTTTATTTTTAGCAGGTTTCCATAAATAGTAGGTTTCTATAAATAGCAGGTTTCGGGTGAAATGAAAGGGGGATTGAGATCCGTCATTTTATAGGAGATGCGTTGTCAAGTGGAGATTTATGTTCTCATCATCGAACCTTCCCCACTAGTAGAAAAACATTCATTTGAGGCGTCACTTTTATATTCATTAGCGGCGTTTTTGGCGTAGCAGCAAATAGAGTGGCAGCAAATGAATAGGATTGATTTGCGGCGTTTACAAACGCCTCAAATGAATAATTGATTTGCGGCGTATATGTAGAAAAACGCCTCAAATTAATAGTATTGTTAAGCGGCGTTTTCTACCTAAACGCCTCAAACATTGTAAAATGGCTGGAGATAAAACGCCGCGAATAATGTGTAATATTTTTTTTATAAATAATTTCTTTTCTGTATTCAACAAACCCAAAATGTAGAACCTGTACTCACGCCACATTTATACAATGTCCAAAAGTATCATCAACCACCAATAACTTCCAAGAAACTTTGATTTTTACATATAATACCACCATCATATGTTTACAAAAATAAACCACCTAAATAGTTTCAAGTTGATCATAACTATATCTTTTACACTTCGTACGTTACAAATTCAAACCAAAAGTATAATAAAACAATTATATATAATTTCAATAGCAGGAAACATCCAAAAAAAGAGACCGATGAAGTGTTAATTATCTACAAAAAATGTTCGGTGAAGTATGATGCCCATTTGTCTCGTATTTCATCAATTTGCTCATCGGTGAAAGGATCTCCACTTAGTGACGGGAAAAACTAACAAAATAATATATATATTATAAAATAAGTTATCTTCTGTTAGATGATCTAAAAACAGCTAGGAAAATAGAAACGTACCAAAACAAGAATCACAAATTATAGAAGATAAAAGTGCGGTTGTCATCTTCATCCAGCTTGTAACATAATATATAGTACCAAAACAAGACCTCACAGAAATTCAGGAACCGAAAGTTATATTTAAGAAAGTACCACGTGACAGCTAATTTACAATGCCCTAAAGTATAAGTGTTACTTATGTGCAAGGAGGGAGTACATGGTTTTTAAAGGAGACGGAAAAGGAAAAAAAAGTAACTTCACTCACGGTAAGATAAAGGCTCCACCAAAACAGCCACGAGTCCTTCTTGTTCATGCGAGCCAATGACTATACAACACAAGAAGATGATATTACAAAGAGAAACTCAACAAGTCGTACCTTTGGGCTAAAAAAACATTTAGAACTTACCATATGGCCAAATTCATGGAAAAGACTAACAACTTTAGAGAATCGCAGTAATGCAGGACAGTTAACATCCCCCTTTAAAATATCAGACATCAGTAGAACAACTGGAACCTGAGTATAGAATGATGATGCACGGTGAAAATCCAGTAAAGAATGTGGAATTCGGATAACACGCATATATCAAATTTTTAAATGAGAAGACGTATGCGTATCACCTGTCTAGCAACATTTGCTGATAATGAACCATTTTGGAGAGGCGAAACACAAGTCTGGCCATATTTTCCTTTCCTGGATTAATGACATTATTGTCAGACAGTTTGTTAAGTACAATTAGGATAAGGTCATCAGAAAGAGAGATAGTTGCAGAACCTGGAGTAGAGATCGAAGTACGCATAGCCCATAAGTTCAGAAGAGCTCAAATCAAAGACAAGAGGAAAATACTCTTTAAGGGCTCCAAAATCTAGATGGAACTTATCTGCTTCATCCTTTTTTACATAATATAGCAAGTCCTCAATTCCAAAAGGAATGTCTCCTTCCTCTGTTGTACAACTTTGACCAGAACTAACATGCAATAGAATGGCTGCGTGTGTTCTGTTGTGTGTGTGTTCTGCTGTCTGTGTTACCTGTGCTGTGTGTTTGAGTGTATTGTGTGTATTTCAGGTGTGTGTGTGTGTGTTCTGCTGTGTTGTGTCAGATAAACGTACACATAGCTCAAAACAAAAACAGAAGCTTGCATCTGATCAGAACTAAAAGTCTAAAACTGATCAAAACTGAAAGTCTAATCAGAACAAAGCTTGAGTTGATCAGCACTGAAAGTCTGAAACTGATCAGAACTGAAAGTCTGATCAGAACAAAGCTTGAACTGATCAGAACTGAAAGTCTGAAACTAATCAGAACTGAAACTCTGATCAGAACAAAGCTTGTGTTTTGTTTCTTTCAACTGCGCCGATATGAATATTCTCCCAGGAAACTTTGTCATTCCTTCTTATCTTTAACATTTGAGATTCAAATTTTCTATTTCATGCTTAAACAGACAACTATTTTTAATTTTATGCAAGACCTTTTCTCTTAGGTTCATTGGAAATCAAAGGATTATTGATGCATAATAATGTGAACTCCAGTATATGACAATACTAACCATAACCATGAATTTTCACCAGATTGATGCTTCTCTGTAAAAATATTAAAACTAAGAATCAAAATTGATGAATGGTGTAACCATAAAGAGTCGAGAGTTCCAAATTAAATTTAGATATTAAACAACTAATTCCTTATAATACTGTCCGTTCAAACTTACATGGCTCCGGGACACCCACCATGAATTGACAAATTTCAAAAGTAATTACAGTTGTATAAATAGCAGGACAAGTTTGTAAGAAAATACTTCGTAGTAGATAAGATAAATTGATTTGCACCGATAGAAACTCACAAGATATAGATGAGTTTTTATTCAAAGAGACAAATGTGTCTTTTTTTTGGAAATTAACGTCTGAGTTCTAACTATCGTCATTGTTAAATCATATTCTTTAAAAAATTGTAACTTTGCAAGCTTTCCCATAAAAAGTGGAAAATATATCAGCAAAAGAAAATAAGGTTACAAAATAACTAACCTCCCAAGAAAGGGCTCAAGCCATATATTATTAACAACATGAAAGTTTCACAAAATAAGAGCAATTAGACCATGACCAGCCGGATAAAAGTTAACATATGAAGTTATCATATTGGATGTTGGTCATTAAAAGAAACAAAAGTGGCAATAGTCAATAAGCTATACTGTAGTTTGTCACTTGTTTCCAGCAATAAGATGAGAGAAGGGGGTGGGGGGGGGGTGGGGAATGAGTAAAGATCACCAAAACACTTAGGTAGCAGATAGGAGATCTAGAGTACGATTGCATGCATATGCATACACATATAAAATGGTGCGAATATCAGTTTAAACAGATTTGTGATAGAAAAATTTGCCCACATGAGAGATCAAACGTTATCATACACTACCTCAGCAGTGCCAAAAGCTTCAGTATTTGAAATCAAAAAAAAAAAAGCAGTCTGAATTCCTTTAGCTCAGCTTCTACAAAGGCATAAATTCTTTTTAAACTGAATTTCTCCTTTAGGATATCAATCCACAACTTCCAAGATTATTCTACTTGCTCTGTATCAAAATTCCAAGGTTCATGATAACATGTTTCTAGTCCCAACACTGCACCAAATTCTTCCCTCCTTGGAATAAGAAATCTCCAAATACCATGCTTGAAACACATGCGAGATAAAATTAAAGATAGCTTGGAAATGAGGGGGTTAAAAGACTTGAAAGTGATCAAGAGTCAAAATGGCATCTTACAAACTATGAGCAAGTAAATTCCTTCATTTCTAGGCCTTGTGTCAAATTTAATCAGCAACCAACCAATTTACCTCACTTTACAAGTTTTCTAAAGAAACAGGTTTACGACATATACAAATACACAGCAGAAAATTAAGAATGATGAAACGGATTTTTTCAAATGGAGTTGCATAACAATGAAGACGAAGAAAAATGGTATCTAATGCTGATCCAAAATAATTGGTATCTAATTCTAAAGTTGGGATTCATTATGGAGTTGATCATGGTTCCGGACTTCCGGAAATACAACTTCAATGTTCTTAAATGTAATTGTAGTATTATTAGCAATCAATATGAATAAGACTTTCAGCTTCAAACTCAAGTTTGCACTTGAGAAACATTCCCTGACAGATATAAGTTGTAGTGCACACCAACCATCATACACTATGCAATCAAATGAAAAAACAAATAGCAATCAGAAAAAGCAATGAATCATAAATATTGCATCCTTAGTTCTTTATTCTGGAAGATGATACTACTCACACGAAGAAAGGACAGACAAAGGACAGAAGTAGATGACAATTTTGAAACATAAGTGCAGAAAATAAATAAAATAAAATATCATTCTGTTGTATGAGACACTTAATAACTAACAGGAACACTACCTGCAGCTTCTAGATCAGCAGTTAATGTGCCAAGCTTCACAGCAAGTGGGTATTTTGTCTCATTGTAATGCTCGACAGCATGGTTGTTGCCACCAGTTCCATCCCAATTTTTTCTACCACAGAGGATCATCCCATCTGTTAAAGTTAACCAGTAGCTAATTTCGGGTTACCTAATAAGTATTTAAAAGATTTGTTTGTTCCATAGAGGTGTTACCAATCTCCTAAATTAAGCGATTGGAGAAGAAAAATAAACAAAACCTCGAATAAGAAACACAAGCCTTCTCCAACGACATCCATGTTGAAAATAAACCAGAAAAACCAGCTCAACAGATAACTCTGAGAAGGGCAGCAGCATCAGACATCTACTCATACACATCAAGACGACGCAATACTGTTATAAATTTAGAAGAGTACAGAACTGTGATATTTTGCTGTACAATGAGATATAGGTAAAAAAAAATGGTATGTCTGGATTATACATATACGATTTTCACCACATCCATTAATTAGTTGGAAAGACCAGCTACACTGATACTCTTCAATTTATTCTAACCTGATTCTTTCAGTCTTTTATTGCTTAATGGTAGTTTATATAAAGTAATAGGCAGAGTATTTGTTTTGTTGTTTGAATTTTAGAAGAAATGTTTAACTTATTTACCACCTTATTTGGTTCTTTGTTTGCTTCCATCCATTTGCCCAGTTAATTAGAAGGTACAGTTAATGTTCTATTTTGCTCTCAATAACCACTGCATTTATAGTGAAGTCTAAAACTAAGTCATAGCCAAATGTAACCCAAGAACAAATTCAGTCCATGTGGACACACTACCTAGCATGAAACACATTTAATTCAACCCTAAACTGACCTAGAATGACACGAATTTAATTTCATGCAGCAATATTGTTTTTGAAAATGAGACTAAAGATAGCAGAACAACCTCCATGTTTTTTTAGACCACAACAAATCAATAAATTTAATTCAAAAATTCACCTCCTGAATTATCTTCTAACACTTGAGGTTGCAACAGCCTCCATCATTTCTGCACTAATTTCAAATCAAACCCAGAAAATATAAATAAACAATTCAACAATTAAAGTAAAATTAACAAAATTAGTAGAATTTCAGCAAGAAAAATTATGTCTTACTGGAATAAAACTTGTGTTTTTCTCAAATTTGTGATCTTCTTTCTTCGAAGCACCTCAACTAAACATCAAATTTGCAAAAGAAATTAGACATACGATTACCTTACCTCAAATTTGAAGCAATTTTAAGGTTCTTCTAAGCCAAAATTTGAATTTGATAATTAGGGTTTACATTTTCGGTGGAGAGAGGAGAGGAGAGGAGAGGAGAGAGCAAGAGAGATTCGATAACTCATACACAATTCATGTTAATTGAGAGACTGAAACGAGGGGAATAGAGTAATTGAACCGAATAAACGGCAAGGATGAGGAGGAGTCAGAGGAAGCATAATTTACCTTAAGGAAGAACAGTAGTAGTGGAGATGAGGTCGAAGGATAGTGACGGTGTAGATGAATCTGAAGCTTCACTTTCCCGGTGAATTCAGTGGTGGAGATGAGGCGAAGGACAGACGACGATGGTGGAGATGAGGTTGAAGGAAGAAGAATGTGGTTTGTGAAAGGAAGAGAAGCAAAAGAAAGAAGCTAAACGCTTGGTGAATATGTTTGTTGGGACAACACTTTGCGGCGTTAAACGTGATGACGCGGCAAACTAAAATGGTTTGAGGCGTCATAATTCAAGATAACGCCGCAAAGGAATCTTTTTTCACCTAATTCATCTATTTTGTCATTTAGTTAGAGGCGTTCTCAAATTAACGCCGCTAAGTCATGGCAGCAAATAAATAATTTTCTACTAGTGCCCTTTCGGGAATGGGGACAAAAGTAGGTGTCTACAGCAACGCTTCGTTCTCTTTTTGGAGGATGTTGATGCGCTGCTCCATGGCTTCGAAGCGACGGGTGATATCATCGGATGAGCTAGCATTTCCAGCCATGGTGATTGGAATGGTATTATCGAGCTGCCTTTGATTGTCAGCCCCACGGTGGGCGCCAAATTGTTTTGGGCAAATTCGACTTAAAGACGAGCTTGCCTTGATGAAGGTGCTAACAATCGATCGAGCTAGATAATTGAAAGTGGTGAGAGCAAGTTGTAATAGCATAAGATAATCGTAGGTTTATTGCTTGGAAAATCATGTATGTAAAATAGACAAGACTAAGCCATTTTATAGGCTTTTACAACAAGAATGTAACGTTTATGGAATAATTGCTCATAATTAGGTAATAAATACGTAATGAAGGCCGGCTTCATCAAGGGTTTGTAACGTCCGTTTTGAACCCAGCAGTTGGGAATACCGTTTGAATAATGCCACCTTGCGCCTTGTTGGCAGCCACGTAAGCAATGCTTGCCACGTATGCCCATGTCACCAAGAGGGTATTTTTCCCCCTAACAGTAAACACAGAATAGTCTTGAGTTGACTTAGTGAAATTCAAAGACACCAAGAACTTGCAAAGTTCTTTGTTCCACTGTCTCGATGCCTGTTTTAGGCCATAAAGAGACCTTTTTAATCTACAGACTTGACCAGGTTTGCATTTGGTGTAACCACGAGGAGGTTTCATGTAAATCTCCTCTTCAATATATCTATGAAGAAAGGCATTGTTTATGTCAATTTGAAACAGTGGCCATCCTTTCACTGTTTCCAAGGCAATAATAATTCTCACAGTAGCAAGTTTTGCAACTGGTGAGAATGTGTCTTTAAAATCCTGACCTTGTTTTTGTTGATAACCAATGGCTACGACTCTTCCCTTTAATCTTTCAACACCCCCTGCGGCTTTCAATTTTGTCTTGTAAACCCATTTCGAGCCTATGGCTTTCTTTCCTTTGGGCAAATCAGTAATTTCCCAAGTCTCATTTGCTTCTAAAGCCTCAAGTTCTTTATTCATTGCTTCAACCCAACCAGGGTGTTGCTTAGCAATTTCATAAGAGCTAGTTTTAATGCAATTCATCACATTTGCAATGAAGGTTAAGAAAATTGGATCTGTTATTGAAATTACAAGAGAAGAAAAATGTCTAGTTGGATGAGGTGGCAACTTACATACAAAGTCTTTGAATTTATTTGGTGGTTTGACAGGCCTAGAGGATTTTCTAGAAACCACAGGAAGATCAGATGTTTTGTTAAGAGAAGAAATAGGAATCGTGTTTGTGGCTTGTGTATATGTTGTATTATTATGAGCGGTAGTAGAAGTTGGAGAATCGGAAACAGAATTTTGTGTTTCTGAAACCATCAAAGAAGGTGTAGAATGAGAAGAAGGGATAGGAAATTCAGAGGTAGACAAGTCTGAATCAGTGCCCAAAAAAATAGGAGCAGGGCTACACTGCTTAGGAGAAACAGAATCGTGCAAAGGGAAAATGGATTCCTTAAAAATCACATTTCTAGTTGATATGTGTGTTTTATATAGAGTTTTACCCCGGTCCCTTAGTACTTTTATGCATCAAATGAGCTCTTAGGATCCGTTTTTAGTACTAATATTTGTTATTGAGTGTGCCTTGAGTTTTAGGTTTGATTAGTGAGAAATTGGTCTTTTTAGACCCGTTTCATGGTGATTTAGGCCACTAAACGAGCACGAGGAAGTTCGGGACCATTATCGTCGACTTTCGGGAGCCTTAGATGCTTATGGTTGAGCCTCGGGAGTTAGACTCGGCGATATGGGCGAAGGATGTTGATGATTGCAAATCGCCCTGGGACCTGAGGGCGAAACGCGAAGATCGGGCGGAAAGAAAAGAGAATTAAAGTCTTCCGTGCGCGCCAAATCGGGCGCACTTCGCCCGGTCCGGATCGGGGGGCCTAATGGGTGCAGCTGTGAACATTTCGCAAACCGCCCGATCGGGCGGAATTTGGCCCGATCGGGCCGACTATCGAGCACATCCGCCCGATCGGGTGAAGCGACGCCTGATCGGGCGACGCCAACCTCTGATGCTTATTCGCGTTTTCTAATTCCGGTTTTTAGGCTTTATTTTGGGCAAACTATATATTCTAAGCCCTATGATTTTTAGTGACATCTATTATTCTACTTTCTAGCACTTAGTTTATTTTGAGTTTCTCTATAATTTCTTCAAACACTTAGTTTTTAATTCTAATCAAAGATTCAAGCTTTATTATTTCCTTGTCCTTCAATTTGGTATTATTTCTTACTTTAATTTATTTTATTGCTTTAATCATGTCTCCAATCATATTAATTGCTTTGTTATTCGGTATCATGAGTGAGTAGTTTAATTTCTAGGATTTAGGGGATCCATGAATGCATGATTCAGATTATTTGTGGACTTGATTATTGATTGATATATTGATTATAATTTCTATAGCTTATTATTATTGCTCGTCAATTCTGTTCGGCCGGACTATTTTGATTTGAGTTTGATTAACCTTAGATTATGCGCAGAGAGGTATAAATCTGATGTTTTTGGTCTATGGATATTAGATAGGAATTATTTCTATTACATAGCGAGAGCCTGCTAGTTGTTTTACCCATAGGAATTCATAATATTTGAGAGATGCATGTTTTCCTAGTTATGATAGTTAATTGATTGTTATTGTCCGTTGTCCAATCCCGGTCTGCATTTATGGTGAACCGCTGCCCTAGATTCCCTTAATATTGTTATATTCCAATTTGATTATTGCCTTAGTTTAGCATACAAACCAATCCAAACCTTTGTTACCAGTAGTCTAAAGTAGTTAATTAGTAGTAGAAAGAACACTGTTTCCCTGTGGATTCGATCCTGACTTCCCTTGCTACCAGCTAGTGGACTTAGGTTTATTTTTTATAAGGTGATACGACTTAAGCATGTCAAATTTTGGCGTCGTTGCCGGGGAAACGGTTTTATTTTCTGTTATTAATTGTTATTTCTAGATTATTGTTTGTTACTTCTCAAGGAACTCCCGTTCCTTGAGATCGGATCTCACGACTGTTTTCTAGTTTTGCTTGTTTATGCCCAGGACTGTCCATACCAGCGATCTGAGTTCGTTCGATCCTGAACCTGAACGGACCTTTCGTAGACGACGTAGATTTGTTGAACAGTTGAGAGACTATTCGGACTCTGAATCCGACCATCTGATTGGCAATCTGTTCCATACAGATTCAGAGATGGGTGACCAAACACCACCACCACCACCCCCACCTGCGCCAAGGCTTACAGACTATTCTAAGCCAAGTCTGTCCGTGCTTCCCAAGGCGATCATGCCTTCTATTGCGGCCGAGAATTTCAAGATTGAACCCCAGCTGATAAATATGATTGAGAGACACCAATTCGGTGGGGAAAAGGGTGAAGACCCTAATCTCCATATTCAGTCTTTCATTCAATATTGTGCCACTGTTAAGCAGAAGAATCTAACACTAGAGCAGACTATGGAGATGCTCTATCCATTTTCATTGAGTGGGAAGGCAAAGCTATGGATTAATAGTCTTAACCGCGCAGCTATGAAAATCACCGATTGGGATTCTTTGGCTCTTGCTTTCTATGTGAAATACTTCCCACCTGAGAAGGCGGCTCGTTTGAGGGGAGAGATAATTTCCATTACCCAACGAGCAGACGAGAGCTTGTTTGAAGTCTGGGAAAGGTTCAAGGATCTGCAGAGAGAGTGCCCACACCATGGTATGGATGACTGGTTCTTGATCCAACAATTTTACAACGGTCTGGGTAACGAGTCTAGACTTATTCTAGATTCTGCTGCTAGTGGGAGATTCATGCAACTGGAGGTGCCCAGAGCTTTAGAGGTGATTGAGGAGATGGCCATCCATAGTGCCCAATATGGGAATCCTAAAGGTTTTGCCGACCGGGGTGTTAAGCATGAGATGAATTCAATTGAACAACTTACTGCTCAGCTAACTGCCCTACATCACAAACTTGACAATATGCAAATCGAATCTTCCCAGTCCACCCATCATGCTAGTGTCGCTGCAATGAGTGCCCAATTTGCCAATGTCTGTAATAGTTGTGGGATGCAAGGTCATTATGCACAGGAATATAAAAGCTCTATCGAACAATGCAATGCGTTTCAGTCCTACAAGAAGAATAATTCGTACTCCAACTCTTACAATGAGGGGTATAAAAATAACCACCTGCTATCATATAGGCGTACTAGTATCCAGAACCCCCATCAGATTCAACACCCTCCACCACCACAACTACCTTACCAACCACCACCATAGCAGTCATACCAACCGCGGAGTAACTACAGCCCGCAGTCTAGTGGACCACCTGGGTTCCCTCCCCAACCTCAACCCACACAGTTTGATCCTATGCTTGTAGAGATGAGGAATATGATGTTGCAATTGCAGAAGTCTCTGAGCGAAAAGGATGCCAAAATTGATGCTCTTACTGCTTATAACAAGATCATGGATACACAGTTGGTGCAAATGGCTACTACTCTTGCAGGGAGACCCGAAGGTCATCTCCCTTCACAGCCCGTGCACAGAGAGTCTGTAAATGCTGTCACTTTGCGGAGTGGATATGAGTATGATGGGCCACCTATGACCATTGAAGGTGATGTTGAGGCGCCTGTCAGAGATGTTGTGCCAGAAGAGAGTGAGAAGGTGGTCAAGGAGAAGGAAGCTAGCACAAGGGTTGAGAAGAAAGTTGAGATACAAGTTCCACCTATCAAACTTCCCTTCCCTTACCGTCAGCTTAAGAACAAGCTAGACAAGCAGTTTGGTAAGTTCCTAGAAGTGGTAAAGAATCTGCAGGTAACGGTCCCTTTCACTGAATTAATTACTCAAGTACATGCATATGCTAAATACATGAAAGACATCTTGACTAGGAAAAGAGCATTTAGTGAGGTTGAGACTGTTGCATTTACTGAAGAGTGCAGTGCCTTACTACAAAATAAGTCTCCACCCAAGTTGAAGGACCCCGGGAGTTTCTCTATCCCGTGTAACATTGGCAATCTTTTTATTGACAAAGCTTTATGTGATTTAGGTGCTAGTGTTAGTGTCATGCCCCTGTCTGTCTGTACTAAATTGAACATGGGTGATTTAAAAGTTACCAACATAACTCTGCAAATGGCTGATCGATCTGTGAAGTATCCCCTAGGTGTTCTAGAAGATGTGCCTGTTAGAGTAGGTAAATTTTTTTATTCCTGTTGACTTTGTTGTGTTGGACATGGAAGAGGACAGGCAGATTCCTATTATTTTAGGTCGACCCTTCCTACACACCGGAGGGGCAATCATTGATGTCAAGAATGGCAAGCTGACTTTAATGTGGGGGATGACAAGGTTACTTTCAATTTAACCCATGTTGCTAAGAGTCCTATGATAGAGGAGTCATGTTGTGGTGTCAATATGTCTAATGATTATTTCAATGATGGATTGACTCATACTAACTCTAACAACTCTTCGGAGAAAGCCAGTGTTTCGAATTGTTTTGCAGGTGGAGGTGACCGGAGTATCAACTCTTTGGCATGGGTTCGAAAGGAGGCATGGTTTGATGATGTTGTAACCCAAAAGGCCGAAGGTTCTGTCAACGGTGGGCACCGTATTCATGATCTGGGTCGTGATCTGCCACTTTGCGCACCACATAGCTCTTCCAAGGCAATTGATTTGACACCAAACGACACCATTTTTGGTGCCCCCATTCGATGAGTTGTCGTGGCTCTCATCCCCTTCCTTTCCTTTTCTACGCATAAACTGGAATTGTGTAATGGGGACATTGCATCAATCTAATCGGGGGATGAGTATTTCATTATCCATTTATCGCTTTCAGTAGTGTACTTTTTGCTTTCGTTTGTGTGCTTTAGTATAATTCTTTTCAAGTGTGTGTTTCAGTGTCGTTTTTGGTATTAGAGAGGTGAGAAGAGGGTATTTTACGGTTTGGCTGTTTAATGTTGTGCAGGTCTAAGGCTCCAAGTTCGAAAAAGTGGAATTAAAGCTGAAACGGAGTAGCCTGCATATCGCCCGATTCAGATCGGGCGTGGTGCGCCAGATCGGGCGCGTGTCGATTCAAGGAAAAAGTTCAAAATCGCCCGAACGGGCGATGGTTGCCCGATCGACTCGTTTGTCGAGTGGAATGCCCGATCGGGCGGTCGGTGATGACGTCACTATGAGGTCTGCAGTCGAATTCTGGGTTGAAGAATGAGAAAAAAGATGGCTTCGCAAATCGCCCGATACGGATCGGGCGAGGTGCTCCCGATCGGGCGCGCACAGATTGGAAGAAAAGTTTGAAAAATCGCCCGATATGGCGAGCTGCTGCCCGACCGGGCGAAATGCGATTCAGCGAACAAAAGACCACGAGTTCCTTCACTTTCCCTCATTCTATTCCATCTTCAACCTCAAATTCTCTCTCCTCCTCCATTAAACCCCAATCTCCTAAAACATCAATCCCTCAAATATCACCAAATTCTTCACCAAATTCAACACACCATACATCAAAATCTTCCTCTCATCATCCTCTACAACCTACACCTAGCTAATTTCAGTTTTCTCCACTCTCAACCAAATCCCCAAATTCCACCAAAAAAAAAAACCCAAAAACCTTCAAAAATTTAGATTTTCCACAATGTCTAGCCGTCCAAAGAGGAGTTGCACCATGAAAGCAAGGAACCAACATGAGGCTTCAACTAGCCGAGCTCGTGATCCGACACCACCACCGCCGCCACCCCAGTTCGAAGCCGACCGGGACTTTCCGGAAGTTATTTTTACTACGGAGTGACAATGAGATCGATTCGTCCACCTCAAGAAGAGGGAGATAATTCCAACCCGATTTATTTGTCAAAGGTCATTGAATGATATGGGTATTGAGAATGATGTTAAACGAGGCTTTTATGGTGTCGGTATGAAAGGAATGTATAGCATGTTGCGTCTTACCTTTAGGCGCTTGACTTTGGAGTTTCTGAGTTCTTTACAATTACATAAAGATGGTTATAGGAATGTGTCATCGGTTCATTTTCGCTTGATGAACCGTAATGTTAGCTTGAGTATTGCTGATTTTGGTGGAATTTTTGATTTGTCCACTACCCCTAGTAGGAAGCCTGGTAGTGCCCATAATAAATGTGTCATGTGGGGAAAGCTGACCGGTAATGATGATCCCGGTAGTATGCAACACTTGCATGCTTCCAAGATCCAACACCCCGTCCCCATTGTATTCTACAGGTTCCTGGGGTTCACTATATTTGGTAGAGAGGAGACTCAGAATATTAGGAGTACGGAGCTGGAGATTTTGGGTGGTTATGTTTTAGAGGGGGAAGAGAGGTATACAATGAACTTAGCACATCATATGGCTTCCCAACTTTATTCGATAGCCACTAGCTCGCACACCACTCGTATCACCATTGGTGGGTTGATCACACACATTGCCATGGCCACGGTAAACTTTGTTGAGGCTAACCAGACTCCGGTTTTGGGTAGCAACTTACTAGACTTGGCCTATTTTGCTGGGCTTTGCCGCTTGCAGGGTGAGCATGGGTTGTATAGGCCGGGTGCCATGTATTGGATGTTCGAAGGGAACAGGCTTTTCTCCTTGCCTGGCCCTTAGGGTCGCACCCGTTTCAGACCCGGCCAGGCTCACTATTTATATGTTGGGATTGAACAAGAGCAGCAGCCTGACCCACAGCCCCAGCCTGACCCACAGCCAGAGCCCCACCAGTTTTAGCCCGAGCCTCGCACCTACTTTAGGAGGGGGCGTCGAGGGGATGAGGGGAGGCCACATGGTGGCCCGACACCAGAGGAGGAGCAGGGGTCCGTTCATGAGAGGTTGGGAAGGCTTGACATCGGTTTTCATGAGTTCGCGAGTGATCACCAGAGGGCCATGTTCCCTATCTATGATCAGTATGTCAGGCAGAGCTATATTGCTCCGGATGCCCAGCACCCTTCCTGGTTTACCCATCCCGCGGAGGGATATGGAGCTCCCGGTTCCATGGGCACCTTCACACCCACCCACTACGATGGGTATGGAGCGGGCACTAGCGCTCATGGTGGTAGAGGTGGTGATGATGGTCAAGGCCATCAATGATGCTGAGGATGATCGAGATGGTTCGATACCCCTTGAGCCAATGAGGACATTGTCTGATTTAGCTTTGGGGGGTGTTTCACTTTCCTGTACATATTAGGTATGTTTTCTTTTTATTTTTGCATTTATTTATTTTAGTGTGTTTATTACTTTCTAGAGTAGTTTATTGCTTTGAAAAAAAAAATATATACAAAAATACGTTCCGATGAATACAGAATCATGCTTCCCTGTGCCCCTTGATTGAAAATTGTTTTGATTCTTGGTATTTGATGATGAGTAATGTAGATGTGTTAGCCATGATTTAATATTCGATTACTTTGATGCCTTAGCATGAGTCAACTCTGACTAACTATTTGTGGACTTGGTGCTTGGCTAGTTGACTTGGTTAGGATGTGTGATAGCTTCCTGGTGTTTCTTTGATTTTGAGTATTGGTTTGCAACTGTTAGTAGCGTTTTATGACTCATATACATGCACATTGTGGAGGATGAAGGCATCTTGGTTAGGATGTGTTTAGGTCATTATTTTGGTTGATCATGGTTGTATTTAGGATTTATGCTCCCCAAAGCCAAGGCTTTAAGCTCACATTTTATCCAAATTTACCACACCCTTACCTAAGCCTAACATTACAAGCTTTGAAGACCTTCCGACCTTTGTGCATAGAGTCGTATTTATGTGAAAATAGTTGTTTATCAATGCAAGTTATGACATGACACATTTCGAGTCGACTACTAGGTTGCGTGTATGTTTTTCTAGACACACGAGTGTTGTGAGTTTGGGAGGGCATTGTTCACTTATATGTTGGGAGGAGAGAAAACGGGGACATCTTTTTCCCGCCACATAAATGAGTGACGAGTGTGTGAGCACTAGTCTTGAATTCCATTGTGCACTTGTGGTTCGCTTTGCGTGACGATTGTTAGGGAGGATTTGTGGTTGGGTGGATTTGATTGGTTGACATTGATGCATGCTCGTTAGATTTTGCCTTGAATTATGTTTTTCATCTTGAAATATGTTGGGGGTGAAGTTGGTCTTGTATTCATCGATGATTTCCTTGCTTAGGGACAAGCAAGGATCTAGCTTGGGGGAGTTTGATATGTGTGTTTTATATAGAGTTTTACCCCCGTCCCTTAGTACTTTTATGCATCAAATGAGCTCTTAGGAGCCGTTTTTAGTACTAATATGTGTTATTGAGTGTGCCTTGAGTTTCAGGTTTGATTAGTGAGAAATTGGTCTTTTTAGACTCGTTTCATGGTGATTTAGGCCACTAAACGAGCACGAGGAAGTTCGGGACCATTATCGTTGACTTTCGGGAGCCTTAGATGCTTATGGTTGAGCCCCGGGAGTTAGACTCAGCAATATGGGCGAAGGATGTTGATGATTGCAAATCGCCCTGGGAGCTGAGGGCGAAACGCGAAGATCGGGCGGAAAGAAAAGAGAATTGAAGTCTTCCGTGCGCGCCCGATCGGGCGCACTTCGCCCGGTCCGGATTGGGCGGCCTTCTGGGTGCAGCTGTGAACATTTCGCAAACCGCCCGATGGGGCGGAATTTAGCCCGATCGGGCCGACTATCGAGCACATTGCCCGATCGGGAGACGCCAACCTCTGATGCTTATGCGCGTTTTCTAATTCCGGTTTTTAGGCTTTATTTTGGGCAAACTATACATTCTAAGCCCTGTGATTTTTAGTGACATCTATTATTCTACTTTCTAGCACTTAGTTTATTTTGAGTTTCTCTCTAATTTCTTCAAACACTTAGTTTTTAATTCTAATCAAAGATTCAAGCTTTATTATTTCCTTGTCCTTCAATTTGGTATTATTTCTTACTTTAATTTATTTTATTGCTTTAATCATGTTTCCAATCATATTAATTGCTTTGTTATTCGGTATCATGAGTGAGTAGTTTAATTTCTAGGGTTTAGGGGATCCATGAATGCATGATTGGGATTATATGTGGACTTGATTATTGATTGATTGATTATAATTTCTATAGCTTATTATTATTGCTCGTCAATTTTGTTCGGCCGGACTATTTTGATTTGAGTTTGATTAACCTTAGATTATGCGCCGAGAGGTATAAATCTGATGTTTTTGGTCTGTGGCTATTAGATAGGGATTATTTCTAGTACATAGCGAGAGCATGCTAGTTGTTTTACCCTAAGAAATTCATAAGATTTGAGAAATGCATGTTTTCCTAGTTATGATTGTTAATTGATTGTTATTGTCCGTTGTCCAATCCCGGTCTGCATTTATGGTGAACCGCTGCCCTAGATTCCCTTAATATTGTTATATTCCAATTTGATTATTGCCTTAGTTTAGCATACAAACCAATCCAAACCTTTGTTACCAGTAGTCTAGAGTAGTTAATTAGTAGTAGAAAGAACATTGTTTCCCTGTGGATTCGATCCTGACTTCCCTTGCTACCCAGCTAGTGGACTTAGGTTTATTTTTGATAAGGTGATACGACTTAAGCCTGTCACTAGTATTGAACACTTTATGATTTGAGAGATCATAAACCTTGTAACCTTTTTGTCCATATGGATAACCAATGAAAACACATCTTATTCCTCTGTCATCAAACTTATCTCTGTCTCTATTACCGTTATACACAAAACACTCGCACCCAAACACTCTAAGGTGTTCATATTCAGGTTTTTTATTCAACAAAACTGCATAAGGAGATTTCCATCCCAGAACAGGGGTAGAAATCTTGTTGATCAAATACGTGGCGGTAAGGATACAGTCACCCCAGAACTTCTTTGATAAATTGGCATGAATCTTCAAGGCCCTCGCTACTTCCCCAAGATGTCTATGTTTTCTCTCAACTCTTCCATTTTTTTTGAGGGGTACTAACTAAACTTCGTTGGTGAACACTACCTCTATCACCAAACAAAACAATACATTCACTCTTAATGATTTCATTCCCATTACCTGATCTAATAACTTTCACATTCTTTCCAAATTGAGTATTCCCCATATTCAAGAAATCAGAAATAGTTTTATACACTTGCTCCTTATTATGTAATAAGAAGGTCCAAGTAGTCCTGCTATAGTCATCTACGACAGTTAAGAAATAAGAAGCACCATTTGTAGCTCTTATCCTAAAAGGCCCCCACAAATCAATGTGCACAAGATCGAAAACATCAGAAGCACGACTATCACTTCTAGGAAAAGGCAACTTATGAAATTTGGATTTATAGCAAACATCACACCCAAATTTGTTCATTCCACAACAATCACACACATCAATATGCTTCATTCTGGAATGAGATGCAAGTCCTAGTCGAGCATTAATGACAGACATACTCACATCACCTCTAGCAGCATTCACACACTCATTATCCTTTACAAATTCAACTACAACAGTGTTAGTTGATCTTATAGATTCATTTATTTGGCTATTTACATACTCACAGTTACCTGACACCTTCAAGTAAAAGAGATGTCCAACTCTCTGCCCAACAGCCAAGCACTGCTTAGTAGTATGGTCCTGAAACATACATTCAGACCCATTGAATGTTACACATAATTCATTGTGATCAATAAACTTTCCTACATAAAGTAAATTGTACTTGAAATCCTCAATCAACATCACCTCCTTTAACATCAAACCATTATTTAGGCTTATATTTCCTACTTCTGTCACATACTTATAACTCCCATCAGGTAAGCAAACAGGAATAGGATTCTTAAGTGTTCTTTTTGAATCGAACAAACTAGAATTATGTGTCATATGGTCTATTGCTCCTGAGTCTATAATCCAACTAACATCATTCAACAAATGATAGGATTTAGATTCAGTAGAGGAAATAATACTTGCACTATTTGCAAATGACGCAGACTGTGCATCCGAGGTCACACTATTGCCTTCATCACCTCCTTGCATATCATGTTCATCATATCAGCATTCAGTTGCAAATTTCCTTGTCCCTTTGAGCTTTCTCCAGGTTCATCTAAAGGAGTATCAAATATTTCTTCATTTTCAACATTCACATGGGCAGCAACTCTAACATTTCCCCCATTCTTGCTATTATTTCCATCCATGTACCAATCTGGATACCCAATCAACTTGAAACATTGATCTCTAGTATGACTCTTAGCCTTGCAATAATCACATAATCTCCCTTGTTTTTCTTTCTTCCAATCTCTCTTTCCTCCTGTAAGAAAATTAGAATGGAACTTTTGACCAGACCTCTGGAATTTTTGTGCTGCTAGAGCACTAACCTCAGTAGTCATATCAGCAAGTCCACTAATCTCTTTCTGTTTCTCTACTTGTTGCAAGATAGAGAAAGTTCGATTCACAGTTGGAATAGGATCCGTTGACAACACATTAGTAATCGTATTGTCAAATCCGCTATTCAAACCAAGCAATAATTGCATTACCTTCTCTTCGGATTCAAAATCAGATAACCTCTTCAAAAAATTACAGGTACAACTATTCAAAGCTCCACAGTTGCATTCTGGAAAACTCCTCAACTCCTTCAATTTATCCCATAGCTTCTTCATCTTATTGTAATACAGAAGAACAGTGAGATTTTGTTGCCTCAATCCATCCAATTCCTTCTTCAGTTGATATATTTGAGGTCCATTACTCTGACCATAACTCTCCTCAACTTCAGTCCACAAAATTTCAGAGGAATTCACCAAATTAAAATTCTCTGCTATTTCAGGCTTCATTGAAGCCAAAATCCAACCTATAACCATAAAATCACATCTAATCCATCGCTGATAATCCTTATCAGTAGCACTCGGTTTCTTCATAAAACCTTCAATGAAACCTAGCTTATTCTTAACACTTAATGCTCTTTTCACATTCTTAGACCAGCCTAAGTAGTTATCTCCATTAAACAATACAGAAACTAACGGAGTATTGGAATTATCAGATGGCGCTAAGAAGAGAGGATCGTTGAAGCAATTACTTACGGTATTATGATGATTTGTCTGAGATTCGGAATTTTGTGGAACTTCATCACCGACCGCCATTGATGATTAGGAAGAACTTCTCAGAAGGAAAACTCGAAGTATTCAAAGATCGCAAACGAAAACAACCAAAACCTTGAAAACAACCTCAAGAATCTGGGCAAAATTTCCAGAATTTTGACCCAAAAAAAAAAAGAAAATTCAAAGATCAAATAGTGAAATCAATCACACCGAAAAGAATTTGTTTATTTCAATGATAACAGATGAAATTCAATTGAAAATAGTGTGCGTAATCGATCGCAACACCGCTCCGATACCATGAAAGTAATCAGACCAAAAGTGTATCGCTATTCGATGTCCTAATCCGTTAAAAACGCCCGCGTATTTGACTTAAAAGGACAATTGTGCCCTTATAAAAACTACACCACATATTCACAATTTACCACAAATATTCACCCTCTATCTTTCTCCGGTATCGGAATTGAGGTTACGGTAAAAATTCCGGGCAGCCACCACCTCCCATCACCACCACCCTCCCCTTCACCACACCCATCCCCACCACGAATTCCGGGCAGCCACCACCTCACATCACCACCACCCTCCCCTTCACCACACCCCTCCCCGTGACTGTGAGGGGGTCGAAAAAGCACGAGGCTAATGCGTGACCTCGTCCCTCGTGGGTGTGACGATTCTTTTATTCAATCAAGTGTAATTGGATTTCCTGTGAGTATACACCCAATTGACTAGTAATATAGGAGTCGCCATTCAGTTTTTAACGACAATGAGAAAAACTGACAAAACCCGGTTATCGTGACATAAAGGGAGTGCAATTATGTTTGACCACGACGGCCGTAGGTTCCCTTGTGATCCCTGGTGTGGGGATCTCTCAACATACACCCGCAAGGTAGAGATTGAGGGTTCGGGGGACTGTAACTACCGAGGGGAGTACTTCGCTCATCGATAACTCCAGAGGCAGGATATCCTTACTAGCTCAGCATAAATAATTGAAGGGACATGCGTTAACTATTTAACTAATCTGAGTTGATTTTAGCAATATGCAACATATAATAGTAGATCGATCGCGATTATCTGATTTAGATTGCATTAAGGGACCTAGCATGATAATCCAATTTCCCAAAAATATTATATTTGTTAGGCGTGATAGAACAATCAGATTTAGTTAGTTTAACAGTTCATAAAAAGGGTGAGGAAAGCAATTAAATCATCGAGAAGGGACACATTACGACGCACCCTTGAGAGGTGCGTCACGGTTCTCAGAAAACTAACCACTTTGGTTTTGCTATTTCTCCTTTTTATTTAACGAATCTCAATTATGGGACAGGATACGTTCTGTTCGATTTATGGATCGATTGCGACAGAACGCGTGAACAGTTTCGCAGCGTGAGGCTTAGGCTAAGGGTTGGAGTCAATACTCAGAATATAATTGTGCTGTGTGTGTTCTTTTCACGTCGAATTTAGGGCTGTATTTATAGGGAAGAGTTCGTGGAAAGATAGAATTGCAGAGGTATAATCCATAAAGAATTAGGAAAAAACACGTACCCAGGTATTTTCAGCGCCCAGGCCTGAGCGCCGAAGATTTCGGCGCCCAGAGCCAGGCGTTGAAAATAGGGTCTGGGCTGTTTTCTTTAGTCATATTTGGATTCCTTAAATCCGTAGAGTTTGAGACTTAATCGAGTCTTTTAGTGCGTACTAACCTTGCGACGGGATGCGTCTGGGCCCGTTACGAACTCTAGGCTCGTTAGGATTTTAATTAATACGTAACTCTTATTTCCGAATCATATTAGGAATAGGATTCTCGCAGTTTTCTATCTCATTTAGGATTTATGTTGGAATGCAACACCTAATTCTGACAGGTTTCTATCCTTTATGATTTGCCACTTTTAGAAGCTACCTTTTACGGCAGTTACTATTTTTAGCAGGTTTTCATTAATAGCAGTTTTCTATAAATATCAGGTTTCGGGTGAAATGAAAAGGGGAATTGAGATTCGTTTATTTTATAGGAGATGCGTTGTCAAGTGGAGGTTTATGCTTTCATCATCGAACCTTTCCCTTTCGGGAATGGGGACAAAAGTAGGTGTCTACAGTTAGCCCCCACTTTGACTGATTCTTGGAGTAAGACGATGGTCAAAGTACTAGACGGAGTGCGTCACACAAGCCATGGTGTATGTGACCTGTTTTGCGAGGGTGTCACGAGCCCCCGAGTGATAACATTTGACTTAAGGGTCATCACTTGAAATGTCGACATATCCCTCACGTGTCATTGGGATTAGTCAACAGATTGTATAGAATACTCCCTCACTTTGTCATTGGAAGTATCTAAAGAGGCGTAGAAACTCCCTCACTTTGTCATTGGGAGTAGCTACAGATATTTTCGAAATCAAAGCTATATAGTGTAATTGGGCCTGGCCAAGCCCAACCACGAGGTAAAAATATTTTTAAAGATTCTCATTTTCAGGGCTAGCTAAACGAGAAAACCCCCTTGTTTTTATGGGACGTAAAACGAAGGAAAATCCAGCACATCGCTCTTTTTTGGAAAAAACGGAAAACCAATCCTTTTAATTTTTGGAAAAGGGAAAACCAGAAAAAGTTATCGCTGCAGCGACTAAGGACCTGCACGGTTAGTGATGCAGACCCCGCCGGCTAAAGATGGCGAGCCTGTCCGCTAAGGGTGGACACCCCGTCCGATAGAAGTGGACGAATCTGTTTTTGAAATTTGAAAATAAGGACCTACGCGGTTTGTGACGTAGACCCCGCCGGCTAAAGATGGCGAACCTGTCCGCTAAGGGTGGACACCCCGTCCGATAGAAGTGGACGAATCTGTTTTGAAGTTTGTTTGCTTTTTTGAAAATAAGGACCTACGTGGTTTGTGACGTAGACCCCGCCGGCTGAAGATGGCGAGCCTATTTTAAATTTGAAGACTTTATTTTTTCGAAAACTGAGGACCTGCGCGGCTAGTGACGCAGACCCCGCCCGATGAGGGTGGGCGAGCCCTGTCCGCTGAGGGTGGACGTCCCTGAATTCGTTTTTTTCGATTTGGGAACTCGCGCGGTTTGTGACGCGATCTTGCCGACTGAAGATAGGCAAGTTCCTATTTCTTTGGTTCTTTGTGATTTCTTTTGAGAATTTCTTTTTACTCATTCTTGCAGGAGCGAATTCTTTCGAGGGATGCTCGGATTTAGTTGGAACCTGAATGTGGGTTGACAACGTGCTTAGACGGACCATTGTCTTGTGGTCATCTTCTTTCATGGTTTTGAGCTAGTCTTTATGGCTCAATTTTGCCATTACCTGGGTCCTTGATTAGGGGACTATGTATAAGTATCAACGGCGACCTTTGTCTTGAGGTCGTAATCCGGTTTTATTTTTTGAGACATCCAAACACGGGACTTCGTACAGCGTAGTCTGGGAATATTGTTTTAACTTTTCATACTCTCTTTTGAAATATATATTTTCTTTCGAGCCACCAAGCACTCGTGCTTGACAGTCATTTCTTGTCAAAGGGGTTCCTTGGGGATACGCAATTTGTGATGTCCTTGATCATGTTTGGGATTGTGCTCGTAAGTGCGAGCGATCTTTGTAGTGGTGTGCTACTCTTGACAAAGTCGTGAGGTGCGACTTTCAGTAAAGGAATCGGCAATTTTCAAGTCAAATGAATGTGGCAGGGCCCTATAGAGGTCAGAGAGGGTCTGGGATCATTATCGGCGCCCACGCCTGGGCGTTAAAGATTTCGGCGCCCAGCGCTAGGCGCTGAAAATGATTTCTGGCGAGGTTTCTTGATGACACAGTTGGCCTCTTGTTCGTTCATTTTCTCTTTTTTTCTTTTGAACGCGTTCGTAAATGTTCGATACTTAGAAAAGATGATATGTATGTGCGAACGAGCATTCAAAGAATGGCCGTTGTGTGCGGTCCATTAATCAGTTTGTTTGAATCATTTTTTTTTTTTTTTGAGCAATGACTGATTTTGAATAGTTTGCTTAGAAGCTTGATAGGGTTCAGGCCCATTCATGAAGTGGGCTCAAACACCGTGCCCTTTCGCTTGTTCAAACATTTGCTTCGAGATTTTTTATTTTGCTATGGTTGTTTCGTAGCTTGGAGCCCCCAAGTATGCATGTTGGGATGCTTTCTTTTGGCGTACGATTCTTTAGGTTCTTTCGAGAAAGATGCCTTGGGGTTCCGCTCGTGTAGGTGCGAGCTATCCCTTCCGTGGTAGGCAATGTTTTGCTACCTTTAATCCTTGATGTAGAAGTCGTGTGGCTTGCATTTTGAATTTGGGCGGTAAGTAGTCTTTGCCTCTTTTACACATGCTCTTTGGTCGTGCCCGCATTAGTGCAATATGCCTTATTCTTTTTTTTTTTAGACTTGTACCGTAGGATGGTTAAACTTATGGCGCGACTTAGGCTTGTGTGGCCTAACGACGTGTATTAGAACATTTCTCCAGGCATTTGGGTATCATTATTATTTTTTGCATTGAAGGACTTCATCACGCCTCGTTCAGGTGTTTGAACAAGCGTAGCACCTTCTGTGTGGGTTTGCACGGCTTATTACTTCGTTCGACGCGAGATTTCATAGGTGTTTCTTTCTTATTTTTATATCTGGGAGAAACTTGGCTAGCAGAACGATTCAGCGCCCAGGCTGGGGCGTTAAAGATATCGGCGCCCAGCTCTGGGCGTTGAAATTGATTTCTGGGTATATTTTGACAGTTTTTATCCTTGAGTTTTTCTTTCTCTTTTGCTTTGGAACGAGGTAGACTGTGTAACGGGCGCTTGTAGGGCGAGCGTTATGTGCAGTAGTTTGATCGGAGTTTTGGTGACTCGCGATTTTCAGTTACCCTTGTTAGTGGGGTGACTTTATATATTTTAAGTAGCGCTTAGAATTTGGGAGGGGATTGTAGCCATTCTAAGGTTCGTTTTACACGATTAAAGCTTAGGATTGTGCCCCTATGATGTATGTATGGCATTAGCGTCGAGAATTTGCGATAAAATCGTCATTTCGAGCATTTTTAGAGTGTTTTTCTCAAGCCTCCAACTGTAGCTACGGGATTGGCTTGGTGCTATAATGCCTTGCATACGTTTTTGTGCATTCATGGTGACATGAATCGTGAATAGTTTGAACCAGACTCGTTTAGTGCGAGGTACGCTCGATTAGTGATCTGCTACTTCTCTTGTAAATGTCGTATTGTGCGACATTGCCATGGTCAAGGTAGTCACATGTTGAAGTGTGCCTTGACCAAACGCTAGGTGCCTTTCTTTACCCATAATCATATTTAGAAATATCTTTGACTCACTTGCAACATCGAAGATAAACACATACTTAGCTTAAACCAACGACACTTTATTATTTTCGAAGAAGTCTTTAAAAATCATTTGAAAATTATTTAAAATCCGAATGCTACTGTGTACAGTCCGAGGTGTCCTAAGTAAGTTGACTTATAGAAGGGTTCGTACAGGATTACATGAATGAATCAAAATACTGTTACGATTTTTGGAATGCTGTCTAAGGATTTGCTGGAAGTCAGGGTGCAGGCGTCAAGATATACTTGTGCCTGTTTGGCGTATGCTTTAGGCTTTTAGGGCCATCTTTTCCAGAATTGTGGGAATATAAACCGTTTTCAAATTGACTTAGATTTACTTGGTGTATGTCCGCACAAAAGGTCAAGGTATACGTAGTTCTTTCCCTAGCTCTTTTATTTCAATTTTTTAGCCCCCAGTTGTTGTTATGTCATCCCGTTAATGATGTTTCAGATTTCAATTTTAGATGCCCGTGTCACATGTCTGAGTAGGGTGAGTCTCGGTTAAGTGCCAAGTCCTATTGACAATGTCTTATTTTTTTCAAAGGGGATTAGCAAGCATTTGAATTACCATGAACGGGTGCCCTGAGTTCGAAGGAACGATGGGGTGATGCCGTAGAACAATTCTCTTTATTGCAAGCTTACTGCCTTTACTACTTGTTGGCGACTATGACTGTGTCTAGTGGTGAAAGAAGTTCTTGAAGCGAACGACTATGTCTGGTGGTGAAAGAAAGTCTTTAAGTGAGTTAGTTCGCTTTAGGGAGGGTCAAGTAGAGTATTTTAGAGGTCATGGACGCTTGCGCTAGCCCCCATTCAATTGAGGCAAAGCGATCTTTTTGAGTCTTGGCTAAGTGCCTAGGAGTGTGAGTGCTCTTCTGGCAAGGGTACGTGCCCTCATTATTTTTCGATGTGTGCTCATTAATTTTGGTATCTTGATGACTTGGATTCTTCCTTTGATTTAAATTTTTCTTTCGACTTGGATTGCAAGTAATTAAATTTCAATAAGGGACGTCTATTTTTTTTCTTGTTTTTCTATATGCTTTAATATTTTTGTCAAATTGGTTGGACCGAATCATGGATTGCCTACGTATCCGCCTTAAATAAATTTAATTTGGAATCAGGTCTTGCGTAGTTCTTAGCCTAGAAAATGGTTTCATAGAATGCCGATTTCGATAAGTATGTTCTGAGATGGAAGCATATTTTTTGAAACGGTAGACTAAGTGAAGTTTATTATTATTTTAATTTGCTGCCTTGTCGTAAGCCAAAAATTTGTTTTATATATTTTTTGGGTACATGTATTTTTTTTGGTGGTACGTATATCTGAATACGTGTTGTACCCCCCAAGTGTTCGTTATTTTTCCGTGCATGTGCGGATAAAATGACGAGCACTTCTGGACAAAATTTGGCAAGCAGAGAGATTCAGCGCCCAGGCTGGGGCGTTAAAGATTTCGGCGCCCAGCTGTGGGCGCTGAAAATTATTTCTGGGCGGATCTTTTTTTCGTGCGCTAAATGCTCCTTTTCTTTTAGACTAACTTTAGAGGCGCTTTGCAAAGTTCCTTTTTTATTATTTATTACTTTTTTGTACTTTTCATTTGTCTTCTTTTTTTTATTCGTGACTCAAGACGGTTTGAAAGACGGGTTGAATGAGATAGGATATGTTGTATAGGTATCGGTCAAGCATGAGGATTACATCAACCAAGGCCAATGAATATCATGGGGATGGCTCAAGGGTATATCAACAGGATGTATCCAAATAAGTTATATGGTCCTTGTGCTAATGGTGGTGTAAGAACAGGTTTTGGGCTTTGGGAATAATGAGTATGACGCACGAGTTAAGGTCGTGCGTGATTTGCGATTGACAACGAGAGTCGAGGTAATGGTTTCTCGGGTTAGGGCAATGAGAACATGGATGGGTTAAATGAGCTGAACAGGGGCCCCAGAGCGAAGGCGTCTAAGAACATAAGGATTGGAAAGGGTAGACATCGTAGAATTTTATGATTTGGATTGGTTGACTCAAGTCTTTTCCTTCGTTTACTTTGGGAGGTACGGGCTGACTCAATTCTTTCCCTTCGTTTTACTTGGGTAGATTTCGTACATTGGGAGGTACGGGCTAAGTACTTTATGGCTCGCTCTTTTCGCTCTCCCTTTTCTCTCTCTATTTTGCTTTTTGCTCGAGATTTCTCCCCAACATAAATCCTTCAATCAATTTTTTTATTTGGGCTAAAAGGTAGATGGTTGTGGTCTTTGAGTCACAAGGCGAGACTGAATGAGCCTCGTTTGGTAGGCCTATAGTGGACCTCTAATTTTAGTAGGCCTAGGGTGGACCTTTAGATTGTCTTACTTTGCAACATATTTGGTCGTTCTTTAAAATGTGCAAATAGCGTAGATTCAAAATGTTGTTTTTACCTTATTGAAATTTAACGAAAGAATGACATCGAAAATAAATTTTTTTGTTTCTTTTCAGACTCCAGTTTCTGGGATTTAATTGGAAGTTGTGATTTAGACTCGAACTTTCATTAATTTTTCTGATTATAACCCGTGTATGAACACAGGGAGGTGGCCTAGACTCAAAATAATGACGTGGCATAAGCCTATAATACTTGACCAAGCGACTCTCAGACTTAGGCTAATTGGACCATAACTTTCGTTGGTTGACACTTTAGATTTTAACCCTTGGGTGTTCATTTGTCATGCGCCATTTTGCTTAATGCTGGCAAGGTAGTTAATTGGGGAGATTGAATTTTTATTTTTGCAAGACTAGAATCATTAGTGCGGCTTCCCTCTTAGTGTGTATTGCTTTTACCCCAATGGTAGTCTTATGGCATGCCGATTTGGGTATTTTCATGGTTGGTCATGTTGCATTCATGGAAAATCTTTTAGTCCGTACTTAGTAGTATTTCAAGGAGTGAGTGACTCGAGAGGACTATGATAGTCGTGACCCAATGTGATTATAAGCCTTGGGGGCATTAATTTTTTCTTTGCCAATGGTATTAACACCTTAGGTTCACTTTGGGGGTTTGTGCGACTATGGGGAATGATTTCCAGAATGTGACCGTTACCATTTTGCAAATACTATAATATATTCTTTTTATTGGTGAGAGAGAGTATTGAGGCCGTGGATTCCTAGCAAGGGATGACAATTACATATGGGTGCTCATTGATTTAAATGTTAGGAAGGGAGACTCAATATGGTTTAACCTTTTGGTTTGCAGAACGACACCAAGCATTAGGACCGATTCTATGGATAAGACAACTAAGACTTAGGATTTAGATTGTACTTTGGCATAGCCTAGTCTAGACTCGGATTTTACTTACTTTTTTATTTGAACATTATTTTTTTTTTCTTGAAGACTTTATTTGAACATCACTTTTTTTGAATACTTTGCCCATGTGACATTCAAGGTCGTTTAATTAGCATGCTCGGTTTTGGTGCCGAGCGTTGTCGTCGTAGGAGGCCTAACAACGACACGAAGAGTTATTTATTTTTATTTTTTAGTCGCTTTTAGAATCGAGTGCTTTTTCATACGCCCTCGTAGCAATTTTTTTTCACGGAAAGTTTTTTTTGCTACGTATTTTTTTCATGCGTGGGCACCGAGGCTGCTGTGCCTGACCAAAAGGCCAAGCAGCAACTTCAGCGCCCAGCGAAGGGCGTGAGAAATTTCAGCGCCCAGCCAGGGGCGTTGAAAATGCGTCCCTGGCTGGTTCTCGTTTTCAGTTTTCGTCTACTTTTGTTTTGCGACTTTAATTTTGCGTGCTTGCCTTATAACGTCCTTTACGCGTTGTGCAGCGTTTGTGGGATTCGTTACGGCCATCCCGAGTGTCGCTTATTTTTGTGGCGATCGTTCGGGTTTGTGGAACACGTATTTTTGTATAACTCTTTGGCCAATTGGTTCATGAGTGTTTGGGTAATTTTTTTAAGGTCGTTGATTTTCTAACATTGTTTGTCTAGCATTATTCGTACGCACAATCATAACATAGTCACATAGTTCGCTATACATAACTACATTACAAACATGGATATGAAAATTAAATATGTCACGTAGTTTATGATAGGCTTCTATGGGTAGTATTTGCGCCTGGCTTGGTACCGCTTCTATCGTAGATCCAACACATGCCCCGGTCGAGGTAGTGTCTTCAACAGACGAATTTCGCTCAAGAGGCCGACCCGCAAGTGCAAGCCAAGGGGGCATGCAGGCGAGAGGGACCTAATGAGCGAGCGATTGGGTTCGGGATAGGTGTACTACCTGCACAAGTACCGAGTGGGCAACATGCGCGGCGTATGCACCCCCCTATTGGCGAAAAAAGGTATCCTTAGTCCCAACTCCCGAGTGAGCCGAGATTCGTTATGCGGTTCTGCCCGTTCACTTTAATATGCTGATTTTCAGGTCGTCCCAACTTGATGGGGAAATAAACGCGGGGTAGGATCGTTTCACCCTTCGGCTATTTTGATTACCTACAAGCACGAGTATTTCCTTCACTATCCCCAGTGGAGTCGCCACTGTGAGGGGGTCGAAAAAGCACGAGGCTAATGCGTGACCTCGTCCCTCGTGGGTGTGACGATTCTTTTATTCAATCAAGTGTAATTGGATTTCCTGTGAGTATACACCCAATTGACTAGTAATATAGGAGTCGCCATTCAGTTTTTAACGACAATGAGAAAAACTGACAAAACCCGGTTATCGTGACATAAAGGGAGTGCAATTATGTTTGACCACGACGGTCGTAGGTTCCCTTGTGATCCCTGGTGTGGGGATCTCTCAACATACACCCGCAAGGTAGAGATTGAGGGTTCGGGGGACTGTAACTACCGAGAGGAGTACTTTGCTCGTCGATAACTCCAGAGGCAGGATATCCTTACTAGCTCAGCATAAATAGTTGAAGGGACATGCGTTAACTATTAAACTAATCTGAGTTGATTTTAGCAATATGCAACATATAATACTAGATCGATCGCGATTATCTGATTTAGATTGCATTGAGGGACCTAGCATCATAATCCAATTTCCCAAAAATCTTATATTTGTTAGGCGTGATAGAACAATCAGATTTAGTTAGTTTAACAGTTCATAAAAAGGGTGAGGAAAGCAATTAAATCATCGAGAAGGGACACATTACGACGCACCCTTGAGAGGTGCGTCACGGTTCTCAGAAAACTAACCACTTTGGTTTTGCTATTTCTCCTTTTTATTTAACGAATCTCAATTATGGGACAGGATACGTTCTGTTCGATTTATGGATCGATTGCGACAGAACGCGTGAACAGTTTCGCAGCGTGAGGCTTAGGCTAAGGGTTGGAGTCAATACTCAGAATATAATTGTGCTGTGTGTGTTCTTTTCACGTCGAATTTAGGGCTGTATTTATAGGGAAGAGTTCGTGGAAAGATAGAATTGCAGAGTTCTAATCCATAAAGAATTAGGAAAAAACACGTACCCAGGTATTTTCAGCGCCCAGGCCTGGGCGCCGAAGATTTCGGCGCCCAGAGCCAGGCGTTGAAAATAGGGTCTGGGCTGTTTTCTTTAGTCAGATTTGGATTCCTGAAATCCGTAGAGTTTGAGACTTAATCGAGTCTTTTAGTGCGTACTAACCTTGCGACGGGATGCGTCTGGGCCCGTTACGAACTCTAGGCTCGTTAGGATTTTAATTAATACGTAACTCTTATTTCCGAATCATATTAGGAATAGGATTCTCGCAGTTTTCTATCTCATTTAGGATTTATGTTGGAATGCAACACCTAATTCTGACAGGTTTCTATCCTTTATGATTTGCCACTTTTAGAAGCTACCTTTTACGGCAGTTACTATTTTTAGCAGGTTTCCATTAATAGCAGTTTTCTATAAATATCAGGTTTCGAGTGAAATGAAAAGGGGAATTGAGATTCGTTTATTTTATAGGAGATGCGTTGTCAAGTGGAGATTTATGCTTTCATCATCGAACCTTTCCCTTTCGGGAATGGGGACAAAAGTAGGTGTCTACAGTGACTACTGCCACCACGTAGGCGATTCACCCAAGGTCGACGCTCCTCCTCCACCGTAATAGCCAGACACCATCACCATCCTTTTCCCCACCTCTCCACCACGAAGCGCGTCACCACCACATGCAATACAAGGGTCGTTCACCCAAGGTCGACGACGCTCCTCCACCGTCGTAGTCGTCGGCAATGTGGGCACCACCGTCGTCGGAGGTTTGAAATTCAATTTTTTTTAGTGTGAACTACAGTGCCGCCCAGGAATGGTAGGTGACGACCATGGTGGCTCGCTTAGAAATGGCGTTACCCACCATGGCTCAGCCGCAGATCTGAGGTGGGTGAGCCATGGTAGGTGCCGCCATTTCTGGGCGAGCCACCATGGATGCTGACTACCAATCCTGGGCGGCATTTCATATATTTTTAAAAAAAAATTCGTTTTTAAATTTAAATTTTAATTTCATTATTGTTAAATAATTTATATATTCTGTAATTATTTTCAAAATTAAATAAATTTGTTAAATTATATTTTTGTAAAAATGTGAAAATTAAAAAAAAAATATTTGTTTAAATTATTTGTTAATATTTAAAAAAATTCTTTGAAAACATCTGAAAATTATTAAAGTTAATATGTGTTAAAATATTATTAACCTATTTTATATGTATGAAATATAATTAATTTAAAAATAAATGTTTAGTTATTAAATTTATTGACATGTTTAAATAAGTTAATTAAAATAATTATTTAATTAATGACATGTTTATTTGTTAAATGTTAGTAAATTATATGTTTAATTATATAATGGCATAGAAAATAACTAAATGATAATGTGTAATTAATAACGGCTTATAATATAACATGTTTAAATATGTGTAATTATATATTAAGTTATTTATTTTTGTAATTTAATTTCATGTGCAAAATTAGGAAAATGGTGTTTAAATTAGGAATTCAATGTACGTTATATATAAAAATTGTTATTTATGTTAGCGTATGAATGAATTGTTAGTCTTCACACCACCTTTATTCCAATGGACCGATTTCAGCATATCCTTTCTCACCGAAAGCAACTCACAAACCCGAGTAATCAAGGACCTACCCTGGTCAGTAAGGCGGGTACTCAACGCACGCCCCTCAATAGGGATCCCCAGTATCGCCACGATGTCGTGCAACATGATCGTCATCTCTCCAAATGGAAGGTGAAAAGTGTTTGTATCTGATTGCCACCTCTCCACGAAAGCAGATATCAAAGGAGCATCGATGTGGGGAGCCATGATCATAGGCAAATGATTTAATGGAGTATCCAGAACTTTCTCTTTGGCTTCGTGGTTCATGCGACGAAACCAACTCGTAATCTTCTTACTAACAACAAATCTGCACTGGCAATGTAGCTTACCTCTATCTAGAGTGCCATCCCATAGGCACGTAGCAACGTGAGCCGGGTAGCTAGGAATAAGGCTAACAACTCTAGGACCTCCCCCCCATCGGGCCCGTACATATCCAATCGTCTCTAGCCCTGGACCTGCGCTCTCTACCGCTACGCCCGGTGGTCGCCGTACTGCCCTCAGAGCTACGAATAAATAGACCATCACGTCTCTGAATGGTAACTGGAGCGTGGCGGGGGGGAACTACAGAAGTGTCCCTCTCCTCTACGCGTATATGCCTCTCCTCGATGCCGGTTCTCCCCTCGACGTGCATATCACTCTCCTCGCGCACATCATCTAGATCATGCTCCTCAAAACCCTCATCCTCATCCACATACTCATCCTCCTCATCCTCCTCCTCCTCCTCCTCGTACCCACCCTCATCCTCATACTGGGCCGTGTGGTCAGCCATTGACTGACGTAAAGAACAACCCATCGGACGAGGTGGCGAATAACCCAACGAACGATGTGGAGAGTAAAGCATCTGCGTCGGTGGTGAAGTGCCTCCTAAAGCCGTATCCACAACTGTAGTCATGTTCTCCTCCACATCATCCAATCCTAAGCCATCTCTCTCCCTTCTAATTGAAGCATTTATGCAACGACTTCGGGTATGCCTAGCTCCAGAACCGTCAACGACATTATCAACATCATAGCTAAGTGAACTCTGAACAATTTTCTATTATTATCAAATGTGAAACGTATTAGCTAGTTTCTCAATTCTGGGATGCACAAGGGATAAATTTAAAAAAATCTTAAACTAACCTCTTGCATTAGCGAATCAGGCGGAAGCTGGGACGGCGGGCCCATTGGAGCTCCCTTGCCAATTCTCTATTATTTACCATGCGTGAAATTTGTTAGCTAGTTTCGCATTTAAATTTTAATCTCATTTCAATAACATAATTGTTTTACATTTTTATAACAATTTTGGTGACCTAATTGTTTTTACATTTAAATTTTAATCTCATTTCAATACGTCCTTAATTAAATCATGTCGTTAATTATATCTATAAATATGTCGTTACATAAGTCGTTAATTACATTAAATCGTTAATTATATTATGACGTTACCTATATTATGCCACAAATCTTGTTAGTTAAGTCCTTCAATAAATTATGTCTTTAGTACACAATAACAAAATACAACTCCATAGTTATAATAATATTAAACTAACGTTAATAATAACAATAATAATAATTACAAATATTTGTAAGTTTACTATTTTTTTAGCCTAATTTTTAATAACAATCGTAATAATATATTTAAGAATACAACTATAAACCTATTTATAATATATATAAATATATTCATAATCAGTTAATTAAATTATGACGTTAATTAAAGCGTTAGATATGTCGTTAATTATATTATGTCGTGAATTAAAATATGCCGTTAATTAGGCCACATATTTTGTTAAATACGTTGTTCAATAAATTATGTCGTTCATTATCTCGCTCATTCCAATTAAAATTCATAGTTGTAATGTTATTAATTTAATATTATTAATTTAACGTAAATACCATCAATAATAATAATTGTTCTTATAATAACAATATATAAGAACAAATTAAATACTAATAATAATAACAATATATAAGAACAAATTAAATAATAATAATAATTTGTAATCACAATAACAAGTCCAACAAAATAATTTGTAAACTCATTCTAACATGTTCTAATAGTAAACTATTTCTAATTTGTAAACTAATTCTAATTCTAACATTTTAATTACAAAAAATTAAAAAAAAAACAAAAAATTCAAAAACCATAACTGCCGCCTAGAAATGGCGAGAGAAACCAGGGTGTTGCCGCCCAAGAAAAGTGGTGGCTTCCATGGTTCTTCCGCCTTAGATCTACGGCAGAACCATGGTCGCACCCACTTTTCCATGGCGCCTGTACCAAGGTTTCAATCGCCATTCCTGGGCGGCACATCTCAAAAATTAAAAAAAAATCGAAACTTACCAAACGCATCCGTGTAGGAGGCGGAGCTTTAGCCGACGACCCCCTTTCCGACCTCTTCGGCGGCATCCTACAACCAATTCGTGCCCAAGCAAGTCAACGAACCACCGGAGCAGGGTCGTGTCTCAAATCAATTGGTGTCGACTTTGGTGGTTGTGCAGGGTCGTCGCAGAGGATGGCTAGGAGTTTGGTGGTGGGAGCATTAACCGACCGTGGTTGGGTCGAGCTTGAGCAGGGTCGGCGGCTCTTGGTGGTGGAGTAGGGTCGTCGGAACAGGGGGCCTTCGTTTTTTGGAGCAGGGGTCGTGCGCGAGGGGCTAGGGCTGGGCGGCGGCTGGGTAGCGAGTAGTGAGGTGTGAGGTGTGTGCGGTGGAAGGAGTAAGGGAGCAGGGGAGGTGTGCCGTGTGTGCGGTGAAAGGAGTAGGGGTGGGGCGGTGGTGGAGCAGGGGTGGGGCGGTGAAAGCAGGAGAAAGCAGGGGAAAGGTTGAGGTGAGAGCAGGGGAAGGTGAGAGGGAAGGTCTCCCAATTTTTATAAGGGTAGTTTAGTACTTTTAACAATAAAATGAGGGCGTTTTTAGCGGATTAGGACGTCATTTAAAAACCCCCGACCAAAAGAGAAGGGAAAATGGTAATTGTATTAATGTGTTTGATTAATTAGCTACAAAACAGATACTCCGTAGAAGAGTATAAATACAAACTAATGAGGGAGCTAAACTAACTTCCTACAAATGCCGACAAACAACATATTTGTGGGTATACCAAAGTGATATTACCCTTGTACCCTTGTACCCTTATATTTATTTACAACTCCCATACTCACACCATGAATGCTTAAATCTACTTGTGTTTCTCTAGCTACTATTAGCAATTTTTCTTCAACTTCTGCTCTACATGGCCCATATAAATTATCATACATAAATACTTTCCTTTCATGCAATGCTTATGACGACATATTGCAAGTTCTTATTTATTTGTTTGAGTACTGTCTACAGTCAGTATGATACATTGATATCTCTACTAAAAAGAAAAGGACATTTATCACTGACCTGACCAATTAACTGAAATTGAAACGATTATATGTTACCAAAATTATAAGATGATGAAATTTTTAAGGTAGTTGATGTAGTTGATGTATTGACACTACAAGAAATTGTATCATTAATCACTGAAAATTCCGTCGTTAAAGGCCAATATAATAATCGTTGACTAATGACGGGATGTCATGTCGCGAACCCTTCATAAAAGGGGGTCGTCGTTTATGGAAAATTCCGTCGTGAACCTGTCTTTTACGACATTTGCGACGGTTATTCCCGTCTTTGTTTGGTTGTCAGCCCTGTCGCAAAAGGTTTTTGCGAAGAGATTTATGATCCGTCGTAATTAGGTTTTTATTAAAGATACAAATTCTTGTAGTTTGATGAATTGTTTGATATACTTGATTCTTTAAGAGCTGGTTTTTTTAGGTCAGGTTGTGTTCACCTTATTTTCTCTTATTTTAAGTAAAATAAATTTAGATAAAATAAATGTTTCATAAATTCAATTTACAACTGAAATACGTTATAATAACTTCCATATCATCCGTCAAAAAAAAAAAAAAAAAAAAAAACTTCCATATCATACTTCATGATAGTAAACTTCATTCATTGTTAAACAGTCATGCCACACCTACAAGCTAGAAATCGCACAAATACGAATCTAATTAACCTACGTATATATATAACTAATTGAATTAAATAAAGGTTCTTTTCATTAAAAATGCGATTGATGAACATTTTTTTTTTTTTTTGGCAGGAATTATAAACAGAGAACAAAAGAAAGAAAAACAAACAAAACCACCCGTTACTAACAGCCTACAACTGTTTCACGGGGGGCACAACCACACAACCAATACTACTAAGACCTGCTTCCATAATACAAGACTCACCCTTGCTACTAGCGGACATCAAACATGACTCGAAGCTATTACTAACACTACTACTAGGATACAACATAGAAAAAGACTTCTTCCTTGGACGATGCGTTAAATCTGGTGAAATACCAACAAGCTTCCTCTTTATTCCTACGGACCTGCAAGCAGAAACAGTGTGAGTACATGACAATATCTTTTTTGTCTTCCTTGATTGCACCTTCATGGTTCCCTTTACGCAGCTTCGAGCTACCCCTTTCCTTCTTCTAGCGATATAAGAACCCTTCTGACTTTGTCTGTCACTGACAGATGAAGTGCAAGATGTAACATCTACCATGCCCATATCACTCTCTGGACACTGACTAGCCATGACCGTATCTGAGAAGTTGTTCTTAACTTCACTCTTCTCGTCACTCTCCTTGGATTCAGGCAATCTTTCTTCCATCTCCAAATCATCATTGTCTTGGTGTTGTGAAGGCTTAGTGTAGACTGAATCAACTATGGCTGAAAGGGTAGGATCAATTAAATTATTTTCTTTTGTTTCACCTGACTTCTCTGGATGCCTCCTTGGTCTAGGCACAACTCGGATAACCATAGGTGATCCAAGTCTAGAATTATAGTAGCGGATCGATTTCCCTTGCCTTAGCAACATATAGTCCTTTTCTGAAATAGTGAGTGAGGAGCCCGGCCTTTTTCGGTTAACAAACCGATACTTAGGCTCTGTCATATTTGAACTTTCAAAATTGCTAACACTCTCACAGTCTTCAATTATCTCAGTTTCAACTATGTCTGCATCCTTATTCATTTGATTATCTTCAACACCACTAGAACAATCCTGCAAACACACATCTTCCATGGCAGCATGATTACCCACTCTTACATTTTCATTCTTACCCAAAACAAAATCACACTTTCCTTCACTATTATCCTTGATGGATTCCTCCTGTAAAACTTGATCATTCTCTTTGTTTAGCCTCTCAACCAAACTTCTCTTTACTCTCTTCTGACAATCAGGTAAGCCAAGTCCTAGTCCTAAAGGGATAGTATCATGGGCATGGTTCTTCTTCTTTTTAACCATGTGGGAAGGCTTTATCTTCTCAAGCTTTTCAACTACTTCTCGATTAGAAGGATCAACCTCATGGGCCAATAACAAATCCCAATAAGCAAAGTCACTCCTACCCAATTCTGCAGCAGCTATGACTCTTCTATATAGAGCTTTAACATTATTAGGATTAAATTCCAAGATTATGGAGCAAATAAGACCAACTTGCTCAAATTCATTTTTCTTGCTAAAGCAGATTGCAGAATTTAACAAGATACAAATAGCCAGGTCATAGAAATTACTTATATGTTCCTCCTTTTCAAAAATAAAGCAACCAAGAATGACACCTGCATACCCATACTTCTCCAAAGCATCACCAATACGTCCTTCTTTGAATAACAAACTTCCTTCCTCTTTCATTTCTCTTGCAAGATCCAACACCCCTCCTGGATTCTTTGAGTTTGAAATTAACTCAATCAAAAATTCATCTTCTTCCAGTAAATTATCCCCTTTTGTGAGGAGCTTGTTGAGCTCCTCCCTAAACCTCCCATAGACTTCCAAAGAGCACTTCATGAATACACCAATTAACCCAAAGACACAAGATACACGCTGCTACAAGCTAACCCCAAAACACCAGCTCCAAAACTCAAAAATCCACAACAATCTAATTTATCTATATAATTAAAAATCTACCCACAAGCAGTAAACAAGAACTTTGCACCTTAAATAGAGGAAGAAAGTAAAACCTTACCACTACACCAAAGGTTGCCGACGAGTCGAGCAAATTGCAAGAGACTTCTCTGATCTGAACAAAACTTGGAACAAGAAAATCTCGCCGGAGATTAGAAGGAGACCCCTTTCTTCATCTCCGGCGAGGAATTGATGATGGTAGAGCACAAAACCCCAAAATGTTTTTGAGAGAAAATTGCTAGAGAGAGAAAGACCCCTTGTTTGGTGAGACAGATATCGATTGATGAACATTAAAGTATATAATACATCCTGCAGTATATATACTCCCTCCTAGGAATGGCAATGGGTTCAAGACCCGACCCAGATCCGGTTGGATCCGATCTATTTATATGGGTCTGGGTCCAAAAAAATTAGACCCTGTGAATCTGGGGCGGATTTGGGTCTTTGTTCAATGGAGCGGGACTGGGTCTGGGTCCAAGAATTAAAGATCCAGATCCGGTCCAGATCCGACCACAGACCCATATATATAATTTTTTAAAAAAAATATTAAAATTTAAATACGATTCAATCTTTAAGTGTTAAACTAATTTATTCAGTTCTTATGATGCTAAACTATTTAAATATTGTTTGACGTGACATATAACTAATAATATTAGAAACTTTAAATACTTATTGTATTACAAGGCTAATATGATTTTTTCCTAAACAAAATTAACAAATATTCCATATTTAGTGGTTTTATTAAAGCAACATTACGTTTACATAAAAAAAATGGGCGAAAAAATTACGTAATGTAAGAAAAATGAGGGACAAATTTTTTTGGAAAACAAATACGCTTAGACCCATTTAGGACCCAGATCCGACCCTAAAACCAATTTAGGACCCAGATCCGACCCTAAAACCCATTAGACCCAGTGGATCTGGGTCTGGATCTGATTTTTTTTAGACCCAGCGGATCTGGGTTGGATCTGGATCCACCTCTTAAAAAGCGGGTCTGGGTCTGGATCCTGTCGGACCCGGTCCAGATCCGACCCATTTCCATCCCTACTCCCTCCGTCCCATAGTTATAGTCTCGTTTGACCAAAAACACCCATTGCCATCCCTACTCCCTCCGTCCCATAGTTATAGTCTCGTTTGACCAAAAACACGGATTTAAAGAAAAATGTAATATAGTACATGAAAAAGTGGAATAAAGTTCAAATGATGATTGAGTTGCATGAAAAAGTGGAATAAAGTACAAATGATGATTGAGTTTTATGCATGAAAAAGTGGAATAAAGTACATGAGTAAGAGAATATAGTACATGGAAAAATGGAATATTGTACATGTGTGAGGTTTTCAGTGCATTTTTAATTACTCCATCCGTATTTATTTAAGAGATACACTTGTCTTTTCCGGCCGTATTTATTTAAGATATACACTTGCCATTTTTAGTAACTTATCAACCCCACCGTCGAATTAAATAATACATCTAATTTACCCTATGACCCACAATGCTATTAAACAAATAATTTTATAAACCCACCCCACCTCCCACCCCCAAAATGGCATGGTCCCCACTTGTTTAATTATTAAAATATCTATCCAACCCCACTTTTGCTTTATTATTTTATTTCATTCAATTCTTGTTCTTAATATCCGTGCTCGGCCAAGTGTATCTCTTAAATAAATACGGAGGGAGTAATATAGTACATGGGAAAGTGAGGACCTTAATAGCCAAATTAGAAACAAGATTATAACTTTGGGACGCCCGATTTAGAAAACAGGACAATAATTTTGGGACGGAGGGACGTAGTATGTTTCTCACACGTACAAGAACACTAGAATAGGCCTACACTACAAGAAATTGTATCATCAACGATGGGAAATTATGTCATTAAAGGTAAATAGTGGTGAGATTTCCTGTCGCAAACCCGTCATAAAAGGGAGCCGTCACTGATGGAAAATCCCGTCGTTAGCCCGTTGTATGCCCGTCCTAAAAGACTTTTACGACGGGATATTTAACCCGTCATTATTAGGTTGTCATTAATAATGCAAATTCTTGTAGTGTTACATTTAAAAGATTGGGTCTAACAATTACGTGTAGCTATCGATATGATCATTTTCGTTGATTTATCTTAGTGTATTAGAAAAATTAACACGTGCACAGTGGCGGACCAGGACTTTAGGCCAGAGGTGTCACGAAAATAATAATTGTTAGTATATACGATGTGTTAATATTGGGAATTATAAGTTGGTAACATAGTTTTTTTTTTCATGATTAAAATTTTTGTAGTTGATTCCGTACACCACAAAATTTAAATTGATTGAGATTTTTTTTAAAAGAATCTCAAAAAATCTAAAAAGAATGTAACCAAGTAACTATTATAATAGAGCCGTCGTTGAGGAAATTTATTTTAATCTTGTTAAAGTCACTACAAGAATTTGTATCTTTAACGACAACTTAATTACGAGGGGTCAAAAATCCCGTCGTAAAAGCCTTTTGCGACGGGATAACAACCAAACAAAGACGGGAACAACCGTCGTAAATGTCTTTTACGACGGGTTAACGAAGAGATTTTCCATTAACGACGGCCTCCTTTTATGACGGGTTTGCGACAGGAAATCCCGTCATTAATCAATAATTATTGGCCTTTAGCGACGGAATTTCCCGTCGTTAATGGTAGAATTTTTTGTAGGGAGTGCTCATTTTTTAAAACAAAAAGCTTAGTACAAGTTGAAAATAAGAAGGTTGGATTTTTTGGTGCTTTGTTTTATAAGAAAAAAATATTAACAATAAGAGGTTAGAAAATAGAAATGGACTTAATAGGAAAAACGAATTAGAATAAAAAGAAAATGTGGAAGTGGAGAAGAAAACAATTTTGGGTATTATAAGTTGGTTTTTCATTGATTTAAATTTTTGTAGTTGATTCCATACACCACAAAATTTAAATTGATTGAGATTTTTTTTAAAAGAATCTCAAAAAATCTAAAAAGAATGTAACCAAGTAAAAATGACGACTATTATAATAGAGCCGTCGTTGAGGATATTTATTTTAATCTTGTTAAAGTCACTACAAGAATTTGTATCTTTAACAACAACTTAATTACGACGGGTCAAAAATCCCGTCGCAAAAGCCTTTTGCGACGGGATAACAACCAAACAAAGACGGGAACAACCGTCGCAAACGTCTTTTACGACGGGTTAACGACGAGATTTTCCATTAACGACGGCCTCCTTTTATGACGGGTTCGCGACAGGAAATCCCGTCATTAATCAACAATTATTGGCCTTTAGCGACGTAATTTCCCGTCGTTAATGGTAGAATTTTTTGTAGTGAGTGCTCATTTTTTAAAACAAAAAGCTTAGTACAAGTTGAAAATAAGAAGGTTGGATTTTTTGGTGCTTTGTTTTATAAGAAAAAAATATTAACAATAAGAGGTTAGAAAATAGAAATGGACTTAATAGGAAAAACGAATTAGAATAAAAAGAAAATGTGGAAGGGGAGAAGAAAACAATTTTGGGTATTATAAGTTGGTTTATCATTGATTTAAATTTTTGTAGTTGAATTCATACACCACAAAATTTAAATTGATTGAGATTTTTTTTAAATGAATCTCGAAAAATCTAAATAGAATGTATAAAAATGAAAATGACGACTATTATAATAAAGCATTGTTGAAGGAAATATTTTAATCTTGTTAAAGAGTTTTTTTTTAAAAAATAAAAACAAATACCTTAGTAAATTTGGAAATTAGAAGGTTGAATTTTTTGGTACTTTGATTTATAAGAAAAAAAATTAACAAGAGGTTAGAAAATAAAAATGGATTTAATAGGAAAAATGAATTAGAATAAAAAGAAAAGATGGAAGGGGAGAAGAAAACAATCTTGTTCGATGACCAGTGCAGCACGATCTACTTAGGAATTCATTTTGCAGGTTTAGAGATACTAGTTGTTAGATCATGCGCTAGCGCGCACGATCCCCTAAGGTATAAAAAATTATTTTATAAAAATATTACGTAAAAGACGAGCATTTATAAATTTATGGTAAATGTTAGAATAACAATGCTAAAGTTCTATTTGCACGTAATTGGTAATACGAAATTGATTACATGCGAAGTCTTGCTATAATGGATACTTTTCTACACAACCATTATGCCTTGTACTATTTACATTACATTGTTTATAACCACATAGCATTGATATCCAAGAAAATTTACTTTAAAACTTAAACAAAAAAAACCCTAACTATAAATACATATGTTGCCGTATTGGTAGGAGTAGGACATTGAAGTAATGAGAAAGGACTCCAAATGAAAGGGCGAGGAAACGGTGTGGCAGTAGATGGAAAGGAACGTGGCACATAAGATTGTGATGAAAGGGGAGGGGTAAAACCATAATCTCACTATTACCAAAGAAAAGACAAAAATAAACAATGAAGGAAATAGGGGATATATTCGTAAATCCACTGTTACATGAACAGTAAGCAATGTTCAAGCCTTTATATGAAGGAAATGGGGGGTATATTCGTAAATCCACTGTTACATGAACAGTAAGCAATGTTCAAGCCTTTATATGAAGGAAATGGGGGGTATATTCGTAAATTCGCTGTTACATGAACAGTAAGCAATGTTCAAGCCTTTATATGTAGGATATATAGATCGTATTAATTGCTGTTGTTTTCTTATAATTTTCACTTAAGTTTTTCTTTTTAAGGGGTGGCATCTGCCCCCTTGCCCCTTAATTTTCACTTTGTATATCATTATAATAATCCAACATACATCTCAATGAAACTAACTCCACAATAGGGAGACCGATAAATGAAGACATATATACTACACTTATAATGTGTAGATTTATTGAAATTAAAAAACAAACACTGAATTAGACTAAGAGAAAATGGTTAGTTAGTCTAATCTTGTACGAACAAGTGATAATCTTAGTTAACTTTACTACAAACTTTCCGAATTTGTCCTTGATTGCCAAGGAGTACGTCAAGGGCTTGCATTTTAACCATGGCACTAACAAATTTAGCATTGAATAAGGCAGGATTTTGGGCAAATTGTAGAACAAAGCCACTCGTTTGAGGATCACGAGCTAATGCTTGGTCGATTGGGAGAACTCCTCGTCCCTTGAGGATTTGATCAAAGAAAGAGTTGTCGAATCTGTTGGAGCTCTGTAGATTTTGATCAAGAAAGGCCAAGTTGTTTGTCGTTGTGTCTTTGGGGCATGTAAGACTTAGTTGTCGACGAAGGCTTGGGTCCATGTTCGGGTCAAATAGGCTTGCACCTACGTGAAGTCTATCTTGGAAGAAAGTGCAATGTGATTTTCCAACTGTATGACCACCTGTTTCAATTAATTAGGATCACTCAATTAAATGTTTGGTCTATGAATTGAATTACCAATGAGGTCTTGACCTAGTGGTAAAGATGGGGGTATTTAATGCAATATATAGATCACATGTTATTCTTTTTTATGAGAATAAATAGAGAAGTATAACAATACCAAAAAGAACCACCATTTCTTCTGGAGTGAACTTTTTAGCACCAAAGGCTACGATACTTTGGGTGACAGATGCAAAAGGGCTTGGAAGACTAACATCTTGTGCTTTTGATATTAGGCCATCCCTTCGCCCTAATTGTACAGAATATTCCGGTCCTCCACCCTATTTAGAAAATCCATATAGCTAGTGTTAATTTGATGGGAAAACAATGAGATGAACATTAATTAAGATGCAATATGCACCCTCTCACATTTTTCCCTTACCTATATGTGAGGAGGAAATATAAGATGAACGCTAACAGGTCGGAATTAAAATACACATGAGTGCATCTAAAAAATTTCAAATTAAAAATGTATTGATTAATAAACATAATATACCAGCTTAATAAGTTGTTTAGTAGCAATAGCAATAATGTCTGCACAAGACACGACACCGGGGCATTCTGCTTCTGCTACACCCTTCAAAGCATCAATAAGCTCATATCCCCTAACACTCAAATTAGGACCCGCGGCTTTTTCACTTGATGGTCCATCAATTAAGATTGATGCGTCACATCCCTTTAAAAAAAAATAAGACATAAAAGAGAAGGAAATAATGGAACAATATATCAGATGTACTCATTAGTGAATAAAATTAAAACAAGATTATAAAAATATATAAAAATAAAAGTCAATTACAACAAAGAAATTAGCTTTACGTTAATCACTTACATGGACAAAGCAATCATGAAACTGCATGCGAAGGAGAGCAGGTAGTAAAGTTGCATCTTTGCGGAAATGTTCTTGGACTTTAGCCGTTATGGTGGCCTCAACGTCCACATTTGTACTAGGACATTGACCTTTATAGAATCCTACTTGCAAACCGGGGGGTCTAGTAGGTTTCGTGGGAGGAGTCGAAGGAGTTTTAGGGAAACTAGGTGATCTCATAGGACTAAATGGAGTAAATGGGGTGAATGAGGTGAATGGAGTAAATGGAGTGAATGGAGTACGGTCTGATTCTGGCGAAACATACAAAACACGTGAACGTTTATGACCACCCTCTAATGCGTAAACATCTCCGTTAAACTTACCCCGGTGGCCTAATCTAGAGCGTGTTTTGTGTAATCGGTAACCATGGGACTCACCAACAATGCTCATCAATATTAAGATGACCCATATTGTTGCCTTAAGTAATATAACAGGAGTTTGACAACTCATTATAATTTTGTAGTGCAAGTATATATGCCCTAATTATGATAAAGCCAATTCAAGTGTTTCAAAAAATGAGCAAATTATTTTGGTTGTATGTTTCATCGAGCACGCAGCACTTATTTATATATGCATGGATAACAATAATTCATGAGAAAGAAGCACGTTTTGTTAGCCATCATCCAACATCATATACCGTACTTCCAACTTGGTTCTTCTCATTAGAATTGAATAATAATGCGACAGCGTG